>NC_137163.1:33764165-34431665 GCF_951394435.1 Stenella coeruleoalba
TAATTGGACCACTTCTGAGCAGAGGCTGTGAGAGCCAGCTTGTGTGGTTCACAGTGCCATAATGAGACTTCTCCATTAGACTGAGACCCAAAGTTAAATTGAGTCAAAACAGTAGCTGGCCCTCATTGGACAAGTAGAAATAAGGGAGAAGCAAACCTTTGTTGTTATAAGCCACTGAGGTGTTTAGAGCCATTTACCGCCACAGTATAATCTCGCCTATCATGACTGATACTCACCCACTCCCATTTGCCACTGCAAAACTCTCTAGGGAAGAGGCAGCCACATAATAAATTTCTAGTGGTGATAAACAGTAGACTTAGAATTTGATATAATAAAACCCATATGGATTATAAACTCTCAACCTTCTTTTCTCTCCTGCTGGCTAGAACACAAGCCCTCTTTTCCATGCTGGGGATTTCTCATAGCCCTTCGGGCCAGTCTCTGGGCTGCCTATATTTCTTTGAGTAGGCTGCCATAACAAAATACCATCTTTGGGGTAGCTTGAACAACATTAATGGGTGCCTGACATGCCAAGGAAGGACTGGTGGAGGTGGCTGTGAAAATTTTAGTCACTACGCACAACATTTCCCTTTAAAAAACAACAAAGTTGCCTAAATTTGAAATGAAAGTCTAATTGCGCCTAGTACTAACGTACAATTAAAATAATTCCTTGTTTTCTTTTCAACTGTGTTTACTTTGTTAGAATGAATGGAAGTTTCAGATCTTTTTTTTTTTTTTTTTTTTTTTTTTTTGCGGTACTCGGGCCTCTCACTGTTGTGGCCTCTCCCGATGCGGAGCACAGGCTCCGGACGCGCAGGCTCAGCGGCCATGGCTCACGGGCCCAGCCGCTCCGCAGCATGTGGGATCTTCCCGGACCGGAGCACGAACCCGCGTCTCCTGCATCGGCAGGCGGACTCTCAACCACTGCGCCACCAGGGAAGCCCCAGATCTTATATTGGGTTCCCTTAGAAACAGATTCTGAGACAAGGAGTTGTATGCAAAAGGATTTGCGGGGGGTTGTCTTGGGACTCACTTGCCCTTGAGGAAGACAAGATTGGTTAGAGTGAGAAGCTAACCAGCAACATGGTTGCAGCTGAGGCTTCAGCTCATTGCTTGAGGAGCCCTGGAGGTGGGAAAGCCCTTCATAATTATATCACATGGAGGCAAAAGGTCCGGCCGGCCTTCGTAACCCTGCATCAACCAGTCATGGCTGTGGGATGCCCTCTGGGTAGGGGCATAGCCTTGAGCAAGGCATAACCCTGTGGCTTGGGAAAATGTTCAGTGAGGGACACAACTGTGAGTTGCCAGTGGCTGATACTAGCAGATGGGGGAATAAGTGCACTGGTGCTTGGGGGAATGGCCCCCAAGAGGAGATCTGGGTCAGATGCTGTAGAACCCATTGCAGCCAACCCTTGCACCATTCATATTGACTTGCTTCTTTTCAAAAAACTTTTTTTTTGATGTGGACCATTTTTAAAGTCTTTATTGAATTTGTTAACAATATTGCTTCTGTTTTATGTTTTGGTTTTTTGGCCACTAGGCATGTGAGATCTTAACTCCCCGACCAGGGACTGAACCCACAACCCCTGCATTGGAAGGCGAAGTCTTCACCACTGGACCACCAGGGAAGTCCCTGACTTGCTTCTTATAGTAAGTTTGCCCCACTTCAAAACAGCTTTCATGGGATTCTGGTTGGTCTTGTGTTCTGGGGTGTGAGGATAAGTGGGGCTACTCCTGCTTCCAACCCTTGGTCTCCTGAACCCATGTATTCTTACAACTGCGACATTGCTTCACACAGTGGTCATTGATTTGGAATGGCACTCAATCCTTTCAGTTTATTTTCTCTTAATTGGCACCTCAGCTACGTCTTTAAGAGGCCATTCTGCTGCTCAGGCTGATGGCTTCTGGTGGTGTGCAACGTGAAAAGACCAATGGATGCCATGGTTATGTTCCCATTGCTCTACCTTCTTCTCTGGAGACTGAATCCCTCATTCTGAGGCAATGTTATGTGGCATCCCAACGCTCCGGTAAATCAAACACTCTGCAAGTCCTTGGCTGGTGATTCTGGGCCAAGGCTCTGCAGGAAGGAAAGACAAACTTATGTCCGAAATACGTGTTGATCTCAGTCAACGTAGATTGCTGCCTCTTTCAGGGTGAAAATAGTCATTCTCTGTGAGAGATGGTGTCAGTTCAGGGGGCTTAGCTCTGCTGCTGGCAGTTTGGACATTCAGCAGTGGCAGTAACTAGATCAGTTTTGGTAAATGGAAGTCCATGCTGTTGGGCAGAACCTCCATCCCTGCCACCATGGCTGTCAGTCATGAGCCCATTGTGTCAGCACTGGGACAGATGATGTTGGAGGCTGGCTAATGATACGTGGCCAGTCATTCTGTCTGCTTGGTTGTTTAGTT
Source organism: Stenella coeruleoalba (assembly GCF_951394435.1). NCBI lineage: Eukaryota > Metazoa > Chordata > Mammalia > Artiodactyla > Delphinidae > Stenella > Stenella coeruleoalba. The sequence continues at coordinate 33,766,574 of NC_137163.1, forward strand.
CCTTTTCCATTGTAGATGATCTCTGTCAGGTGTTAGCATATGATACATTGATACTTTTACTCATTCCCACAAGCCCATATGTCTCTTTCTGAGCTCTTTTGACCCTGCTACTCTAATCTTTCTCTTTCCAGTTCCCTGACCAACCAGCCAAGCTGTGGCCACTCCCTATGGATTCATATATATTCTTACCTCAGGTCCCTTCTTTTTCCACATACAGCGGGTGAGTGAGGAGGCAAGTTCTCTGATGTCTCTTCTTATAAGGGCACTGATCCCATCATGGGGGCCCTACCCTCATGATCTCATCTAAATCTAGTTACTTCTCAAAGGCCTCATCTCTAAATGCCATCACACTGGGGGATAGGGCTTGAATATATGAATTTGGGGGAGGATACAGTTCAGTCCATAGCACAAGCCAACCCACCCATGAGCCAAGGTCAGCCTGTTTCCCTCCTCTTCCAGCTGGTAATAAGCCTCCCCTCTTCCTTCATGTAGCCACACACATGAACTGAAGTAGAGAGATTCTGGGCCTTCTGTCTCTGCTGCTTACTTGTACCCCTTGCTGCTTTGCCTGGTCCTTCTCCCTTAGGATGGATTGCTCACCTTTGAAAGAACCTGTTTCACGATGGGCAGCTCTGGCAGCATGGTCACTTGCTGTTCCATGCTCCGTCTCTACGAAGATGAGATACTCTGTCCCAGCTAAGGCCTAGTAACATGCAAGTAGCTGCTTTTGAATTGTGCATAGTGCATGTGTTACCCATAATGATGACAAATAACTTTTTTTAAATGTAATTTAATGATTCAGAAAATGGCTTTCCATTACCTTCAAGATAAAGTCTCCACTCACTCTGTACAGGCAATCCAAGGCCCTCAAAGACCCAGTTCCTGCCAACTTTCTGTCTTCATCACTCTTACCACGTGCAGACGTAAGTGCTGTGTTCTAGCCCTGCGATTTCCACGTAATCCGCACACTTATGAATCAGGGTGCTGGGAGGAAACAGATGATACACACAAAAGGGGTAACTGAAGAGTTTACTAGACTATTTACAAAGGTGTGGACAGGGTTTAAGGGAAATAAGAATGGAAGGTCATTACGCTTCTAGGCCGGAAGGGCCAATGTGAGGGAGCTGTTCCCAGGACCTAGAATGAGATGGGTCATCCTGGAGAGCTGGAGCTGTGGCCTCCCTGCTGCTGTGCGGGGAGGGAGCTGGGGGGCTGAAAATGGAAACTTTGTCTCCTACTTCCCTCTACTGTGCACCTGCTGTATCCCATTTGGCTGAACCCAATAAGAAGTCAGAAGGCAAGGGAACCCTGAAGATGCATTCTGCAGAGGCCAGTCCCAGGGCACAGAGCAGAGTAGACAGGGGTGGAAAGTGGATCTGGAGAGGCAGTGCAATGTCAGCATATGCACTGCACTTCATCAGTGAGCCTCTGCACTTGCTTTTCATTCTGCTTGAAAGGCTCACCTGACCCCACCCCCTTTCCTGTCCCTTGTTCACGTAATAAACTCATTCTCAACCATCAGGACTTATGTCCAGCCTTTCAATTTGAATAGCAACCTGTGCAGATTTCAGTTCTCGCATGGAGCACATTGCACTGTAATTGTTGATTACCTGTCTATCTCCCTGACCAACTTGGGCATTCATCCAGTACAGCAGCTGGGCCTTTTGTATCCTTCTATTCTTAGAGCCCAGCACTGTGCCGGCACCTAGTGGGTGCTCATTAGTTATATATTGACGAGTCTCTTTATATTCCTGAAAGTGGAAGGTCCTTTCTTTTTGTAGCTCCTTTAAATGTAAACTGCAAAAGCTTAGTTACTACAGGGGAACAATATTCCCTTAATTGGGAACAACAATTCCCAATATTGTTGTAAAGTTTTAAAAACCCTTTCCTAGTTAGGGAACAAAGCCACTTACCCAGCATCCCATCACTAGTGATGGCTGAGAAGTGGGTAGAATCAAGGTCTTCTGCCTCCTAATTCACTGCTCTTTGCTCTCATCACTAGATGTCCTCAAATGAAAGTGAGTGCATCAGGTGACCCTGTGGAGGTGGCTCACATAATTTTAACAGGTGGCAATCTCAGAGGGACGATTTGAAATGAATGAGGTTAAATGCCTGGTTGAAGAAAATAACCCCTTAACAATTCTTTTTACTTTCAGAACTTTGCTGGATCATTAAGAATTGAATTCCAAGAAAGGGAATATCCAGTTAGTTGGACCAGATTTTTTTCCATTTTTCTTTCCAAGGTGAAAACATGTAAGCTGCTCGAGGTCAGGGACCAAGCCTTCTTTACGTTTGTCTTCTGTCAGCCTTAGATCAATGTGTCAGAGGAACGGCGCATCATACAAAACAACCAGATGAGGTCAATCTAGCAATGCTTTGCGCGACTCCCGAGATGCTTACTTTGGTTACCTGCGCACTCAGAGTGGAGTAGGGTGGAGTGGAGTGCAGTGGCCACTAGTGATTCGATGTTCAGCATCCATCTCTCCTTCTGACAAAAGCATCCTGAATTTCCTGTGAGAAATTACCTCTCCTATTTCCAGCTTTGTTCTTTGGATGGAATTGACTTCAAAGCCCAGGTTGAGGGCTGATTGGCTAATTAGCGTAGAACACTCTCTCGGTTCCATGATCAGTTCAGAAATGAGCCAATGATGTGCAATGATACAGTCACTAAGAATTCTGGGGAAGAGACTCTTTCTCTCCCGTTGCTGGACATGAAAGAATAAGGATGTAGTTGCTGGAGCTGCTGCAGCCATCTGTGACCCCCTGGGGTCAGAGGTCAGACTAGGACCAAGGAAGTGGAGACAGAACTGGAGGGAGTGGGAACCATGTCAAACGTGGTGACATCGTTTGAGTCCTAGATCAAGTTGCACCTGAGCCACGCACTAATGTAAGCCTGCATCCCTAGTCTTTCTTTAAGCCAGTGTGGGTCGTGCTCACTGTGGTAACTGGCATGTCGAGGGAAGCAGCATTTGTGGGTGAGAAGGAAACGAGGGTTTCCTGTGGCTTCGCAGGTTAAGCCAGGGAAATGGCTGGGCCGTGAATGAAGTCATGTAGCAGAATAACTCAGGGAGATTTGCAAACCACTCTAGCTCTCCTTCTGTACCAGGACCCATTCTAGAATCACTTGGAGTGTGTGTGTGTGTGTGTGTGTGTGTGTGTGTGTGTGTGTGTGTGAAGTTTAAAAGCCCTGTGCCAGGGATTCTGATGCAAACTAGTCCAGTCACTGGACCCCTTGGACTAAGAGTAGGTCTGATTTGACTGTCTGTACCCCTACCCTGAACATAATGCCTTGTTAGTTCTATGGGATCAGCGTGTAACTGAGGCCCCAACAAACCCTACTTGCTAACTTTATTTAGGGTATCGAATACTCAACCCTCTCCCAGGCCTTTGGTGGTGCTAAGCAGTTCAGTTTTCCTTTCCTCGGGGAGAACCACCTTGTTGTCTTTCACTTCCCTTTTTCCCCCATCTCTCCTCTTAGGACCTTATTCAGGTTGTTCTTTTAGGTTCTATGAACTCATCCAGCCATAGAACTAGGAATTGAAGGTGTGAATTCATAATACAATTCCTACTGACAAGAACTGATTACAAGGATACAGAAACACAAAAGAATAGATATTTAAAGCAATGAGTGGGAAGTGAGTACTGGGAAATAGGGCTTTGAAGCCTGGAGGTTTGGTCCCTTTCCCCCTCCTCCCACAGTGTTGCCACACCACTTCTCTTTTCTCTCTCTCTACAAATTATACTTGGTTTTTTGTAACGCAGTTTGGCATGATGCAAAGCCAGTTAATTCTTCTTGCACTTAGCTGATCCATCAGAACCAAAACACTGTTTCGAGGAACAGAGGAAGGGATGTATTCTTGTACCACAAAAGTGAAAGCAGTGTGAATCAGAAAACAAAATCGTGAGCATAGCATCCTCTATTGAAAATGCACAATTAAGTAATCAGGTTCTCGATAGGGAACGGCTTCCAGGCCGCCTCCTGCGTGGTAGACGTGGTGGTAGCTGCTGGGAGACTTCGTGCCAGCTGAAGAAAGTACGCGGAGGACACAGAGAAGAGAGAAAGTGATTACAGATAATCACTTCTCAGCTTCTCCGGAGAGGAAGTCTCTGAAGCTCCAGAACATCTCATTTTCTTATTGGAAAAAGACTTCACAATAGTCTCTAAGGTGACCTAGCAGGACGTTTGACTTGACCCCATCCGTGAAAGGTGTCATTAGATTTCCTGGAGAATGGTGGATACTCCACAGGTCTCGCTAAAGTGCCTTGAAGCAGGAGAGCTGCCAGGTGGGCCGTGAATACCTAGGAAGGTGGAGGAGGTCCTGTCAAACTTCGCACTTTGTTCTCGGAGCTCCCCCAGAGCACGTAGTAGCAGCAAACACAAGCAGTGGGGATCGCTGAACACCGTATATGAAGTAACAAAAATGACAAAAGGCCAAAATGCCTTAGTAGAGTCCTCTGACTAGAGTTAGATTCATCAATATTTCTTGGCTCAGTCTTCTCCGCCAGATCACCTACAGGTTAGCAGCCACACCGAGAGCCAACCTACGGCATGGACCATTGCCGGAGGGTGGATCTGCTTTTCTTCCTGAGACAGGACCAACTGTCTGTTGGCATCTTCTCCATTAATTATAATGCATGGCTGTGGTGGGGGGAAGCTAACAGGCAATTTTATCCCATCTGGGTAAAGAACATCCAGAAATACTTAATCCCTGCAGTAGACAGGTCATAGTTTTTTGTTTTTTTTTTTAAATAAATTTTATTTATTTATTTATTTATTTTTGGCTGAGTTGGATCTTCGTTGCTACACGTGGGCTTTCTCTAGTTGTGGTGAGTGGGGGCTACTCTTCATTGCAGTGTGTGGGCTTCTCACTGCTGTGGCTTCTGTTGTTGTGGAGCACGGGCTCTAGGCGTCCGGGCTTCAGTAGTTGTGGTGCATGGGCTCAGTAGTTGTGGCTCGTGGGCTCTAGAGCGCAGGCTCAGTAGTTGTGGTGCATGGGCTTAGTTGCTCTGCAGCATGTTGGATCTTCCTGGACCAGGGATCGAACTCGTGTCCCCCACATGGGCAGGCAGATTCTTAACCATGGCGCCACCAGGGAAGCCCCCAGGTCATAGTGTAATAGTACTTTTTTTTTTCTTTAAGGGACCGGGGAGTGGACTTGAAGGACACTTTTCTATTTTAAAAATTTTAATTTATTATTATTATTTTTTGGCCATGCCAGCGTCTTGTGGGATCTTAGTTTCCGGACCAGGGATTGAACCTGAGCCCTCGGCAGTGAAAGCATGGAGTCCTAATCACTGGACGGCCAGGAAATTCCCCAATAGTACTTTTTATATCATATTGCCTTTAGCTTGTATATCAAGATATAGAGTACCCAAATACAAGTCCCTTCAAAGTTGAAACTATGTCTCATGTTATTTCTTTGTTTTGATTCTCAAGTGATTTCATTTTCCTTTTTTGTGTTATTTGTACTTTCTAATTTTCTAAAATGAGCCTATATGAAATATATCTTTTTTTTGAGAAAAAATAAAGGCACAGTAAATGATTTCTTTATTTACTTTATCACGTATCATAAATTCCATACCATAAAATTTACCCTTTAAAATGCACGGTTTAGAGATTTTTGTAAGTACTTTTTCAACCATCTCCACTATCTAATTCCAGAAACATTTTTGTCATCCCTCAAAAGAAACCCTGCATGCATTAGCAGTCACTCTCTGGCCACCTCCACTCTCTGGCAACTACTGATGTGCTACTTGGGACCCCAGGGTTAACTAATCAAAGCCATAGGTCTCTGTGAGTCAGACTCTTCCGATTACTGCTTTTCCTCTGTTGTCCATCATGGTAACCACGTCTACCCTACCTTTGGAGATTAAGTGCCACCATTTTGCTGGCAATATTCATCATCCTGAAGCAGCTGGCTTGATAGAATAGTGGAATGGCCTTCTGAAGACTCACTTGATAATACCTTGCAGGGTTAGGAAATGACCTCTAGGTTTCTGTATGTGCTCTAAATCAGCATCCAATATATGAGGCTATGTCTCCCGTAGCCAGGATTCATGAGTCTATCAAAGGGTAGAAATGTGAGTGGCTGGTACTCTACTAGCAAATTTTTTCTTTCCATCCCTGTGTCTTTAGGCTTTGCTGGTCTAGAGATGTAAATTCCAAAGGGAGGAATAGTTCTACCAGGAGTCACAAGAATGATTCCATTGAGATGGAAGTTGAGACCATCACCTGGTCACTTTGGGGTCCTCATTTCTGCAAATCAGTAGGCAAAGAAGGATGAGTGATCCTGATTACCAAGGAGAAACTGGGCATCCATTACACAATGGCAGTGAGGAAGAGTCTGCCTGGAATCAGGAAATCCCTCAAGGGTGTTTCTCTGTACTACCATGCTCAGTGATTAAAGTCGATGGAAAACTACAACAGCCCCATTCAGGCTGGACTGCTAATGTCCCAGCCTCTTTGGAAAAGAAGTCCTGGGTCACCCTACCAGGTAAAGAACCATGTCTGGTTGAGGTGCTTGCTGAGGGCAAAGAGAACATGGAATGAAAAGTAGAAGAATGTAGTTGTAAATACTATGACCAGGTGACTAGATGCAGAAACGAGGACTAATTGTGATAAGTACTTCTTCCTTAATTTTTATGAATATGGTTGTACATATGTTAAGCAAATATTTTGTTTTCTTCCCTCTCTTATCCCCTTATCATCAAACATAAGATGTATTTGTGAAAGGTAAATTTATACCACAGTATAGTGATATACAGTATAGAATAGAATATCTATATCACAGTATAGAATATCAGCCTGTGCCCCAGAGTTCCATCCTGTCCTTCCTTATGGCCTGTCCTATTGATTTCAGACTTGTGTAATCAGCCACCACAATTGTGTAAACAATTTCTGTGCAATAAATCTATGAAAATATCTTCCTACTCGTTCTGTTTCTCTGGTTGAACCCTGACTAAATGAACCTGGCTGAAATGATGTTTACAAAATGTTAACAATGATTATTTCTCGGAGGTAGGATTGATTTTAGGTGATATATATATTTTTTACTTTCTCCTTTATTTTTTCCCATAATGCTCAAGAGTTTTTTTTTTGTTTGTTTTGTTTTGCGGTACGCGGGCCTCTCACTCTTGTGGCCTCTCCCGCTGCGGAGCACAGGCTCCGGACGCGCAGGCTCAGCGGCCATGGCTCACGGGCCCAGCCACTCCGCGGCATGTGGAATCTTCCCGGACCGGGGCACGAACCCGTGTCCCCTGCATCGGCAGGCGGACTCTCAACCACTGCGCCACCAGGGAAGCCCTGCTCAAGCGTTTTAAAAGAACATTTTAAAACAAAGACAATAGTTAAAAATCAACATTTTTAATAAAAATGATAGGTTAAAAATGTATAATTTCACAATATTACCTAAAGCCTAATTCCATTTACAAAATACAGAACTGTAGCAAGTTTTTATAAAACTTAGAATTTCTAAAAACACAATTTGAAAATCCCTTTGAGGAATTCCCTGGCACTCTGGTTAGGACTCTGTACTTTCACTGCCAAGGGCGTGGGTTCAATCTCTGGTTAGGGAACTAAGATCCTATAAGCCGCGAGGCGCGGCCAGAAAGAAAGAAAAAGAAAATCCCTTTGGTCTTTTCCACAGAATTCAACAAACAAAAAAAATTCATCTACGCTATAATCTACCCTGTTTTTGTTTGTTTGTTTGTTTCTTGAATGTTAATGAGCCCAGGGATAATATCTTACTCTTCTTTAGTTCTGTTGTTGTGTCAAAGGGCTGAGTATAAGGTAGGTCCCTGTCACATATATATACACATGTTAACTTCCCTTAACTTTTTTCCTAGTAATTACCAAAAGTATCCTCTTTACCCTTTCAAACTAGGATATCAAGCACTTTAAGTTTAAAACATACCAAACATTAAATTGTTATGTGCACATTTTCTTTATTTTATTAAAAATAGATAGACAGGCTTCCCTGGTGGTGCAGTGGTTGAGAGTCCGCCTGCTGATACAGGGGACACGGGTTCGTGCCCCGGTCCAGGAAGATCCCACATGCCATGGAGCGGCTGGGCCCGTGAGCCATGGCCGCTGAGCCTGCGCGTCCGGAGCCTGTGCTCCGCAATGGAAGAGGCCTCAACAGTGAGAGGCCTGCGTACCGCAAAAGAAAAAAAGAAAAATAGACAGTACTTATTTTTATGGAGTTAAAATAGCTTTGCACTTATCATTTTGTACTTTCCTCTTTATTAATAATATTTCAAACCCACATAACCTTGAGTCAACACAATCCATAAACTTGTCTTTTTAATGATTCTAGAGCAGTCCATCATGTAAATATGCCACAGTTTGCTCATCCATAGCTCTATTTTTAGACATTTGGGCTGTTTCCAGTTTCTTTCTATTATAAACAATGTGACTGTGAAGGCTTGTTTAGACCAGTGGCTTTTAAAATTATCTCTTGGGGGTCATTTCCTTAGGTCTAAATTCCTAAAGATGAATTCTTTGGGAAAAACACATGAACATTTTGTTACCTGTTGCCAGATTGCTTTTACAAAAAGACTGAAAGAGTTTTACAGCATCACCAACAATACGTTTCCCTGAAGCTACATCCGCATTGGATTGTTAATATTCTTATTTACTGTTGCTAGTTTACTAGATATACAGTGGCATCAAAGTTGATTTGAGGTGCTGTGGAATAACAACCTTAACATTCTTAGAAGCTCTCTTGTTGGGTTCTGCAAGTCATGCCCTTAAAATTTTTAGAAGTATTTTTTGTCTGGCTTAAGGGTCTCTCGGGTACAACTTAAATCTTTCCAAGGTCTTTGCAAAAGATCTTGGAGCTGCACCTTTGATATGAATTTTACACTGAAGCTATGTTTTACTGACAACACCCTAGATTTGATCTTTGCCTTAAGGCCATTTCTTAATTTGAAAATATTTTGCTGCCTAGAAGGTTTCCCTGGACTGTCTATATTTCTTCTAAATTCTGCTCAAATAGTTCTTTATTTAGCTCATTCCTTTCTTCTTGTATTTTATCGTAGCATAGGAAACTAAAAGAAGCCAGTTGACACTTTCAACATTTTGCCTGGAAATCTCCTTAGCCGGATCCACAAGTTCATGAGGCACCCTTTCTATTTGTGTTGTTACCCCAGGCAACAGTTTCAATAAAATCTCTTCTGGTATACACATGGCTTACCCCTTGCTCTAGCAATCAGTAGCAATCTCCTCACTGCTCTGCCAGCCTTCACTAATAGCCTTTTTGAAAGTCTTCAGGCCTCTATCCACCTTCTGCTCCCAAAGCCAGTTCTACATGTTCTAGGTTTTGCTTATGCAGCATTGCATTACTAGGTGCCAGTTTTTGTTTCAGTTATCTATCACTGTGTAAAAATTCAAAAAATCACCCCAAAACTTAGTGGTTTAAGACAACCACCATTGTATTTTGTGTGTGTGAATTTGGTGGTTGATTGGTCTTAGCTGGGAGGTTGCTTTCTTCCATGGGGTGTTATGGGGCTGCAGAGGCTAGACTGGGCTGGACCGTCCAAGACAGTTCATTCATATGACTGGTAGTTGGTGCTGGCTGTCAGCTGGGAGCTCAGCTGTAGCTGTCAGAGGACCTGGTTCCCCTCCATATAGCCTTTCCATGTGGTTCGTTTGTACAGTATGGCAACTGAGTTCCAAGAGGAAGGAAGTAGAAGCTTCTAGCCTTAAGGCCTGGGCTGAGGGGTCCCAGAATATGTTTCTACTGCATTCTGTTCATCAAAGCAGTCCTAGGTTTTTCTTAGGTTAGAAAGAAGGAAAAATAAACTCCACTGCTCAGTGGAAGAAAGGCCCAGGGAGGGGAGAAAGTAATGATATCATCTTTGGAGTCTGTCTATCAGGCCAGGGTGATGGGATCATTTATCAGCTTTTCTCAGGAGTGTTGTGGAAAGAAAAGACACCCATTACTCATTCTGGGCTCTGTTCTAGCCATTGTGGATATAATGGTGAATAGGACAAAGTACCTGCTCTTCTGCAGCTTACACTCTAGCAGGGGGAAATTTTTAAAAAATATATACATATATTTAAATAAATAAGAAAAATAGAAGGCAGTTAGTTATTGTGGGTTGAATTGTACCCCCCACCAAACCCTCTTTACATGTGTCATTCCCAATAAACATGAAGTTCCTCCCAAGACCATTCATCTTCAGTCTTACAGAGGTCTCCAATTCATTGACCCCATCGCTGTCAAACATCCCATCACGACCTCACTTCTTTTCTTATCCAGGTCAGACACAGAAGTCCATTATTTCAAACACTCCTCCCTTGGCTCTATTCCTCCATCACACCCACCTGGCATATTCCAAACCTAATTAAATTCAATATGTGCTGACTCTATGACTGAACCCAAGCATGTAACTTGCTTTGGTCAATGAAAGTGATTCAAACTGATGTGTGTTATTTCTGAATGAAAGCTTTAAAAATCAATGCACAATTCATCACTCTTTTTATTTCTGGCCCACTGCCTGACAACACTCCAAATGGGGGCTGCTCTGTAAGCCTGGGTGTTGGAGTAAGAAGAATCAGAGTAGAACCCCCAGCTGACTCATAATGGGCGTGTAGTGTGATGTCACTGAGATGTCACTTTAGTTGTTTTTTTTTTTAATAAATCTTTATTGGAGTATAATGGCTTCACACTACCATGTTACTTTCTGTTGCGCAATAAAGCAAATCAGCCTTATGCATACACATGTCCCCATATCCCCTCCCGCTTGAGCCTCCCTCCCATCCTCCCTCTCCCACCCCTCTAGATCATCGCAAAGCACGGAGCTGATCTCCCTGTGCTTTGCTGCTGCTTCCCACCAGCCAACAATTTTACATTTGGTAGTATATATATGTTGATGCTACTCTCACTTCACCCAGCTTCACCTTCCCACCCCATGTCCTCAAGTGCATGTTCTATGTCTACCTCTTTATTCCTGCCCTGCAACAAGGTTCATCAGTACCATTTTTTTATAGATTCCATATATATGTGTTAGCATACGGTATTTATTTTTCTCTTTCTGACTTACTTCACTCTGTATGACAGACTCTAGGTCCATCCACCTCACTACAAATAACTCAGTTTCGTTTCTTTTTATGGCTAAGTAATATTCCATTGTATATATGTGCCACATCTTCTTTATCCATTCATCTGTTGATGGACACTTAGGTTGCTTCCATGTCCTGGCTATTGTAAATAGAGCTGCAATGAATATTGTGGTACATGACTCCTTTTGAATTATGGTTTGCTCAGGGTATATGCCCAGTAGTGGGATTGCTGGGTCATATGGTAGTTCTATTTTAAATTTTTTAAGGAACATCCATACTGTTTTCCACAGTGGTTGTATCAATTTACATTCCCACCAACAGTGCAGGAGAGTTCCCTTTTCTCCACACCCTCTCCAGCATTTATTGTTTCTAGATTTATTGATAATGGCCGTTCTGACTGGCGTGAGGTGATACCTCATTATAGTTTTGGTTTGCATTTCTCTAATAATTGGTGATGTTGAGCATCTTTTCATGTGCCTCTTGGCCATCTATATGTCTTCCTTGGTGAAATGTCTGTTTAGGTCTCTGCCCATTTTTTTTTTTTTTTAAACATCTTTATTGGAGTATAATTGCTGTACAATGGTGTGTTACTTTCTGCTTTATAACACAGTGAATCAGTTATACATATACATATGTCCCCATATCTCTTCCCTCTTGCATCTCCCTCCCTCCCACCCTCCCTATCCCACCCCCTCTAGGTGGTCACAAAGCACCGAGCTGATCTCCCTGTGCTATGCAGCTGCTTCCCACTAGCTAGCTATTTTACGTTTGGTAGTTATATGTCCATGCCACTCTTTCACTTTGTCCCAGCTTACCCTTCCCCCTCCCCGTATCCTCAAGTCCATTCTCTAGTAGGTCTGTGTCTTTATTCCTGTCTTGCCCCTAGGCTCTTCATGACCTTTTTTTTTTAAGATTCCATATATATGTGTTAGCATACGGTATTTATTTTTCTCTTTCTGACTTACTTCACTCTGTATGAAAGACTCTAGGTCCATCCACCTCACTACAAATAACTCAGTTTCGTTTCTTTTTATGGTTGAGTAATATTCCATTGTATATATGTGTCACATCTTCTTTATCCATTCATCTGTTGATGGACACTTAGGTTGCTTCCATGTCCTGGGTATTGTAAATAGAGCTGCAATGAACATTTTGGTACATGACTCTTTTGAATTATGGTTTTCTCAGGGTATATGCCCTATAGTGGGATTGCTGGGTGGTATGGTAGTTCTATTTTTAGTTTTTTAAGGAACCTCCATACTGTTTCCCATAGTGGCTGTATCAATTTACATTCCCACCGACAGTGCAAGAGGGTTCCCTTTTCTCCACACCCTCTCCAGCATTTATTGTTTGTAGATTTTTTGATGATGGCCATTCTGACCAGTGTGAGATGATATCTCATTGTAGTTTTCACTTGCATTTCTCTAATGATTAATGATGTTGAGCATGCTTTCATGTGTTTGTTGGCAATCTGTATATCTTTGGAGAAATGTCTATTTAGGTCTTCTGCCCATTTTTGAATTGGATTCTTTCAGTTAGTAATATGCATTTTAGTTTTCTGTATAAATGTATTCATTTATTTATTATTATTATTTTTTGGATGCATTGGGTCACAGACTTTTCTCTAGTTGCAGCGAGCGGGGGCTACTCTTCTTTGTGGTGCATGTGCTTCTCATTGCGGTGACTTCTTTTGTTGCAGAGCACGGGCTCTAGGCATGCAGGCTTCAGTAGTTGTGGCACATGGGCTCGGTAGCTGTGGCTCGTGGGGAGCGCAGGCTCAGTAGTTGTGGCACACGGGCTTAGTTGCTCCACGGCATGTGGGATCTTCCCAGACCAGGGCTCGAACCTGTGTTCCCTGCATTGGCAGGCGGATTCTTAACCACTGCGCCACCAGGGAAGTCAGAAGAGGATACATATTTGAAAATGACTTTCCTGAGACTCCCAACCACTAACCAACCAATTCTCCACCCCAGGAGCTTGATTCTATCAGCTACCTGTGCATCCTGACAGTTATATACAGTCATATGTGTGTTTATATCCTGTATTTATAAATATCTCACTTATATACACAACATACAAGAATATTCTTTTCTTTTAAAACTAATGGTAGCATATTATCCACATTGTTCTACCCTCATTTTTTTAAATTTAAAATACTCATCATTGTTCTGTATCAGTATGCACAGAACTGATCTTTTTATCTGTTTCTGAACTTAAGTTTTTATTTACTTCTGTTGCATCATCAAATGATTTCAGTTTGAGGTAGTATTTTTTTTTAAATTTTGGCAAAATATACATAGCCAAAATTTACATTTTAACTATTTTTCATTGTACAGTTCAAAGGCATCGAGTATATTCACATTGTTGTGCAACCATCACCACTGTCCAGTTCCAGATTTTTCATCTTCCCAAATGAACCTCCATACCCATGAAACACTAATGCCCTATGTTCCCCTCCCCCAGCCCCTGGCAATCATCATTCTACTTTCTATCTCTAAGAATTTAATTACTCTCGATACCTCATATAAGTGAAGTTATATAGTATTTGTCCTTTTGTGGCTGACTTATTTCACTAGCATAAAATCTTCAAGGTTCATCCATGTTATAGCACGTATGAGAATTTCCATCCGTTTTAAGGCTGACTAATATGCCATTGTGTGTATATACCACATTTTGTTTATCCATTCATCTGTCCATGGACACTTGGATTGCTTCTACTTTTTGGCCACTGTGAATAATGCTACTATGAACATGAGTGTACGAGTATCCATTTGAGTCCCTGCTTCCATTCTTCTAGGTATATACCCAGAAATGGAACTGATAGATCATATGGCTAGATAGATGTATGTTTAATTTTTGAGGAACTGCCATAACGTTTTCCACAATGCCTTGTTCTTTTAAGTGACTCCTTTATATTCTATTGTATGGATGTACCGTAATTTATTTAACCAATCTTATATTGATGGATATTAAGAATGTTTCCAGGCTCTTGCTATAAAAATATTGCAATAAAATTCCCTGGAAATTTTTTTTTTGTTTTCATAGAGAGGTATATCTGTGAGATAAATTCTTCTTTTTTTTTGCGGTACGCGGACCTCTCACTGTTGTGGCCTCTCCCGCTGCGGAGCACAGGCTCCGGACGCGCAGGCTCAGCAGCCATGGCTCACGGGCCCAGCCGCTACGCGGCATGTGGGATCTTCCCGAACTGGGGCACGAACCCGTGTCCCCTGCATTGGCAGGCGGACTCTCAACCACTGCACCACCAGGGAAGCCCTATGAGATAAATTCTTAATGCTATTGTTGATCAGAGAATAAATGAACTTTTTAAAAACAGATTTTATTTTTTAAAGCAGTTTTAGGTTCACAGCAAAATCAAACAGAGAGTACAGAGATTTCTCATATACCCTCTGCCCCTGTATACATACAGCCTCCTCCATTATCCATGTTCCCCGCCAGAGTAGAGCCTTTGTTACAATTGATGAACCTACATAGACACATCATAGTCCCCCCAAATCCAGAGATTACATTAGGGTTCACACTTGGCATTGTATATTCTATGGGTTTGGACAAAATTGTAATGACGTGTATCTACCATTATAGTACCATACAGAGTATTTTCACTGCTCTAAATATCCTCTGTTCTCTGACTCTTCACCTGTTCCATCCTTGCTAGCCCCTGGAAACCGCTGATCTTGTTAGTTTTTGCCTTTTCCAGAATGTCCTATAGTTAGAATCATACAGTATGCAGTCTTTTTAGATTGGCTCCTTTTGCTTAGTAATATGATTAAGGTTTTTCCCTGTCTTTTCATGGCTTGATAACTCATTTTATTTTAGTGCTGATTAATATTCTATTGTCTAGATGTACCACAGATTATTTATCCATTCACTTACTGAAGGACATCTTGGTTGCTTTCAACTTATGGCATTATGAATAAAGCTGCTATAAACATCTGTGTGTTGGTTTTGTGTAGACCTAAGCTTTCATTCCTTTGGGTAAATACCAAAGAGTATGATTACTTGTATGAGAAGAATATATTTGGTTTTGTAAGAAACCACCAAACTGTCTTCTTAAGTTGCTGTACCATTTTGCAATCCCGCCAGCAATGTATGAGTTTCCATATATTAAAAAAGAAGAGAGATCTTGTTTCTTAAGGTGGAAACTCTTTGCACTGATATTCTTTTGCTGCATGTCTAGGGTTTACCCACTAAGAAAGGTACTGTAGTTGAGATCCTATTTTATTGTGTTTAGGGATTCCCTGGGTGATCACTGAGGCCCTTCTACCATCGCTGGTCAGATCTCTTGTCTTTCCACCAGATGTGAGCTCTGGGGAATTAAATTAAATTAATTAATTACACAATTTTGAAAGGTTATACTCCATTTACAGTTATTACAAAATATTGGCTATATTTGGGGAACTTTATATTTACAACTGTCTGGTCATTTTTTGCCTCTCTGTGAAATTCTACTCTATGCACACCTAACCCAGCACTCATCAAAGACTCAGGCAGACCCATAAGCAAATTACTGAGTCTTCTTGCATTTTTCCCTTCAGTCCAGATGCCAGGCCCACGATTCCCAGCTGCCTTGGTCTCCCCAAACTCCAACTCCATATCTATTTCAGTGAGGCCAAAATGTTCTCTTTGACTCCACCTAGCTGTACCAGTGACTATGAAATTGCCTCTAGGCAACAAGCTGGGATAAGTACAGGGCCTGGTTGTTAGTTTCCCTTTTCTCATGGACCACTGTCCTGTGCTCTTTCTGTTTAGTTTTTATTCATTGCTCTAGAGATTATACTGTGCCTCTTTAATTTATCACAATTCTCTTAGACTTTATGTAGAATTACTTCAAGAAAGATGTAGAAACCTTGCAATAGTCTAGTTGCATTTCCCCCTTTCTTTTTGCTATTTTTACCATATGTATATTACATCTATATATATTTTTTGAGATACAATTCACATACCATAAAATTTACCCCCTTAATGTGTACAATTCAGTATTTTTAAAATTATATTCAAAAAATTGTACAACCATCACCACTGTTTGATTCCAGAACATTTCATCACTCCAAAAAGAAACCCCATATCCATTAGGAGCTTCCCTTGTTTCCCCTCTACCCCCAGCCTCCAGCAACAACTCACCTACTTTTTGTCTCTCTAGATTTTCCTATTCTGGACATTTCTTATAAATGGAATAATGTATCTGTATACATTTTAAACCCAACAATACTGTTATAATTTTTGCTTTAAATAGTCAAATATGACTTTTACATAAATTAAGAGAAGAGAAAGAAAAATACATAGTTTTAATATTCATCCATATACTACCATTTGTGGTGCTCTTCATTCTTTCCTGTAGATCTGAGTTAACACATGGTGTCATTTCCTTTTATTCTGAAGAGCTTCCTTTAGCATTTCTTGTAATTTTCCCTTTGCTGTTTAAGATTTTGTGGCAAACAGGGGCCAAGAAAGCTTCTGTCATGTACCAATTCCATTACTTGATAAGTATGGGTTTTTCAAGGAATTCTCCCATTTCATCTGTTATTGAATTTTTTGGCATAAAGATGATATTATTCCCTTATTATACTTTCAGTATTGTGGTTTCTGTAGTGCTAGCCCTTCTTTCAATCCTGCTATTGGTAATTTGTGTTTTCTCTATTTTTCTGTTGATTAGGGGTTCATCAGCTGTGACCTCTTCAAAGAATCAATTTTTGGTTTTATTAATTTTCTGTATTGTCTGTTTTTCTATTTCATTGATTTCTGTTGTATCTTTATCATGTTTGTCTTCCCACTTATTTTAGTTTAATTTGCTTGTCTTTTTCTATTTTCTTTAGGTGTCATTGATTTTAAATCTTATTCTCTCATATAAACATTTAGGTTATAACATTCCCTTTAATTATAGCTTTAGTTTCAGCCCCCAGATTTTTATATGTTGTATTTTCATTACCATTCTGTTTAAAATATTTTCTAATTTTCCCTGTGACTTTTTTTCCATGGGCTATTTACAAGCGTGCTGTTTAATTTCCTAATACTTGGGGCTTTTCTAGTTATCAGTAAGGTAGCTCCATTCTAGCTTTCCCAGCTGTTAGCCCTTTAAGATTCAATCTCTGCAGGGCCTTATAGATCTTGTCTTGAACATGTGCAGTCCAAATATGGTAGGTTGACTTCTAAGATGGCCCTCAATGGTCCCCCACTGCCTAATATTCATACCCTTATATAATCCTCTCCCCTTGAGTGTGGGCTGGAACTAGTGATTTGCTTCTAACCAATAAAATACAGCAAAAGAGATGACATATCACTTCTGTGATTAGGTTGTAGCATGTCATGACTTCTAGATGTTAGCAGACTTGCTGGCTTTGATGAGCAAGCTGTCATATTGAAGAGGCCCAAGTGGCAAGAAACCGAGGGTAACCTCTGGCCTAAAGCCAACAAAGAATAATTCCCTCAGTCCAACAGCTCTGAAGGGACTGAATCTTACCAACAACCAGATATGTGAATTTATGAAAGTCCTGAAAGAGAGGGCCCATGAATGGATTGATTCCTGAGCTACAGAAACTGCAAGAAATGTGTGTTGTCTTAAGCTTCTAACTTTTGGGGTTAAGAAGAAATGGACAGCTAATACATTAACCCTTGGCCAAGGAGGTATAGTGAATGCTTACTTATACTTCTGGGGCCCCTCCTCTGTGCAGCTCCCTCTTCTCAGGTACCCTGCCCTGGAAATTCCAATGGCTTTAGTAGCCCAGAACTCAAATCTTTGTGTATGTTTGGATATTTTAAGGGCAAGGATTGAGTTATAAACATCTTTGTATCCTCTACAGAGCCTAGCTGAATACCAAATTTCTGATGAGTGTTCCTTTATTATTTTTTGATTGCATGCTTTCCAAATTGAACTGCCCCAATACAGCCTTGACCAGGGGCACATCTCAATGGTAAGTAGTGAGAGTCTTTGCAGGGCTCCCCAAATTGAAGCCCCAGACCGTTGTGGACCACATACCCCGCATACAGAGCTCATCTATACCAAGTCACTCCTACTTGCAGATCTGGATGGAGTGCTATCCTGCAGATGTGGAATTTTGTTTTCCCAGTGGCCACCAGGGGGCTGGATGACACAACAAGTTGATGCAGGGGGATAGACCTTAACTAACCGGAAATGGGAAATGGAAGTGAGCTGGGCAGATAAATCCCACTTCCTTTCTTCCCTCTATAGAATTCTTTGAGATGCAGTTCCTTTTTGCAGCCCTTCTAGAGAAGTTCCATAGCACCAGCAAATGAAACTGTTGAATGACCAGGTCTTTGCAGTTCCACCCTCACTGCCTCCTGGGCTTTGCACCTCTCAAAGAAAACATCCATATTTTAATCCTTGCCTCAGGCTCATCTTCCTAGAGAGCCTGGGCTAAGAGAGATGGCACTCATGGTTTATCTTTGCTTTAAGTGTCCATCTCAACTAACGATCTCTGAGGACCATACTTTAGCATAACAAGTTTGACCATGACTCACCTTTGATAATTCATGTAGCCAATTTCACATACTGTCTTGTGTCATGTTCTGTCATGTTTTGAACATCTTCCCTCAGTTTCTCAAACTCTATGCTAAAGGAAATGAATTTTAAAATTGAATGACTAAGGAAAGAATCAATTTGAAGGAAATGACTGAATATGGAGTTGGCAGTTTGCTTTGTTTGTTGTTCACATTAACTGGCTGTAGGGAGCTAAAATACTTTAAAAAAATGGACAATTTTCACACTTACTGAGTTAAATTCTGTGTGGTCCAGGAAAAGCTTTTGCCTGCATCCCATCTCACCATCCTGCCATGGCGATTTGCAATTTGCGCCACCTCTGTTCAGTCCAGTGAAACATCAGGGGACTTGTTTAAAGGGAAACCCACAGACAAAGAAAGGCACAGACCCCTTCCTTCTCTAATCAATTCTGATTTTCAGCAGCACACCAGGTAGAAGTAAGAACTCAGAAATGTGGCAGGGCTTTTTTGCCCTTAAATTAATGGGAGCCTAGAAGAAAAATAATTGCATGTACGTGCCTGTTTCTCTCCTTCCACAATACTGTGTGCAGTCAGATGAAAACCGTTCTTCCTAAGCTTCTAACTTCATGTAAATTAGGTGCAATTTATTTTCCCTTTAGCCTCAAAGCTTGGTAAGTGTAGCCAGACCAACAAGGCTGTTACTAAAAGCAGGCCCTAGACATTAAGAAAAAGTGAGTCTCTTCTGATGCTTTTCATTATGTCAGAGCAGCAAATTACAGACTCTTTCATTAGCGTACACAGAGTTGAATAGAGGGTGTCTGAGACAGTAGCAGTTACCTAGTTTCTTCCCAACTCTCACTTCCCTGCATTTACTGTGCCTCCCTATGGTTTAAAGGAGCTCACCACAGTCAGGAGGTACCCTCATGGTTCTGGCAATCAAGTGGGCACATGGTGGTTAAAAGGGCTCTGATCCCCGTACGCAGGAAACATTATGGGACATCAGAGAGGACCCTAATTTAGCTTAGGAGTGGGAGAGGGTTGAGGAAAAATTAAAGGGACACCCTCTAGAGTTTGACACTGTTGAACTAATTCTTGAAGGCTAACTGGGAGCTAGCCATATAAATAAATGAGGGTTGAGGGAGTTCTAGGAATTCAAAAGGTATTCTAGAAGGAGTTTTGCTTTTAGTAAGTAGACCATGGCATATAGTCATTCTTTGGATGTTGAGCTCTTATTTTGCCTCAGAGGCACTTTCTCTGGATGGTAACAGACATGTACATATAACAAAAATAAAATATAAGAAACTATTGTATTACCCTGGCTAAATAAATAAATAAAGGTGTATTATTCTCTTATGTTATTCATCTCCTAAATAATTTTCTACTCAACTAGGCTCCTCTTAACCTACAAACATGTTCAAGTCATTCCTATCCAGAGAGAAAACTTCTTATATCAGTTAGGACTCCTTCAGGTAGAAGTTAAGGTTGAATAGGAAACTCAACCCTAATTGACTTAACTAAAAAGGGGATTTATGGAGATTGTTGAAGATCCAGGGTTACTGCAGCCATAGGGACAGCCAGATTCAGTGGCTCAGATAATGTCACCAGGACCTGGTTTCTCTTCATCTCATAACTCTGATTTCTGCTATGTTGGTTTTATTCTCTGCTAGGCTCTCCCTGAATAGGGATAAGATGACTGAATAACTCCTGCTTCTAAGTTCTAAACCCAAATATATCTGTTATCACGTTAAATGTAAATGGCCCAAACACTCTAATAAAAAGGCAACGATTGTCAGATTGGATAAAAGGCAAAACCCAATTATATCTTGCTTACAAGAAACCAACTTTAAAGATACAAATAAGTTAAAAATAAAAGAATTAAAATATATACCATGCTATTATTAATCAAAGAAAACTGGAGTGGTTACATTAATATTAGACAAAGTAGATTTCAGAGCAAAGACTATTACCAGAGATACTGAGAATCATTTCATCATGATTAACTGGTCATTTAAGAGGACACAAACCTCCTAAATGTTT
The DNA here is from genome assembly GCF_951394435.1 of Stenella coeruleoalba. Classification (NCBI taxonomy): domain Eukaryota; kingdom Metazoa; phylum Chordata; class Mammalia; order Artiodactyla; family Delphinidae; genus Stenella; species Stenella coeruleoalba. Next base: position 33,787,149 of record NC_137163.1, read on the forward strand.
ATGCATCTAGTAACAGCGCTTCAAAATACATGCAGCAAAAAGCAAGAGAACTCTAAGAACAAATAGACAAATCCACAATTATAGTCAGAGATACCAACACTCCTCTCTTAAAATATTTCTAACTTCCCTTGAAACTTCTTCTTTAACCAATATGTAATTTAGAAATGTGTTATTTAATTTCCAGTTATTTGGGAACTTAATTTCTAAATACCTGGGATCTTCCAGATCATTCTGCTGTTGATTTCTAGTTTAATTCTGTTATGAGCAGAGAACACACTTTGTAAGATTTCAATTCTTTTAAAGTTGCTAAAGTTTGTTTCATGGTATAAAAGATCGTCTATTATTTTTATATATTTATTTATTGTTTGCGGTACGCGGGCCTCTCACTGTTGTGGCCTCTCCCGTTGCGGAGCACAGGCTCCGGACGCGCAGGCTCATGGGCCCAGCCGCTCCGTGGCATGTGGAATCTTCCCGGACAGGGGTACGAACCCCTGTCCCCTGCATCGGCAGGCGGGTTCTCAACCACTGCGCCACCAGGGGAGCCCCTAAAATATGGTCTATTATAGTTAATGTTCCATATACACTTCAAAAGTGTATTTTGCTGTTGTTGGGTGGAGTGTTCTAGGTCAGCTAGGTCAAGTCAATAGTATTATTTTTAGGATGTCTATATTCTTGATGAATTTCTGCCTATGATTTTGTTTTATTAATTACTGAGAGAAGAGTGTTGTAGTCTCCAGCAGAGTATAGAGAGTGGGTTGAATTGAGAGGCAATAGTTTAATAACAGACATAGTTCATTCCATTGGCTACTCAGTATTTATAACCATCTTTCCTACATGTTCATACTTCCATACAATAACAAAAAACTTCTTTATGCTTTCACCTAACTAAATGCAACTAAATTTTGTACAACCAAAGACATTCCTCACTGTTTCCCCAAAATGAAGAAATAAAAACTTCCAAAAGTCATTGAATTAATTTTTTAAAATCTTTTTTCATTGAGGTACGGTTGACTTACAATATTATATATGTTTCAGGTGTACAACATAGTGATTCACAATTTTTAAAGGTTATACTCCCTCTGTTTATAGTTATTATAAAATATTGGCTATATTCCCATGCTGTACAATATATCCTTTGAGCTTATTTATTTTACGTAGTGGTTTGTACCTCTTAATCCTCTACCCCTATCTTGCCTCTCCCCCTTCCCTCATCCCATTGGCAACCACTAGTTTGTTCTCTATATCTGTGAGTCTGTTTCTTTTTTGTTATATTCACTAGTTTGTTGTATTTTTTAGATTCCACATATAAGTGATATCATACAGTATTTGTCTTTCTCTGTCTGACTTATTTCACTAAGCAAAATACCTTCCAAGTTCATTCATATTGTTGCAAATTTCATATTGTGGCAAAATTTCATTCTATGCAGCCTGGACCTGTATATTTTGCTTATCGAGGAAACACCACCTTATCTTGGTTGTTAACTTAAAGCATAACTGCATCTTGTCTTTTTCATTCAGAGTTTTGTTTTCCAACTGGTGCTACAGTTGAGTATTCAACAGGCCATTCCACCATCCTATTAAGCCAGATGCTTCTGGGTGGTGGTGTGCATGGATTTCATGGGCATGAATCCACTGCTGCACTTCATAATATACTGGAACTAGAAACTAAGGCATTCTAATATGAAGGTCAGCACCAGAAGTAGAGATTGTATAACTTGATGGGACAAGAGAATCCTCAAAATATCATGACCTTTAATCCTAAATTTTGTGTCTCTGTGTCAGACCATCAGTTTTACTCCCATACTTTTCACCAAGATATTAAAAATATTGACCAAATCTCATTGTAATTGAACTCCAAATTATTTTGTTTATTAGAATTTCTTGAAATAAATGGGCTACAAGATGGATGAGACTTATCATCATACAATTTTAATTACCCTGAATTTACTGTAGCAGGGATTCAACTGCTAATACCATGTAAGGATTAATCAATAGGAGTATTTCTGAATCTTTTTGGATGTCAAAGTTCTTAATACCAGTCAAGATAAAATGACATGTTTCTTGATCACGCCATGGCAGATAAAGGTTTGTGTAGGGGTGCTTTTTAAGTGGAAACAAAAGATGTGATCTGTGAAGGAATTGGTATTTGAATCATAGGGTAAGAAGGCGGGTGGGCATTGATTCTCCTTTTGATTTGAAATAAATTACTAGAAGACCTAAACCTGTCAGAGGCAGAATGCAACATAAAAGTGTCAGAGCTGATAAGTGTACTTTGAATTTTAATGATTATCTTTTGAATGCAGTTCAGAATATTCTACAGCTACTCCATTTATTTCAATTCACCCTTAAAATTTGGCACACTGTCCCAGGACCCAGAAGACAATTTTTTCTACCTAGATATTTAAATATATTTTCTCCATTTCCATTTCTTTAAACATGTCCATGATATAGTCCTGTCTTTCAACATAGTCATAAACATACTTTCCAAATAGATCTATGTATGGCTCATAGGATCCATAGGAAAGAAGAAAGAATCTATATTTCAAAAGTGTTATCTTCTTAAAAGAATGAATCTTTACTCTGCAAAATCTATATATGGTAAGGGATCTAAATCTCTGGAAAAAAGTCTTATTTAAGAAGGAAAAATAGAGAAGTGTATATTTTTCCATGAGAGTTGAAAATAGAAGATAAAGAAATATTTTCATTATACAGGAAGATAAAGAAAGAAAGATGGGATCTTTTCCCTAAATCACAGCTTACATAAAAGCACAGACAGATAGAATAGGTTAAAGCAGAGTTGCTCTGGTTGACTGAGGCGGGGTGGGGGGGGGAGGGAGGGAGGTGGAGAAGGTAAATCCAAATAAACATTCATCCCTCCACCCCACTCCCAGCCAAGCTGTGTGGGAAGAGGATTCTGTAGAGCTCAATGTTGAAATCAGTCTTAAGAAAAGAAAAATTATAGAATATTTCTCTTTCCAGAATCATAGGTTTTGAATGTATGGTTGAACTGATGGCAATGGCTGTCCAGTCTTTTCGGAGCAACCTCATTATCTCTTCCTCTGCTGGTTTCCACTCTCTGTGTTTATTGCTGCACGTTGTTACTCACTCTGTACCCTCTGCCTCTCAAATCCTACCCATCCTTCAAGGTTCAGCTCAAAATCTACTTCTTCTATAAAGTCTTTCTGGTTGGATGTAACCACCCCCTCCTCTGAGGTCCAATCATTGCAATTCATTTATATTTGTATTGATTAATTAAAGATTTATTGTTGAATGCACAGGCGTGGCAATAGGTATTAGAGCAATGGTGGTAAGGTCCCTGCCCTTTAGAGAACTTACCTAGTGGCAGGCGGTGGTGGTAGAACAGACAATAAAAAAGTAAACAAATAAATGACCGAAGTACAGGTTATGATAACTGCCACAAAAGAAATAAATTGAATGATGTGATAAAGCGTATCTGTACCTCTGTGTGCTTATGTGAATGGTGTGAATGGGGGCTGCTTTAGGGTGTGGTGAGGGGCTGGCATGTGAGCTGAGAGCATGGAAGTCTTTGGGCATGTGATATGAAGTCCAAAAATCTGAGAAGACAGAAACAAAGGAACAGGTCAAGTTAGGGTGCCAAGGAGAGAAAAACTGAAAATGGGGGAGCAGCGGGAATCAAGGAAAACCATCTTGGCACAGCTCCCAAATGAGAGCCACGATGCCCAGAGGTCCTTCTTGGAGGTCCCTCAAAGTCAAACTTTTCTGGGAGAGGGCCCACATCCAGATTCATCTTTGTGTCCCCACAGAAACTAGAACAGGGTTTTGCCCATGGGAAGTGCTCTGTAATTGACGGTAAAATAGGATTAAAGCCCCAATCAATTCCTTCATGAAGACTTCTCTGATTTTTACCAAATAGCCTCTCTTTCCCCTGAACCCCAGGGAGAGCTTCTAGTGTAACATACTAGGTTTTTATCTTAATTCTTTTATAGATATTTGGTACTTGAACTCCAAACTCCCATGGAGATTTAAGGAATTGTTGAAGAGTAGTGCTTGGGCGTGGAAGCTGTATTTTTCTTGGTGACTGACTGTCCTTTGTTTTCTGTCTTCATGGTCTACAGGCTGAATGGCATGAATCTGTGGTGCTGGTTTTCAAAAGCAAGTAAATAGACATAATGTCTTAAAATGCATACAGTCAGCATGACCCTTTGGTGTCCTGTTTTGTAGCCTGATTTGTAGCCTTTGTCTATTTCTGTTGTGTAAATACGTCCACTGCCTTGCCATATTCCTATTATCAGTCATTTCTCACGACTCCAGCACACAGCTGTGACCTCAACATTGGTGCTCATCACCTTCGGCTGCCTTGTCAGAAGGATCCTCTCAGTGAACTGCACTTCATTCTGGTTGCCCCTTGACAAGAGACCCAGAGAACATGTTGAAGGCTGGGAGATGAACTGCAAAGATGATGTAATGATCACTGGCTGATGCCTGAGTAAGCAGTCAGGAGAGAGCCTCCATTTCACCTGCTCTCATGGTCTTGGCATCTGTGCAGCCAACAATAGAGAGCAAACATGGTCTCCTGTACCCTGAGCCGGATTCTCCTCTTCACTCATTCTTGAAGAGCTGCAGGCAGGGCAAGGTAGCAGCCTGGACATGCAGGGAGGGAAGCTATTTTCTTCTTCCTTTGGTATACTTGCCTTGAACGAAACCAAGTATGTTTTGAGGTATAACTGAATGCAGCAAACCTCTGCCTTCTGTCAAGGTTACTAGGTACTTCTTAGGTTTTCCTCCACCCTAAACAAAAATTGCAGGTCCGGGCAGTGACATCCTGGCTGATAGGATTAGTCATGGTGTTTGATGAACACATTTCTCCCCTCTGATCATGGCACTGTGCGTATGGTTTTCCTTTGGCAGTTTGGGTCATGTTCTAGGAGAAAATCAGTACACAATGAATCTTTGTAGTTTGCAGATGAATTAAAGATGCTCTGAGAAATGCCAAGGGCATAGGGAGAAAGTACAAGGAGGGTCTCTGGGCGATGAATGAGGGTCGGAAGGTGGGTGCTGCCTCTAATAGTGGATGAGAATGAGGTAAGGAATTTAGGGCCCAATATTCCAAGCTACACATGCAAAAATATTGGCTTACATTCTTCTAAGTTAAATCTCAGGAAAAGTGTTCTGGAGTCAAAGCCTTGTGCTCTTAAATGAGAAAGACCCGGGCCTGTGTATTAGTTCCCTACTGCTGCTGTAACAAATTACCACAGACTTGGTGGCTTGAAACAACATAAATTGACTTCCCTGGTGGTCCACTGGTTAAGACTCCATGCTCCCAATGCCAGGGGCATTGGTTCAATCCCTGGTTGGGGAACTAAGATCCCACATGATGCACGGTGTGGCCTAAAAATAAATAAATAAATAAATTAAAAAAACCACGAATTTATTATCTTACAGTTCTGGAGTTCAGAGGTCTGGAATGGGACTCACTGGGCTGAAATCAAGGTGTTGGCACGGCTGTTTTCCTTTCCAAAGGCTCTAGGGAAAAATCTGTCTCCTTGTCTTTTCCTGCTTTTAGAGGCCACCTACATTCCTCCACTCTGGGATCCCTTCTTTCATCTTCACAGCCAGCAGAGCTGCATCTCTGTCTGACTGTTTTCTGTAGCTCAGATCTCCCTCTGCTTCTTCTTCTGCTCCCCCTCTTCTACTTCTAAGGACCCTTGTGGTTATATTGGCCCACCTGGATAATCTAGGATAATCTCCCTATTTAAGGCCTATGGATTAGTAATCTTAATTCCATCTGTATCTTTACTTCCCCTTTGCCCTGTAGGGTTATATATTTATAGGTCCTGAGGATTAGGTCATTTTTTTTTTTTTTTTTTTTTGCCGTACACGGGCCTCTCACCGTTGTGGCCCCACCCATCGCGGAGCACAGGCTCCCGACGCGCAGGCTCAGCGGCCATGGCTCACGGGCCCAGCCGCTCCGCGGCATGTGGGATCCTCCCGGACCGGGGCACGAACCCGCGTCCCCTGCATCAGCAGGCGGACCCCCAACCACTGTGCCACCAGGGAAACCCCAGGACGTGGTCATCTTCGAGGGGCCATTATTATGCTTAATGACCTTATTCTGGATTCCAACCCTGTATCTTCAGAGCTATGTAACCTTGGGCAAGTCACCAACCTTTTAAAAAGCCTCATTAGATAGTGGGGTAATAGTGGGGTAATAGCCCTTCCTCATGGGCTTTTGGTGAAGATTAGATGTGCTAACATGTGCCATGTGCTTAAAAGCGTGCTTGGCCCATGCCAAATACTCAGTGAATGTTAGCTAGTTTTATTTCAGACCTTACTTATGCTTGCTCCCCTTGGCTCGGGATTAGAGAACCCTCTTTGAACTCCCACAGAAGCCTGTCCTTCCTGGACCATAGCACATCCCACATTGCAATGTCACCATCTGTTTATGTGTCTCTTTCCTCTATTAAACAGAGTTCCCTGACAGTAGGGGGACTAGCTTATATATCTTAGTAACTCCTTCATGTCTGGCACAGAAGAAGCTTCCCAGTAAAAGACTGGGTTGAAGCGTGTTACCATTAAGAGTGAAAAATGAGTTTTTTCCTAATCATATAAAAACCACAAAAGTTCACACTAAAGTTTTCTCAACTGCGTCAGTTTCTCCCATAACATTTGCTTCAAACTTTTGGGACATCCTACTGTTTGTTTTCTATGGACACTTTTAGACTAAACAAAAATAGTATTACTAAATGTATCAATTGATGAAAATTTTTTATTTTAGAAAGTCATTATTAATGAGAGCATTTAGAAAATAACTGATCATTCAGCTACCACTGTCAAAAAATTACTAGCCTACTTTTTCACAAAGGTACTTTGGAGATGAAGTGTAGTACTGAAGTAATACTGTGTTGGCAGCAGTGAATAAGCCATTTTAATGTAAAAACTTTTATACCCTCCCTCCCCCCAATGATACTGTGATTTTGCTGGGGTATATAAGCATATCCTTAGCTAGTGCGCATGAGCTATAATTAAATGAAGATGTATTATTTTTTTTTTTTAAATTTATTTATTCATTTATTTATTTTTGGCTGTGTTGGGTCTTCGTTTCTGTGCGAGGGCTTTCTCTAGTTGTGGCAAGCGGGGGCTACTCTTCATCGCGGTGCGCGGGCCTCTCACTGTCGCGGCCTCTCTTGCTGCGGAGCACAGGCTCCAGATGCACAGAGCTCAGTATTTGTAGCTCACGGGCCCAGTTGCTCCGTGGCACGTGGGATCTTCCCAGATCAGGGCTCGAACGTGTGTCCCCTGCATTGGCAGGCAGACTCTCAACCACTGCGCCACCAGGGAAGCCCGAAGATGTATTATTAAACACACATGTAGGAGTTAAAAAACATGATCTAGATATAAGGTGTAAAGATGTGATCACCCTGATTGGAAATGAAGGAAGAGACACTTAAAAGAGATAAGATCCTTTTACGGAGCTTGTTGAAGAGGAAAAAAGAGTTCTGAGGGGAAATTAAAAAGCCTAATTAAGATGACAGGCTCAAATTATCTCAAGGGGAATCCACAAATTTTCAGGCTTTATAACAAGAGGAAGACTCCTCTGTGGGTAAAATCCAGAAAAGACTGGCTCTTAGGTGGCTATGAGGAATATAGCGTCAGTTAGATCTCAGTAGGCAGGTGTTCTCTCCTTCTTCAAGGATCTAGGAAATTAAGAGCAGGTAGAGCAAGCATATACCTCCATTAGAGCATTAACACTGCATTGTAACACAGACAGACGTGTGAGTCTTCCCCATAAGACTTAAGGTGGTAAGAGCACATACCGAGCTTTAATTTTTGTGTGTAGAGGGCCTAAAACTCCACCTGGCATATAGAAAACACTGAATAAATATTCGTTGTTGAATAAAAGAGCTGGTCTCATAGAATTTAAGAGCCAGAAGTGTGCAAAGAGACTAGTGGTCTCCAGATTGGTGGTCTCCAAATCTATCTGGACATCAGAATCACCAGTGGAGTGTATGTGTGGGTTCCTTTTAAGATACTGATTCTAGAATACATAGAGGATACACCACTTATTCCCTTCATGAGACACAACCTAAAGTACCCTCCTAATCAGACTGAATACTTTCCCCCTACAATCAGGAGTAAGGCAGGGATGTCTGCTCTTGCCCCTTCAGCATAGAACTGAAAGTTCTGGAAACTACAAAAAGATAAGAAAAAGAAATAAAAACCATAGAGATTAGAAAAGAAGAAATAAAACTATTCACAAATGCATGATTGTCTTCATAGAAAACCCCAAGGATTCGACAAAGAAATTCTTAGAAATAGTGAGTGAGTTTATCAGATTCATAGGATAAAAGTCGATATACAAAAACCAATCATATTTCTACATGTTAAGCCTTAAACAATTGAAGATTGAAATTTACATGTTCAATAGCACACCGGAAAAGAAATACAGTTATAAGACTAACAAAAATGTGCAGGATGTTTATACTCAATAATGAAAGAAATCAAAGAAGACTTAAATAGAGATATTTATCATGTTCATGGATTATAAGACTGAACATTTTTAAGATGTTAATTCTCCCCAAATTGATCTATAGTTTTAATGCAATCACAATAAAAATATCAGTAGGGATTTTGTAGATAGTGACACAGTGATTCGAAAGTGTATGTGAAAAGGAAAAATAAATCAGAAAGCTAAGACAGTTTTGAAAAAGAAGGACAAAGTTGGAGGACTTGTATCACTTGATTTCAAGACTCATTAAAAACCCACAATAATCAAGACAGTGTGGTACTGGCAAAAGAACAGACACATGGATCATTGGAACAGAATTGTGAGTCAGAACTAAATCCACACAGATAGGGTTAATTGATTTTTGAGAAAGGTGCAAGGTGATTAAATGGAGAAAAACGTAGTCTTTTCAATAGTGTAGGAACTATTGGATATCCATAAGCAAAAATATGAACCTTGACCCATACCTTATACGTTGTACAAAAATGAACTAAAAATGGATCATAGACATAAATATAAAACCTAAAACTATAAAACTTTTAGGAGAAAACCTTTGTGACTTGAGATTAGGCAGAGTTATTAGATATGATACCATAAGTATGATACATAAAGGGAAAAATTGATAAATTAGACTTCATCAAAATGAAAACTTTTGCTATGTGAAGGATCATGATAAGAGGATGAACAGATACTCTGCCCAGTGGAAGAAAAATATTTGGACCTAACTGACAAAGGATTTGTATCCACTATATATAAAGGATACTTAAAACTTATCAAAAAGCAAGCAAATGAACCAATTAAGAAATAGAAAATTTTTGAAAAGATACTACAATGGAATTAAATAGGTGGCAAATAAGCACATGAAAAGATGCTCAACGTCTTAATTATTAGCGAAATAGAAATTAAAGCTACTACACACCATTTAAAATGGTTTAAAACAAAACAAAGAAACAAACACCTAGCTGTATCACGTCCTGGAATGAATACAGAACAACTGAACCCTCGTATATTGCTACTGGGAACGCAATGTCAAAGGCAGTTTGGTAGTTTCTTTTATAGGTAAACATACGCTCACTGTGGGAACCAGCAAACCCAGTCCTACGTATTTACCCAAGTGAAATGATAACTTCTATTCACACAAAAACCTGTAGGCCAATATTTACAGTTGCTTTATTCATAACTTCCCTGAACTGGAAATAACCTAAACTTCCTTCAACTGTGAGTTGATAAATAACTTGTAGTACATTCATACAATAAGAAGGCATAAACCACTGATGGACTCAACAACACAGGTGAATCTCACATGCCTTATACTCAGTGAAGGAAGCCAATCTTGAAAGGGTACATACTGTATGATCCCACTGATACGACATTTCGAACAGACAAAACTGTGAGGCAAAAAACACATCAGTAGTTTCCAGGGGTTAGGGTTAGGGGGAGGGCTTGACTATAAGGGGCAGCAGCATATTTGGAGCAATGGCACCATTTTGAATTTTGATGGTGGTAATGGATTTATCAAAATTTGCCGAACTGTTCCTTTAAAAAGTGACTTTTACTGTACATATATTTAAAAAATAAATTTACAAAGAGCCTTCAATGGCTTTGTATTGTTCTTAGAGTAAATTCCAAACTAGAATAAATTTTGTGTTCTTTATCCTGACCTGCAAAGCAGTGCATGGCCTGGTCCTGCCACTCTCTGACCACATTGTCCCTCACTCTCCCCCTTGCCCGCTGTATTGAACTCATTTTATGCATCAACTCAATGGATGATGAGACACCAATTTCCTAGAGCAAATCCAGCAATGGTCTGTGCTATGACTGTGGTCATGGAGCCAGGTTGCTGCTACTTCTGTCACTACCTTGGGTTGAATCTCTCAAGTTGCTCTTGGTTACAGCCCAACAGTGCTGCACCTCCTGCCATATGCCTTTTGCCTTCCACCTTGGGACTTCCCTAGTCTGCCCAGACACCTATTTGGTGACCATTCACATGCAACCAGAAGTGCCAATCAGTTAACATTGAGCAATGAGAGAAAGGAGCCTGCAAATAAATGTTCTCTCTTTCTACCACACCAGAACTCTTTCCCCTGACCCCCGACAGATGTTTGAAGCTTCAGAAGCATTACACTGCTGCTCTGTAGACCAGAAATCAGCATCTTCCTTTTGAATCCTTCTTTAGCCTATCCACTGATACCTCCATGCCACCTCCTACAAATTCATGGTGCTTCCTGCCGACTCTGGCAACCATCACCAGCTGTGTAACACAACTCTTTGTAGTTGCTTTCCCTCTCTTCCTGACTCACTCCTCTTTTCTCTCCATCCTTTCCTGAGATTTCACTTCCCTATAGTCTTGTCACCTAACCATTTGCTTGGGCCTGTCTTTCTAGGTAGTTCAGCCAAAGACACCCAATAAGCTTCAGTCACGTTAGGTTTCTTTGTGTTCCCAGAATAAGCTGTGTATTTCTCCCCTCAAATTAGATCTTTGGCACTCTGTTTCCTCTGCCTGGCTCTTTCCCTAGTTGTTCCAGCTTATCACTCTATGTGAATTCTTGACATAGCACTCATTTGCTATGGATCTTATGTGCTCTATCTATGTATCTATCATCTGTCATCTATTTTCTATCTCATTAAGCTAGAAGCCCCACCAGAACATGAATCTTGTCTGCCTTGTTTAGCGCTATATCCTGAGAACCTAGAACAGTTTAAAGCACATTGGAGGCCCTTAGGAAATATTTGTGGAGTAGATGAATGAATGCATGCCACTATTGACCTAGCTAGCCCCAAATTTACACACTCAGTTGCTTCCTTGACAAAAAATTGCAATTAAGTGCCCAAAGTTGACCAAATGCCATGGTGAGAGTGGTCCCAGCACATTAAAACTCTGGAAGTGGGAGACTCTGACCATGGGCTCAAGGCCAGTTGTTTCAGCGTTCCCAGTTTCCAATATCACACCGTTAAAGAGCATTGTAAAAAGTAGGGTCCAATGTTTAGGCATAAATCTTGTGCCCTTGAATTAGGCAAAGCCTTTTAGATATAACACCAAAAGTCCAAGCAACAAAAGAAAACATAGATAATTCATGCTTCTTCAAAATGGAAAACTTTTTTCTTTCAAAGGAAATGGAAAGATAACCCACAGAATGGGAGGAATTATTTACAAAGTATATATCTGACTCATATCCAGATTATATAAAGAACACTTATACCTGAATAATAAATAATAATGAGTAAAAAAGACAAATAACTGACTTTAAAAAAATGGGTAAAGGATCTGAATAGACATTTCTGCAGAGAAGATAAGCACATGAGAAGATGACCAACATCATTAGCTGTTAGGAAAATGCAAATCAGAACCACAATGAGATACCACTTCATGGCCACTAGGATGGTATAAACTTGAAAAATGGCAAATAACAAGTGTTGGCAAGGATGTGGAGAAACTGGAACATTCACACACTGCTGGTGAGAATGTAAAATGGTACAGCTGCTTTGGAAACCAGTGTAGCAGTTCCTCAAAATGTCAAACTTAGAGTTACTATGTGACTCAGCAATTCCACTCCTAAATAGACACCCAAGAGAAATAAAAACATACATCCACACAATAAAGGCATACACAAATGTTCATAGCCACATTATTTATAATAGCCCCAAAGTGGAAACAACCCAAATGTTCATCAACTGAAAAATGGATGAACATAATATGATATATCTATGCCATGGGACATTATTTGTTCATAAAAAGGAATGAAGTACTGATGACATGGATGAACCTTGACAACATTATGCTAAGTGAAAGAAAGCAGTCACAAAATACTTCATATTGTATGAAGACTTCATTTATATGAAATGTACATAATAGGCAAATCTATAGAGAAAGTAGATTAGTGGTTGCCAGAGGCTGGGGGTTGGGAGAATAAAGGGAATGAGTGCTAATAAACACAGCATTTCTTTTGGGGGTGATCAAAATCAGTTCTAAAATTGATTGTGGTGATAGTTGTACAACTCTATGAATATACTAAAAACATCAAATTGGATACTTGAAATCGGTGAATTGTATGTATGAGTTATATTTTAACAAAGCTTTTTTTTTTTTTCTAAAAAGCAGAGATCATTAAAGCAAAATTAAAAAAATAAAAGTGGGTTTTTAAATCATTCTCTCTCAGAGACACCTCCACCCAAAGCACTGCCACCTTCTACTCACCAGGGTTCTTCCTGTAGTCTGTAGGCAATGACCAGGTCTAAACTGTGCAGGCCACAGGTGACAAAATGATGACCTAGGGACCCCTTGTGGCCTATAAACTCTTCTTTTTAAAAATATTTTTTTAATTAGTTACCAACATTTTAAAATTAAAAGAGTTCACATTAAATGTAGGTTTTTGGCTTCTCTGTGGAGGAAAAACAAAACAAAATGAAAAAATCCCCAACTTGAGTGGCCACACTGGATCTGCATTTCCCATGTGGAAAAATGAGACTGTGCTTTATGTCCTTGAAGTCCTTGCCAGTTTGGCCGTGTGCAACCAGGCTAAGTCACTTGTTATTTCTTTTTAATCCCTTAGGGACGTTTGAGGTTTGCAGCACCTGCTCAGACCTTTCCTTGCGTCAAAACTTTTTGGTTTGTCATCCCATTGCCTCAGGCTCAGTTTGATGATTGGCTAATCCCTGGGTTTCCAACCCTGGCTGCACATCAGAATCTCCTGGGGCCCTTGTAAAGCATCCCTAAGCAAGGCTGCACCCCAAGCAGTTAAATCAGAATCTATGGGTGTGGGGCGAGGCCTACCACTAAAAAACGAACAAAAAAATCTGACTCCCTAGGTGATTCCAAAGTGTACCCAGAGAGGCAAAAACACTGAGCTAATCTGCTAATCCAATCTGGAACAAATTTTAGTATCCCATAAATGGTTTAATGGCCTCTCAGATGTCTTTGGTTTTGTAAGCTTTGCCTGAAGGAGTAAATGATGTGGAAATGGAAGGCAGAACTAAGAACTAAGAGGATGGCTTTGGTCAGGGGAACATTTTCCGTGATTTTCAAATCAGAGTTGGCAGATGTATGAACCTAAATGTGACGGTCATTTCTACAACTACTAGTCATATTAAAAGATTTTGTAATCATTATAACAAGCATGGACAAGTCATGGTGCCTTTACAGCTTTACATGGTGCCTTTTTGTTATTTTTACCAGCAAGTTTTTTTAATCAATGAATTTGACTTGCTATTGAGATCTTCTGTGGGTTCTGGAAATGTTGCTGCAGTTGACAAGTATAGGAAGTTACAGTAGCTTTTTGAGAGGTCCTGAGTGGCCAACGCAGCAGGACAGGAACATGTGATGGCAGTCACTTGATAAATATTGGTTGAATAAATTGTCAAGACATTTGCCTCTTATCATCTCCAGTGGAGATGGAAGATTTGGTGACATTCTGCGGTGGGCTACAGGAGGTGGGGGAAACGAGGGGGGAAGAGATCCCTTAGATGTCCTTCTTCCCAGCTTTTTGCTAAGCTCTGGTAAAGAAAACACTGATGAGGCAAAGCAGCCCGTCCCTCCTTGCGGGCTCGTCCTTCCAAGACTCCCTTGAACTTCACTGCTGCGTAGCAGGGACCCCAGGATCTCCCAATCGAAGCCTGGAAGAAGGTGCTCTACGTTGAATCTGACCTTCCCACGACCCTAAACAAATGGCACCGCTTAGAAAGCAGCAGTGTAGACTGCCTAGAAGCCTGGCGGTGGGCTAGGACTAGCGTGTATAACGGGGATAATAAGCCTAGCGGCTGCACCAGCACAACATCGGGGTGTCCACTGCACCTGCAAACCGCGCGCGCGCCTCAGCTTGGCCCTCTGCACCCCAGCCGTCCGCCCACCCAGGAAAGGCTGCCTGCGGGGCCGCAGTGGGGAGGTGGGTCGGCGGCCGCGAGGGGGGGAGGCGGCGAGCCAGGCTGGGGAGGGGGGCGCGGCGGGCGGCTGTGCTGTCCCGGGGGAGGCGGGCGGAGGGAAGGCGCCGCCGCCGCCGCCGCCTCAGGCGCGGCGGCACAGACGCTGGGAGCGGCCGAGGCGGTGAGTCGCAGCGCCTTCCGTCCGCTTCTCCGGAGCGAGAGCGTAGTCGGAGTTGCAGCCTGGCGGGTGTGCGGGGGTGGTGGCACCGGGAGCGGCTGCTAGGGGGACCGGCGCGCTCGGGGCGCGGCGGGCGCAGGGGTGGGCGCGAGGAGCGCGCGGTCCCGGAGACCTGGTCCCCGCAGCCCTTCCCGGCTGCAGCTCATCCTGTCAATTCCTCCGTCCTTCCTTCAGTGCCTCTGAGGGAAAATAAAACAAAACCAAAGACCCTGAAGATGGTGGCAGAAAAAGAGAGCAACTTTGCAGAGGGACGCGCAGAGGCGCACAGGGCAGGCAGGTTGGGGCCGCGCTGGGTCGGAAGGGGACGTGCTGGGTCGGAAGGGGGCGTTGGTGCGCCTGGTGGCCCGGGACACCGGAAGCATCCCTCCCGGGGTCGGGGGAGGAGGTGGGGGTCGAGGGCACTCGCGGGTTCCCGGGCCTCAGAGTCGGCCCTCAGAGGCCGCAGGAGTAACTTGCGAGGGGTGGGCGCGTGGGGAGGGGGCTTTGGGAACCACCAACAGGCGCCAGTGGAACGCAGACGAGGAAGTGGTCTGCATTTTGGACTCAGGACTTGAAAGATTTGGGTCTCTTGCCCTCGGGAACTCGGGAAGGGGTGTGCTGGGGAGATGTGTTTGAGTGTTTTTCAGTGCATACCGATTTATTTTTAGCTCCCAGAGAAGCAGGATGTGCAAAGTGGGTTGGATCAGCCCGGGAGGGGCAGGAGGTCTCCTTGTCCGCAGGAAATAACACAAGTTTCTTGCTGCAGATGCTTGCTTTAACTCTCATGCCTGGAGAAAGAAGCCATTTGGTTCTCTGAAGGTCTCCCCGCCAGGGCCACTTTCTTCCTGCGGGTCTGAGGCTGCTGGCCAGGCGAACGTGCTTCTGTTAAGCGCTGGCCCCAAATAATGGTACACGTTCTGCTCTCTAGGGCAACTAGTGGGAAACACAGAGGTAGGGCTGCCAGGGTCTTGCTTGCTGAGAAGGATACCACACAGGCTTGCTCCAAGTTTTCCCAGTTCTGACTGATTTGAAAATAATAGACCTAAGCCTCTGGATTACCAAGAGCAGACTTTGCTGTCGGGGTTCCTCAGACCTGACTGGCAGTGCTTGTGAGGTTTTTCACTCCAAATGCGCCTGCAAGGACTGCAAAGGAGAAAGGGGTGGTGGGGTGATGGGGAGAGTGTGGGTGTATGGGGAATGCTGGTTGAGGGCTAAATATAGACTTGGGGATGGGGCTTCTTTCAGAAGTGGAGGCTCAAGAAGCTGAAATCCAAATGTTCAGGTACCCAAGCCAGGCCCCTGGAGATTGCCCTGGAGTCTCCCCCATTTCAACCACTCAGCGCCCATCTTGAATATCCACTCTCTGTGGGTGTGCTTAGGAGAGTGGGCTGTGAGGAGAGTGGACTCTGCAGCCAGACTGCTGGATGTGACTTCTGGTTGGGACACAAATAGCTCTCAGACCTTGGGCTCCTTAATCTCTCTGGGTTTCCTGATCTGTGGTTGACAATAGGTACCAAACTTATCTCAGGCTTGTTGTGAAGATAAAGTGAATTAATACACAAAAAGCACTTCACACAGTGCTTTGTCATTAGAAAGTGCTGCATAAATGTGAGCTCTTATTTTTGTTGTTGTTGATGTTTTCCCCCTTCTCTCATTTCCTGCTGTCACTGATTTAGTTCATAACCTCATCACTTCTTGCCTGAATTGCTCCAGTTGCCTTCACACTGGGCTCCTTGCTCCAAATCAGGACTCTCTTGCTCCAGTGGGTTCTCCAAACTGCAACTAGAATGCTTGTTTTGAAAATAAAAATCTAAGTCAGTCATTCGGCTTAGTTCCCTCAGAGGCTTTCTGTGGCTTTCAGGATAGAGTTTGGAATCCAAGGCCTTCATGACCCTACCCTGGTCTCCTTGCCAGCTTCATCTCCCAACTCCCTCCGCCCCCAAACCCCATGTGTAGCCTTTACTCAGGCCACTGAGTCTCAGCACCTGCCATCCTCCCATCCTTCCTTGTCTGGTCAACCCCTATGCATTCTTCCCTGCTCTGCTGCAGTGACACTGCCTTCCAGCAGACCTCCTGGTACTCATCACCGCCACAGCTGACTGAGCTGCCCTTGCTTCATGCTGGAATGTTACCCTGCACCTACCCCTTCTATCACTCTGCATTATCATCTGCAATTGTCTTTCCTACCTGCAAGTGCCTTGAGAGGTGGATTGGGATTATAAGTAATTGTTTATTGGATGAATGAATGAACATCAGTCAAGCAAAGTTCATTCCTTTCCACTAAAACCAGAAACAAGGAAAATAATAAAGAGGAGGACCAAACCAACTTTTATACATACTACTCTGCAATTAAAAAAAAAAAAGCTTTGGGAAATAAGGAATAAATAAGGAATCAAAGGTTGGCCAAAAGACATGTGGCACAGTCTCTTGGAACAATTTCAGAGGTGTTTTTTTAATTGTAAGGAGTTAGACTAACAATGGAGAAATGTAGTGATTTGAACTCTTGCTTTCCTCACATTGGCTGTGGGGAATGAGTGTGTTCGGCTGTCTGAGGGGCTGTGCGGTGAAATTGCTTCTGGAAGTAGAAGTGAAGGTCAGCACGTGCATGGGCTTTGTAGCTCTTCCTTGGATTGTAGCTTCCCCCAGAGTGTGGGTGTCAGCTTGCCCTGGGATTGGCGTGATAAGAACAGAAACTCTCCTGTCATCAAAGCTCCTCTGTACTTTTCAGGCAATTCAGTGTGTTCTGTGTGTGCACTTCTGACTGAGGTGGCATTTCCAAGTGCTCCAGTACTGAGCTCCCAGGAGTCCTGCAGAGGGAGATAAGATGGTGCCTGGATCTCTGGGACAGCCCCAGAGTCTGATTTCAAGGCTCCAGAGCAGGGGGTTTGGTAAGCTGAACGATCAAAAAATGCTTTTTAACATTTTTAAGGGGCTGAAAACACAACAAATCAAAACACAAAGAAGAATATACATTAGAGACCATGCCTAAAATACTTACTACACTGTACTTTACATAAAAACTGCCAACTGCTGTTCTGGAGCTAAGACAATTGGTTTCATTTTGCCTGTCATCTTTGACTGATTTGATTGGTAGTGGCTGCCTGGAGAGCTGGGTTGAAGAGGAATCCAAGGCTGGGTCCAGGCTCAGTAGGAACGAGTGCTGTGGTCAATTAGCGATGTCTGTCAGGGTTTGGGATTAGGCAATAATGACAGCCAGGCTTGGTCCTCACCGTCCCTCTGTCTCTATCACCATGATAGAATACCCCAGCATTCCTGAGTTCTACACTAGTCTAGGGCTTGGGCTTGGTTGCGGGTTTCATCCCTGAGCCATAGGCTAAGAAGTAGGAGCAAGGGTGTTTCTCCAGCACAACATTGTTATACTGTCACCAGGAGATTGGCCAATAGATTTTGGATTACAAAGCAATAGATGTCCACTATAGTAATGTCAGCATTCCCACTTAACAGATGACAGGCTTAGGGGCAGTCAATAACTTGTCCGTGGACACATGGCTAGCAAACAAAGGAGTTCTGATTTAAAACCCACAATTTATGCAATTAGTAGGATTGTTTGTCAAAAGAACAATTTAAAGTGAGTTTAGCGTGAGGTTCTACTCTTTTCATTTCTGAAAATATAGGTAACTAACTTCAAGAAATGTTAAGTACTGACTGGCTAGAAGACTTGGGAAAAAAAGAACATAGACTTCTTTGGCTAGATTTTTACTCACTTATTCAACCAATATTTTTGAGGATGTGCTCAACATTTTGTTAAGTTCTAGGGATTTGGATGAGTATGATCTAGTCCCTTGTCTTGAAGGAATTTGTATTCCAGCTTGAAAGTGCAAGACATAATTAGGGAACAGATTGCTGGAATGAGGGGTATATGGGGGAAGTGCAGGAGCTGAGCACCCTTGATGGAGACAGTGACCTTCCAGTTTGTGTATCCCCAGTGCGGTGCTTTGTGTAATAGGTGAGCAATTAATATTTCTTAAATACGTTTAAAAATTGTGGTTAAATATATATAGCATAAAGTTTACCATTTTAACCATTTTTAAGTGTGCTGTTTTGTGGCATTAAGTACGTTCACGTTGTTGTGCAACCGTCACCACCATCTATCTTCAGAACTTTTTCAATTTCCCAAACTGAAACTCCATACCCATTATACAAAAACTTTTAATTTCCTCGTGCCCACTAGACCCTGGCCACCACCATTCATTCTACTTTCTGTTTCTACGGATTTGACTACTCTGGGTACCTCATATAAGTGGAATCATACAATATTTGTCCTTATGTGACTAGCTTATTTCACTTAGCGTAATGTCTTCAAGGTTTATTCATATTGTAGCACGTGTCAGAATTTCCTTTCTTCTTAAAGCTAATATTCCATTGTATGCATATACCACATTTGTTTATCCGTTTATCTGTCGATGGACACCTGGGTTGCTTCTACTTTTTGGCTTTTTTTTTTTCTTTTTTCGGTACGCGGGCCTCTCACCGCTGCGGCCTCTTCCGTTGCGGAGCACAGGCTCCGGACGCGCAGGCTCAGCGGCCATGGCTCACGGGCCTAGCCGCTCCGCGGCATGTGGGATTTTCTCAAACCGGGGCACGAACCCGCGTCCTCTGCATTGGCAGGCGGACTCTCAACCACTGCGCCACCAGGGAAGCACAGTTATACCCTTTTGAGTGTGTTGTCTGCCTCCCTGTAGGACCGTGGCTGATAAACCTTTCATAGGGTTTATGCTCACAGCGGCATCACTCAAAATAGCCCGAAGGGATTCCCTGGTGGCGCAGTGGTTGAGAGTCCGCCTGCCGAGGCAGGGGACACGGGTTAGTGCCCCGGTACGGGAAGATCCCACATGCCGCGGAGAGGCTGGGCCCGTGAGCCATGGCCGCTGAGCCTGCTCGTCCGGAGCCTGTGCTCCGCAACGGGAGAGGCCGCAGCAGTGAGAGGCCCGTGTACCACACACACACACACACAAAAAGGGTACAACTGAAGAAAGTTTAATGAAAAGACTATACTAGTTCTCGCTTATCCTCAGTTTTGCTTTCTAAGGTTTCATTTACCATGGTCCGAAAATAAGTGGAAGATCTGGAAATAAACAATTCAAATCGTGCGCCATTTTGAGTAGTGATGAAATCTCGCGTTAGTTTGCTCCGCCCCGCCCAAGACGGAATCGTCTTTTTGTCCAGCGTATCCTGCCCGTTAGTCATTTAGTAGATCCACTTCCGTGGTATTTTAGTTCTTGTATTCAAGTTATCCTTATTTTACTTAATAACGGCCCAGAAGCGCAAGGGTAGTGATGCTGGGAATTCTCATATGCCAAAGAGAAGCTGTAAAGTGCTTACTTTAAGTGAAAAGGTGAAAGCTCTCAACGAGGGAAGAAAACAAAGCCTTATGCTGAGGTTGCTGAGATTTACGGTAAGAACGAATCCTCTATCCGTGAAATTGTGAAGAAGGAAAAAGAAATATGTGCTGTGCTAGTTTTGCTATCATATCTCAAACTGCAAAAGTTACAGCCCCTAACCTCGGCCCTGCGACCCTCACGGACGGTGTCCCTGTTGGGCTCCAAGAAGGCGTGAGTCCCCCTTGAAATGCTGTGCAAAATTTGTGCATGGGTGCATTTTTTTCTGAAGAAAAAAAAAAAGTTACGGCCCCAGTGAATGATAAATGCTTAGTTAAGATGGAAAAGGCGTTACATTTGTACAATTAAGATATTTTGAGAGAGGGAAAGAGATCACATTCACATAACTTTTATTACAGTATATTGCTATAACTGTTCAATTTTGTTATTGTTGTTAATCTCTAACTGTGTCTAACTTATTAATTAAGCTTTACCATAGCTACATATGTATAGGAAAAATCATAGTATATATAGGGTTCAGCACTATCTGTGGTTTCAGGCATCCACTGGGGGGCTGGGAATGTGTTCCCCATGGATAATGGGGGACTACCATATTCATAAAGTTGTGGGCAAATTAAGGGAAGTCACCCACACTGGCTAGATGAGTGTGCAGTCCTGAAAGGGTGACATGAAAGAGCAGTTTCTGGAATTGCCCTTCAGTAGAAGAATACAGCTACTGCCTAGGTATGGTCTGGCCGGGAGGCACCAGGTGAGTAAGTCCCCAGCCACTCTTTTCTCCCCCCCTCTAATCTGCTGGTGTCTTCCAATTGGCCAAATCAACCAGAAGCCAGAGGGCAAGAAATGCAGGGACTACCTTTTTTTCTATAGAAGTCAGCCTCCCAGGGCTGAGAGCAGGGTGGAGAAGGGAGGAGGTTGGATCTGGAGGGCAAAGCAGAGAGAATCCGGCAAGAGGGAGCCTTACGATTATCCTTTACAGGTAAGAGAACTAAAGCATCAAGAGGTTGAGTGACCTACCCTAGATCAGTAGCTAGTAAGTTGTGGAGCTGGGATTTGAACCCAGGAACATTTCTTCTGTACATCTAGTTGGATCTGGAATGTTAGGTTTTTCAGAAACCTGTGTGTTTTGATTCTTTGGTAGTAACCTGATTTGTGCAAACTTAGCTAGGCTGTCAAAATTTAGAGTAAGTGACTGCTCAGAAATCACCCCCCCCCTTTTCTCTAAATAACAGTGTGTATTTTTTTTTTTAATATTTTTTGGCTGCGTCGGGTCTTAGTTGTGGCACGCCGGATCTTTCATTGTGGTGCACGGGCTCTTTGTTCGTTGCTGTGAGTAGCCGGGCTTCTGTAGTTGTAGCACGTGGGCTCCAGAGCACATGGACTCTGTAGTTGCGGCACATGGGCTCTCTAGTTGTGTCGTGCGGGCTTAGTTGCCCTGCGGCATCCCCTGCATTGCAAGATGGATTCTTAACCACTGGACCACCAGGGAAGTCCCAACAACAGGCATTTTTTAGATATGTTTCATAGCTGATTGGTTATGTTTCAATAAAAAAATCTTTTTTGTATAGTTGATGATATGTCCGTGAAACACACGTGAGAAAGCTGTAAGTTTGTTTTGTTTTTAGTTCAAAGTTTCAAAAGAGTTTATAGCATAACCTGGCTGCTTAAACATTAATGAGACTTGGCCACCTTGGAAGGAGAAGAGTGTTGAGGACAAAGGAGATGGTAGTTCCCTCCCTGCTATTCTGGCTGGGGGGAATGCACAGGGCGGGGTCTAGTGTGTGGGAGGTGGAGCTCATTTCCCCTGAGGCATGACATGAGGGGCTCTGTAGCCAGAAGAAGCTCTGTGGGAGCCTGATTATTATGGTCTCCAAATACATGTAGTACTGCATTGCGGAAAAGACCTATTCTGGGGACAGAACTAGGCTCACTGTGAAAGCAGAAGGGCTGCTTTGGAAGGCGTCATATTTTCCATTCCCTGAGAGGTGAAGCTGAGGCCACAGGTGAGAGATGTGGCTGAGGGCTTGTATTAGTTTCCTGTGGCCTCTACAACAAATACCACAAACTGGGTGGCTGAAAATAACAGAAATTTATTTTCTCACGATTTTGGAGGCCAGAAGTCTGAAATCAAGTTAACAGCAGGGCCAGGCTTTTTCCAGAGGCTCTGGAGGAGAATTCTTTGCTTGCTTCTCCTAGTTTCTGGTGGCTATCAGCATTTCTGGGCTTGAGGCTGCATCACTCCCACTCTTGCATCCTCCTCTCCTCTGTGTGTACCTTATAAGGACAACTGTCATTGGATTTAGGGCTCACCTGGATAATAATTCTAGATAATTTTCCCCCCAGTTTTATTGAGAAAGGCTGACATACATCGCTATAAGTTTAAGGTGTACAGCATGATGTTTTGATTTACATGTAGTGTGAAATGATTACCACAAAGGTTCAGCTAACATCCATCGTCTCATATTTATACAGTAAACAGAGAAGAAACACAAAAAGAAAAAAAAATGTTTCCTCTTGTGATGAGAACTCTTAGGATTTATTCTCTTAACATCTTTCCCATACATCACACAGAAGTGTTAACTATAACATCATATTGTACGTTCCGTCCCTACTGCTTATGTATCTTATAACTGAAGTTTGTACCTTTTGACCATCTTCCTCCAATTCCTTCTTCTCCTGTCCTCTGCCTCTGGTAACAAGAAGTCTGATCTCTTTTTCTATGAGTTTGGTGGGGTTCTTAAAATTTGTTTGTTTTTAGATTCCACATATAAGTGATATATAATGCTTGTCTTTCTCTGTCTGACTTATTTCATTTAGCATGATGCCTTCAGGGTCCATCCATGTTGTTACTAATGGTAGGATTTTCTCATTGTTTTATGGCTGAATAACATTCCACTGTGTATATATACCACAGCTTTATCCATTCATCATCAGTGGACACTTACGTTGTTCCTATGTCTTGGCTATTGTAAATAATGCTGCTATGAACATGGGGTTGCAGATATCTTTTTGAGTTAGTGTTTTCATTTCCTTTGTATATATTCCCAGAAATGAAATTGCTGGACCATATGGTAGTTCTATTTTTAATTTTTTGAGGATCTTCCATACTGTTTTTCATAGTGGCTGTACCAATTTACAATCCCACCAACAGTGCACAGGGGTTTCCTTTTCTTCACATCCACACTGGCATTTGTGATCTCTTGTCTTTCTAACAATGATCATTCTAACAGTGGTGAGGTGCTATCTCGTTGTGGTTTTAAGTTGCATTTTACAGGATGGTCTTATTTCAAGATCCTCAACTTAATTATATCTGCAAAGACCCTTTGTTCAAATAAGATCATATTTGCCTGTTCCTGGGTTTAGGATGCAGACATATCTTTTTTGGGGCCACCATTCAACCCACAACAGAGCTCATGAGTGTACACCGCAGTCCTTGATCCTGTGATTCTGTCATGATGCCCATAGATTTGATTTACCACCTGGGCTATAGGTTCCTTGATAGAGTATAGGTCTTGTACGTGCTTTTGATTTGATCTATTGAAATTTT
Organism: Stenella coeruleoalba; assembly: GCF_951394435.1. Lineage (NCBI taxonomy): Eukaryota > Metazoa > Chordata > Mammalia > Artiodactyla > Delphinidae > Stenella > Stenella coeruleoalba. Next base: position 33,810,611 of record NC_137163.1, read on the forward strand.
ATTTTAACTTTAAATGACAAACAAACAAAATTCTTAGAATCTGCCATCCCTTATTTCTGAAATGAAGGGGTGAGTGAAAAAGGCTGTCAAAAACCAGTTCGGTCTCTGCCTTGCTGGAAGTTTTCTGTGCTTTGCTTTGTCCCGTGCTTGGAGGAAATGAATGGGAGAAGGGCAGTCACTGCTCCTGTTCTGGCTTCTCACCTGGGGTTGCTAGATGCTTTTAAAACTGTAATTACTCAGAGGAAGGCTAAAGATGTTAGAGTCTTTCAGGAAAATGAAGCAGAAGCAGTAAAGTCTCAAGTTTTAGTCCTTCAGAAAGCATTGGCTTAGAAATATGGTTTGTAAATGTTACCAGCCTATCAACAAGGCTTTTATGCGTGTGTTTTCAATAATGAGTCCCAAACTGGGGCCTGTGTACATCAGGCACACAAGACAAGGTCAAGGGTAGCTTTGGCAGTTACCTGGCTAATTTGATGGCTGCAACTCATCAAGTGGAATATATCAAGAGAGTCCACCCCAGGGTGTAAATTATTCTGTTTGTCTGTGTTGATCACATTAACTGGGTAAGAGCCAACATCCGTTCCCTCTGTGCTATGGAGAGGCAGTTGTAATTAAGGTCCATTTCTCTCCAGGGGCCAGCTAATTTTGGTTTCTCAGCCACTTTGCAGTTTGACTTCAAAAGGGAAAGAGGAAAGAAAAAAAAAAGGTAAAATGTCCCTTCACTTTATTATGTTATATATTCTGCTATAACATTGTTACTCTGGTTAATATTAACTTTGGGTCTGTTTGCTTTGAATAGTATACGTGGCATACGGTGATGCTTAGAAAATTTAGTCTCACCAGCTGAAGAAAATGGTTTGCCTTGCACAAGACTGGCTACATAATTTAGGAGGCCCAGTGCAAAATGAAAATGTGAGGCCCCTGTTAAAAAAGTTATTAAGAATTTCAAGATGGTGTCAGTGAGCATTAGATCAAGCAGGAAGCCCTTCTGAACATAGTGCCTTGTGTAACTGCACAGGTCACTTGCCCATGAAGCTGGCCTTGGAGTCACATAGATGCTGAGGATGGCGTCTTCTGACTTACTGGCATCTTCTTGACCCCCAAAGAGCGACTAGGCCAGTTTCCTGTGCTGCAGTTGAAGCACACTCTTCTGTAGGGACAAGGACAGCGAGCAGGCTGGCCATCTCTTGTTGTGTCCTCCGTGTCTCTTTCCTCCCTTATCCACGTGGCTCTGTGCCCTGAGAGGCTGATCTCTACCATCAGCATCAATGTCCATCTTTGTCTTCTGATTTCTAGTGTAATTCAGCCTATGGTGGGTCCAGCCATTGTTGGGAGGGTGGGAGGAGAGTGAGGTAGGGTAGTTATTTCCTCCGTGCCCTCCTGCTGGGTTGGATGTTGCAGGCTGGCTTGTCTGTTGCCCGAAGGCCACAGCTCCATCCAGGCATCCTCTGCCTGCAGCCATCCTCTCTGCATTCCTTTAGCCACTCCTTCCCCTCTAGCCCTCAGGCCTAGGGTGGTAATGCTCCCTGATGTTGTGAGCGGAGCCTTCACTGCTTTCCTAAACCCCTCATTGCCGTCTTCTCACTAGCCTCGATCCTCAGTAGGATCACAGAGACCTCTGGGGCTTGCCTGGGCCCTAACAGATCTGGCAACCCTCTGCCAGAGCTTGACCACAGCTTGCACTGCTACAGAGCTGAAAGAGCAGCTGATGGCTCTGCTAACGTGTGACTGCTGCACCAACTCCTGGAGAAGCTGGCAGTCAGGAAGCAGTGTGTCCACACCGCAGTGGTGGAGAACGTGTGCTTGGAGTTGGGCATTTGAATTCTCCGGCATGACTTTGGGTGAGTCATCTCATCTGCAAAATGAGCATAATGATAGTTCGTCGCTTCTGGGGTTGTTTTGAGCATGAACTGACGTCATGTGGGCATCATGCTTGGCACAGTGCCTGCTATGCAGTAAGTGCTTGTAAAGCCTGGTGGCATTTGCCATTAGTTCTCTGTAGTGCCCCACTTGAGGGGATACACTGTCTCCTTTGTCTCTGATCTGAACCAAGGCACTTACAGCCTAGAGTACACCAATGATTATCAGGTTTTCATTATTTCACTGTCGTTTTGGGTGTTATTTTTGTCTATTCAACGAGATTGTAGTGTTTTGGAGATCAGATATTCTATCTTCAGAATTGTCTTGGTGCTAACCTAAGTTCCCAACCTAGTAGCTAGCACATCATTAAGCGGATAAGAAATATGTCTTGGCTAAATATAGTGACCACATAATTTATTGTTCACACCAGGACACTTTTGAGTGTGAAGGAGGAGAGCTTTTTAATGATTATAACAAAACAACAGGCACAAACACGGATGTCCTAGGCAATCCAGGTGAAGAGCGACATATGGTCCCCCTAGTTAAGTGGGACTTAAGATAGTTTTCCAAATGTGTTTTAAAGTTTGCCAGGCTACCCTTTTTTGTATTAGTCTGCCTTTGTTTTATTAGATAAAAACTTGAGATTTCAACAACATAGAAAAAATATGTTTAACACTCCTAGCAGATTCTTGACCCAAATTTGAGGCAATAGGTCAGGGTTTCTTATACAAATAGAGACCTACTTTTATACCTTATTACCCTTCTTTATACTGGGCACCTGCTTACAAAACTTTCTCCTGTACCTACCTTTCCCCCACTATTTAGTCTCCTAGTTTTCGTCCTCTTCTTGCAATAGTGATCATTTATGTTCAGAAGATGGCAAAATAGATTCATATACATATATTTTTCCAAACATCTCTGTCTTTGTATTTCTGGTTGCCTAGGTGACATTTCCAAGAGAATGTGTGCAAATCTGCTATTATTAAAGTGGAGATAACATGGCATCTATTTTTAGGCCCTTCTATACCTTTCTTTTTCCCCACCAGACCGGGTAATCGGTTTATTTTTTCTGTTTTCATTATTGGAAGGCCATGTATAGCTTCCTTCCTCTAGTTCTAATTTGAGGATTGATTAACTTTTTGAAAATTGACATAATAATTCAGTAACTTCTTCATTCAGCATTACTATTGATCGTCTCTTTTTAATTTAATTTAATTTATTTATTTTTGGCTGCGTTGGGTCTTTGTTGCTGCGCGCGGGCTTTCTCTAGTTGCGGCGAGCAGGGGCTACTCTTCATTGCGGTGCATGGGTTTCTCATTGCAGTGGCTTCTCTTGTTGCCGAGCACGGGCTCTGGGCGCGTGGGCTTCAGTAGTTGGGGCTCATGGGCTCTAGAGCGCAGGCTCAGTAGTTGAGACACATGGGCTTAGCTGCTCCATGGCATGTGGGATCTTCCCGGACCAGGGCTCGAATCCGTGTCCCCTGCATTGGCAGGCGGATTCTTAACCATTGCGCCACCAGGAAAGTCCCTGATGATCTCTTTGATTAGTGGATACCAGTTGTTTTTCCTAAATGTTGTCCAAGCCAAGCTTGGGCGTGGATTTTTTTTTTTGCGGTACGCGGGCCTCTCACTGTTGTGGCCTCTCCCGTCGCGGAGCACAGGCTCCAGACGCGCAGGTCCAGCGGCCATGGCTCACGGGCCCAGCCGCTCCACGGCACGTGGGATCCTCCCAGACCGGGGCACGAACCCGCGTCCCCTGCATCGGCAGGTGGACTCTCAACCACTGCATCACCAGGGAAGCCTGAGCGTGGATAATTTCGGTAGGAGGAAAAAGGGGTGCAGAGGCAATCTGTAGATCCAGAGTGGAAAGAGCACATCTCCTCTGGAGCTGGATTAACCTGGCTTCAGTCTTAGTGCTGCTGCTTAGTAGCTGTGTGAGCTCCTGGAACTTGCATCTTCAGGTGACATGTGGACAATACATGGACCTGCTTCATGGGGCTGCTGTGAAGGTTGAGAAGGTTAGGTGGGCGCGAGGTGCAGCATCTCACATAGAGAACTCCTGCTGCTGCTGGAGCTGCTCTTTAATATCCAAGGTACAATTGTACCACCTTCATTTCATACAAGAAGTTGCCAATACTTGAATTTACTAAAGAGATAAATTCGAGGGATCATTTTCTTTGCTACAATTTTTTTGTTTTAATAAGCTTTTCAGAGAATTTCTTTCAATGGTGAACACACCACTGGGTGTACTTTTAGTAGTTTTGAAATTAAAAATCTCTAATTTACCCCACACTTTTAGGAACATAACTGTAGTATTGTTACCCATAATTCAAAGGCAGCCAGTGTTAATAATTGGGTTTTTACATAATTTACCATTTATGTAATGGTATATATGATATATATCTCTGTAGTGCTATGTAAGGGATTTTGAATGTTTATCTCATTGTTGTATGCACTTGAAGGGGAAATATTTAGCCTAATTCAGTATTAGGGTCCGGAATACTGCCCATAGGGATCCGAGATTATTAATTTGGATTTTATGGCAAGGTTGCGAGGAGGGATGGACTTTAATCTGTTGTTATTTAAAATTGTTTAATATTGGAGTGTTAACGTGGCTGGGGTTCCTTTGGTTCTCACTCTTTTGCATTGTCATTTTATTTTAATAAATAGATTTATCATTTATCACTCAGATTTATCAGATTTGGCGAATGAGGCAGATGGCTGCATCATTGCCCTGGAGTTTGTCTTGCTGCCCTTGAAGATAGAGGAAGGGGGGAGGAAGCGATGTACAGACAGACAGAAAGACACACACAACACACACACACACACACACACACACACGCGCGCACACATTTTCTTTAGGCTTGTGACCTAAAATTTCTAATAGGATATTTAAAGTAAGAGCTCTTTGATGGAATTTTGCTCTGTGACTGGTCGGAAGGGGAGGATCGGGATGTGGGAAGTCTGTGATGTTGAGTTCCCACCACCTCACCCTTTGGAAGACATGACAGCCTTTTCCATGTGAGACCAAAAGGCAAGCAGTGAGAATCAGAAGTCAATTCTGGCCTCTGAAGTTTCTTGGGAAAGCAACAGGAAGACTGTGCCTTCTATTTTTCTAATCCAGACACTTAAAGAATATGTTCCCCAGAGCTTGGGTGCCGTTTCCTTCATACCCTAATCCTCACCATTATAAAAGTAAGGCATTATCATGAAATAAAATGTGAACATTATGGAAAACTAGAAAGAAAAAATAATCCAAATATTCAAAGGCAAACAAGGTTAATATTTGGAACATTTCATTATTTTTATGAGAGATTTTTTTCTTAGCTACATAGTTATATTTATATATAATTTAAAAATTATTTTTCATTTAACTGTACTGCAAGCTGTAATATTGTGATATAATAAGAAATATATATTTGGTCTTTGCCCCCAGTTGCTGGCACAGAGCTCCTAAAACCCTTGGAGTTTCTAGTGATAGGGATAAGAGGAGCATCTTCTGTTATTCATAATGTGCCCTTTTCAGCCATATCTGAATTTATGCTAATTAAGTGACTCTTGTAAGATAGAGGGTTGGAATTTTTAGTCCCTCCCCCCCACTCCGTCTCCCCCAATCCTCCAGGGAGGGAAGAGGGGCTGGGGATTGAATTCAGTCACCAAAGGCCAATGATTTAATCAACACATGCCTACATAATGGAACTGTCATAAAAATCCTAAGTAATAGGGTTTGGAGACCTTCCAGGTTGCCAAACACATCAAAGTGCTGGGAGGGTGGCACGCTTGGAGAGAGCATGGAAGCTCTATGCCCCTTCCCCCATACCTGGCTGTATGCATCTCTTCCAACTGGCCTTCCTGAGTTGTATCTTTCTGTAACAGTTTGATACTCTACTAAGTAAACTATTTTCTTGAGTTCTATGAGCTGTTCTAGCAAATTATTGAACCTGAGGAGGGGGTCTCAGGAACCCCCAATCTGTAGCTGATTGGTCAGAAGTACAGGTGACAACCTAGGACTTGGAACTGGTGTCTGAAGTGGACAGCAGTCTTGTGGGACTGAGCCCTTAACCTGAGGGGTCTGCATTAACGCCAGGTAGTTAGTAGTAAGAATGGAGTTATAGGACACCCAGTTGGTGCCCAGAGAGTTAGAGAATTGGTTGGTGTGGAAAAAACCCTTGTGCATTGGTGTCAGAAGTGAAGGATTGAGAGTAAAAGAAATGGAAGTTTTTACTTTAAAGGACTTTTCCATTTTATTTTATATTCTTTGTAGATAATATGTAATTGGGCATAAACGAATCCATTGACTGGATATACCTCAGGTTACTTAGCCATTCCATGATTGGTCATTTGATAACAGATCTAAATAATTTTTTTGCTATTATCATTTTTGTACAGTAACTTTTACTTTATGCAAGATTATATCCTAGGATATATTTCTAGTGGATTTAATAGATTGACGTTTTGAACATTTAAAAAGGTAAAAGATGTCCTAGCACTCTTTATTGAATGGTGTTTTTCATTTTTTTAACTTTCCATAAAGCAAGTGTCTTTTCTTATTTGTGCATTTTTTTCCCAACTTAAAACAGTGGTATTATAATCAGAAGGGTCTTTTCTAAGGGAAAGAAGATTTTGCATTTACGTGGTAGTTCCACTGAGAGTAACTTGGTCCCCTTGGATCCTAGATCTTTGCCTTGTAACTTGACCATCACGATGCTGCTCGTGAGTGTAGTCTGAGCAGCCCCTAATGATTTCTCATCCATCTCTGCTGCATTGCCCTGAGGTGTAGGGCCACAAATATAATCTTGTGTTACAGGTGAAGAAGCCAAGCAAATCTCAAAGACTCATTCAGGGTTATTCCTGCTTTCCAGTCTGGTGGTTGATTCTTTTATATTATTCTATCTCTTGTTTTGCTCTTCCTTCTGATTTCCTTTTAAAGTGATAAATTTATCTTTGAAACTTCAGGTCTAGTTTGATCACCATGTAGGGAACCTGAGGAAGGTCATAATGATAGTTTTGCTTAGAAATGAGGGCTCTTCCAGGACCATAATTATTATTAATATTATTTTTGAAAAAAACATTTGTTGCATGTCTACTCTGTCCAAGGCAATATGCCAGATGTTGTGGGAAATACAAGGTGAATAAAACACTCTTCCTTTCCTCAATGGTTTTACACCCATTTCTTTAGCATTGTTTTAGTTACTTTTATTAAGTTGCATTCTCTACTAAAGGGTATCAATATTTTGTGTTGCGCTTGCTCCACAGTCTGGAAACCCCAGGGGGTGATGTTTTTTTCTATCCAGCAAGTCTTGTGAGTCGAGTGCATTGGATATTGTACCCTAGTCAAAGCACTACTGTGAGGTACTTTAAAACACTTGAGGACTTGACTGATGCATATTTTATCAGCTAAGATGGGTCTGGAGATCTGCAGCATCTGTGTTACACTTTTCCGTCCCAGCTTCTCTTCCTTTGAGCACTTAGGTTACTCATTTGGTCAACCAGGATCTAAAAATAAAGCTAGAAACTTTGAGAGGTTTTTTTTTTCCCCCTTGGCTGATTGATGTGTGTTTTTGTGTCTCCCAAACTGTGCTGTGTTACTATTTACTTTTACATTATGTATAGCACTTAGCAACCAACAGTGGAAATGAAAGTTAAGAGCACAGGCAGTCCTGGCTGAGCTGGAGGAACTGGCCAGCTGAAGCCTTAGAGAATTCTCCTTCCCTCCCGCATTCCTGCACTCTGTGGCCCTGGGGTCTGCCTTGCCAGCCTCAAGTTCCTGCTTTTGCCTTCTCTACTGGTGGCCAAGTGAGGACCACAAGGAGGGACAGGAAGGACCCCTCCTGCCCCTACCCTAACCCCTCTTGGTTCCCTTGTCTGGTCACCGTGGGTGAGGCGAGTCTCTTCACCCCAGGAAGGCAGGCCTTGGCCATCACTGACATCTTGGCACTGGTGACAGTGCTGTAGGGTCAGAAGCACTGTGTCTTATTTGGAGTTCTGAATGCATTTCCAAAAAGGAAGGTACGAGTTGTGTCTGGAGTGTGCAGGGCCCATAGGACAAAATTCTGTGATTCTTAAGGAAATCTGAGGTGAGGATGGCTCTTTTAGAGTGACATAAGTCAGTGCTTAGAACATTGTTCTTGGGGGAGAATACTTTCTAGATTCTAAGAATTCCAGGTTAGGAAGAAACTTAGAACATGATCAGCCTGTAAGTTGAGGGACTGGCTTTAAGTTCAAAAAGTGGCTTATCCCGGCATGGGAGTGGCCCCTTGCTTGAAACATTGGAGTGTGTTAGCCCTTCTCTCCCCCAGCCCTCTTCTGTAGCTGTCAGAATATATTAGTCTTCCAATTTTTAGAGTAGTAATTGCACTAAAAAACTTACATCCTGATTCTACCAAAATGAGGCAGGGAGAAAGACCTCGGGAATATAGATTTAATTCCTTGATTATTGCCTTTTCGCAAAGAATACAAAACCAAATACACCAGGGCCTTTGGGGAAGGCCCTTATTTTTTTCCTAAAGAAATAAAATTTCTGTTCCTTTCTCAGGACTCCTGTATGCTTCTCATTCGTTTTTTTTTTTTTCTCTCGTGGTACGCGGGCCTCTCACTGTTGTGGCCTCTCCCGTTGCGGAGCACAGGCTCCGGACGCGCAGGCTCAGCGGCCATGGCTCACGGGCCCAGCTGCTCCGCGGCATGTGGGATCTTCCCGGACCGGGGCACGAACCCGTGTCCCCTGCATCAGCAGGCGGACTCTCAACCACTGCACCACCAGGGAAGCCCAGCTTCTCATTCTTAATACATTTTGGAGAACAGATTTGAAGAATATTTCTGTGAATCTTTTTTTCCGGGGAAATAGAGAATTTTTGTTTTCTAAAGAGGTTCTTTGAAATGTGTTTTTTTTATCACCTTTCTGTAGCAAAATCCATTTTGTTTTTTTAAAGGCTGGAAAGCATAGATCAGCAGTTCGGAATGATTAAACAATACTTACTTGGAAAGGAACAAAATCTGTCCAGTTGCTTGTGTAATTTTCACAGAAGGGACAAAACAGTTACAGAGTAAAACCCCCCAGCCTGTAGGTGAATTTTTTTTCCGACCTCAGAAGGGGTGGGCCCACTCGGAACAGGAAGTAATCACAGGCCAGCGGTTTGAGTAATGAGAGAAGGCTCTGGATTTGGCTTAGCTGTTTTCTTCATCCTGAAAGCCAGGGCAGTCTACAGACACTCTCCTACTTCTTCAGCATTGGTATCTTTTCCTGGCACACGCAGTGTACATGGGCACCTGCCTGACAAGAACAAGGAGCCACAGGAATAGCTAGAGCTGTAGAATGCATTGGAAGAGGAGGCTAAGCTTCGAGCAGTTGCAGACGGAGGAAGAGGAGTCTGGGAAGTTGGCATATCAGCCCTGGTACAAGGAATGACCTGGTCCCGAGGGGTCAGCATGGGACCCAAGAGGAGCAGGGCACATTACAGGATAAAGACAGGGACGGGGTGTCCACTTTCACGTGCTACCCATGGCTCAGGTTTTCCCGTTAAAGAGGATTTTTCCCTGTAGTTATATCCATAGGCTGACAGTACTGTATGTATTGTTTAAGACTATATTTTTGTTTAAGTTAATCACTTAATAAATTGTTGCATTAGTTTGGGCCCTCTCAGTGGCCAAGGACTAGGATGTCACTCAAATGAGTTTAAGTACAAGGAGCTCATTGTAACAATGACTACTTCTATTGTTACGTTGTTCTGAGTATATTGTCACATGGACTCTTCTGTCCTGCTCCAGGTAGAGTGTTATTAACCCCACTCTACTGAGGAGGAGCAGCCTTAGAGAATGTGTCCTAAGCATGTGGGTGGTCAGTGGGAATCCGGACTCACACCCAGGTGGTCACTTGGGAGCCATAGTCTCTAACCACTCTACTGCGCTGCCCCTTCAAAGGATTCTGAGCCTGTGAAACAAAGAACAGCTGGGTCTCATGGAGCCCAAAACAAAGGACTTTAAAATTAGGAATGGAGTCATTACCTTTCTCAGAGGTCATGTGGTCTCGCTCAGTGGGCCCCTCCCTTTTTCTCTCCTGCCTTCTTCTGTTGCTTCATTTTACATATGGTCCCTGAATGGCCAGCCCATAAGGCTGCAGCCTGGGACCTCAGTATCTTCTGGCTCAAACTTGTAACTGAGAGTTTCCTATTGGTCTAGTTCATTGAGCCAGGCTACACAGCCATTAGAGCCTGGCTAGGAAAAAGATTAGCTGCCTTTGGGTTGGCTGTTCATCCCAGGTCCTTTGGTGGTTGCCTCATGCACGGACTTCTCCAGCACCATTCTCCCAAGCAGGGGATTGTGGGCAAGACTTAGGAAGTTGTTCAGAGCAGGAAATTAACATCTGGTATAAGCTCATATTATACTTGAATACTTTTAAAGTTAAATAACACATTTGCTATCTTTATAAAGTCTCAAGTATCTATATCTGTTAAGACTCTTCAGGTTGTGAATGATAGAAACTGAATTTCAAGGAACTTAGAAAAATATCAAATTTAATTGGCTCTTTTTTTGTTGTTTTTTGAAGATGGCTACCCCAAATTTATTAAAGATAACTCTCCTAGAATTGAAAATAAAATAGATGCAACATATGACTAACCTGGCAAGTTTTTCTATTCTAGAAGTACTGTTTTTAAAAACTTTTAAGGTTGACTGTCATCTAAATAAATCATTAATTGGTTCTTGTAACTGCGTAGGCAGAAGCTTGGCTGGATCCAGATCTTAAACAATAACCTCGGAAATCAGACTCTTGCCATCGCTTGGCTCTGCATTCATCTGAATTGGTTTCATCCTCAGGCAGGCCCTCCCTTCATGACCTCAAGACACCACTGGAAGCTCCAGGCTTATCTGTTAGCCGAGCTGCCCCGTGGAGAGCTTCTCTTTCTCAGTAGTACCAGCAGAATTCCCAGGTTTGATTCTCATTGCTCTGGATTGCCAGCCTCTCAACCAAACATGGCAGCCAGGCTGCTTGGTCAGGCCTGGGTCACTGCCCACCCCTGGAGAGGGGTTAAACCACCTCTTTATTAAAACACATGGACAGGGTATAGGGGAGTATAGTCTCCAGAGACAATTGGGGTGTTAGTACCTGAAGAAATGGGAATGGATGCTGTCCAGACAAAAATAACCCATGTCCACGTTGGAACATTTTCAGGTATATCATAAATAACTGGATATCCATAATCAAGATTTTGGGGCTCAGGGTAAGCAGTCTGGGTCACTGACTTTATCTTTTTTGTATGTGACAAATCCAAAGACATATGAAGTCCAGAATGTTTGGAAAGGCCTAGATCACCTATGTTTTTTTAGTCATTAGTCCTGAAAAATGATGCTATTAAACCAAACAAAGTTGTTATTAAGACTTGCATCTTTTGGGAGATTGGGATTGACATATATACACTAATATGTATAAAATAGATAACTAATAAGAACCTGCTGTGTAAAAAATAAATAAAATTAAATTAAAAAAAAGACTTGCATCTTTTTGAGAAAACCAATAGCAGGGTGGTCTTGTCTCCATTTTTTTGATTAAGTAGGAGGATAAGACTTTAAGGGCTCTTGTTAGGTGCCCTCTATTTAAAGTCCAAGCTGTTCTAGCATTGAAATGACTTTGGTGAATTACATAAAGCCTTTGTGTAAACCTTTAGCTGTGCCTAGGATTTAAGACCCAGTTTATTGAGGTAATGATTAAATTGTCCTGTCTATATATCCATGATCTTAAAACCCACTGGGAAATAATTGCTTGGTTTTTAACTATCTCATAAATCAGGAACTTCAAGGCCAGGGGAGGTTAAATTAGTAAGTCCCCATGCTAACAGATACAGGTTGAATCTATGTAACCTCGAGTCTTGAGTAGTTTGTGTGTTGTGTGTGTGTGTATATAGATATAACTTTGTGCCATATCTCTTGCTTACTGTACCTACTGCAGTGGTCCCAGATATCCACTGGAACAAATGATCAGCTGCTTTTAACTATTAAAGTTTCACAGATAGTTGCCTTAATTTCTTGTACTTATTTAAAATTTTAGGGAATTCTCTGGCAGTCCAGTGGTTGTGACACTGCACTTCCACTGCCTGCAGGTTCAATCCCTGGTCAGGGAGCTAAGCTCATGCAAGCTGAAAGTTGTGGCCCCCCCCCCCCAAAAAAAAAGTATATTAATGGGGTTAAAAAAGTTCCGTGATATGCCAAAATGTGTTTCTTCTCTCTTGACTTTAATTTAGTAGTGCAACTATTACTTGGTTTCATACTGGTTTGAAGTTCTCAATTGCAAACAATAGTGCCCACTCTGGCTAGTTTATACAGAAAGAGAGTTTTTAAAAGGATATTAAGGAGCTCACAGAATTTCTGGGAGGACCAGGGTCAGACTTGGAGGCCATGCAGCCAGGAACACTACACAAATTACAACACTGGTGGCTCCAGTAGAGACCTTGGTGTGGCTACCACAGGTCCCTCTGCTGATACCATCAAGTGAGTCCTTATGTGGGGACCCCATTGCTGTTGCTTCTGCAGGCTGGGCGTCTCTCTGCCATGCTCCACACATCTCCACCACAGTGAATCCGTGTGGTGACTCCTTCTGTACGCCTGCTCTCTTCTGAGAAGAATCTTTGCATGGTTGCTGCTGATCGGTGGAACCCAGGTCACTTGCCTGTAAAGTAAGCTGGGGATTCAGATTCCTGACTTCTCTGGAAGATATGGACTCAGAAGGTAGGAAGTTTCTCAAATGTGGGAGGAGTATTCGAAAAAATGCTGTTTGGCCACAAAATATGACAAATTACTACACTTACCTCTGTATACCTTATTGTTCTAAAATAGTGACTGACATCTAACAGTAGGGCTGTTTCCTACTGAGTACAATTTGAATGAACGCAGGAAGGAACCCCCTGGCCTAATGCCATATAGGAGTTTCATTACTTTTCATTGAATGTAAACCTCCCACCACCCACCTCTTTACTGCCCTTGGTTGCCTCATCAGTATCAGCTAAATCAGTCTCCATCCGTTCCCTGCATGAAGGCAGGAAACTGGTCTAAAAAACCAAAAATGAGTCATCTGATGCTCAGAGAAGGTAACCCACCTGCCGAAAGTCACACAGCCTGTAAGTGATTAAAACCCAGGTCTGCTCCAGAGTCTGCTTTTCTACACACTGTGCAGTACTGCCTTTGGAGCCAGGTATGCTCTCTGACTTGAGGGTTTTCCTTGTCAGTAGTATGTGATAGAGAGACGGCTGGACTTCTGATGAGCCCTCAACACAGTCCTTCTGCCTCCTACAAAGATGAATTATGCAGTGTTGGTGAGGGAATTGGGATTTACTTGTGTCTCTGCCACAGCTAAGCCCCTGATATAACCAGGAAATGAATATTATTAGTTGCAAATGGAAGCTTTATTCAGTGGAACTTCCAATAACATGGTTTGCTTTACAATATAATTCATTATTAGATGAATTGTGTCCCCTCCGCCTCCCCGAAATTCATGTACTGAAGCCCTCATTTCCAGTGTGATGATATTTAAACAGGTCCATTAGGGATGTAGTTAAGGTTAAATAAATGTGGGGCTCTAATCTGAGAGGGCTGGTGTCCTTTTAAGAAAAAGAAGAGATACAAGAGCTATTTCTTTCTCTGCATGCACAGACAAAAGGCCACAGTGAGAAGGTGATTGTTTGTAAGCTAGGAAGAATGCCTCACCAGAAACCAGTTCTACTGAAAAGTTGATCTCGGACTTATAGCCTCTAGAACTGTGAGATAATAAATAACTGTTGTTTAAGTCACCAGAGTGTGGGATTCTGTTACAGCAGCCTGAGCAGATGACTATGGATCCATTTGCCTTAAATCCCAAATAGGAAGGTAAGGATGGTAGTTACATATGCAGCAAAAGCTAGAGGAGCAATGGGGCCTGGAGGAGGGTGAGAACACAGATCATCAGGGGTCATTAAAGGCTGCATCAGAGGCAGTGCCATGTGAAATGGGCATTGAAGGAGTTGGAGTGCCTTGCAGGCAGGGTAGCTTCGTGGTTAGGAGTATGGGCTCTGGGGTCTGACTTCCTGCGTTTGAATCCTTGTGCTGGCTTGCTGGCTGTGAGACTGTGGGCAAGTTACTTAACCCTTCTGAGCCTTCCCTTTTTTTTTTTTTTAACATCTTTATTAGAGTATACTTGCTTTACAGTGGTGTTTTAGTTTCTGCTTTATAACAGAGTGAATCAGCTATACATATACATATATCCCCATATACCCTCCATCTTGCGTCCCCCTCCCACCATCCCTATCCCCCATCTCTAGGTGGTCACAAAGCACCAAGCTGGTCTCCCTGTGCTATGAGGCTGCTTCCCACTAGCTATCTGTTTTACATTTGGTAGTGTGTATATGTCTATGCCACTCTCTCACTTCATCCCATCTTCCCATTCCCCCTCCCCGTGTCCTCAAGTCCATTCTCTCCGTCTGCGTCTTTATTCCTGTCCTGCCCCTAGGTTCTTCAGAACCTTTTTTTTTTTTGATTCCATATATATGTGTTAGCATACAGTATTTATTTTTCTGTTTCTGACTTATTTCACTCTGTATGACAGTCTATAGGTCCATCCACCTCACTACAAATAACTCAATTTCATTTCTTTTTATGGCTGAGTAATATTCCATTGTATATATGTGCCATATCTTCTTTATCCATTCATCTGTCAATGGACACTTAGGTTGCTTCCGTATCCTGGCTATTGTAAATAGAGCTGCAATGAACATTGTGGTACATGACTTTTGAATTATGGTTTGCTCAGGGTATATGCCCAGTAGTGGGATTGCTGGGTCGTATGGTAGTTCTATGTTTAGTTTTTTTTTTTTTTTGCGGTACGTGGGCCTCTCACTGTTGTGGCCTCTCCTGTCGCGGAGCACAGGCTCAGGACATGCAGGCTCAGCAGCCATGGCTCACGGGCCCAGCCGCTCTGCGGCATGTGGAATCTTCCCGGACCGGGGCAGGAACCCGTGTCCCCTGCATCGGCAGGCAGACTCTCAACCACTGCACCAGCAGGGAAGCCCTCCATTATATATTCTTGCCTTCTTTATCAAAGATAAGATGACCATATGTGCGTGGGTTTATCTCTGGGCTTTTTATCCAGTTCCATTGGTCTATATTTCTGTTTTTGTGCCAGTACCATACTGTCTTGATTGCTGTAGCTTTGTAGTATAGTCTGAAGTCTGGGAGCCTGATTCCTCCAGCTCCGTTTTTCTTTCTCAAGATTGCTTTGGCTTTTCAGGGTCTTTTGTGTTTCCATACAAATTGTGAAAATTTTTGTTCTAGTTCTGTGAAAAGTGCCATTGGTAGTTTGATAGGGATTGCACTGAATCTGTAGATTGCTTTGAGTAGTACAGTCATTTCCACATTGTTGATTCTTCCCATCCAAGAGCATGATATATCTCTCCATCTATTTGTATCATCTTTAATTTCTTTCATCAGTGTCTTATAATTTTCTGCATACAGGTCTTTTGTCTCCTTAGGTAGGTTTATTCCTAGGTATTTTATTCTTTTTGTTGCCATGGTAAATGGGAGTGTTTCCTTAATTTCTCTTTCAGACTTTTCACCGTTAGTGTATAGGAATGCAAGAGATTTCTGTGCATTAATTTTGTATCCTGCTACTTTACCAAATTCATTGATTAGCTCTAGTAGTTTTCTGGTAGCATCTTTAGGACTCTCTCTATATAGTATCATGTCATCAGCAAACAGTGACAGCCTTACTTCTTCTTTTCTGGTTTGGATTCCTTTTATTTCTTTTTCTGCTCTGATTGCCGTGGCTAAAATTTCCAAAACTATGTTGAATAATAGTGGTGAGAGTGGACAACCTTGTCTTGTTCCTGATCTTAGTGGAAATGGTTTCAGTTTTTCACCATTGAGGATGATGCTGGCTGTGGGTTTGTCATATATGGCCTTTATTATGTTGAGGTAAGTTCCCTCTGTGCGTACTTTTTGGAGGTTTTTTTTTTTATCATAAATGGGTGTTGAATTTTGTCAAAAGCTTGTCTGCATCTATTGAGATGATCATATGGTTTTTCTCCTTCAATTTGTTAATATGTTTGTCACATTGATTGATTTGTTTATATTGAAGAATCCTTGCATTACTGGGATAAAGCCCACTTCATCATAGTGTATGATCCTTTTTTTTTTTTTTTTTGCGGTACGCGGGCCTCTCACTGTTGTGACCTCTCCCGTTGCGGAGCACAGGCTCCGGACGCGCAGGCTCAGCGGCCATGGCTCATGGGCCTAGCCGCCCCGCAGCATGTGGGATCTTCCCAGACCGGGGCACGAACCCTTGTCCCCTGCATCGGCAGGTGGACTCTTAACCACTGCGCCACCAGGGAAGCCCTGTATGATCCTTTTAATGTGCTGTTGGATTCTGTTTGCTAGTATTTTGTTGAGGTTTTTTGTATCTATGTTCATCAGTGATACTGGCCTATAGTTTTCTTTCTTTCTTACATCTTTGTCTGGTTTTGGTATCAGGGTGATGGTGGCCTCATAGAATCAGTTTGGGAGTGTGCCTCCCTCTGCTATATTTTGGAAGAGTTTGAGAAGGATAGGTGTTAGCTCTTCTCTAAATGTTTGATAGAATTAGCCTGTGAAGCTGTCTGGTCTTGGGCTTTTGTTTATTAGAAGATTTTTAATGACAGTCTCAATTTCAGTGCTTTTGATTGGTCTGTTTATATTTTCAGAGTCCAGAGTGCTAACCATTACACTATGGAAGCTGTTTATATTTTCTATTTCTTGTTCAGTTCCAGAAGATTGTGCTTTTCTGTGAATTTGTCCATTTCTTCCAGGTTGTCCATTTTATTGGCATAGAGTTGCTTGCAGTAATCTCTCATGATCCTTTGTATTTCTGCAGTGTCAGTTGTTTCTTCTCCTTTTTCATTTCTAATTCTATTAATTTGAGTCTTCTCCCTTTTTTTCTTGATGAGTCTGGCTAATGGTTTATCAATTTTGTTTATATTCTCAAAGAACCAGCTTTTAGTTTTATTTATCTTTGCTTCTGTTTCCTGCATTTCTTTTTCATTTATTTCTGATCTGATCTTTAGGATTTCTTTCCTTCTGCTAACTTCGGGGTTCTTTTGTTCTTCTTTCTCTAATTGCTTTAGGTGTAAGGTTAGGTTGTTTATTTGACATGTTTCTTGTTTCTTGAGGTAGGATTGTATTGCTATCAACTACCCTGTTAGAACTGCTTTTGCTGCATCCCATAGGTTTTGGGTCGTCGTGTTTTCATTTTCAGTTGTTTCTAGGTGTTTTTTTTGATTTCCTCTTTGATTTCTTCAGTGATCTCTTGGTTATTAGGTAGTATATTGTTTAGCCTCCATGTGTTTGTATGTTTTACAGATTTTTTTCCTGGAATTGATATCTAGTCTGATAGCATTGTGATCGGAAAAGATACTTGATATGATTTCAATTTTCATAAATTTACCAAGACTTGATTTGTGTCCCAAGATATGATCTGTCCTGGAAAATGTTCCAGGAGCACTTGTGAAGAAAGTGTATTCTGTTGTTTTGGGATGGAATGTCCTATAAATATCAATTAAGTCCATCTTCTCTAATATGTCATTTAAAGCTTGTGTTTCCTTATTTATTTTCATTTTGGGTGATCTGTCCATTGGTGAAAGTGGGGTGTTAAAGTCCCCCACCAGGATTGTGTTACTGTCGATTTCCCCTCTTATGGCTGTTAGTATTTGCCTTATGTATTGAGGTGCTCCCATGTTGGGTGCATAGATATTTGCAATTGTTATATCTTCTTCTTGGATTGATCCCTTGATCATTGTGTAGTGTCCTTCTTTGTCTCTTGTAATAGTCTTTATTTTAAAGTCTATTTTGTCTGATATGAGAATTGCTCCTCCAGCTTTCTTTTGATTTCCATTTGCATGGAATATCTTTTTCCATCCCCTCACTGTCTGTATGTGTCCCTAGGTCTGAAGTGGGTCTCTTATAGACAGCATATATACGGATCTTGTTTTTTTATTCATTCAGCCAGTCTGTGTCTTTTGGTGGGAGCATTTAATCCATTTACATTTAAGGTGGTTATCGATATGTATGTTCCTATTACCATTTTCTTAATTGTTTTGGGTTTGTTATTTTAGATCTTTTCCTTCTCTTGTGTTTCCTGCCTAGAGAAGTTCCTTTAGCATTTGTTGTAAAGCTGGTTTGATGATGCTGACTTCTCTTAGCTTTTGCTTGTCTGTGAAGGTTTTAATTTCTCCGTCGAATCTGAATGAGATTCTGAATCATTCAGAAAATCATTCTGAGTGATTTGCTCTGTTGAATCTCTGTCCTTGCTGGGTAGAGTAATCTTGGTTGTAGGTTCTTTCCTTTCATCACTTGAAATATGTCTTGTCACTCCCTTCTGGCTTGCAGAGTTTCTGCTGAAAGATCAGCTGTTAACCTTATGGTAATTCCGTTGTATGTTATTTGTTGTTTTTCCCTTGCTGCTTTTAATATTTTTTCTTTGTATTTAATTTGTGATAGTTTGATTAATATGTGTCTTGGTGTGTTTCTCCTTGGATTTTTCCTGTATGGGAGTCTCTATGCTTCTTGGACTTGATGAGTATTTCCTTTACCATATTAGTGAAGTTTTTAACTCTAGTCTCTTCAAATATTTTATCAGTCCCTTTCTTTTTCTCTTCTTCTTCAGGGACCCCTATAATTTGAATGTTGGTGCGTTTAGTGTTGTCCCAGAGGTCTCTGAGACCATCCTCAATTCTTTTCATTCTTTTTTGTTTATTCTGCTCTGCAGTAGTTATTTCCACTATTTTATCTTCTGGGTCACCAATCCATTCCTCTGCCTCAGTTATTCTGCTGTTGATTCCTTCTAGAGAATTTTTAACTTCATTTATTGTGTTTTTCATCATTGTTTGTTTGCTCTGTAGTTCTTCTAGGTCCTTGTTAACATTTCTTGTATTTTCTCCATTCTGTTTCCAAGATTTTGGATCATCTTTACTATCATTACTCTGAATTCTTTTTCATGTAGACTGCCTGTTTCCTCTTCATTTGTTTGGTCTGGTGGGTTTTTACCTTGCTCCTTCACCTGCTTTGTGTTTCTTTGTCTTCTCATTTTGCTTAACTTAACTGTGTTTAGGGTCTCCTTTTCACTGGCTGCAGGTTCATAGTTCTCGTTGTTTTTGGTGTCTGCCCCCAGTGGCTAAGGTTGGTTCTGTGGGTTGTGTAGGCTTCCTGGCAGAGGGGACTGGTGCCTGTGTTGTGGAGTATGAGGCTGGATCTTGTTTTTCTGGTGGGCAGGACTGTGTCCGGCCGTGTGTTTTGGGGTTTCTGTGACCTTATTATGATTTTAGGCAGCCTCTCTGCTAATGGGTGGGGTTGTGTTCCTGTCTTGCTAGTTGTTTGGCATAGAGTGTCCAGCACTGGAGCTTGCTGGTTGTTGAGTGGAGCTGGGTCTTAATGTTGAAATGGAGATCTCTGGGAGAGCTTTCGCCGTTTGATATTATGTGGAGCTTGGAGGTCTCTGGTGGACCAGTGTCCTGCACTCGGCTTTCCCACCTCAGAGGCAGAGGCCTGACACCTGGCCTGAGCACCAAGACCCTGTCAGCCACATGTCAGGTACGTGGGGAGTTTCTTGCCTTTTGGGAAGTGTGAGGTCTTCTGCCAGCATTCAGTAGGTGTTCTGTAGGAGTTGTTCCACATGTAGATGTATTTCTGATGTGTTTGTGGGGAGGAAGGTGATCTCCACGTCTTTCTCCTCCACCATCTTGAAGGTCTCTGGATTGCTGTTGGCTGGTGTCCTTAGGATAGCCAACTTTCTGTGTTTCTGAGCCTTCCTTTTTTTCAAAAGGAGAATAATGAGAGTGCCTATCTCACAACGTTGGGGAGATTAAATGAGACAATGCATGTGAAACTATTTAGAGCTGTGCTTAGCTTGTAGTAAGCATTCAATAAGTTATTAATATTATTTTAAGCAGCAGAGAATGGGGTAAGGTGTGTTTGGGGAGAAGAGTGGTGGTAATCACAGGCTGAAGAAGTGTGTGAGCAATAGAGGGAGGACGTGGCATGCATTTGGTGAACAGCTGTGTGGTTTGTCTGGAGCCCAGTTCACCAAGGCTCCCTTTTTCCGAGTCTGTGTTTTTCAAGGAGTCTCCTCTTGGAAGAGATTTCCCGAAAGGGGCTTCGAAGCAGCATAGAAGCATATTCTGGCCTGCCTGATAATGTTTCTCGTGGTACATGAGCAGATTGGCCTTATGGTTTATCAGTCAGTGTCTTGAGCATTTGGTTGGCATGACTCAGTCCCCCAGAGTCTCATCATCCCTGAGGGAACTGATAAAATCAAATTCCTGAATGTGCAGAACTGAAGACCAGACGTTGGACCTGCAGTGACCCCTTGGAGGTGCAGACATTGTGAGGCCCTGCTGCAGAGAACTCGCCCACCACTGTCTCTCTTCCGCCTTACTCTAGCCTTTAAACTTTTAAACAGTGTGACAAACTCAACCCCAAATGTCTGGTGGGATTGGGCAGAGCATAGTGTGCCAAAGGAAGAAGCCCATTAAATGCTTGTTGGGCTAAGGAAGTACTCGCTGTTGGCGACGCAATGGGCAGTGGACTGGGGCAGGAAGAGTCGTGCCCTGCAAGCAGGAGTCTGCGTCCTGGTCTCTTCTCCCACTTACTGTGTGCCTTTGGACGAATCCCTTAACTGACCCTCACATGCCTTATCTGTGTAATGGAGATAAAGTCTTTCCCTACTGAAGGCAGAACATGACTGAAAGCCGTCTTGGTTTCTCTTCTGGCTCTAGTACTCATGCCCTGACAAGATGACTCCCAACAAGGGTTGAGGATATTATGGCACAATATTTTTCTACCATGTGGAAACCAAGGGGAGCTACAGGTAGATTCTACCCTCTCCTGCCCTCTGATGGTTTCATGTTTGCTTTCCTTGTTGGTCCATTTGAAATGAAGCTAGGTTGTGTAGGTGGGGTGTTGTTGGTGGGGAAAGTGGATGGACATAATTCTCATGTGTTGTTCACTATGCCCATCACATCACTGAGTATATGAAAGGTGCTCAATAAACACTTGTTAAATTGAATTGAATATTACTGCCTAATAACCAATTAATTCAAATTACATTCTTACACTAAAGACATTATTTGCCTCATCTACAGAATAATAGTAATAAGATAAACAAAAATGAAAAATAAAACTGGTTATTTTGAAGAACAAAAGATGTATTATGAAGGCTCTTAGTTCTGTTCCAGAGTTGCATTTATTTAATAATGACTCTTGTTAGTTTATTCTAGGATGTTTTATCATTTTGAAATGATCACCCCCTGCCTCCCCAAATTCATGAGATAGAAAATTAAAACATGAATTTTCGTTTAGAATTCAGCTTCCCACAGCCTTATTTACAAGAATTGGGGGTGTTAATACTGCAAAGTCATCCTTCATGTGATTCGGATAAATGCTGCTCACATCTTTATTTGACTGTTTTGTAAATGGAGGATTCATTTCTTGTCTGAGACTAAACATGGGAATCTATTATACTGGCCCAAAGTGGACAGCCTGTTCTCACATGCGCAAGAATTCTAAAGGTTCTCATTTCAGATACACAAAAGCAAAGCAAAGCACACACAGAAACACCCCTTTCCCACTTGTTAGTAATTTCCTAGAATAAGGTTATGGTTGTGATATACTCGTATGCCTTCCTTCCTGAATGCATAGGCTGGCAGCACAGACTGGAAATAATTCCTGTGCTCCAGCAGATGCTGTTCAGGACTCGGCTTGCTCCCCTGCATCAAGCGTGGCCTTTGTATATAAAAAGAATGCTGTTAATTCACTTTCTAAATCAAAAGATGCACTCTGGAGGCCAGCAGACATGCTTTATTTGACCTGTAGTGTTTTTAAAACTTAAAATTTGTTGCCAATTTAAAGAAAGTAGAATATGTCTCAAAAATGTGGATCTCAAGCTTCTCTTGAAAAATAATATCTGCCGGGAAAATGGCACATGGCTGCAATCAGCGAGCTGAGCAGCACCTGCTCTCTTTAGCGAGGACACCTGCACACTCACCGCTGTGAATCTCCACTCTTCCTACCTTCACGAACCCTGACCTGCTCGGCTCACCCACAGGCATGCCTGCCCCTGTAAGCATTTGCATTTTTTTTAAAGGTAAAATATACGTAACATAAAATTTACCATTTTAACTATTCTTTTTTTTTAATCCTGAGTTTCCCACTTTGTAGCTAATTGACTATTTATTATTTATTTATTATTGGCTGCGTTGGTTCTTCGTTGCTGCATGAGGGCTTTTCTCTGGTTGTGGCAAGCGGTGCGCGGGCTTCTCATTGCAGTGGCTTCTCCCATTGCAGATCACAGGCTCTAGGTGCACGGGCCTCAGCAGTTGCAGCAAACGGACTCAGTAGTTGTGGCTCGTGGGCTCTAGAACACAGGCTCAGTAGTTGTGGCGCAAGGACTCAGCTGCTCCGCGGCATGCGGGATCTTCCTGGACCAGGGCTCGAACCCGTGTCCCCTGCATGGGCAGGCGGATTCTCAACCACTGCGCCACCAGGGAAGTCCGTAACTATTCTTAAGTGTATAGTTCGATGGTATTAAGTACTTCACATTATTGTGCAACCATCATCACCATCCATCCCCTAAACTTTTTCATCTTTCCCAACTGAAACTCTGTTACTCATTAAACAACAACTTCTCATTTCCCCGCCCCTCAGCTCCTGACAGTTATCATTCTACTTTCTGTCTCTCTGAATTTGACTACTGTAGGTACTTCATATTAGTGGAATCATATAATATTTGTCCTTTTGTGGCTGACTTATTTCATTTAGCATAATGTCTTCAAGTTTAATCCATGTAGAATTTCCTTCCTTTTTAAGGCTAAATAGTATTCCGTGTATGAATACACCATAGTTTATCCACTCATCTGTCAGTAGACAGTTGGGTTGCTTCCCCATTTTGGTGGAATAATGCTGCTGTGAACATGGGTGTTCAAATATCTCTTTGAGTCCCTTAAGCATTTGCATTGTTTGGACAATTTTCTTGACCATTTCCCCACTATGCTCTTGTTGCTCCAGCTTTCCTCTCTTTCACTGGTCTCCTCAAGGCAAGGGACTGACTTCAGCTTAATGAATTAACTTCTTGGAGAAGCAGTGAAAACTCCTCAAGCCATCGCATGAAAATGACTTAGGTTTTTTAAAATTGTAAAAAGTAGTTTCTATGGGATTTTCAAAATTTAATGTCACATTAATAAAAATATCTGTAACTAACATTTTGTGATCTATTTAGTCTTGAGTTTCGCTATGAAAACTCCTGTTTTAGGAAGAAATTTGCAATGTATTTGGTTTTCTTGATCTGAACGAAGCTTGTTCATATTGCTTCGGTGTGCTGTGTATGCTAATGAGACCTTTTCCTTGTAGGTGCTGATAAGAAATATAAAAATAATTTA
This sequence comes from Stenella coeruleoalba, assembly GCF_951394435.1. Lineage (NCBI taxonomy): Eukaryota > Metazoa > Chordata > Mammalia > Artiodactyla > Delphinidae > Stenella > Stenella coeruleoalba. The sequence continues at coordinate 33,833,886 of NC_137163.1, forward strand.
GATTTTATTTCTGAACTTTCAGATTGCATTAAGCTAGGAAACATGTAAATTTTTCCCACTGAGTGCTAAATGGAAAGGTCAAAAGATTTTGCTCCTCTTTTTGAGAGAGTACTATTGTTGATCTGTTCTTTCTTAATGACAACATCAGCCTAAATGTTATTATCTGACATAGGCATATGACAATTCCCTTGTATTATTATGAGAACAAAAACTTGATGTCAACGTGGAATTTTGGTTATTTAGGTAGGCACTGGGCCAGAATTTGCATTGCTGATATTTATTTAGCATTTCGCTCTAAGGCAGTTGTGGACATAACTTTTTGAAATCAAGAGTGCAACTAATTATGGTTTTCTCAGGGTATATGTCCAGTAGTGGGATTGCTGGGTCGTATGGCAGTTCTATTTTTAGATTTATTTTTTCCATAACTTTTCTTTAATCATATGAAAAAGAAGGGAATTTACATGGCATAACAAAAGATATGCAAAACTTAAGGAAACACAATTTTCTTAAATTTCTCAAACTTATTTGTATAGGATTCAGAATGCACTTAAAATGATTAAATGACTTAAGCTAATTCTTTTTTTTTGTTTGTTAGTTTCTGCTTTATAACAAAGTGAATCAGTTATACATATACATATGTTCCCATATCTCTTCCCTCTTCCGTCTCCGTCCCTCCGACCCTCCCTATCCCACCCCTCCAGGCAGTCACAAAGCACTGAACTGATCTCCCTGTGTTATGCAGCTGCTTCCCACTAGCTATCTACCTTACGCTTGGTAGTGTATATATGTCCATGCTTCTCTCTTGCCTTGTCACAGCTTACCCTTCCCCCTCCCCATGTCCTCAAGTCCATTGTCTAGTAGGTCTGTGTCTTTATTCCTGTCTTACCCCTAGGATCTTCATGACATTTTTTTTCCTTAGATTCCATATATATGTGTTAGCATACGGTATTTGTCTTTCTCTTTCTGACTTCACTCTGTATGACAGACTCTAGGTCCATCCACCTCAGTACAAATAACTCAATTTCGTTTCTTTTTATGGCTGAGTAATATTCCATTGTATATATGTGCCACATCTTCTTTATCCATTCATCAGATGATGGACACTAAGGTTGTTTCCATCTCCTGGCTATTGTAAATAGAGCTGCAATGAACATTTTGGTACATGACTCTTTTTGAATTACGGTTTTCTCAGGGTATATGCCCAGTAGTGGGATTGCTGGGTCATATGGTAGTTCTATTTGTAGATTTTTATGGAACCTCCATACTGTTCTCCACAGTGGCTGTATCAGTTTACATTCCCACCAACAGTGCAAGAGTGTTCCCTTTTGTCCACACCCTCTCCAGCATTTATTGTTTCTAGATTTTTTGATGATGGCCATTCTGACCGGTGTGAGATGACATCTCATTTTAGTTTAGATTTGCATTTCTCTAATGATTAATGATGTTGAGCATTTTTTCGTGTGTTTGTTGGCAATCTGTATATCTTCTTTGGAGAAATGTCTGTTTAGGTCTTCTGCCCATTTTTGGATTGGGTTGTTTGTTTTTTTGCTATTGAGCTGCATGAGCTGCTTATAAATTTTGGAGATTAATCTTTTGTCAGTTGCTTCATTTGCAAATATTTTCTCCCATTCTGAGGGTTGTCTTTTCATCTTGTTTATGGTTTCCTTTGCTGTGCAAAAGCTTTGAAGTTTCATTAGGTCCCATTTGTTTATTTTTGTTTTTATTTCCATTACTCTAGGAGGTGGGTCAAAAAGGATCTTGCTGTGATTTATGTTATAGCGTGTTCTGCCTATGTTTTCCTCTAAGAGTTTTATAGTGTCTGGCCTTACATTTAGGTCTTTAATACGTTTTGAGTTTGTTTTTGTGTATGGTGTTAGGGAGTGTTCTAATTTCATTCTTTTACATGTAGCTGTCCAGTTTTCCCAGCACCACTTAATTGAAGAGGCTGTCTTTTCTCCACTGTATATTCTTGCCTCCTTTATCAAAGATAAGGTGACCGTATGTGCGTGGGTTTGTCTTTGGGCTTTCTATCCAGTTCCATTGATCTATATTTCTGTTTTTGTGCCAGTACCGTACCGTCTTGATTGCTGTAGCTTTGTAGTATAGTCTGATGTCCGGGAGCCTGATTCCTCCAGCTCCGTTTTTCTTTCTCAAGATTGCTTTGGCTGTTCGGGGTCTTTGGTGTTTCCATACAAATTGTGAAATTTTTTGTTCTAATTCTGTGAAAAATGCCATTGGTAGTTTGATAGGGATTGCATTGAATCTGTAGATTGCTTTGGGTAGTAGAGACATTTTCACAATGTTGATTCTTCCAATCCAAGAACATGGTATATCTCTCCATCTATTTGTATCATCTTTAATTTCTTTCATCAGTGTCTTATAATTTTTTGCATACAGGTCTTTTGTCTCCTTAGGTAGGTTTATTCCTAGGTGTTTTATTCTTTTTGTTTCATTGGTAAATGGGTGTGTTTTCTTAATTTCACTTGCAGATTTTTCATCATTAGTGTATAGGAATGCCAGAGATTTCTGTGCATTCATTTTGTATCCTGCTACTTTACCAAATTCATTGATTAGCTCTTACAGTTTTCTGGTAGCATCTTTAGGATTCTCTATGTATAGTATCATGTCATCTGCAAACAGTAACAGCTTTACTTTTTTTCTGATTTGGATTCCTTTTATTTCTTTTTCTTCTCTGATTGCCCTGGCTAAAACTTCCAACACTATGTTGAATAATAGTGGTGAGAGTAGGCAACCTTGTCTTTTTCCTGATCTTAGTGGAAATGGTTTCAGTTTTTCACCATTGAGGATGATGTTGGCTGTGGGTTTGTCATATATGGCCTTTATTATGTTGAGGTAAGTTCCCTCTGCCTACTTTCTGGAGGGTTTTTTTTTTAATCATAAATGGGTGTTTAATTTTGTCAAAAGCTTTCTCTGCATCTATTGAGATGATCATACAGTTTTTCTCCTTCAGTTTGTGAATATGTTTTATCATATTGATTGAATTGCGTATATTGAAGAATTCTTGCATTCCTGGGATAAACCCTGCTTGATCATTGTGTATGATCCTTTTAATGTGCTGTTGGATTCTGTTTGCTAGTATTTTGTTGAGGATTTTTGCATCTATGTTCATCTGTGGGCATATACCCTGAGAAAACCATAATTCAAAAAGAGTCATGTACCGCAATGTTCATTGCAGCTCTATTTACAATAGCCAGGACATGGAAGCAACCGAAGTGTCCATCGACACATGAATGGATAAAGAAGATGTGACACATATATACAATGGAATATTACTCAGCCATAAAAAGAAATGAAATTGAGTTATTTGTAGTGAGGTGGATGGACCTAGAGTCTGTCATACAGAGTGAAATAAGTCAGAAAGAGGAAAACAAATACCATATGCTAACATATATATGGAATCTAAAAAAAAAATGGTTCTGATGAACCTAGGGGCAGGACAAGAATAAAGACGCAGAGGTAGAGAATGGACTTGAGGACACTGGAAGGGGGAAGGGTAAGCTGGGACAAAGAGAGAGAGTGGCATGGACTTATATATACTACTGAATGTAAAATAGATAGCTAGTGGGAAGCAGCTGCATAGCACAGGGAGATCAGCTCGGTGCTTTGTGTCCACCTGGAGGCGTGGGATAGAAGAGGGTGGGAGGAGACGCAAGAGGGAGGTGATATGGCGGTATATGTATACATATAGCTGATTCACTTTGTTATATAGCAGAAACCAACACACCATTGTAAAGCAATTATACTCCAATAAAGGTGTTAAAAAAAAAAGAGTGCAACTAATGTTGTGCAGAGAACATTAAACTCTTTAAGAAAACAAATTGCTTTCAAGTACTTACAGAAAATGAAACGTACGAGTTTACAAATAATTTGACATGCAAATCACAAATCCTCTTCATTAAAGCTGGACCCTCATAGCTCCTGTCCTACTACGTAAGATTTGTTTTAGAGCCTGGCTCGTTTTAGAATTTTCTTGAAAACTTTATGATTACATTTCTTTAAAATGTTTTATAACCTAGACTTTTAAACTAATACAGCAAACCTTCATCTGAATTAGTAAATTTCTGCTGTAATTATTTTTTATTATTTTCAATGTATTTGCAGTTTCAAGAAAACACGCCAGGGACTTCCCCTGCAGTCCAGTGGTTAAGACCCTGAGCTTCCACTGCAGGGGGCGCGGGTTCAATCCCTGGTCGGGGAACTGAGATCCCCGCATGCAGTGCAGTGCGGCGAAAAAAAAAAAAGAAAAGAAAACACGCGAGTGTAAATGTGTGTGGGCACATTTTTTATTTGCTGTTGTTGTTAGTGCCGTGGCTTGCAGGATCCTAGTTCCCTGAGCTGGGATTGAGCCCGTGCCCTCTGCAATGGACTCGCGAGTCCTAACCACTGGACGGTTGGGGAATTCCCTTTTCCTTTTTTTTGTTCTGGGGGGGGCACATTTTAAATTTCAAGTTGGCTTAACTATTAAAGTACAGTTCAAGGACAAATTTTGTATCTTAATATAGACCTACTATCTCTTGATAAGGATCAATGTCTTCCTATTTACTTGTTTTAAAACTAATACATTTAAATTTTAAGACATGTAGGAGAAATCCCTTAAAAGTTAAGATCCAAGATTCTTGTCTCATCTAAGTGTTTTGTAGTTTAATTTTCTTTCCACCTGCCCCCACCCCATTCCCCCCAAAGATGTTTGTAATGATTCTAAGGAATTGACTTTCCTATGATAAGTCTTAGGTGCCTTGGATTATTGGTGAGCATGGATTTAGCAACGCAGGCCATTTTTACTACGCAGGACTGTTTTTTTCCAAGTGACAGATACTGAACTTAAATTGGGCAAAATAGCGCAACTAACTGAAAATTCCAGGGGTGGAATTGAGACCCATTTATGATGTTCAAAGAATCTGAGGAATTTGTCTTTCTCACACTTTCTACTCATCTCTGCTTTCATCTGTGCTAATCTAATTCTCAGCAGGCTCTCTCCACGTGGAAGCCAACATGGTTGCCAGCAGCTCCAGGAATACATCACCCTGGCAGTTAGCAACCCTAGAAAAAGGAGAGACTTTTTCTACAGAAGCTCTGACAAAATTACAAGAGAGGGATAAAGTTAGTCTTGGGTCACGTGCTCATCCCTGAGCCAGTTACTGAGGTGGAGGAGTAATGAGTGATTGGCCAGGCCTGGGTCATATGATCATCCCTGAACCAATTATCGTGGTGGGGAGATGAATTGGCTAGGTTTGAGTCCCACGGCCATCACTGTGTCAGGGGCTGGGGAATGGTTGGTTAAATTCCAAGTGCTTGAGATGGGTTCCTCATTGGAAGGACAGGGCTGGTGTCAGAAGAAGAAGAAAGATGCGCAGGACATCATTTAGGTGTCCTGAAATCTCTCTATAGGGAAGGACTGGTTTTACTCATCTTTGTTTCTTTTAGTTGACACAAGCCTTAACAGAGTTGCTCAGTTAATGATTGGTGAGAGTTTAATTAAGGAATTATTTATAGGGTGTCAGCAAGGTCAAGGGAAACCACTGAGGAATGACAAGGCACCTTAGGGCCAGAAACTGCTGGAAGTTGTTAAAATCCTCAGACCTAGAGGAGTAATGGGAGGAATAGCTCCTGGAATCAGAGAGAACAGTGGCTGTGGGAGAGGGAGACCTGACAAGAGCCAAGGCCTTGGGTAGAGGGATGCACTACTGTCAAACGATGGCCTGGTAGGGAAGAAATGGGGAGGATGAATACCCCAATCTCTCTCTCATCCTGACCTCTCTCACATCTCTGCTGTGCTTGATTCCCATTGGGTTCCCATTGCTTGAACCCACTGAGAAGCCAGACGGCAAGAGAGCCTAGTTCATTTAGTACACAGGCACCTCCAGGCACCTAGGAGGACGAATAGAGGTCATCCCAGTCTTTCTCATTCTCAGTCTTCTTCAGACCTTACTTAAATGCAGATTTTCTTAGATGTATTCATCCCCTGCCTCCAACTCCTACCCCAAGCACAGACTATACTTATTTTACTGTCTTAACACCACATGCCTTTGCCAGGGGTACAGCAGAGGTCTGTGTAGGAAGCACCATTCACATCATGTGAATGGCGTCCTCTGAAATCCTGCAGTGCACAGCCTGTTCTGTGGCCCTGTCTTTGCATTGCATTCTGAATTGTGTTGTCTGGGGGTGGGGCTGGGGGTGTGGCCCAAGAAAAGAAGAGAGAGAGATAGCGCGAAGGCTTATTATGCCGTAATTTTAAATTTGGAAATAATGACCTATGTACCTGTCAGGGCTGCAGATCCTGTTGGGGCAAAGAGCAGGAGGACTAAGGTTTCAGTAGTAAAAATAATGGGATAAGTTGATGAGGGTCCAGAGTAAGGAGGTACTTTTTTTTTTTTAATTTTTATTGCAGTGCAGTTGATTTACAGTGTTGTGTTAGTTTCTGCTGTACAGCAAAGTGAATAAGTTATAAATATACATATACCCACTCTTTTTTAGATTCTTTTTCCGTATAGGTCATGACAGAGTATTGAGTAGAATTCAGAATAAGGAGGTACTTTGAAACGAGGTTATTGACTATTGCCAGAGGGTGGGTGCTATCAGATAAGCTGTATCCAGCCTCATCCAGAACTTCTGGCCTTAGCCTTCACAACTGACTCAACTTCTGTTGAAATAGCATCTCTGTGTGTCAGTCTTAACAGGAGTAAGGGATATGGAATAAACATCTTGTGATATTGTGCAAGAGAGGGCACAAATACAACAGCAAGAGATAATGAAATCACCTTGCACTTAGTCATCCTTGGGGTTGGTACAGGTTTGGGGCTCCCTGGTTGTGATTAAGGACCTTGGCTCACAGGCTTGCTATGCAGGTGAGTGAAATAATAGGTGGGAAATACGGGCTGTCAAGTGTGGTATGAATGAATGTTAGATGTAGTGAATGGACCCATTTTTTCCCCTGTGCTAGTTCCTATTTGGTTCCTAATTCTTTTTTTTTAAGTTTTTGGCTGCACCCCACGGCATGTGGGATCTTAGTTCCCCAACCAGGGATTGAACCCATGCCTCCTGCATTGGAAGGCAGAGTCTTAACCACTGGACCACCGGGGAAGTCCCGGTTCCTAATTCTTAGTCTTACCTTTTGGTAGTGTCTTAGACTATGGGACTCAGGTAAGCTGTGACTTATGTAAGCTAAGACTATGGAGCTTAGGTAAGCCAATCTTCTCAAATCCCTACACATCCATGACTTGTGGCTATGTCCGTGTTTTCAGGTTAGAAGTCACCAGAGAACTAGTCCATTGTGTCTGGTGTGTCTTTTCCCTAAATCACACTGGAGGAAAAGTGGCGCCTGCCTTGGATGTGTAACTAATTGGCTTCAACAGAAATAGCAGATATTTACAAAGTACCTACTCCGTGCCATCCACTCTTCTAGGCACTAGGAATATGGGGGTGCCAAAAACAGGCAAGAGTTTTACCCTCAAGAAAATAGAATTAAAGTAGAACTGAAGAGAATTAGAGGTAGAATTCTAATTAAAGTAGAATTAAAGTCGAATTTTATGACCGCTCATATAGAGTAGAATGATGGTGGCACCACATTTTGTTGGAAGTTCAGGGAAAACCTCTTTGAGAAAATAGGATTGAAACTTAATTACGATTAATGAAAAGGAACACGTCATGAGAATAGCAGGGCAAAGAACAGTGCAGGATGAAGGAAGAGCCGTGCAGAAGCCCGGAGATGGGAATGAGCTTGATGTGGGGAAGGAGCAGAGAGGTCAATGTGTCAGAGTGTTTGGCCCAGAAGGCAAAGGGGAAATGTTTAAGCTGAGGTTGCCAGGTGCATCAGGGGCTTGGCAGCCAGGGCAGTGCGTTTGGAGTTTTCGTAAGGGCAGTGGGAAGCTATTGATGAACTTTACACCGAAAAATGGCATATTCTTTTTTACATTTTAAAAGTGGTTGCTTTTGATGGAGAACACTATGGAGGTTCCTTAAAAAACTAAAAACAGAACTACCATATGACCCAGCAATCCCACTACTGGGCATATACCCTGAGAAAACCATAATTCAAAAAGAGTCATATACCACAATGTTCACTGCAGCACTATTTACAATAGCCAGGACATGGAAGCAACCTAAGTGTCCATCGACAGATGAATGGATAAAGAAGATGTGGCACATGTATACAATGGAATATTACTCAGCCATAAAAAGAAACGAAATTGAGTTATTTGTAGTGAGGTGGATGGACCTAGAGTCTGTCATACAGAGGGAAATAAGTCAGAAAGAGTAAAAACAAATACCATATGCTAACACATATATATGGAATGTAAAAAAAAAATGGTCATGAAGAACCTAGGGGCAAGACGGGAATAAAGACGCAGACCTACTAGAGAATGGACTTGAGGACACGGGGAGGGGGAAGGGTAAGCTGGGACGAAGTGAGAGAGTGGCATGGACTTATATATACTACCAAATGTAAAATAGATAGCTAGTGGGAAGCAGCCACATAGCACAGGGAGATCAGCTTGGTGCTTTGTGTCCACCTAGAGGGGTGGGATAGGGAGGGTGGGAGAGAGATGCAAGAGGGGGGAGATATGGGGATATATGTTTATGTATAGCTGATTCACTTTGTTATACAGCAGAAACTAACACACCATTGTAAAGCAATTATACTCCAATAAAAATGTTAAAAAAAAAAAAAGAATTGACTGTAGAGGGTAGGAGATGAAGCAGCAAGACTCATTAGGTTTTGTTTTAAAAGTAGTGGTAGGGGCTTCCCTGGTGGCGCAGTGGTTGAGAGTCCGCCTGCCGACTCAGGGGACACGGGTTTGTGCCCCGGTCCGGGAGGATCCCGCGTGCCGTGGAGCGGCTAGGCCCGTGAGCCATGGCTGCTGAGCCTGTGCGTCCGGAGCCTGTGCTCCGCAACGGGAGAGGCCACAACAGTGAGAGGCCTGCGTACTGCAAAAAAAAAAAAAAAAAATAGTTATGGTAGTGGCTTGAAAAGAGCCGTAGTTGTAATGGAGGTAGAGAAAAGGCAGAGCCAATGTGCGGTCCTGATGGCTTAAAATAAGGAGGGAATTGAAGGAGGGAGGGGACTCAGGAATGATTTCCGGTTTTTATATATAGTGCTTTGGTGGATGGTGATGTCTTTTATTCTGAGCTGGAGAAACCTAGGGGTATCTTGAGGAGGTACTGTGGAGGTGGGTTGGTGGATCAGAGTTCTGTGTTATGTGTTGCACTGTGTTCCCACAAAATTCATATATGAGAGTCCTAACCCCCAGTGCTGCAGAATGTGACTGTGTTTGGAGAGAGTCTTTAAAGAAGTAATTAAGTTAAAATGAGGTCATTAGGGTGGGGCCTAATCCAATACTGGTGCCCTCATAAAGAAAGACTAGGACACACGCATACACACACACACACACACACACACACACACACACACACACACACGGAAGACATGAAGACTTAGGGAGAAGATGGCCATCTGCAAGCCAAGGAGAGAGAGCTTAAAAGAAAAATCCTGCCTACACGTTGATCTTGGACATCTAGCCACCAGGATTGTGAGAAAGTAAATATCTGTGGTTTACGCCACCCAGTCTGTGGCACTCTGTTATGGCAGCCCTAGCAAACTAACATATGTTAAGTTAAACACCAGTTACACCCCCAGTGAGGATAAGTAACCAATGGGTTGTATGGACCTGGAGAGATGGGAAAGCTAGCGAGAGATTTGGGGGTCATCAGCATAGAGGTGTATTTAAAGTCTTGGGCTGGATGAGATGAGTGTGGATAGGAAAAGAGGGCCTGTGGCTGAGCCCTGGGTTAGTGAGCGCTGAGCGGAGAGGTGAGCACAGGGAGTGGTCAGTGAGAAGCCAGTGCGTACAGTGTGCGCGTGCTTGAAAAGCCACTTTTGGTCTTCAGCTTGTTAGCCTCCTTTCAGACTCATCCCTTGGGCCTGTTCACCTCATAAGATTCTTCTTTGAGTACACAGTTTAGATCTTTGCATCAGTTTCCCTGAGGTGCTTGCTCACATGACCATTACTGTTGTTCACTAGAGGGAGGTGACAAAGTGTGTCAGTTTGCCCAGGACTGAAGGGTTTCTGGGATGTGGGACCTTCGGTGCTAAAACCAGGACATTCCCAGGCAAACTAGGACAGGTTGGTCGCCCTAATAAGAGGGAAGCTTTGGCAAGATTTATTTACTTCGTCTCACTGGTTTCATTGAAAGGTGACTGGTTTAAGAGAATGTCGTAACTATTGTTAGTATTATCATCTTAGAAAAATGTTCATATTTTTCCCTAGAAACTATCTAGAAATGGGTGCTTCCACCGTGAAACAAGCCTAATAATGAAAAGCAAGTTTGAGATACGTTCCTTTCAGTTCCATTATCTCCTATCAGTTTCATTTAAACAAGAATATTTTCTTGGCTTGGGTTTGTATTATTAAAAATTTCATACATTTCAGGGTGTACGTTTTCAGTAATTGTCTCCCCAATGATTTTAAGCACTTGCTTCAGCTAATCCGCTTAATGAACCCACTAACAGTAACTTCGGCATTGTATAAAATACAAAATTGGAGCCAGCTGTTGTTCAATGGGTTTTAGCTGGTTCAAACCTAACAGATGTTTCAAATCTAAGCACAGGACTAAATTGGTTTACCTTACGTGGCCCCATTTTGGGTGAGTGGAAGAAAGGAGGTCCTCCAGGTCTTTGGAGGCAGTAATGATGAGGACTCCTGCATCACCATCCTGAATAGTTGTTACTTGTTCGCGTCTCGCTGGCCCAGCTCAGTTCTTAAGCCCAAGCCGGCCACCGTACCTGGCTCTGCCTCCCTCGCTCCATCTGCTACCCGCCATCTCTCGCATCCTTCTCAGCGCCTTCCGGGACTGGGCGGGTAAGTGTTGGACACATTCTTGGCTCCATCTGACCAGTGCACCAGCCCCACGTCACATGTCATGGGCATAACTTCACACTCAAGCAGACGGGTTACTGCTAAGGCCAAAACAGCCTGAAAAGTTAACAGGGTTGGGCTTCCCTGGTGGCGCAGTGTTTGGGAGTCCGCCTGCCGATGCAGCGGACGCAGGTTTGTGCCCCGGTTCGGGGGGATCCCGTGTGCCGTGGCCGCTGGGCCTGCGCGTCTGGAGCCTGTGCTCCGCAACGGGAGAGGCCCGCGTACCGCAAAAAAAAAAAAAAAAAAAAAAGTTAACAAGGGGCTTCCCTGGTGGCGCAGTGTTTGGGAGTTCGCCTGCCGATGCAGCGGACGCAGGTTTATGTCCCGGTCCGGGGGGGATCCCGTGTGCCGCGGAGCGTCTGGGCCCGTGAGCCGTGGCCGCTGGGCCTGCGCGTCTGGAGCCTGTGCTCCGCAGCGGGAGAGGCCAAAACGGTGAGAGGCCCGCGTACCGCAAAAAAAAAAAAAAAAAAGTTAACAGGGGGATTCCCTGGTGGCGCAGTGGTTGAGAGTCCGCCTGCCGATGCAGGGGACACGGGTTCGTGCCCCGGTCCGGGAGGATCCCACATGCCGCGCAGCGGCTGGGCCTGTGAGCCATGGCCGCTGAGCCTGCGCGTCCGGAGCCTGTGCTCCGCAACGGGAGAGGCCACAGCGGTGAGAGGCCCGCGTACTGCTAACAGGGTTGGGCTTCCCTGGTGGCGCGGTGGTTGACAGTCTGCCTGCCGGTGCAGGGGACGCGGGTTCTGTGCCCCGGTGTGGGAAGATCCCACATGCCGCGGAGCGGCTGGGCCCGTGAGTCATGGCCGCTGAGCCTGCGCGTCCGGAGCCTGTGCTCCTCAACGGGAGAGGCCACAACAGTGAGAGGCCCGCGTACCGCAAAAAAAAAAAAAAAGTTAACAGGGTTAACTATTATGTTTCTTAAGGCTGCCCGAAAAAAATGTCACTATAAACAGGGTGGCTTAAAACAACAGAATTTTATTTTCTTACAGTTCTGGAGGTCAGAAGTCTGAAATCAAGGTGTCGGCAAGGCCATACTCCCTCTGAAGGTCTAGGGGAGAATTCTTTCTTGCCTTTTCCCAGCTTCTGGTGGTTGCTGGCAGTCCTTTTGCCTTCTTGTCTTTTGGACACATCACTCCCATCTGCGTCTCTGTCTTTATACAGTGTTCTCCTCTCTGTATGTCTCTGGGTCCAGATTTCCATCTTCTGAGGACACCAGTCATTGAATTAGGGCCCTCCCTTGTTCAGGATCATCTGATCATCTTGTTTTTTTTTTTTTTGCCGTACGCGGGCCTCTCACTGTTGTGGCCTCGCCCGTTGCGGAGCACAGGCTCTGGACGCGCAGGCCCGGCGGCCATGGCCACGGGCCCAGCCACTGTGCGGCATGTGGGATCTTCCCGGACCGGGGCATGAACCCGTGTCCCCTGCATCGGCAGGCAGGCTGTCAACCACTGCGCCACCAGGGAAGCCCCTACCGTTACTTTTAAAACAAAACCTAATGAGTCTTGCTGCTTCATCTCCTACCCTCTACAGTCGATTCCTTTTTTTTTTTAACATCTTTATTGGAGTATAATTGGTTTACAATGGTGTGTTAGTTTCTGCTGTATTACAAAGTGAATCAGCTATATGTATACATATATCCCCATATCTCCTCCCTCTTGCATCTCTCTCCCACCCTCCCTATCCCACCCCTCTAGGTGGTCACAAAGCACCGAGCTGATCTCCCTGTGCTATGTGGCTGCTTCCCACTAGCTAGCTATTTTACATTTGGTAGTGTATATATGTCCATGCCACTCTCTCACTTCGTCCCAGCTTACTCTTCCTCCTCCCCGTGTCCTCAAGTCCATTCTCTACGTCTGCGTCTTGTTTCCCGTCTTGCTCCTAGGTTCTTCATGACCAGTTTTTTTTTTACATTCCATATATATGTGTTAGCATATGGTATTTGTTTTTAACTCTTTCTGACTTACTTCACTCTGTATGACAGACTCTAGGTCCATCCACCTCACTACAAATAACTCAATTTCATTTTCTTTTTTATGGCTGAGTAATATTCCATTGTATACATGTGCCACATCTTCTTTATCCATTCATGTGTCGATGGACACTTCGGTTGCTTCCATGTCCTGGCTATTGTAACTAGAGCTGCAATGAACATTGTGGTACATGACTCTTTTTGAATTATGGTTTTCTCAGGGTATATGCCCAGTAGTGGGATTGCTGGGTCGTATGGTAGTTCTAGTTTTAAAAAACTGAACTCTTAGAAACAAAAAGTAGATTGGTGGTTGCTAGGGGTGGGGGTGGGGCACAGGGTGGGTAAATGTGGTCAGAGAGTATAAACTTGCAGTTATAAGATGAATGCAAGTTTTGAGGATCTACTGCACAGCATGTTGACTATAGTTAACAATGCTGTATTGTATATTTGAAAGTTGCTAAGAGAGTAGAACTTAAAGGTTCTCACAGTACACACTAAAAATGGTAACTATATGAGGTGATGGGTGTGTTAACTAACCTTATTATGGTAATGAGTTTACAATATATATGTATATCAAATCATCACTTTGTGCACCTTAAAATTACACAATGTTATATGTCGATTATATCTCAATAAAACTGGAAGAAAAAAAGATAATCTTATAGTCTAAGCTGTCTGCTGGAGCTGGAGCCATCACATCCATCCTCTAGGTAGAAGGATGGAGAAAAGAAGTAAAAGGCAAATGGCCATGCTTCCCAGCTGAGTCAACATCTTATCATCTTTACTGAAAGCTTTACCTTCTGTTTTGTTTTTTAAATATCACTCACCACACTTGTCTGTAAGGGAGACTGGAGAAATGCAAGTATTTTTAGTTGGGCACTTTGTTACTCAGTGATATAGATAGGATAGAATTGATATGTTGGAAACTAACAATCTCTGACTTAACTCTCTCAACTCATTTGATTATCCCCTTCATGATTAAAATGCATTTCCTACTATCCAACAAAAATGATCAATCACAATGAAAAGAGTCACTTAAAAAACTAAAAAGTAGTTCTTTCTAGAGCATCTAGGACAGTTTTTTAACTCATGGGAATTAATGAAGTTATTCATTTATGCAACAAATAGTAAGCTTGTGTTTTTCCTAGATATCAAGTTGCGACGCTTGAGGATAGAGCAGTGAGTTAGGCGGGCACAATCCCTTCGCTCCTAGTTATAGTCCAGTGGAGGAGTAGAGACACATGAATCAAAGAATTGCATAAAGACAAGAAGAAGTTGTGATGACAAAGAATGATATGTCTTAGATACAATAAGAAAAACTCTCTTGATCGTAGAGTTAGGGAAGGCTCCTGACTCCATAGATGAGTTGAAATTTGATGGATGAGTAGGAAATACATAGTTGAAAGGGATGTGTGGGTAAATAGCATTCCAGGAATTCCAGGCATTCCGGAAAGAAGGAATAGTACAGATGAAGGCCAGTGGTGGAAGGACCATGGGAAAAAGGCTAGTTGGTGTGGCTGGAGCACCAGAAGCAAGAGGAAGCACATTAAGAAATGAGGCTAGAGAGGTGGGCAAGGACCAGCCACGTGGGGAAGTGTTAGACATGTTAAGGATTTCAGTCTTCTTCCCAAGAGCAATGGGAAGCCACTGAGTTTTAAGGTAGGGGTGGAGGTTGAGGGTAGGTAAAATGATCTTATTTGCTCTTTGTAAAGATTACTGTGATGGAGAATGGACCAGACTGGATTGAATGGTGGCAGACAGACCACGCCAGAGCCTAGATAAGAGATAATGGTGGCTTGATCCAGAATGATGATGATTGTAGGTGTGGAAAGATGTATATGGATTTAGTAGTTCGTAGAGCCATTTGACTTTTGAGGGCGGATGATGGTCCAGCTGTGTCTTTCTGAGGTACATGCTCCAGGTAGAAAGCAATAATATGAAAGAGAACTGTTTACATTAAATTTATTAGTTGTAACAGTGTTCTGTTCTAGAGGTTTGTTCAAACTCGGAAAAACCCAGGCTTCACCAGACCTGGGTTGTGGTGAGATTTGGTCCTGGTTTGGTCTTAGAATATTTGTGATTTCGTATATTTTTCTAATCCTAAACTCTGGTGTTTTAATAAAATGTACACCAAAGATGTGTAGGTTCTTGTACACTAAGATGAGAGATGCTTAGGTGATGTTTTCCTTGCCTCTGGGAATTGTTAGCTTTCTTTCACTTATCAGAATTTGAGAATCAAAGAATTGGGAGGTTTCAGATTAAACATGGTGCCCAAATGCAGTGTTTACTGTGGACTCTCCTACATCCTTAACATCACTAAATGTCAGAAAAAGGATTAAGCAGCATTACCCTATAAGGACAAAGAGAATAAGGAAGGAGATGACTGCATACAAAAGAGGCCAGCAAATTTTTGAGGTATGGAAGGCAGATAGATGAATGATAACTGATTTGGGTTTTAGTTTTTTCTGCTTGGTTAAATAAAGCCTGTAGCCAACAATAAGCAGGGTGATTTGTGCCACAAAACACCAGACAGGCTCAGATATTGGTGGCCCTAGATACCTCTGAAGGTGGGGCTGATAGGGAGATTAGCTTAAAAAGGATCCCCTCCCTCCAGTCATGATGCTAGGCAAGTGCCCTTCCTCCGCTCTGCAAAGATAGGAGTTTACTGCCTAGAGAGTATGAACTGAGGAGCTCCCAGACTATGGGACAAGTCAGCGGATACTTGGCAATACCTGTTGTTGTCACAACTTGGCAGGAGTTTGCTACTGGCATCTAATGGGTAGATTCTGCTAAATGTTCCACAATACTCAGGGCAGCCACCACAACAAAGAACTATCTGGCCCCAAATGTCAATAGTGCTGAGCTTGACTAATTCTGAATTAAGTGCAAATCTAGGGTGAGACTCCCTGCCTCTCCACCCAACACAGACATGTATATGCGCAGGCAGTTCAGGAGATGGGAGAATATTTCTGTTAGGAAGTTGACGAGCAAAGAGAAAGATACTGACATCTATAAATCTCCCAACATTCCAGGTCCCTGCCAGTCACCCACTGTGAATTCTACCCACTTTGCAAAAATTTTCATTCATTTTTTGAGACTTTCTTAAATGTGAATGGAGAGCCACAACTGACCAGATAGTTGAGGACAGTCTCATAATGACAAATGGAGAGAAAAATGAAGAGGAAAAAAAAGAAAAAAGGAATTTAGTAGAAAAATAAAGAACGCAAGAAACAGAAGAAAACAAAAGTAACTGGATTATAGTACCTCTAGAGAGATAAGAGATGCTATTGCACTTCTTAAACTAGAACAGTATGCTATTAATAAGAAAGGTATATTGAGAAAACAAAAGAGGTTATTGGAAATTTAAAATATGAGAGTGGAAATAAAAATGAAGGGTTGGAAAGTACAGTTGAGGAATGCTTAGAAAGTGGAACAGAAAGACCGAGAGATGGGGGAAAAAAAAGCAATGGGGGAAAATCCAGGGGATCAACATCCAACTACTAGGGATTCTAAAAAGAACATGGAAGGAAGGAAATCAGAAGAGAAAAAATACAAGAAAATTTCCCCAAAGGGTATGAGTTTCCAGAATAAAGGTCCTACTGGGTGCCCAGTACCAGAGATGCAAATCACAATGAAATTTTAAACCAGCAATAACGGAAAATCTTATGAGCTTTCAGAGAGAAAAAGCAATCAGTTATGCGGGGCACTAGATTTTTTAACAGAAACACTGGAAGTTAGAAGGTGATGGAGCATTGCCCTCAACATTTTGAGGGAAAATTATTTCCACTTTGAATTCCATATTCTGCAGAACTTCAGGCACATGTAAAGTTAGAATAAAGACATTTTCAAAGTTACATGACTGAAGGAATTTACCTCCTATATACCTTGTGTTAGGAATATGCTGGGGGATGTGCTCCATCTAAAAGGAATATAATCAAGAGGTAGAAAGACTTGGGACGTGGGATTGTGTAAAAGGAGAAAAGAATGCCTGATTTAAAGTGTGCATCAGGCCCACAGAGTTTGGGCAGATTGTAAGAGGATGATGGAGCATTCCAAGAAGGATGTCTTTAAGAAAAGCAAACAAATACTACATAATGTGATACCTCCGATGAGAGGGATTTTAGTTTTGTGGAAGTTTTCAAGATACATTAGTGAAAGTTATATAGAAAATTAAGTATATGAAAAATGAGGCAAAAACGAAAGGGAATGGACAAGAAAGGAAATCTATTCTGATTGTGCATTTAGGGAGCACTCATTTTGTACTAGGCATTGTTTTAAGTGTTTGTACACAATGACTTATTTAACCCTCACAGCAACCCCATGAAGTAGGTGTGAATACTGTTTTCATTTTATAAACATGGAAAATGATATACAAGGTTATATAGCTTGTGCCTGTTGGAAGCAAGATTTGAACCAAGGCAGCCTGGGTTCATAGTCATAACAATGTAAATACCACATTGCTTTAATCAAAAGAGTGATAGTCCTATATAAAGATGATGGTGGGGTGGAGAAATGGGGGGAAACTAGGTAACTGCTAAATTCTAATCACTGATAGTAGGAAGTAGTAGATAATGTCTAAATAGAAAAAGGAAACAAGAAATAGCAGTGAAGCAGTTAACATAAAAATAAGGAGTTTACGATCATAGGAAATAGGTACAAAGTGTTGAGAGTGGTTACTTGTGGGGAATGGGACTGGGAAGTGAGTAGGGGTGGGTAAAAATGAGCTGCTCTCTTTTCCTCTTAGCCTTATAAGTGCAATCTCACTTTTTAAAACAATACACAAATGTTAGCTTAATTAAAAATATGAGTCAAACAAAGGTAAAAAGAATAGAGGAGTCCTTTAGCCTTATGTTGGGTCACCCAGCTGGACTCTAAGCTGCTGCATAGGAAAGGATCGCTGTGCCCATCTAGAAGCACTGCACCTTCCTTTTTTTTTTTTTTGCGTTACGCGGGCCTCTCACTGCTGTGGCCCCTTCCGCTGCGGAGCACAGGCTCCGGACGCGCAGGCTCAGCAGTCACGGCTCACTGGCCCAGTCGCTCCGCGGCACGTGGGATCCTCCCGGACCAGGGCACAAACCCGTGTCCCCTGCATCGCCAGGCAGACCCCCAACCACTGCGCCTCCAGGGAAGGCCTGCACCTTCCTTTTATACTCATGACTGCAGCCGTCGCACTGTGACTGGTTATGGGCAGGCTTATAAAGGGTTCCAGAACGGTTTGTTTGTTGCCAAAGTTAAGCCCAAATCATGCTGAGTCAGTTTGAAATACCAGTCTGCTCTTCATGGGTTATTTCAGTTAAAGGAACGTATCTTCTTGGCTTGGATGTGTAGATTTAATTAGACAACTTCAGTGTTAAAGTTGTGGGGCTGGCTACCATTTCGGGGTTGAGTCACACTTCACGAACTCATTGGTGGGGAGACACTCAGGTGGTATTTCTCTTTTATAAGTATCGCCTCCTGCAGTTATTTTTTTGTTCCTTATGCACCAAAAGGAAAAAAAAAGTCACTGTTAATAAGCACAAGCAGTGAAACACATTGACTTTTCTTTTGCCCTTTTGGAAGTAAGGGGAGGAGATGTTCACATCTCAGTAGCAATTCTTGGTTTTTCATCTAGCTCTCTATTGTGTTCTTCTCTCATGGACTAGAGAATGATTTGTATCAGAGCCGTAGTAGGAATGGCTGCAGCCAGGGCTTGAGAGGCAGGCCAAATGCTCACATGAATTTGCCCCTTCCTTACAAATACATCCTGCTGGGAGGGAGTGCTCACTTTCTTATTGCCAGGAAGTCTTCTGAACTGAATAGCCTTGTATTCAACCGTATGTTACCTCGAAGCCTCCTTTCTCTTGTTCTTTTTTTTAAAGTTGGTGATTTCTTTCCTGATGTCTCCAACATAAAGACAATGATTCCTGCAGTGACTGAAGAAATAGTAATTTCAAGTATTAAACAAGACATAGGGATAAGTTTTCTTTGTGGAGCATTTATGGAGGTTGCATACTTAGACCCTTTGGAATGGGATTTGGGAGGGGTGTGGGTGCTCCATGTCTATTTTAGTCAGAGGGGGATTTGGGGAGAAGCTGCAATTTGAAGAGGCCTTTTAATTTGTATCAATTTCTGGTAGGGACAGAGAGCTCATGTGTCAATCATATCTCCAAAGAGAGCTTTACCTCTCAAATAACTGCCCATCTAAAGGGCTATTATTTGAAAATAATAAGCACCAAGGGAAGGTGTCTCAGGACAAATAATTACAAAGTATCGTAGGCATCGTCATCATCATCATCATCATCATCCTCCTCCTCCTCCTCCTGCTCCTCCTCCTCCTCCTCCTCCTCATCCTCTTCACGTTTTCTTTTCAATGCATTTGATGATTCCTTGGCAGTATTTTGTGATGACACCATGTTAGTGGTGATAAGAATGCTTTTGGACCCAATTAATGATGGACTAATTAGAACATTCTGAACTTTTCATGTTGCAGGAATTGATGCTTTTACAGCTAGGGATTGTGAAGTGGGCATCTGTACTGTGATGCCTTTTTATTCCTTTGTGTACCCTTAGAGGTAGGAAACCAGCAGCTAACTTGGCTGTGGTAGCATTAGTGAGTATCCTTACAGAGGGGGTGGGAGCATTGGGCTGTGAAGGTACATTTAGGGTGCAACACATGTTCAGCGACTGCTGGCCACTACTAGGTCACATTCTCACTCATGAACTAAATTGTTGCCTCCAGGATTGGTCCAGCAGTTGGTGGGTTCCGCGAGGCTTGGTGTTGGAGAAAGCCCTAGCCATGCCCTGCTGAGTGTTTCTCCAGTGCCTTGTAAAGGGCTTGCAGATGAGCGTTTAACTTTTTTAAATTGTTACGTTTACCAAACTATTTCTGTATTAGTTAGCTAGCAAATGCCATAGACTGGGTGACTTAAACAGCACACATTTATTTCTCACAGTTCTGGGGGCTGAGAACTCAAAGATCAAAGTGCTGGCAGATTCAGTGTATGGTGAGGGCCACTTCTGGCTTGCAGATGGCTGCCATCGTGCTGTGTGCTCAAATGGCCTTCTCTCTGTGCTGCTTGGTGCATCCACGAGGAGAGAGAATTCTTTCCCGTCTTCTTCTTGTAGGGCATTAATCCCATTATAGGGGCTCCACCCTTATGACCTGGTCTAACCAAAGGCCCTGCCACCTAATACCATCACATTGGGGGTTAGGGCTTCAACATGTTTTTTGGGGAGATACAATATTCAGTCCATAACAGTATTCTAGCTGTTTTTCTTCTAATGATGAAAAGGGGATCATCTTCAAATATCAGCATGATGTCTCGCTTAGAGTTTGGGCACAGAAATTTAGCTGGCTGGCTGACTGACGCAGTGGGAGAAATAATAGAAAAGGAGTGCAGATTCGGAGAGGAGAGAGAGAGAGTGCTTGTGTGGAAGACCAATGAGCTTTTACCTTCCCATTACCTGAAAGCTCCTCAACATTAAATCAATAATAGGCATGAATGAGCTAAACTGTTTTTAAGCCCAGGGACTGTTTGTGCCACAGGATAGTGCTTTTTTCATCAGTGTGATACTAATAATATTAAAGAGCAGTTTTCTGTATGGAAGGGACTTTGTTGGGATAGTGAAAACCAAATGACTCATGAGAGATTTAGCCTCAAAAATAATGTGCATTTGAATTCTAAGCAGACCTGGCTTAGGCTGGTCATACTGCATTTGTGTGATTTATTGACATTGTAAACAGTACATTTTCTAACATTATTAAAACAATATTTTGTTCTGTCCTTTTTTTTGACAATAAGGGATGAACCACCAAGAGAAGGGTCATAAAAGAGCCCCTTTATTGCTTCTGTTCTTAAGGGAGCAGTTCTCAAACTTGGGGAGTGTGCATAAAATGCAGGTAACAGGCCCCTGCCCTTGATTTAGATTCAGAACATAAGGAGAGGGGCCCATGAATCTGAATATTTAACAGATACCACAGGTGGTTATGATGCAGGTAGTCTGAACAACATACTGTGGGGAAAAAAACCAAAACAAAAAAAAAGAAAAAAAACTCCAAACCTTCTCTAACCTCAACACTTTTCCCATATCTCAAACCCTTAAACCTTTGCACGCTCTTAGAAGCTTTGCCTTAATGCCTAGTGAGTGAGCTGAAGACCTAGCCTCAGCTCGAGTCCCTTGTACCCCATGGGCAGAATGTAGTTTGACAACGAGTGATTAGGAATGACACACGCCAGTCCTGATATCTCCTTGTGATTGCAGTTTTTGTGGGAGCCCCAGGCCCTTCATGCCCCCTGTGCGGAATGGTCACCAACTTTTAGTGTCCCCCAGAGGCTCCCTGGAGCCCATGCTTTTATTTGAGGGCCTTCCTTCCAAGTGAAATGAAACTCCCAAGGTGTTCCCTTTGATTAGTGGGAACACTTGCTAAATTCCCTGCCCTGTCGAGCCTCTGAGAAGAAAACGTTAATCCATTTGGGTTGAGGTCCCCTGAAGTTCCATGACCAGCTCTGACAGGAAGAGAACAATGATGTACTCAGGAGCCAACCCATACAATCCGCAGTGAAGCATCTGGCCCACCTTCCCCTGCATTCGTGCTCTCTGAAAGACTGTGGTGTGACACGGTGGATTGTTTCTGGATAATTCTGCAGGTCAGTCTTGAAATGAATGCTTATAGGAAACTGCCAAGATGAACCTAGTATTAGGCTATAAAGGTCAGCTGGGGGTAGTTTAAATAAAGATATTTGCTTGGAATTGTTCAGAATAATGGAACTCTTAAGTAAGAAGTCAAAATAGCAAACACTGCTGGCTGCTGGAGCACATGAACTTTTCATGTGAAGTCACTGGAAGAGAGGTGACTGCTTCCTGGGTGGATTATTTTTTTAAAAGAAGGTGGGTGGCAGCAGGGATCTATTTTTATTAAAAAGGTTTGAGAAGTGCAATGAAATGGCTGTGTGTTTGCAATCAGGTCTTTCCCATTATTTGACAAGACATGAATAACTGGAGGCAGAAGACGCAGTAGTCTCGCCTCCCTGCTGCGGCACTTCGCTGGATGTGCTTTATAATATTTGGGCAAGTTTGCCATTATCTCTCTGTCTTAATTTCTTACTTCTTTAACTTTGATTTAACGCCTCGTGGCATGATGGGATTTCCTTAATTGGTGGCAGATTGCTTTGTATGTTTGCATGTGCAAAGGGAAAGTAATCCAATTTATTAATTATGCATTGCAGTTAATATTCGTTTTGAGCTGTCAAGTGATTAGCTGTAGGAGGTGCTTGAGAAAAGGACTGTTAAAACCGCAGCAGTTGTTTCTGTAGATATGGCCAATTGCTGTTACGCCCGTAACCTTTTAAAGAAATGCACAGTCGTAACTTTAAATAAAGCCTTATTTAATGAAAATTGTGTCCTGGGTGGCAGAGTTGCTTATGTTCTCCCTTTTTTGGAAAGTGAAGGCTATCATGCCGTGATTGTCTTCAAAAGAGTGGGTTCCACATACTGGGTCTAGAGATCATGTTTCATGAGAGGAAGAGTTAATCCTTCCTATCTTCAAATTCTAACTTTGCCGGGGACTAGCTGGCTGTCATGAGAAAGACACACACACTTCTGGGTCTCAGTTTCTCTCCCTGTAAAGTGGAGAAATACTGTGATTGTGCAGAATATCCTCTTTGTCCAGCTCACTTCCCAGGAGGCTTTAGCTTTATGAGGGTTAGAAAAGGAACAAAGAACAGGCAGCTGGTAGCTTTGTAGTCTCTGCTCTCAGCTGGATTCAGTGCTGTTGGTGTGCATGAAACAGATGTCTGCTGAAGCTAGTGCAGGTAAAGGAGGAAAGGATACAACAGATTAATTCCCAGACATAGGTCCTGGAAGCAGCCAGGCCACATGCGAGTTGCAGCAGGAAAATGACTAGAAACTGAAGCCGTGGCCTCTAGCCCTTAGGGGTTGTCTGGCTTCTTTCACCTTTGCCCCTGTCTTCTCTCAGCCAGCTTCCTCTGCTAGGTTCATTATGGCTCCCAACCTTGAGTGTTTGTGACTTACCAGGTCGAACTCACCACTGACTGTCTGTAGATTCTAAGACTCGTATGCATTCATTTAACAAGTATTGATGAGCACCTACTATGCTCCGGTCCGTGTTTTAAGTCCTGCCCTCTAGCAGAAGGTTCTGACAATAATCAGATAAACAAGCAAACAAATGAATGAACAATATACTTTCAGATATAGATGAATGAACAAAAAATAAAATAAGATGATGGGATAGAGAGTGATAGAGATGGAGGATGTTATGCCACTTTAAAGACAGGGGTCAAGTAGTATTTGACTAGACTTGAGTGATGAGCAGAGCCAGCAATGTAGAGATCTAGGAAAGATAATTCCAGGCAAAGGGATCAGCATGTGTGAAGGCCCTGAGTCAGGAATGAAAGTGGTGGATTGAAGGAACAGCTAGAAGTCATAGTGGCAGGAGTGTAATGAATGAGGGGTCAAGTGGTGGGAGATGGGGTCTGCAAGGTGAAGAGTGGGGCAGTTTACAAAAGGACTTGTAGTACAGTTAGGAGTTTGGACTTTTTCTAAGTGAAATGGAAAGCCACTGGAAGGATCTTAAGTTGGAGAGTTATGTGATCTGATTCACATTTTGAAAAGATCACTCTGGTGGCTATATGAAAATAAAATGTGAAGGGGCAAGAGTGGATGCAAGGAGACCAGGTAGGAGACTATTACAGTCATCCCTGCAAGAGGTGATGGTGGCTGGATCAGGGTGGAGGCAGTGGAGCTGGTGAGAAGTGGCCATTTAGGGATATTCGAGGATTGTAGGTGAGGTGGATGTGGGGTGTTGAGATGGAAATAAATCAAGGTTGATGACTATGTTTTTTTTCTAGAGGAGTTAGCTGCAGTGGAGTTGACATTGGCTGACATGGGAAGACTGGGAAAGAAACAGGACTGAGGGGAGAAATTAAATTTATGTTTTGGACATGTTGAGTTTTGAGATGTCTCCTAGACATCCAAGTGGAGATGTCAAGGAGCTACTTGACTATTTAAATCTGGAGCATGGGAGAGCTCAGGACTTTGGGAGCTACTTCTAACCAGGGGCCTAATGAAGATCACATAGAGAGACTGTGTTTATAGTGCAGAGAAGGAGGCCCAGGACTAATCCCTGGGGCACTCCAGCCATGTAGAGGTGAGGAAGAGGAAGGGAGCCAGCAGAGACTGAGGAGGAAGTCAAATTCCAGAGACAGTGAATTCAGTTGATAACTAGTCCACCAAGGTGCAGGTCACCTTCACGTTTGCTAAGTACCCCTGGTCCAGTCAGTAGTGGCCCAAATGAATGGGGTATGAAGCCTGCTGAGGTCCACTGAGTTTTGTGGGCAGGATCAGATATCCTGAGAAGGAGAAAGGGCGTGTTGGAGATTCTGAAACCTGCCTAAAATATAATTGAAATTCTGTTGACAGACTCTTAAGGATATTACTTCTCTCTCTCTCTCACATCATAGCTTTTTTTAATTTATCTCACTTTTACAGACTTTTTACTAGTTCTATTTTTTACTTTCCAAAGGATCTTAGAGGCCCTTGGTACCACCAGTGTCTGGATTTCTTCTCACCTTTTTGTCTTTTCTCCTTTCTTGGTCCAGCCTTAAAATTCCTTTCCACGTCCACATCCATGGATACAATCCAGTGTCAGTAACCCCAAGTATCAAGTATCTTGTGCCCCGTGGAGGAACCATAGGATGGGGCCACCATCGTAGTCAGCCCTTCTCCAGGCAAGTTGTGAAATGATCCTCTCAACCTCATACAGATTCTGTTGGAATAAATCTTTCACTCAGAGAGTGCTAAGGCATCCCAAGTTCCCCTCAGGAGAGAGACAGAGAAGGGAGCACGACTTAGGTTTGGGAATGCTGTGAGTAGATGTTGATCAAAGAGACTCGGTTTCGGAGGGATCCGCTAAGGGAAGCGGGTGTTTGGGGGAGCTGGTTTAACATTGCTTCGCTCCATTCCTGGCCAGCAGGTTTGCTGTGCAGATTTGAGGCATAATTGGGTTCCCTCGATTCTTCTTGCTGTGAGAGGATGTATCCTCCCTGGCAAATTTTGAGCTTCTGTTTCTACATATCAACTGTGATAATAGAGTTGACCTTTCTCACTCAGATTGTTGAACTTAATACCCTTGAAATGTGGCAAGTGCTACACGGCTGCTAAAATCTTATTCCGTTTCTCTGTTCCCAACCCCTCAGTCTCATTTTCAGGGAGGCATTTTCTTAGAACCAGCAAAGCCATGACCTAGAAGCCAGGTGGTTCAGCACCTTCCTGGGGATGACACTGATTTCCCTCATCTGCACACGTCTATGATCAGCTCAACTTGGTTACTAACCATAACTCAGCAGTGTTCTCTTAGGATATTTTACAAAGATTATCATGATATTTCAGAAGTTGAGAAGGAGAGAAAATCTCAGATCTTGCCTAGTAAGCACAACTCTTTTTCTTTCCTTATTTCTTTTTGGTCTTCCTGCTATTTGTATATATTTTTAGTGTTTTAATTATGGCATACACAAAACTTGCATATGCTTCTGTAATTTTAAAAATAATTTAATGCATTTTTTTTTCCTGTGTACTATTCCATAGATTAGAATGACCAGAGTTTATTTACTGTTCTCTTCTTTGAGGGCATTTACTTAGTTTTCAGTTTTCCACTATTATGTCACTGCAGGGCTCTTTTCCTTACTTTTGCGTTCTTTCCGTAGGATAAAGCCCCAGGAGCAGTAATATGGGTACGGTTGCCACATAAAACACAGGATGCCAGTTAAATTTGAATTTCAAATAGACTCTGAGTAGTTTTTTAGTTCGAGTATGTCCCATGTAATATTTGGTACATACTTATACTAAACAAGTATTCATTTTTATTTAAATTTCAAATTTAACTGGGTATCCAGCATTTTTATTTGCTAAATCTGGCAACCCTAATTATGAGTCAAAATGTAGGAATATTATGTGAGTCTTGATACACATTGTCAAACTTCTCAAGTTTATCATTAAGATTCTATTATTGATTTAAATAAGGAGGGGAAATTTTCAGAAGGGAGAGATACGAAGGAGAAAAGGGGAACTCTAAGATGTTCTGTAAGGACTTATCTAGGTTATTGAGTTTTAATGTTTAGCAGATTGACATAATCATAGAAGCATATAATATTATATAAATATTTACAGACACATAAGGACAAACTTTTTGAACCACATAGACTTTGGTGACATCTACATGGTTTGTACTTTCCTTGGTGTGGCACTTGCTGTTAGTTGGCTACGTGCTATGTGTCACCCTTCTTTCTTACAGAACCCTGATTTTGTACAGGGCAGCAGTGGGCCCTGTTAAAAACTCAATTCTGTACCCTTAAAGGTAGCCATGGGACTCAGTTCTGAGCAAAGAGAGGTTAAGTAGAAGCCTGTGGTGCTGTCTTCACTTTCCTCTCTCCTTTTGCCTGGAATGCAGCTATGATGTTGAGAGATACAGCAGCCATCTTATGAGCAGTGGAAGAAAGCTATACATAAGGAATGTGGAGTAGCAGTAATCAAAGATTCATAGCTGAATGTAACCACAACTGAAATGCCCATAATTGATTAAGAAAAGTTCTAGTTTATGCATATATTTTATAGCTTCTTCAAGTCTTTTATAGAAAGAGGTGTGTATAAATCTGTATGCCCATAAATCATAAATATTGTGTGTAAGTCAGTATGCCCACAGCAAGAGGTTGAGGATTTCCTGTGAACTGACATGAAAGTTGCTGATACAAGTTCAGTCAGGGTTGAAGACCATGAAGCCTAATTCCTGAAACCCAGAGACCAATGAGGAGAAGGATACAGGTAACCAGTCTGGCTTTGGGGCGCAAGGATTAAGGTATCAAAGGAAGTAAATGTGACAAACAGGAAGTCAGGTCAGACTCTTAGGGGTTCAGAATGAGTTGTTATACCAAGGTCAGGAACTTCTGAGGTAAACGTTAAAGACAGGGAGAACTTCACAGATTAGAACAGGAATTTGTCCAGATGCGTGAATCAACACTGGAGAAGCAACCTGTGGACGCTAGGCTTTGCTTCTGGTGCCATTTCCTTCACCAGATCTGTCTGCTAGCTTATCCTCTGCCTTAGTACCTCTATAGTCCCATGGAGTCCTGAAAAATGACTGTAGATGTCAATGAGAGCTGAAACTTCTGTTACACCTCTGGTGATTGGAAGATTTTTTCCTATAGACTAGCTTCTGGCTCTGTATGTTTCAAAACTTGTTTCTCCTTCAGCTTACATACTTCCAGTACTGGGCACCCTGAAGTGCCTAAGGTCCTAAGACATGCTCACATCTTCTGGCCTTGCACCTTCATCAAATGACAATGGGTGAGTCAGTGCCGTGGGTGGTGGGAATATTCCTGAAAACCATATCTATCCTGGGACAGCCAGCAATAACTTAACTATACCTGGAAATGATCATAAACCTTATTAATATGTCCTGTGAAGCCCCAAACTAAATATATCCCAACTCAACTTCCTTTTATCCAGACCCAAAAATGCCCGGGGCAATTCCGACACCACCTAAACTGAGACAAAGTATGATGGAGGAGAGATTGTGGTCGAGACAACTGTTTTAACCAGTTGCTCTTAAAATAGCTTATTTGTGCAAAATTAAACAAAGAAACAAATGACCATGTAGGCACACTGTTAGGACCCACCTAGAGTATTGGGAAGGCCCATGTGCCCTCAGAAATGGTCCTGAAGCTTAAAGCTAAAGAAGCTTTGTGGTAAACCCATCAGTGTGCCTTTGGACTGTTTTGTATGCTACCTGACTATCTGAGGGCAATAGTTTTTTTCAAAATAAATAATGTTTAGTTTGTTTTAAAATTAGGTAATCCATGCTGTTGTTAAAAACAAAAAGAGAAAATGAAAAATTAAAAAAAATTTACTGTAATACTACTGTGTGGGGATTTTGGTGTATTTTCTTTCAGATGTTCTTTTTATTGAATATATATGTGTATTTATATATTTATATATTTATATTTCCTCACCTGTGAAAAGGGGACAACTTCAAAGTGTTATTTTGAAGATTAACTATATAGTGAACTTTCTCCTATATTATTGAATAATCTTATAAAAGGGTGGCTTTAAAAAAATAACTGTATAATATTCTAAAATTCCCTATTATTGGAGCTTTAGGTTACTTTAATATGTTTTATACTATAAATTAGGTTGTGGTAAACATCTTTCTACATATATCTATATATGCATATTTTTTTACTATACACATAAATTTTTTACTATACACATAGTACATTTATACACAAAATAAATTCATAATAAATGTGCCAAATTTAAAGAAGTTTTACATACAGATAAGTAGCTCTCTAGAAAGTCTGTGTGAATTTATATTTTTTAAAGAAATGTGTGAGAATGTTTTCCTAAACCCTTGCCAGAAACATGTACTGGTATTAAAAAAAAATCTTTGGAATGGTATCCCATGGTTTTAATGCTTATTTCTCTGGTTATTGTGATGCTGAATATTTCTTATATGAATTTTGTCTTTGTGTATCTTCTGTAAATTGTCAGTTCATACCCTTAGGCAAGAGTTTTTACTTAGAAAATTTTAAATTAAGGCAATACATTTGTTATTACTGTTATCATTATTATTTTGCGTTTTCCCCTGTCGGCTCTTTTCTCTGGCTTTTCCTCCTCTTCTTAAGAAATACTCTTGACCTCTATCTTTTCTTTCTCTATTAGACCGAACAATATGAAACTGCAATTTTTAGAAGGTTGAAAAGTGGTTAGATACCAGCAGTTTTATATGGTTAAGCCTGGTATATTTCTTTTGACAATCTGATTCAATCTCCTATCTGTCTATCCTCTATGTCTATCCATCCACCCAACAAATATTTATTAACCAGCTGTATACATCACCTCTCTAAGAATGACTCACTCTCTTAACCGTCTTTAGCTCTGACCTTTCTCCTGAGCTCCAGTTGTTGTGTTTTATGAGTTGGCAAATCAGGTACACTCTGGCTCTGTAATATTCTTCACATCTTCTCTGTTCCTGTCATATCTACCTCAGTTCCGATTCTCACTTAATGTGTGTCTTAGTGTGTTTGGGCTGCTATAACAAAAATACTATAAACTGGATAGCTCATAAACAACAAACGTCCACTTCTCACAGTTCTGGAGGCTGCAAGTCCAAGATCATGGCACCAGCAGATTCAGTGTCTGATGAGGGCTTGCTTCCTCATAGATGGTACCTTCTCACTGTGTCCTCACGTGGTGGAAGGGGCAAGCTAGCTCTCTCAGGTCTTTTTTAGAAGAGCACTAATCCCATTCATAAGGCTTCACCCTCATGACCTAAGCATCTTCCAAGGGCCCCACCTCCCAGTACTCATCTCGGGCTTTAAGATTTCAGCACATGAATTTGGGGGGAACATAAGCACGCAGACCATAGCAATGCGTAATGTTTTCTCTCCTGCAGTATCCTCTTCCTTCTCTCACCTTCACTCTACATTTCTTTAGATTCAAGTCTTTTCCCTCTTTCAAGAGTCATTTTAAATGTAATGCCCCCACCCCCATTCTTCACTACCACCTCAGATAGAAATTTCACCATCTAATACCCATTTATATGCACATCTTTTCTGGAACTTTTTATCCTCCTACCATCTGGTTATTTCTATATTTTCTTTCATGTTGAGATATCATTTATGTATAGTAAATGAAAAAAAATCTTAATTGTACAACATAGTGAATTTTTACAAATGCATATTCTTGTGCAACTACCACTCAGATCAAGACAGAACATTTTCATCACCTCAGTAAGTTCCCTTATGGTCTTTCCCAGTTAATAACTGCTGCCAGCTACCAAAGGTAATGACTGTTCTGATTTCTGTCATCATAGATTAGTTTTCATGTCCTTGAACTTCAAATTAGTGGCATCATACGATATGTACCCTTTTTTGTCTGGCTGCTTTTGCTCAAGATAATGCTTTTGAATTTCATCCACGCTATTGTGTCTATCAATTATTTGTTCCTTTTTTTTTTATTGCTGTGTAGAATTCCATTCTGTAACAATTTGTTTATACAGTCCCCTGTTGGTGAACTTGTGTTGTTTCCAGTTTTTCACAATTATAAATAAAGATACTATAAATACTCTTGAACAAATTCTTCTTTCTCATGCACATATACCTAGAAAGGGATTGCTAGATTATAGGGTAGGTGTATGTTTAACATTACAAGAAACCACCAAATAGTTTTCCAAAGGGGTTATTTGATTTTACAATTTTACCAGAAATATATGAGAGTTGATCTATACCCTCACCATCATTTGATGGTGGTATACATCTTTTCCATTGTATTGTATGTGTAGTGGTATCTCACTGTGATTTTAATGAAGCATGTGGTTTTAATTCCACCATCAGTAATGATGTTGAGCACGTTTTCATATACTTATTGTCTATTTGTATATCATCTCTTGTAAAGTGCCTGTTCAAGTTTTCGCTCGTTGTTTTAATTACTGTAGTTTGCTAGTGTATCTTAAAGTCTGGAAGTTTAAGCCCTCTAACTTTGTTTTTCAAAATTGTCTTGGCTATTTGGGGTCCTTTGAATTCCAATATAAATTTCAGAATAAGCTTGTCAGTTTCTGAAAAATAATTGCCTGCTGGGATTTTGATTGGAACTCTGTTGAACCTATAGGTCAATTTGGGAATTGATATCTTAACAATCTACTTGCTTAGGTCTTCTTTCATCATCAGCAGTATTTTCAGTGTAGGGTTCTTGCACATCTTTTGTTAAATTTATTCCCACGTATCTGATTTTTTATGCCATTGTAAATGGTATTACTTTTTAAATTTTATTTCCTGATTGTTGATTTCTAGTATATAGAAATGCAACTGGCTTTTGTATACTAATTTTGTATCTTGTTTCTTCCTTAATTCACATACTAGTTGTTGTAGTTGTTTGTAGATACATTCCTTTGGATTTTCAAGGCACATAATTATGTCACCTGCTAAGAAAGAAGTTTTCCTTCTTCCTTTCTAATATTTATGCCTTTTATTTTTAAAATTTTCTTGCCATATTGTGAAATTCTTGTACACTTCTTTCTTCCCCCACCAGGTTGTGAGCTACTTGAGACATGATTCTTGAGGCAAAGCCATAGTACATTAAACATGGGAGATATTAAGAGAATTTTGGTTGACTATTTAAATGATGATGGGGAAAACAATGAAATTAAAGCTGTAATTTACTATTCTACATGATCAGTAAACCACCACCAACAGAAAGGATGCTGGTTAAAACCCACTTTTTGTGAGTTGGTACATCTAGATTTGTAAGGGTTGCTACAGGTACTTTGAAGATTCTCCAGGTCATTCTGCCTGGTTTGTGGTTCCCAGTTCCAGGATGCTTCTCTGATGGTATGTTCGTGTTATTTGTGTTCTATACGACTCCTGCTAAGCATTCTGAGACTTCTGAAAAAGCAGTGACTGCTTCTCCCCAGGATATCATGGAGCAGATGGATTCCTGGACTTCATTGCCTTCAGTCCCAATTCCCCAAGCTTCTCTTGGTGTAGGAAAAAAAAAATGTGCATTTTTAATATTACTGGAGTGAAGCCTGGGAAATTTTCAGTTTTGAGCTTTTAAATTCCAGGAGCAATGTTATTTTTAGATTTCTAGTATGCACTTGGATTTTGTGAGTGAGATTGTGTTACAGAGTGAGGATGAGGGCTCACGTGAGTGGGTGGTGGTCTTTTCCCAGTATGCAGCGGCTCTTGCCCATTCTGAAGATTCATGGGACTGTGAAGTGGCAGCCTGGAAGCTGCGATGACTCCTAGGAGGAAAAGCACTGATAGGACTTTGATACCTATTTTTGCATTTTGATTGCAAGTAGCCATTTCTTTCATGGATTCTGTTGTCCATGTGGCTGGAAAAAGATGTTTCTTCCATTGCATGATGAGTTTGTTTCTAAGGAGGTAATTCCATTGTTTCTTTGTTTCTTTGCAAGCAGCAGAGATGCTGTTAGAAGTTTGAGCAGTATGTCGATAAAATATTTAAGGCAGTTTTGAATTGAGGCCACAGGTCTTCTTCTGCTCTTCTTCCATATTGGTTGACATTTTACTATCAGATTAGGCTCACACATTGATTAAGAGCTAGCATATGAATAAATATGTTATTACTGTTAAATACATACGGATCACCTTGAAACAAATGAGAGTGGTAGAAATAATAGAAAAGAGAAAAATAAAAGAATGCACACCCTTGCAAATTTGGATTAAATAATATAAATGCAGGGTGATTTTTTGTCCAAATCGTTGAATTTTTCAACATTTTATATATTTGGTTCTCTTAAGCATTTACATACTGACATTAAAACAGTGTTCTAAAAGTATTTTTATGACATTTGTTTATTTCTTTAATTGAAATGTAGTTGACAGACACTATTATGTTAGTTACACTGTACTACATAGTGATTTGACCTTTGCATACATTATGAAATGATCACCAGGGTAAGTCTAGTAACCATCTATCACCATACAAAGTTATTACAATATTATTGACAATATTTCTTATGCTGTATATTATATCCCCATGGCTTACTCATTTTATAACTGGAGGTTTGTACCTCTTAATCCCCTTCATCGATTTTGCCCCCTTTCACACCCTTGCCTCTGGCGAATAAATACCCATTTATTTTCTGTATCTATGAGTCTGTTTTCATTTTGCTTTGTTTGCTTACTTATTTTGTTTTTTAGATTTTACATATACGTGAGATCATATGGTATTTTGCTTTGTCTGACTTATTTCACTTAGTATAATACTCTCTAGGAGTATCCATGTTGCAAAGAGCAAGATTTCGTTCTTTTTATGGCTGAGTAATATTCCATTGTGTATATGTACATGCATCTTCTTTATCCATTCATATATCAGTAGACACTTAGGTTGCTTACATCTCTTCATTACTGTAAATAATGTTGCAGTGAACATTGGGGTGCATATATCTTTTTGAATTAATTTTTTTGGGTAAACACCCAGAAGAGAAGTTGCTGAACCATATGACACTTCTATCTTTAATTTGGTGGGGGAAACCTCCATACTGTTTTCCATAAAGGCTGCACCAATTTACAGTCCCACCAGAGTGCATGAGGGTGCATGAGGGTTCCCTTTTCTCCACATCCTCACTAATCTTTTTGGGGTTTTATTGTTTATATTTGCATAGAATACCTTTTTCCATCCCCTCACATTCGGTCTGTGTATGTCTTTAGATCTAAAGTGTGTCTCTTGTAGGCAGCATATATATGGTGCTTTTAAAAAATTAATTCAGCCACTCTGTGTGTCTATTGATACATAAATACATACTTACTGCCATTTTGTTAGTTGTTTTCTGGTTGTTTTTATAGTTCTTTTTTGTTTCTTCTCCTTTTGCTCTCTTTTCTTGCGATTCAATGACTACCTTTAGTAGTATGTTTGGATTCCTTTCTCGTTTGTGTGGGTGTGTATCTATTTTAGATTTTTGGTGTGTGGTTACCATGAGATTCATATATAACAACCTATATATCAGTGATTATTTTAAGCTGATGATATCTTAGGTTTGAATGCATTCTAACAGCCCTACATTTTACTCCTCTAGCCCCACGTTTAATGTTGTGGCATCATATTTTACATCTTTTTGTTTTGTGTATCCCTTTGCTACTTATTGCAGATATAGATCATTTTACTACTTTTGTCTTTTAATCTTACTACTTGCTTTATAAGTGATTGATTGTATTACCTTTATTGTATGTTTGCCTTTACCAGTGAGATTTTTCTTTCATAATTTTCATATTTCTAGTTGTAACCTTTTCTTTTCCACTTTGAGAAGTCCCTTTAACATTTCTTGTAAAGCCAGTTTGGTAATGCTGAACTCTTTTAGCATTGTTTGTCTAACACTCCTTATCTCTTCCTCAAATCTAAAGATAACCTTGCTGGCTAAAGTACTCTTGGTTGTAGTTTTTTTTCCCTTTTATTACTTTGAATATGTTGTGCACTGTCTTCTGGCATGCAAAGTTTCTGCTGAAAAGTCAGCTGATAGTCTTATGGGAGTTCCCTTGTATGTAAGTAGCTCGTTTCCTCTTGCTGCTTTTAAGATTCTTTAATTTTTGACATTTTAATTTAATGTGTCTTGGTGTGGACCTCTTTGGGTTCATCTTGTTTGGGAGTGTCTGTGCTTCCTGGACCTGGATGTCTGTTTCATCTCCCAAGTTAGAGAAGTTTTCAGCTATTATTTCTTCTGCCCCTTTCTCTCTTTTCCTTCTAGGACCTCTATAATGTGAATTTTAGTATGTGTGATATTGTTCCAGAAGTCTCTTAAACTATCCCCATTTTTAAAAATTGTTTTTTCTTTTCTCCGTTCAGCTTGAGTGATTTCCACTACTCTGTTTTCCAGATCACTGATCCATTCTTCTCTGTCATCTAATCTACTGTTGACTCCTTCTAGGGTATTTTAAAATTTCAGTCATTGTATTCTTAAGCTCTGTTTGGTTCTTCTTTATATATATATATATATATATATATATATATATATATATATATATATATTTTTTTTTTTTTTTTTTTGTGGTATGCGGGCCTCTCACTGTTGTGGCCTCTCCCACTGCGGAGCACAGGCTCTGGACGCCCAGGCTCAGCGGCCATGGCTCACGGGCCCAGCTGCTCCGTGGCATGTGGGATCTTCCTGGACCGGGGCACGAACCCGCGTCCCCTGCATCGGCAGGTGGACTCTCAACCACTGCGCCACCAGGGAAGCCCTTCTTTATATTTTTTAACTTTTTGTTGAAATTCTTGCTGTGTTCATCCATTCTTCTCCTAAATTCAGTGAGTATCTTTAAAATCATTACCTTGAACTATTTATTAGGTAAATGGCTTATTTCCATTTCATTTAGGTTCTTTTTTGAGGTTTCGTCTTGTTTCTTTGTTTGGAACATATTCCTTTGTCTCCTGATTTTGCCCAATTCTTTGTGTTTATTTCTAGGTATCAGGCAGGTCAGTTGTGTTTCCCGATATTGGAGAAGTGGCCTTATGTAGGAGAAGTCCTGTGGGGCCCAGCAGCACACTCCTCTCTGGTCACCGGAGCTGTGTGCTCTGAGGGGTGCCCCCCTTATGGGCTGTGTGTACTCTCCTGTTGTGGAGGGGCTGACTACTTTAGCTTACTGGTAGGCGGGGCTGGCCCCTGGCCTGGTTGGCTGTGAAGCCTAGTGTGGAGGCTGTGGGCCACTGGTTGCAGAGTAGGCTTCCTGTGTGGCCTGGGGAGGCACTAGGTAGCTGCCCACCTACAGGGTGTGACTATGTGCCCACATGGCTATTTGAGCTGACCATGGGGCCATGGGGCTGGTTCTGACCTGCTGAAGGGCAGGGCCAGGTTGCCCCACGGCTATGTGACTATTACTAATAGAACACTTCTCTTTGCCCCAAGACAACTGGCACTTTGTCCGATCACCGGAATTCCTACCACCCAGAAATAATTACTTTTTGTACTTATTTGTTATGAAATAATTATAATTATTTTCCACATTTTTTTAATGCTATACCTGCTATTTGGAAATCTGCTTTTGTCATGTGATGTTCTGTGATATGAGTATATTTCCATGTCAAAAAATATAGAGCTCCATTATTTTAATAGCTTCTTAGGATTTCTTGTGTGTGTGTTTGTGTGTATGTATGTAAAATAATCAGTGATTTGTTGATGGACATCTTTGGTAAATTTTTTTTTTTAACTATTATAAACAACATTGCAATGGACATACTCGTACATGAATCTTGAGCATTTATCTGATTAGTTCCTTAGGATACAATTCTGGCAGTGGGATTCTAGGACGCAGTCTGTGTACATTTTATCTTTAGATTCATTTTCCCAAACTTCCCTGCAGAAAATTTGAGTTAGTTTTTATTCTCATCAACATCAAATTGGGAGTGTTTACCTGCACCATTGCAAACATTATTTATCGTGAATCTTGACCTGCTTATATTTTAAAATTTTTGTATATTTGTCTCTCCATGGGGGTTGTAAGCTAAATCGGTCAGGATCCAGTCAGAAAACCCAAAACCACACTAAGTATTTCAAATAGCAGAGATTTCACACAGGGAGCTGGTTCCGCGTGTACTGGAAATCAGAAAGTGCAAAAAGGAAATGCTGAAGTCACTCAGAGGTAGTAACTGCAAGAAGCAGCAGGGAAGAGGTAGGAAGATGAGACCTAGGAGCTCTGGGGAGGGGCCTGGAGGGGATGGGCTGGACCTCAGGTGGGTGCAGCCTGGCTGGTGACGTTGTGCAGCAGCTGGCAGTTTGACTGCCAGGAGGGTGTGGCCCAGCTGCCAGCACATCCAGGGAGACATGGGATAGTTAGTGTTGGCACTGTGGAGAGAAACTGGGGACTGAGGCCAGCCTTGTACTGTTGTTGGTATAATGCTGATGGAAACGAGAAACCAGAAGGAAGTCCCTTCTTTCTCCTCTCAGCTTCCAGTCTCTCTCTAGTGCCTTGTACTGGCAGAAACTTCCAGGAAGCCAGCTGACAAGAGAGTTAGTGAAATCAATTTTGCAGAGTCCCATCCTCAACATCACAGAGAAGAAAAGAGAATGCTGGGCTTGGAGCTAAGAGGCAATAAGTAAATAACTAGTTGTGTTAGTTTGCTGGGCCTGCCATATCAGAGTACCAGGAACCTAGTGGCTTTGAACAACAGAAATTTATTGTCTCACAGTTCTGGAGCCTAGAAATCAGAGATTAAGGTGTTTCTTACCAGTCTTATTGGATTAGGGGCCCACCGTACTCCAGTATGACCTCATCTTAATTTAACTAATTATACGTTCAATGACTTATTTCCAAATAAGGTCACATTCTGAGACACTGGGCATTAGGACTTCAACATATGAAGTTTTGGGGCCCAGAATTCAACCCCAAACACCAGTATGTAAACTTCTTTAGAACAGAGCCCTTTCAGCCCTAAAATACTATATTAATTCCTTTGCATTCTTCTAGTTTTGGGTACAAAGAATATGCCTAATAATTGCTAATAAGTGAATAAGTGCTAAATTAAATGATGCACATTCACCTTCAGACTCTTAAAGTCATCATACATTTTAAACTGAAATTTTAAAAAATCTGTCAGATTTTAAAATGTCAGATGGTCTTAAGTTTTACAAATAAATGCCAAATGCATGCAGAGTGTTCTGATGATTACAAAGCTTACTCCTAAATTTAACACGTAAGTGTAAGTTTGAGTGATTTCATTCCTATCTTTTTTTTTTTTTTTTTTTTTTTTTTTTTTTGCGGTACGTGGTCCTCTCACTGTTGTGGCCTCTCCTGTTGCGGAGCACAGGCTCCGGATGCGCAGGCTCAGCGGCCATGGCTCACGGGCCCAGCCGCTCTGCGGTATGTGGGCTCTTCCCA
Source organism: Stenella coeruleoalba (assembly GCF_951394435.1). Classification (NCBI taxonomy): domain Eukaryota; kingdom Metazoa; phylum Chordata; class Mammalia; order Artiodactyla; family Delphinidae; genus Stenella; species Stenella coeruleoalba. The sequence goes on from NC_137163.1 coordinate 33,871,163, forward strand.
GACCGGGGCACGAACCCATGTCCCCTGCATCGGCAGATGGACTCTCAACCACTGTGCCACCAGGGGAGCCCTCATTCCTATCTTTAATTCTGAACTTTCCTGTGGTTGGAAAATCACTTATCCTATAAGCAAAAAAGAGATTTCCAACTCAGGTGAACTGAAGTTATCATCTTAAGTGGGTGGAAGCTACTTGGTCATCAACTTAAGACTACAACACAGTTGCTTATTGGTTAGGATTTGAGTCTGGGTATAAGGGCTTATCTTTTTTATTTTAGAGTTCCCTCTGGGGATCCAGGCAAATGTAATGTAGCATGCTCTGACCACCTGCTGGCTTCCACAGCATTCAGAAAGCTTTGTTGGACACTCATAGAATGGATGTGATGGATGAATTGCTAGGAGATTTTTCACAGCAGTGAATCCCAAACTAGGCTTCCTTAGAACGTTGATTTCATGAATTGGACTCTCTGTTTCCCAGCCTGAACCAAAGAATGATATTTTCCACATGTTAAAGAAAGAAGTTAACTTACTTAATGGAATTAAGTTTGGTGACTACTATTGCTTATTCTGTCAGCAAGTGACATGACAAAATGAATGGATAAGAAGTTGCAACATTTTTTAACATTAATATGCAGAAGTAGCTAATCTTACTTATTAAACAGTTCATATTTGTGGCCTTGTGTGCTTCCTGCTGTAATTTCATATCACACAGACACATATTATGTTAGTAACTTGTTCCTAATGTGTTGGTTAGAATTTCATTAAGTTCTGCAAAATACATGGAACACTGTACTATCTGAGCAAATGAGATAAACTTAGTTCTAGCAATCAGATCAGCTATAACTCCCACCCCTAGGGATCTTATCAAGGAGTAGAGAGTTAGGACAAACTCTAGTTTAAAATGCCTGTGCACAAAGTCAAACCTACCATGGAGAAAACTAGTGGTCAGTGTCCTGGACTCTGTGGTTTGATGTGGAAACCATATGACTTACCTTTGACTGCTACCCTTCCTCCTTTACCTCTTTCCTTCTGTGATGCTCTGAACTTGGAGTGAGGGGACAGAGCGAGTCTTTACCCTTGAAATCCTGTCAGTTTAGTGAGGGAGATAAACAAATATTTATACTCAGTACATGCTGGAGCAGAATTAGATAAGCACTGGGGAAGACTGTAGGCTCTGGGAGGGCCAGGAGTCTTACGGTCTTTGTTTCCTTGGGTCCTAGCATAGGGCCTGGTGCCCAGTCAATGTTTATTTGTTGAAAGAGGCAACACAGTTAGTCCCAGGAGTGTTCAGAAGAGAAGTTACATTTGAACTTGGTGTTGAAGGAGAAGGAAAAGATGGTGATGTAAGGAAGGAATTCCCTTTACCCACATCTTCTATCCCTAAGCCCCCTTCTCTAGATACTTCTAAAATTTGAGTTATGGTGATGGGTGTGACCATGGCCTACCTCTGTAGCGTGTTTCTAGGGTAAACTTATCTCTAGGCCTTGCACAGGACTGACTTAACAAGTTGTAGGAGCCCTGGGAAACTGGACTCCAGTCTCAGCTTCATCACTAACTTTGAGATGTTGAACAAGCCATTTAACTACTTTGCTATGTGTGTTTATGGATAATAAGCTAAATGATGTGGGTAATGCATTAAAATGAATTTAATACCATATAGTTATCAGGAATTATTGTGAGTTAGGAGGTTCATCTTACCTTAACACTGTCTTCTTGTACATGGATTACATGCAAATTACCTTCCAGGAGATGGACATCCAAATAAGAGAGCAGAATCATGATCTGGGATTATGTGGGAGTGGTGAGTGATTCCAGGTTAATTTGGTAAGGATTCATTTATTACTAATGGAGTGCTGAGAATGGACTGCTGCCATCATAGGGGTCAGGCTGAGCCAAGACCCAAAGGCAAGAGGAGAGAGAATTCAACAGAGTGTGAGTGATAATGAGGTTATATGTTCATTCATTCTCCAACTATCTATCAAGTTCCTACTGTGTGTCAAACAGGGATTAAGACAGAGACAGTCTCTTCCCTTTTGAAATGTCCTATCTAGCAGGGAAATCAGGCACGAAACAAATAATTAAACAACTAATTAATTATATTTATTATAAGAAATGCTAGAAAGGAAAAGTGCAGTGTGCAATGAAGTATAGTATCGGGACCTGATCTCATGTGTGCTGTGACGGCAGGGAGCTGAGAACTAAGAATAAGGAGGAGTTGGCCAGTTGGGAGAAATCAGTGCAGCAGGAGCCTCATATGTGAAAGCTGAGATGAAAAAAAATGGGTGTCTTCAGGGACCAGAAGAAGGCTGGGGGCAGAACACGATGAAAGTAGAGAAAAGTAGGGCAGTACAGGCTTAGGTAAATGATTCTGGACTTTGTTCTTGGAGCACTGGGGACCTGGGGTGTGGTTGAGGTTTTGCAATTTTGGCCTCTATCAGATAAGTGTTGGCTGTGGAGATGAAGAAAAGTGGGCAGATGTTAAAGGAATTTCAGAGGAAAAACTGTTTGAATTGGGGACTGATTTTAAGCAAGTGGGTATGAAAGGAGGGAAATGTCTAGGTTGACTCCAGGTTCCTGGGTGGACAGTGAGACCACTGATGAGAAACAACCAAAAGAGGTCCAGGCTTGGTGGGGGAAGATAGTTGCCTCAGATTTGGATGCTATATATCTGTGTACCTGTGAGACATTCAAGTGGAGATGCCAAGTAGACATCCAAATGGTTCTCAGGTTGGGGGTCTGTGTGGATTGTGGAGTCAGGGGTCTTTAATGTATGATAGATTGTAATGGTAACCGCCTGACTGAATGAGACTGGGAGTAAAAGAGAGAGTTCTGTCTGGTGGGAGTAGAAATAAAGTGAGGGTCAGAAGGACAACAAAAGTTGTTTATTTCAAACCTCAGACCTGGAGCTAATCAATTCCTCCTTAATCAGATACATTCTTGCTTTGGGGGCTGCTGTGCTTTTCTGATCAGACTTAAATTTTCCTTCTTCCCTTAGGAGTGGTCTCCTATGGAGATGACCCATGACACTGGGCCTACTGGAAAGAGTGGTTTATTATTTTTAAATTATTTATTTAATTGACGTATAGTTGATTTACAATGTGTTATTTGTTGGTGTACAGCAAAGTGATTCAGTTCTTTTCCATTATAGGTTGTTACAAGATATTGAATATAGTTTCCTGTGCTATACAGCCATTCCTTGTTGTTTATCTCTTTTACGTATAGTAGTGTAGATCTGTTAATCCCCAAACTCCTAATTTATCTCTCCCTCTCTTTCCTCTTTGGTAACCATCAATTTGCTTTGTATGTCTGTGAGTTGATTTCTGTTTTGTAAATAAGTTCATTTGCATCTTTTTTTAAGACTCCACATATAAGTGATATCACGTGATATCTGTCTCTCCCTGTCTGACTTACTTCACTTAGTATGATAACCTCTAGGTCCATCCATGTTGCTGCAAATGGCATTATTTCATTCTTTTTTTTAAGGCTGAGTAATATTCCTTGTGTGTATATATATATGTTGTATATATATATATATATATACACACATTGTGTATATATATACACATTGTGTGTGTACACACACACACACACACACACACACACACACAGAGTATACCTTCTTTACCCATTCATCTGTCAGTGGATGCTTAGGTTGCTTCCATGTCTTGGCTATTGTACATATTGCTGCTATAAACACTGGGGTGCATGTATCTTTTTGAATTAGAGTTTTCATCTTTTATGGATATATGCCGAGGAGTAGGATTGCTGGATCATATGGTAACTCTATTTTAGTTTCTTAAGGAAACTCCACACTGTTTTCCATAGTGGCTGCACCAATTTACATTCCCAACAGTAGTGTAGGAGGGTTCCCTTTTCTCTGGAGGGTTCCCTTTTCTCCAGAGGGGTTGGTTAATTTTCCCTTGAACTTTTGGTGTGGTTGAGGAGTCTTTGCATTTCACATTCTTTTTTTAAAATAAATTTATTTATTTATTTTTGGCTGCACTGGGTCTTTGTTGCTGCACACGGGCTTTCTCTAGTTACGGCGAGCAGGGGCTGCTCTTCGTTGCAGTGCACGGGCTTCTCATTGCATTGTCTTCTCTTGTTGCGGAGCACAGGCTCTAGGCATGTGGGCTTCAGTAGTTGCAGCACACAGGCTCAGTAGTTGTGGAACATGGGCTTAGTTGTTCTGCAACATGTGGGATCTTCCCAGACCAGGGCTCGAACCCGTGTCTCCTGCATTGGCAGGTGGATTCTTAACCACTGTGCCACCAGGGAAGCCCTAACATTCTTTTATTTATTATTGTTTTATTGGAGTATATTGCTTTACAGTGGTGTGTTAGTTTGTGCTTTATAACCAAGTGAATCAGCTATACATATACATATCCTCATATCTCTTCCCTCTAACATCTCCCTCGCACTATCCCTATCCCACCCCTCTAGGTGGACACAAAGCACCAAGCTGATCTCCCTGTGCTATGTGGCTGCTTCCCACTAGCTATCTGTTTTACATTTCATAGTGTGTATATGTCCATGCCACTCTCTCACTTCGTCCCAGCTTACCCTTCCCCCTCCTCATGTACTCAACTCCATTCTCTACGTCTGAGCCATTATTCCTGTCCGGCCCCTAGGTTCTTCATAACCATTTTTTCTTTTTTTTTTTTTAGATTCCATATATATGTGTTAGCATATGGTATTTATTTTTCTCTTTCTGCCTTACTTCACTCTGTGTGACAGACTCTAGGTCCATCCACCTCACTACAAATAACTCAATTTCGTTTCTTTTTATGGCTGAGTAATATTCCATTGTATATATGTGCCACATCTTCTTTATCCATTCATCTGTTTCCTTTGCTGTGCAAAAGCTTTTGAGTTTCATTAGATCTCATTTGTTTATTTTTGTTTTTATTTCCATTTCTCTAGGAGGTGGGTCAGAAAGGATCTTGCTGTGATTTATCTGATAGAGTGTTCTGCCTATGTTTTTCTCTAAGAGTTTTATAGTACCTGGCCTGACATTTAGGTCTTTAATCCATTTTGAGTTTTTTTTTGTGTATGGTGTTAGGGAGTGTTCTAATTTCATTCTTTTACATGTAGCTGTCCAGTTTTCTCAGCACCACTTATTGAAGAGGCTGTCTTTTCTCCATTGTATATTCTTCCCTCCTTTATCAAAGATAAGATGACCATATGTGTGTCGGTTTATCTCTGGGCTTGCTATCCTGTTCCATTGATCTATATTTCTGTTTTTGTGCCACTACCATACTGTCTTGATTGCTGTAGCTTTGTAGTATAGTCTGAAGTCTGGGAGCCTGATTCCTCCAGCTCCGTTTTTCTTTCTCAAGATTGCTTTTGCTATTCGTGGTCTTTGGTGTTTCCATACAAATTGTGAAATTTTTTGTTCTAGTTCTGTGAAAAATGCCAGTGGTAGTTTGAGAGGGATTGCATTGATCTGTAGATTGCTTTGGTTAGTATAGTCTTTTTCATAATATTGATTCTTGCAATCTAAGAACATAGTATATCTCTCCATCTGTTTGTGTCATCTTTAATTTCTTTCATCAGTGTCTTATAGTTTTCTGCATACAGGTCTTTTGTCTCCTTAGGTAGGTTTATTCCTAGGTATTTTATTCTTTTTGTTGCCGTGGTAAATGGGAGTGTCTCCTTAATTTCTCTTTCAGATTTTTCATCATTGTTGTACAGGAATGCAAGAGATTTCTGTGCATTAATTTTGCATCCTGCTACTTTACCAAATTCATTGATTAGCTCTAATAGTTTTCTGGTAGCATCTTTAGGATTCTCTATGTGTAGTATCATGTCATCTGCAAACAATGACAGCTTTACTTTTTCTTTTCCGATTTGGATTCCTTTTATTTCTTTTTCTTCTCTGATTGCTGTAGCTAGGACTTCCAAAACTATGTTGAATAATAGTGGTGAGAGTGGACTTCCTTGTCTTGTTCCTGATCTTAGTGGAAATGCTTTCAGTTTTTCACCTTTGAGAATGATGTTGGCTGTGGGTTTTTCACATATGGCCTTTATTATGTTGAGGTAAGTGCCCTCTATGCCTACTTTCTGAACGGTTTTTATCATAAATGGGTGTTGAATGTTGTCAAAAACTTGGTCTGCATCTGTTGAGATGATCATACGGTTTTTCTCCTTCAATTTGTTAATATGTTGTATCACATTGATTGATTTGCGTATATTGAAGAATCCTTGCATTCCTGGGATAAACCCCAGTTGTTCATGGCGTATAATCCTTTTAGTGTGCTGTTGGATTTTATTTGCTAGTATTTTGTTCAGGATTTTTCCTTTATGTTCATCAGTGATACTGGTCTGTAGTTTTCTTTCTTTGTGATATCTTTGTCTGGTTTTGTTATCAGGGTGATGCTGGTCTCATAGAATGAGTTTGGGAGTGTTCCTCCCTGTGCTATATTTTGGAAGAGTTTGAGAAGGATAGGTGTTAGCTCTTCTCTAAATGTTTGATAGAATTCTCATGTGAAGCCATCTGGTCCTGGGCTTTTGTTTGTTGGAAGATTCTTAATCACAGTCTCAATTTCAGTGCTTGTCATTGGTCTGTTTATATTTTCTATTTCTTCCTGGTTCAGTCTTGGAAGGTTGTGCTTTTTTAAGAATTTGTCCATTTCTTCCAGGTTGTCCATTTTATTGGCATAGAGTTGCTTGTAGTAATCTCTCATGATCCTTTGTATTTCTGCAGTGTCAGTTGTTACTTCTCCTTTTTTCATTTCTCATTCTATTGATTTGAGTCTTCTCCCTTTTTTTCTTGATGAGTCTGGCTAATGGTGTATCAATTTTGTTTACCTTCTCAAAGAACCAGCTTTTAGCTTTATTGATCTTTGCTATTGTTTCTTTTGTTTCCTTTTCATTTATTTCTGATCTGATCTTTATGATTTGTTTCCTTCTGCTAACTTTGTGTTTTTTTTGTTCTTCTTTCTCTAATTGCTTTAGTTGTAAGGTTTGGTTATGTATTTGAGATGTTTCCTGTTTCTTGAGGTGGGATTGTATTGCTGTAACCTTCCCTCTTAGAACTGCTTTTGCTGCATCCCATGGGTTTTGGATCATCGTGTTTTCATTGGCATTTGTTTCTAGGTATTTTTTGATTTCCTCTTTGATTTCTTTAGTGATCTCTTGGTTATTAAGTAGTGTATTGTTTGTCCTCCATGTATTTGTATTTTTTACAGATTTTTTCCTGGAATTGATATCTAGTCTCAGAGCGTTGTGGTTGGAAAAGATACGTGATACAATTTCAATTTTCTTGTTTACCAAGGCTTGATTTGTGACCCAAGATATGATCTATCCTGGAGAATGTTCCATGAGCACTTGTGGAAAATGTGTATTCTGTTGTTTTTGGATGGAATGTCCTGTAAATATTAATTAAGTCCATCTTGTTTAATGTGCCATTTAAAGCTTGTGTTTCCTTATTTATTTTCACTTTGGATGATCTGTCCATTGGTGAAAGTGGGGTGTTAAAGTCCCCTACTATGATTGTGTTACTGTCGATTTCCCCTTTTATGCTGTTAGTATTTGCCTTATGTATTGAGGTGCTCCTATGTTGGGTGCATAAATATTTACAATTGTTATATCTTCTTCTTGGATTGATCCCTTGATCATTATGTAGTGTCCTTCTCTGTCTCTTGTAATAGTCTTTATTTTAAAATCTATTTTGTCTGACACGAGAATTGCTACTCCAGCATTCTTTTAGTTTCCATTTGCATGGAATATCTTTTTCCATCCCCTCACTTTCAGTCTGTATGTGTCCCTAGGTTTGAAGTGGGTCTCTTGTAGATAGCATATATACGGGTCTTTTTTTTGTATCCATTCAGCCAGTCTGTGTCTTTTGGTGGGAGAATTTAATCCATTTAAGGTAATTATCAACATATATGTTCCTGTTACCATTTACTTAATTGTTTTGGGTTTGTTATTGTAGGTCTTTTCCTTCTCTTGTATTTCCTGCCTAGAGAAGTTCCTTTAGCATTTGTTGTAAAGCTGGTTTGGTGGTGCTGAATTCTGTTAGCTTTTGCTTGTCTGTGAAGGTTTTAATTTCTCCATCGAATCTGAATGAGATCGTTGCTGGGTAGTGTAATCTTGTTGTAGTTTCTTCCCTTTCATCACTTTAAATATGTCCTGCCACTCCGTTCTGTCTTGCAGAGTTTCTGCTGAAAGATCAGCTGTTAACCTTATGGGGATTCCCGTGTATGTTATCTGTTTGTTTTTCTCTTCCTGCTTTTAATATTTTTTTCTTTGTATTTAATTTTTGATAGTTTGATTCATATGTGTCTTGGCATATTTCTCCTTGGGTATATCCTGTATGGGAATCTCTGTGCTTCCTGGACTTGATTAACTATTTCTTTTCCCATTTTAGGGAAGTTTACAACTATAATCTCTTCAAATGTTTTCTCAGTTCCCTTCTTTTTCTCTTCTTCTTCTGGAACCCCTATAATTCGAATGTTGGTGCGTTTAATGTTGTCCCAGATGTCTCTGAGACTGTCCTCAGTTCTTTTCATTCTTTTTTCTTTATTCTACTCTGCAGTAGTTATTTCCACTATTTTATCTTCCAGGTCAGTTATCCGTTCTTCTGCCTCAGTTATTCTGCTATTCATTTCTTCTAGAGAATTTTAAATTTCATTTAGTGTGTTGTTCATCACTGTTTGTTTGCTCTTTAGTTCTTCTAGGCCCTTGTTAAACGTTTCTTGTATTTTCTCCATTCTGTTTCCAAGATTTTGGATCATCTTTATTGTCATTACTCTGAATTCTTTTCCAGCTAGATTGTCTATTTCTTCTTCGTCTGTTTGGTCTGGTGGGTTTTTAACCTTGCTCCTTCATCTGCTGTGTGTTTTTCTGTCTTCTCATTTTGCTTAACTTACTGTGTGTTTTTCTGTCTTCTCATTTTGCGTAACTTACTGTGTTTGGGGTCTCCTTTTTGCAGGCTGCAGGTTTGTAGTTCCCGTTGTTTTTGGTGTCTGCCCCCAGTGGCTATGGTTGGTTCAGTGGGTTGTGTAGGCTCCCTGGTGGATGGGACTGGAGCCTGTGTTCTGGTGGATGAGGCTGGATCTTGTCTTTCTGGTGGGCAGGACCACGTCTGGTGGTTTATTTTGGGGTGTCTGTGACCTTGTTATGATTTTAGGCAGCCTCGCTGCTAATGGTGGGGTTTTGTTCCTGTCTTGCTAATTGTTTGGCATGGGGTGTCCTGCACTGTAGCTTGCTGGTTGTTGAGTGGAGCTGGGTCTTATGGTTGAGATGGAGATCTCTGGGAGAGCTTTCACCGCTTGATATTACGTGGAGCCGGGAGGTCTGTGGTGGACCAATGACCTGAAGTTGTCTCTCCCACCTCGGAGGCCCAGGCCCGACACCCGGCCAGAGCAATAAGACCCTGTTAGCCCCACAGCTCAGAAGAAAAGGGAGGAAAAAGAAAAGAAAGAAAGAAAAAGAAAGTAAAATAAAGTTACTAATATAAAAACTAATTATTTAAAAAAAACAACCCCCCCCTAAAAACCAAAAAAAAACAACCCAAAACAAAAAACAACTGACAGACACAACCCTAGGACAAATGGTTAAAAGCAAAGCTATACAGACAAAATCACACAAAGAAGCTACACATACACAATCACAATAAGAGAAAAAGAAAAAAAATATATATCATTGTTCCCAAAGTTCACTGCCTGAATTTGGGATGATTCGTTGTCTCTTCAGGTGTTCCACAGATGCAGGTACAGCAAGTTGATTGTGGAGATTTAATCCGCTGCTCTGGAGGCTGCTGGGATAGATTTCCCTTTCTCTTCTTTGTTCGCACAGCTCCCGGGGTTCACCTTTGGATTTGGACCTGTGTCTGCCTGTAGGTCGCCTCAGGGCATCTGTTCTTCGCTCAGACAGGATGAGGTTAAAGGAGCAGCTGATTCGGGGGCTCTGGCTCATTCAGGCCAGGGGGAGGGAGGGGTATGGAATGTGGGGCGAGCTGGCAGAGGCAGAGGCAGGCTTGACATTGCATCAGCCTGAGGCGCGCGGTGTGTTCTCCCAGGAACGAAATCCTAACATTCTTAACTGAAACTGAAGTCTCAGTCTCCCTCAGAACTGCATTTCTTAGCAGACATTTTATAACAAAAATGTTTCATTTGGTTGCTATTTTCCCCATCAGAATTGCTCTCAGAATGTGCTTCCATTTATATATGTTATTTTTATTTATTTATTTATATATTTTGCGGTATGCGGGCCTCTCACTGTTGTGGCCTTCTCCCCTTGCGGAGCACAGGCTCCGGACGCACAGGCTCAGAGGCCATGGCTCCCAGGCCCAGCCGCTCTGTGGCACGTGGGATCTTCCCGGACCGGGCCATGAACCCGTGTCCCCTGCATCGGCAGGTGGACTCTCAACCACTGCGCCACCAGGGAAGCCCTATATATGTTATTTTTGCTTTACCTAAGAACAGCAACAATTTATATTTTTTGTGCAAGTTTTCTTAGTTTTTACTTCTTCTAAGGGTTCTGTTTGGCTTGTGTTCGTACATTTAATAAAAAATGTACATTTCATTTGGCAGTTGGAGCTTTTAATTAACAATTAGAAGATAATGTGGATTATTTTTATGTACTATTATAAAGTCACTGCTGGTCTAACAAAGTCTTCTATCAGTTCTGTAGATAATCTCAGTTTATTCTAAAAACAATAAGTGATATATATATATATTTTTACTACTGCATGAGTTTAAGCTCCACAGGGGAGCATTTTTGCTAGCCTCGCACACTGATATATCTCAAGCTTGTAGAAAAGTGTCTGATATATAGTAGGTGCTCAATAAATATTTGTTAAATACAGTTGACACTTGAACAACACAGGGGTTAGGGGTACCGACCCTCCAAGCAGTCAAAAGTCCACATATAACTTTACAGTTGGCCCTCCAAATCCATGGTTCACATCTGCAGATTCAACCAACTGCAGATTGTGTAGAACTGTAGTTTGTATTTAGTGTAAAAACATCTGCATGTAGTGGACCCACACAGTCCAAACCTGTGTTCGAGGGTCTGCTGTAATTGTGTTCAGGAATCCAGATAAAGGGGTCTGAAAGACAGCAGCATCCTGCTCCATCCATTCTTCTTCCAAGTTGATGAACATCGTTATGACCATGACTTTGAGCTCTCAGTCAGCACCTAGATCAGCACCTGCTTGGAAGCCAGACCCTCAGGGAGCAGCTTTCAAAGTATGCAAATATATACAATCCTGTGGGACCACAAGGGTAAGCACTGTTGGCCACCAGACCAGGTGATTTGGAGGTGTCCCCTGGGTGACATTCACAAAAATCAGTACTCTAGAAGAGCATATAAGCTTCTTTCTGAGAGATCCTGGTGAGCTATAGTGAGGCAGAGGGAGAGCGAAAAGATGGTGTCCCCTAGACTATGTTCGCTGAGAGCCCCTCTGTAGCCTCCAGCTGTGTGCCAACCTGAAACCTGACTCTCAGGCTGAAGTGCCCAGGACAAGCAAATAGGCCTCTTTCACAGAGAGTCCGGGGTTGTGTTTCAGTCTGCTGTCTGTGCAGTCCTGGGTGGTAGCCTGCCAAGAACTGTCTCCCTGATTTTTATAGTCCTATGGGACCCAGAAAGGAAAGCCTCCCTGGTCACTAGAGCCAGCTGTTCAAGGGATGTCCCCTGGGTGGAAGCTGCAAAAAGCAGGACACTAGATGTAAAAACTGAGATACTGGACATAAAACCCAGTACACCAGACGTATGTAACAACTCCCCTCTGGGAGACAGTGGTGCTATGGAGCCTGGCAGAGGGAGAGTGCAAGGATGACACCCTCCAAGGAAAAAGAAAAAAAAAAAAAAAACATGGTGCCTGCTGGCTTTACCTAGAGGGAGAGTGCTGACACGGTGCCCTCCATCCCCGGAGAGGATCCCAACTGGCCCCAGCCCCTCAGGCCAGTGCTTTAATATTTGCAAATGAACTCTTTGACATAAAGTCTGGGTGCTTCTCAAAGAGCTGCTTCTGAGCTGGACCCTGGCGAGTGAGTGTGTGTCCTTAAAGAGGCGTTTCTCAGTTTGCTACAGCATTTTGGGTCTCATGAATATGAGCCCCGTTGGTTTTCAAAGCCAGATGTTTGGGAGGGTCATCTCTCAAGTGCAGGTCTTAAATGTTGGGGTGCTGATGTGGGGTATGAACCCCTCTCTCCTCAGGGGGATGCTCCGGGTTTGTGAGTTCCCTCCCGATTGTGGGTCGCTGCCCTGGGGTGGGGTTTATGGCAGTACCACGGCTTAGCCTATCCTGCCTGCCTCGATGTGATGACTCTTTTCTTGTTTGTAGATGTGAAGCAGCTGCACAGCTAGTTTTCAGGTCTTTTTCAGAGGGAATTGTTCCGTATGTAGCTGTAGACTCAGTGTGTGCATGGGAGGAGGTGAGCTCCGGACCTTCCTATGTCACCACTGCCCCGACGTACTTGCTCCAGTTAGGAAATTCTCCCTGCTGTGGCATTGGGGGACTAGTGATTAATTGAATTTCATTAATTGTATACTCTTTTTTTGCTAAGAATGTTCTGTTTGTTTTGGCTTTCTGATCTTTGTGACTGTGGGGTTACTACTCTCAGTTTATTTATTCAACTAATGTAGCAGTCTAAAACATATAGAGGTGTAAGAACTATTACATGCGTGTTTTAAAACTTAATTTAAATTTGACTTGGTTGAGAGTGTAATCTTAGCCATGCTTGAGGCCCCTTTCCTTACAGGGTTACACCAGAATCAAGGAGGCTTATGGTTAAAGCACTTAGAAAACAGGCAAAAAGCCTCTAATTACAAACAGTGGAACCTGGGCCTGGGCATAGGGCCCAGACTTCTTAGCTGTACCACACATATACCTCACCACATCCTCAGGGCATTGTTACCAGGGGGTGGTCTGGTTCTTCCCTGTCTCCCAGCCCTGCCCAACTTGTGCTGGCCATGGTGGGCAACTCTTGAGGCAACCAACTAATGAACCTCAGTGCTTACCATAATAAATATTTATTTTTTCCTTGGTGCTGACTCAGGGACCCAAGGTGTTTCCATCTTATGAATTCACCATCCTCCTGGGCTTCAGAGTCCTTTGCTTCCCAGTATGTGGGAAGAGAAAAAGAATATGGAGGATGAAGCCCTTGGCCAGGCAGGGACCCAATCACTTCCTCCCACTTTCTATTGGTGAAACTGCTCACATGGCCTCGCTTGGGTGCTGGGGGGGCTGGATATGTGGTCCCTGGCAAAGCAGTTGCTTCCCAGCAGCCATTCTACACTGTAGAAAGGGGAGTAGGAATCTTTGGTGGTAGGTCAGCTATCTCTGCCACATCCCATCTCTTTTTGCCAGTGTCAGTTAATTTTTTTCTCTTGTCCCTTTGTTGTATTTAAAGGCATTTATCTAATACCTTCAATGAACTCAGGCTTTAGGGGAAAATGTCAGGAAGGAAATATCTTCCTAACAGCTTCACTTTGCACTTTGAAAAGCAAGATTTTTCTAAGAGAAGTTGACTTAGCTACTTTCATGGAACAAGGGAGAGAGAAATACAAAGAGAAGAAACAACTTAATTTCTTAATTATCTTGTCATGCAAATATTTATTGAGTAGCTACAATGAACTAGACATTGACATACAGCAGTGATCAAGACAGACATGTGGGGGAAAAAACTAGATTATTTCAGAAATAATACATGGAGTGAAGGAAATCAGCAGGGTGATAGAATTGAGAGTAACTGGGCTGGGGTGGGGAGGTGACTTTATGTTGGGTATCGGGAGAAGCCCCTTTGGGGACTAGAGGATGAGTTTTAGGCTAAGATCCAAGACACAAGTAGCTGTAGCCTTCTGAAGAGCAGTGGGAAGAACATTCTAGGCAGAGAAAACACCAAGTGCAAAGGCCCTGGGTGGGGTACAGCTTAGTTTATGAGGGGAGTAGAAGGGAGGCCAGAGTGTCTTGAACATGAAGGTAGAAATTGTGCATGTGAAGTGAGGCTGGAGATAGAGGTGAACACAGGTTACCCAGGGCCTTGTGGGCCGTGGAAGTAGTGGAATTTTCTGGGTGCAGCGGGCAGCCTCTGGAGGGTTAAAGCTGTGGTGTGAGATCTCCCTGATCACTCTTGGTCTGCGCCTGTTGGTGGGTGTCCAGCCTCTTGATGAACCTGATAACCCTCAACAGCGCGGACCCGGCCCAGGAATGCAGGAAGTATCATCTCTCTCTCCTTTAAACATTTAGGGCTTTGGATCGTGGTAGACCACAAAATTAGTTCTCGTGTGAGTCTGTGGCTGAAGCCCCGAAGATAAAGCCAATTGTGTAGAACAAGAGTGATAAAACTGGAGGACTGGAAACGTAAATTGTAATTCAGCAGAGTGGAGCAAACGTGGAGCATGTGATGAAAAGGATTCTGGCGTTGGGAAGCCAGATGGAAAATAATGTTATTAGACTAGGAAAGATAGAAGGGCAGGAAAAACAGGCCCCAGTATAATATGAAAGCGGAAGTCTGTTTGCTAGCTGTGATTCGGTTTAGTTCTCTGCTCTATATGTCTGCTCCCTCTTTCGTTGGGCTCCTGCTTCCTGCTGCAGGATTGTGAGGTGTATTAAAGTAACAATATCTGGAATGAGATCTTGAGCTACAAATTCCTCAGTGAAGCCAAGGGACAAATGATATTGCTTAGGCTGCCTGAAAGGTTCATAGTTAACTTTTTGAATCTGGTTTATATTATTTCATGGTTCAAAATACTAGTGTTCTGTGGTATCAGAAGGCAGTCGTGGTGATTCAGAAAGGTAACTCCTACTGGTACTTTACTAGATTCTCTTCCTGGAAAGTCCTTGTTAAAAGGAAATTATGTCAGGGTCATATAAGGACAATTGGAGTGTGTGTGTGTGTGTGTGTGTGTGTGTGTGTGTGTGTGGAACAGGGTGATTCTGTGTCACTTAAAAGTACACACTTGAAGGATGAGGGAAAAAACCATAGCAGAGTTAAATGTTTGAATTATGTTTTTTTTTTTTTAGTGTTGCCTGATCTGAGTTTGACATCCTGACACTGGCTGTAGATTTAGATTCAGTTTTTGTTTAAAATGGCTTCACGTGTTTCCTTGTCATTTTAGGTGCCCTAGAAGCCAGGGTGCTGGAAATAAGCAGAAATAGAAATAAGGGAACAATCAAGGGTTTGCACAATGGGAGGCAGAACTCATGGGGTGAACCTATTTCTTGATGTGGGTTAGGATTGGACAGCAGTTTGGGGGAGGTTTGATGGGTTCAGCAGACAACATCATTTTATCATTTTAATTTCTAGAATCAGAAAGATTTCTTTCAGTCTTCAGGAATCTTCTTTTAAAATGCAAATTCAGAGCCAGGCCATGATCACCCAATACACATGTTATCAGTTAATGTTTCTGCTGGAATTATTAGAAATGAGCTTAAGGGTAGGTGTCCAGGGGCAGATGGAGAGGGGTAAGGCTTAAAGGAGGTCAGAGCAGGACTTTCCTCCAGTATTTTAATTTAACATAAATTTGTGCATTTTGCACTGATGACATGGGGTGCAGTGCTCATGCTGCTTTCTCAGAGTATGAGAAAAAATTAAGAATTTGGGTGGGTTTTCAGACATGTCTCACAGTCAGACATTAACCTGTGGGCATATGCCTGCCTCATTGCTGATTTTCTCACTCCTCCCTAAGCACACGTCTTGAAAGGAAATGGTTTTCACTAGTGTTCTGTTAGAACTATTTCACGCTTGTAATTAAATGGCTATTTATATAATTAATGGCTGCCTCCCAGGCTATGCCCCAAGCCTCACAAGGGCGGAACTCTGTCTTGTTTGTGGTGTGTCCTCTGGGCCCAGCACCACGCCACTCACAGAGTAGGGGCGCAATAAAGATTCTGGAACTACTGAACAAAGCTCTGATGAACTGCAGCGTGATATTAGAGATACAAACCGTCTCTTACCTTGGGCCAGAAGTTTCAATTGATCTTCACAGCAAATAAATAAGGTCCTAGGAAACCAGAACTCAAGACATAAAATACATTTTAGAGAGAGTAAGTGAGGAGGGAGCTGTCCTTCTTGGGGCAAGAATTATTTCTGGTTCAACATCTTCATGATAATTCCCAAACACATAACCTGCCATGTTTTGAACTTCTCTGGGCTGCCTGCATTTTGATCATTTCACTATTTATTGTCCTCATGGTCAGGGGAAAGGGAGTGTGAAGAAAAATGACTCATTTCATTACTTGTTAGCAACTGTATGTTGGGTACAGGAAGGTGAAACTAATAGCTCAAAGAATTTGGGTGGGTTTTCTAAAGACTTATTTGTCTTCTCTTGAATAATTGAGAGTCATGTATAGTTATAAAATTATATATATTTATAAAATTATTAAAAACTGCCAAGAAAAACCCTGCAACCCTATCTGCTTGGAAATGTGGTGGGGTAGAAATGTGCTGGATTTTTTGGGGGAGGGGAGGGTAGTGGTGATGTTTATAATATTAGTGCCGCAATAGATGACTCCTATAGCTCAGGAGGAGTTTAAAATTGGAGATGAGGTCAGGAAGGAAGGATACAGGTGATGGGGGTAAAAAGCTGAACACTGTTAGCAGGAATGTAAATTGGTATAGCCACTGTGGAGAACAGTATGGAGGTGCCTGAAAAAACTAAACATAGAGTTACTGTATTATCCAGCAATCCCACTCCTGGGCATATACCCAGAGAAAACCATAATTCGAATACATGCACCCCAATGTTCATTGCAGCACTATTTACAATAGCCAGGACATGGAAGCAACCTAAGTGTCCATGAACAGAGGAATCGATAAAGACGATGTGGTACATATATAGAATAGAATATTACTCAGCCATAAAAAAGAATGAAATAATGCCATTTGCAGCAACATGGATGGACCTAGAGATTGTCATACTGAGTGAAGCAAATCAGACAGAGAAGGACAAATATATGTGGAATCTAAAAAATATGGTTCAAATGAACTTATTTACAGCAATAGAGTCACAGATGTAGTAAACAGTTTTATGGTTACCAGGGGGGAAAGGAGGGGAGGGATAAATCGGCAGATTGGGAGTGAAATATAGACACTACTATATATAAAATAGATAACTAATAAGGACCTACTATATAGCACAGGGAACTCTACTCAATACTCTGTAATGGCCTATATGGGAAAAGAATCTAAAAAATAGTGAATATATGTATATGTATAACCAATTCACTTTGCTGTACAGCAGAAAGTAACACAACATTGTAAATCAACTATACTCCAATAAAAATTAAAAACAAAAAACAAACAAACAAAAAAACCCCAAAGGCTCACTGCCTCTGCCCTTGGCGTTTTCCATTGGATAACAATAGAGGCCTCAGCTTTATATTTATGCCTTTGAAAATGGAGGAATAACCTCTCAAAGGTTTGATGTGAACATTCCTTGGGGATCTGCCAGTAGCTGGGACAGGGGCTCAGGTGGTTCCTGGAACTGTTCACATCCCCACCCTACCCACTGTCACTCTATCTCTGTCCCCTCATGTTCTGGAGGAAACAGGCAGCCTGCAGATGGGCTTCACTGGGAGGTGGTGCCTGTGTATGGGGCAGTGGAAATACCGGGACGGATATGAAAAAAAAAGCCTCACTGATTCACATCAGGACAAAGTAATGTGACTTTTCAGATTAGCAGTTTGAAATCTGTTGCCTCGGCTCAGCATTTCTATTTTGGGTCTTGAGAGCATCTCTCCAACTGTTTCTTTCTTCTTTTTTCCACTCCCCCTTCAGGCCTCAAAGCCCCTTCTGCTTTTTAGCTTTTTCATTTTCCCAGTGCTGTGGAGTCTCTTGTCTGGGGTTTTTCAACTGCCTGGGGTGAGAAGAATTGATGAATCTGATATTTTATCATAGGCTGTACTCCACTGAAGGAGTCTCAAATTGAAGCAGGCTGGGTCCTCCGTAAATGCTAGTTGAATGAGTGAGTACATGAGCAGATGAGGATACACATACAGAAAGGAACAAAGCACGAAATTCTATTAAGAGACTCATTCAGTCGTGGGCACTTTGCAAAAGCACCGCCCACTGACACCATTTAACTTTACACACTAGTTCAAACATCCATGACAGAAAGTTTGTGTTCCTGTGTGGTACGTAATTTTTGTGCTTTTCATATCATCAATACAGCAGAAACTCAGTTTAGTTGCTATAGACAATGGTTATATATATATGTCATATATATATGTCTATGTCTATGTCATATATATATATATATATATATATATATTTTTTTTTTTTTTTCCCCCTCTCTGTGCCTCTGCTGGCTTGAACAGCTGTGCAGGTGTTTGGCCATTTACTAGGATGGGACAACTGAGAGAAATAAAACTCAAAAATTGTTGAATTGCATTTCATGAGCAATGAAGTACTGGCTCTTTTTAGTATTTCAAGCAAGGGATAAAGAAATTGGGTATTTAGAATTGTTTTTAATTTTGACATTTTATTTCTAAGGAACACTAAAATTTCCAAAACTCCTTATCTTTTCCTTTCCTTTTGCTCTCAAGGGACAATCTTGCTAACTTTGCTAAGTTAAAGTACCGTAGGGTTAATCTCTTACATGTATCTGTCTGTTAACTTGTACTGAGTGCTTTTTGATTTAACTTTTCCTTTAATTGGTTAGTTACAGTATTAATGACAGTAAGAGATGCTGAAGTTTGTTTCAGTTCCCATCTTTAAGCCACAATTAATGAAAAGACTTTTCTCTCAAAAAAAAAAAAAAAAAAAGACTTTTCTCTCGTAGGAGGGTGTTTATATATTCTCCCTTTTATCTATTTTAGACACAAGATGAAAATAATAAATATTCTCATGTCATCCAAAAATAACAAAGTAACTTCAGCTTTGGCTTAATATCTATTACATTTTATTGTGTCTCTCAGTGATAGATTCTTAGAACAGTGCCTGGCACAGAGGAGTTGCTGTATCAGTGTTTGCTGTGATGATGATGATGGTGGTGATGATGATGATGTTCCAGAAGTGCCTGTGTATATCCTGGGATTGACTGAGTAATTGATCATCTAGTACCATGAACAGGTTCATTGAACAGGTACTACATGTAGGCGCTGTGCATGACCCTGAGGTTTCCAAGGCCAATAAGATTTAGTCCCTAACCCTAAGCGGCTCTCTATCTGTGGAATGCTGTTTGTTTTTGACCTGCATCAATTGTAGAAGTAGAAATGGCTCTACAGATGTGCAGGAGGGGAGGGAACAATGTTCCTAAGAAGAGTGAAAGAATATAAAATGATTCAGCAGATATTTTTTGTATTTGAACCTAATTGTGCCATGGAGATGTGGGGAGCTATCCATTGGTTCCCCCTCAGCCCTCCTTGCCCCAGTAGCACATGTTTGAGGGGTCTGGGGATGGGTTAGAAGACCATAAACCTGTCTCACATGAGCATCCAGTGACTTGCCCCGCACACTGGCAGCGTGAGGGACTGACCTTCGTCAGTGTCCTCTCCTCTTGGTGGGAGATTCTCAGAGCTCTGGGGCCGGAGGGTGGAAGAAGAAGGGTTAATCCTGGGGTTGCAGCAACTGAATATACAGCATAAACAGCGTTTGGGGATGAGATCACTTCTGTTTTGGGAACCTAAAGGCAAACACAGTTGCATTTGTTCGTGTAATCATGGCCCTGTTTGAGATTGTTTATATTTAGAAATTCATGTTGGAATATTTATCAGTTGGGGTACAGAAACCAACTCTGGCTACTTAAGCCAAAAAAGGATTCCACTGGAAGGCTATCAGGCAGCTCCCAGAGTTGAAGGAAAAGAATGAATTGTACATGACCTGGCCTCAGAAAAGAAGTTGGACAGTTCTGGGGTTCTAAATGTTAGGCAACTAAGGGATAGTCTTTTCAGCATTCACATCGGGATGAATGGGCAACAACTGTTTTCCATCCTGACATTCTTTCCCTGGAGATTCAAATTCCTGGAAGAGCGAGTCAGCTGGGTCATTCTGCCCATCCACTTACCAGAAGGTGGAGACTGCAAGCAGCCAAGGAGCATTGTCCCGGTGGATGCTGGGAAGGCAGACACGACAGATGTCCACCCCTGACCATGAACTGATAGTGTATTTCTCAGGCTGCCTACTTCCTAGTCTTTCTGGCCTATTTCGTTGTAGGTCATCTATCAAGAGTACTTTTGATCTTTTAGTGCATGGCTTGGGGTTTTAGTGGACATTCTGGTAACTCTGAATGAGCAACAGGGGGTGACAGGTGGAGCTGTGGACCCCAGAAGGGGAGGCTGCACTCAGAGTGGCTTCATAATGCACTATGGTTAGGAAGCCATAGAGGAGATGGTGGGCTAGCTCAGTGTTTCTCTAATGGAGGTCTGCATTTCTCTGGGGGACTCTCAATGAGAACTTCAAAAATTTGATGTTTCACTTAAATAAGAATCATAAAAAGTGGTCCCTTTATCTACTTGTTCTGGATCATCTGTTGATATTTAACACCATGAGCACTGAGCTCTCTCTTCATTCATTTTGGTGCATTGGGTTTTCTGAAGCACTGGTTCTGATAGAAATTTGTTAACTGTCATGGTCTAACGAGAGAAAAATAGAAGCAGGCTTAATATAAAAACAATCTTTGCGTCAAGTGCAGACCAAATGATACCACAGAGTGCTGTTTTTAGAAGAGAGAGAAATGTTTGGGAAATGGTGTTTTCACATGGCATATAGCAGCACAGGCATGCTGAATGCAAGGGAAATTGGGCTGCAGCAGTCAGCACCATGGTCAAATTGAAAGCAGCAGTTGAGTTTCAACAAAACAACAATCCTTTACATGCACTAATGGTATTTTGAGTTTTATTGGCTTTGCAGTTTTGTCTGAGTTTAATTTGTACAATTTTTTTATAGTGGTATGAGACTACCAGCACAAGATATAGATCTATATAGAAATATAAAGTCATTTTGTATTTCTATATATTTAAGTGAATTATAATAAAAATAACTTTGGTCAGCCCTGGAGGTCCTTGAGGAATATTTTTTTCTTTAAAAGGAAAGTCTCTTAGTCAAGTTTTGGAAATGCTGGTCTCTGGGAGACACTTGCTTTCCCACCCACCCCACCTCCGTGGGGGGAGTACACTTCCCCACCCCGGGGGGTACTGGGCGTGGCCATGTGACTTGCTTTGGCCACGAAAGCAGAGGCTTGAAAGGAGCTGATAGTTTGGCTTGGCCTCTTGTATTCCTACCGTTCTCTGGGAAAAGACAATGGCTCAGGTGCTGCTGGTCCAAAGAGAATGACAGACACATAGAGCTGACCTGAATTCAGCTGAGCCCAACCTAGGTTAGCTGAGCCAACCAACAGATGTGTGAGCAAAAAAGAAATGCTTATTGTTGTATGATATTCCGTGGTGGTTTGCGACACAGCGTTATTGTAGCAATAACTGACTGATAGGATCTAGCACACTGATTAGTTAGCCACATTAGGGTGTATACGCTTGGATTTTAATGAACACTTACTATGTGTCAGTTATTGCTGTAGTTGCTGGGGTTACAGCAGTCTTCAAGACAGACCAAGTCTCAGTCCTTAGAGAGTGCACATTCTAGTGGATGTTCAATAACTTTTGCTCGACTGTTTATGTATCTGATGGATGCTTTGTTTTTTCCGCAAACTAACTTCGTACTGACATGTTTGGAAAGTGACCATTATCTGGATAGAGGTGATCTTGTCTACATGTGTGATCTTATCTACATATATGTCATATATTGAACAAAAAAGTCAGGGAATAACTTGACTATTGATGTTGCCACCATTATCATCAAAACTGCCTTTGTTAAGGCATTTACTTCTCCCAACTCATGTCCAGAAATGTCTACAAAAGAATATAAAAATGGATGAAAAAATAAGAGCGTCATCACTTTGTCTACCAGTTTTGCTCTTGCTTGATTTTGCTTTATGCAAAGTTTTGACTGGGTTCCATAACTAAAAATAATCTCCCTGTGTACGTGAAATTTCATCAGGGTAAATGGCTGTGTGTGTGCTTATATTTATGCATGTCTGAAAATTCTGCCGACTGTGGAGGTCTGTGGCGGCTGCTCTGGAATGAAAACATCATCCTGGGAAGGGAATTTGAATGTAATGTTGAATACATTTAAAAATATTATTCAAATGACGGAAAAGTTAAGTTTTATGACTTTTGGGACTGTTGGGAATCAGTAGCAAAAATTCACATTTTTCATGGAGAGCAGGGCTGAAATGCGGGTATACGTATTCAATTCTCAGAGGCCTTAAACCTGCAAGGCCCATTTTAGGTTTAACTCTAAGGATGTAAGGCTTGCTTGTCCAGGTTAGTCCTAGATGGATATTAACAAGTAGCAGGGAGTTTGAAAAATAATTTATTACACTTTGGGATGTGGTGAAATTTGGTGTTTTTTGCTTTGATGTCCAACTCCCTTTTGTCTAGGTCTCAAATGTCAGTGGTCTAGGGCAGATGGGGTAACACTATGGACAGTCATGAAGTACTTGAGTGTCCTTCAGAGACACGAAAGGTCTTTCTCCATCCACTGTGGGGATCCACTGGTAAGTGGAAGTCTGATTCGCAGAGAGAAGCTAGCTTCCCCCTCTGCCCATTCTATAGATAGTCGTACTCTTGGCCATAATCTTTGGGATGATGTTCCTTGTTCTTTCTTAGAACCTCTGCTTTGTCTTTTTTGGGGAAGTGGGGAGGGAACGGTTTGCAAGCATGTGGGTGTGTTATTGGGGTGTGTTTTTTCAGCCATTTAGAAACAATGTTTTATTTTTAGGTTAAGACATTAATGGTTTCTTCCTGATTGAGTTAAGCCCAAAGTACTCAGGACAAGATGTTGAATTGTAATATGATCTTGTAGGATCTGCTCTCAAGGCTGTTGCATTTCCCGGGCTCTCTGGTAGCCCACTGCTTTCCAGGGCGTGGATGCTTTGGTTGATCTGTTTCAATGATCAGGTTCTGGGTTGCAGTCAGGGTGTTGCAGCGACAGGAAGAAAGGATCAAGCGTTGGAGAAACTGAAGCTGAACTGAGTCTGGTTTCATAAGAAAGACCTCCATATGCTTGGGAAGGGGAAGGAAGGAAATAATTTTTTACCTAATCTCTCCTCCCACAAGGGCCTGGGCCAAGTGATTCTGGCCAGTGCCTGGACTTGCAAGTGAGGTCTCCTTAGACTGACTGTCAGAGAAGGGGTCAGAACCAGAGGCCTGGGGTGAGCCTTCCTTGCCCTACAGCAGTGGTTCTCAAAGTGTGCTCTCTGACCAGCATCTTCTGTATTGCTGGGAATTTATTAAAAACACTCCAGACCTGCTGAATCAGACACCCTTGGTGTGGAGCTCCAGACAGGTTGTTCTAACAAGCACTCTGTAGATCCTAAGTTGAAGAATCATAGCCCTAAAAAGAGCATCAGGGATCCCAAATCTGTCACCCAGGGTTGGAGGGTGGTTGTCCAAGGCTAATCATGAAAAAAATTTCCCCCTCCTACTTAACAGTTAACACATTTAGCAGAATGGTCACTTTTAAGAGACCACTAAACACTCATTCATTTATGTCCCCTAAGTGTTATACTAGCATGGCAGTGATTCATGGCACATTGCAAACTTAGAAAAATTGGTATGTAGATCATATTTTGATATTTCACTAATAGCTTTACATTTTTATAGCCTGATTTCTTTCATGGTTGCCCTGAATTCTTTCAGAACTCAAGCCTGTGACTTCAGTTTTTTAAATACTCGTTCATTCATTCACGCATTCACTCAAATACCGTGGAGCAACTGTTATGTACTAGACCCCGTGCTCTGCTGTCAAGGATAGGTAGTGTAAGGGGTATGATGTCTGTTTATAACGATTTATAACGATAATCACAATATGCTCAGTTACAGTGAATACAAAGAGATTTGGGAGCAAAGAGGATGGAGTGACCCACCCTCCATCACCCATCCTGAAGTGAGGATGGCCTTTGGGAAATTTTCATGGAGAAGGCAATATTTGAATAGAGACCTAAAGGAACAAAAACACTTACCAGGTAGTCAAGATAGGTAGGAATGTTTTGCGTGGAGAGAATACATCTGGGACTGTATTTGCTGTAAGAAATTACCATAAACTTGGTAGCTGAAGCAATATAAAATTATGTATTATTCTGTAGATCAGAAGTCTGACATGGGCTAAAATCAAGGTGTTGGCCGAGTCCATTTCTCTCTGGAGGCTCCGGGGGACAATGTGTTTCTGTGTCTTTTCTAGCTAAAAGAGAGGCTGTCTGCCTTCCTCGGCGTGTGGCATCCTTCTTCCATCTTCAAAGCCGGCTATGGCGGATGGTATCCTTTTCATGCTGCCACCTATCTGGTGGTCGGCATTCATATGATTAGATTGGACCTACCTACAAAATCTAGGATAATCTACCCTCTCAAGGCTGTTAACCTTATTACATCCGCAAGACCCCTTTGCCACGTCAGGTAACATAGTCTCATGTTTTGAGGATTAGAGCATCTTTGGGGACCATTATTCTTCCTCCTGCAGGGACAGCATGATGCCTGAGCGTGGAGACTATTTCAGAAAGAACAAGAAAGCCCCGTGCCGCGGTGCTGTGGCCAGGAGTGAGGGAGGAAGTGCTGCTGAGAACGGAAATGGAAACATGCATATGGCAGAATGGAACAGAGATGCTTTCAGCAGAGGCCCAAGTTTAAAAAGTTTTAGTGACTGAGTTAATTCTGTTGCCTACTATTTTAGAAAAATAATTCCTTTCTTTGTAGAAGAAAAAAAATGGATGCTGGCCACAGGAACAGATAGAGATAGGTAGAAAAATTCCATTTCTTCTTCTTCTGGTTTTTCTTACTTTGCTTATCTGTCTCACCCACCAGAAATTTATTAGGTAAGCCACTGTGAATCACAGGAGCTTTGGTACCGTAGACTTGCTCGTCAGTAACTTGCATTGCTATCTATAGTTAAAAAAAAAAACTTTATATTCACAGTACCTGAGGGGTATATCCAGGCCAGACAGAGTATCCTTCTGCAATGAAATAACAGTAAATCTTGCTCACCTTCCTTTCTAACCACATTTGACCTGTGTCCTCATCCTTTTAGCTGCTTTCCCAGGTAAAGATGGCATATCGTAAAAGGAGAACTTGCTGACTGTATTAAGGTCCCTAACATTTAAGTCCCTTAGCTGGGAAATCATCTACCTTAGTGTGATCTAGAATGCAATTTCAAGTAGTCATCAGCCAACACTTATCGAATACTTATGAGCAATAATGGACTTTAGGTTGGCCATAAACTACACACTCTTTTCTGATCCCATCTCCATCAAATGTTTCATTGTATTAAAGCTCCGATTTTTACTTGGTCTTCAAGTGCTTCATGCAGCAAAACTGTCCGGAATGTAAGTAACTTATTATTAAAAAGTATTTTACCCTTAATACTTCACCACTGAGAAGAGATAAGAGAGAAGAAAATCAGACAGTGAATGTCAGATGGATCTGAGAAATAAATGTAGATGGTGTGGAGTCAAAAGAAGTAATTTACACCCAAACTGAGAAGAATAGTAGGTCAGGGTAGGGAGAAACTCATAAATACAAGAGTGTGGGCTTGGAGGACACACTGACTTGAATTTAAATCCTGGCTCATCCCATGTAAAATGAAAGTTATATTTTTTAACAACTGTTTTAATAACTGGAATTTGAAAATTTTAGCAATACATGTTTCTAACAGGAAAACTATAACATATAGTCAAACTTACACAGAGATAACTTCTATTAAATATCTAGTTGTGCTTTCTTGTGAACCCTCTTCAGTATACTCACAGATGCTGAGGTCAGAAATTAAGAAATTCTATAAATAATATTCTTTCTTGCGTGAGTTTGGAGCTAATTAAGAAAGAGACACAGGAGGCAGACAGATGAAAAAAATTAGCGTCTCATCTAAACCCGCTTAACCTCAAGTCTAAAGCCAGATTCTTCAGTCTGGTTTTTATCAGCCTTTAAGCATGAGGCTTGGTGGGTTTGCGGATTCCTTCCCCGGCATCTGTCACAGGCAGTGCTAGAATATGAGAATGTGTCCACCTCAAAGGCAGAGGGAAGAGGATTGGGGACACACATTCTCTGCGGATATAGGCACATCTGCAGAGAGGAGAGAGCGGAGCCTGCTACCCACTGCTGCCCAGCTGTCAATCAGATAATTCACTGCTTCTTTCAATAAAGAATAACCCCTCCAGGCAGCCCCTGTCTTCCCTCATGTCACCCATGAAGGTAGACTTGGCACTTCTTTGCATTCCCTCCGCAGAACCCACTTAGATTTTATTGACGATTTCATGATGGAGTCCAGGGATGGGGTGGGAAGTTACCTCACATAATCTATAGGTTTTTTCCGTTCAAAAAAAAAAAAATCCCCGTTAGACATTTCACCTCAGTCTCTGATTTTAGCTCATCAATAACTGAATCTCTTCCCGTCCCTTCCACCATTCTTCCTTCTCCTTCCAGGTCTTTCCATCTCTCAGTTTTTCCCTTTTCTACGCAAAGTAGGTTTGCATAATCCAACCTTATTTAAACTCGTAAACTCATACCCTTCACCCTATTCAGCAGAAAACAAACCCTTTAAGGGTCAAGACTCACTGAAGATTATTTAAATCTAGTAGGGGTTTATAAACAATTAATAATTTTTTCGTATATATGACTGTGAGATATTAAATCTTAAAGGAAAAAGCATAAAATTAAAGCTTCTAAAGGTAACTCCTCATTTTGCTGTGGTTTGGAGAAAATTGGCCAAGTAGTCACAAACTTCTATACACTGTAGAGTTGCCCAGCATCACCCAGTTTCATGTTTTGTTTCATCTTTTAAACAATGGCCTCTGGGGTGGTCTTGACTGAATGGCAGACATTCATGGATCCTAGAGTGGCTTAAATACTGCCCAGGCTATGCCTCATGCCTCCGACAATCCTTATTTGTTTCTTTTTTTAAGTGTAATCAGAGGGATGACTTACATATAGTGAGTTTTGGAAGAAGAAATTGATATACCAGGGCTGACATGTACCAGACAAGCTTGATAGGTTTTTCCACCCTGAGTGTTTTGATCTATATCGTTCCTCCCCCTTTGAAGCTGAGGAGATTCCTATGAGCTCCCGAGGTGTTGAAGGTCTCAGAGTTCTTGTGTGCTGTTTCTTTCTCTTGTCCCACTTGCTGCAGGTTACCGTGCACTCATTTTAACAAGTACTTCATTTCCATTACTACTTATGAAGGGCCAACCCTATGCAAGCCGCTGTACAAGGCATTGGGGGCCCAACGTGAACGAGCTCCCGTCACTTCTCAAAGATCTTCCCGTTTTCACTCCAGCCTTCTTCCAGGCTGTCCCTTGCACTGCTGCCAGAGTGCCTGTTTTAAGCCCCAAGGATGGTCTTGTGACCCCTGCACTCCCAACCCCTGCCACTGCTCCCACTGCTTTTAGGGGCAGGTTAGGTTCCTGAACATGGTCTGCAGGTGACAACCCATGTTCTCCCCAGGTACTTCCTCCTGCTGCTTCTCCCTCCCGCTTCTCATCCTGGGCTTCTGTGCTCCTTCCCACTGGCCTCCTTTCAGCTTGTCAGGCATGGCTTTTCCCCTCCATCTTGAGAACTTGGGGTGTGTGCGTTCTCTGCTGGGGGGCTCCTGCTTCTCCCTTTCCCCTGGGTAACTGCTGCCTCATTTGAGGTGACCACCTCTCAGGGCTCTTCCTGACTAGGTAAAATGTGTCACAGAGCCCCGTGTAGCACTTTGCAGTTGTAGGTTTTTTTTTGCAGTACGTGGGCCTCTCACTGCTGTGACCTCTCCCGTTGCGGAGCACAGGCTCCAGACGCGCAGGCCCAGCGGCCCCGGCTCACGGGCCCAGCCGCTCCGCGGCATGCGGGGTCCTCCCGGACCGGGGCATGAACCCATGTCCCCCGCATCGGCAGGTGGACTCCCAACCACTATGCCACCAGGGAAGCCCCAGTTGTAGTTTTATATTTGTTTGAGAGATGCTTGTCTCCTCCACTAGACTGTGAGCTGTCCAAGGGCGGAGTTTTGACTATGTACGTCATGGTATTCCCAGTGCCCAGTACAGCGTAGGCTCTCAGTAAACATTTGTCAACTGGATGAACGAATATAGATAGGTTCTTGCCCTCCAGGAATTTACAGTCTAGTAGTCTATGACTCAAACATAAAATACGATGTAGTAAGTGCTATCTGTGACAGAGGAAATACGGATTACTATGGGAGCACATGGCTGCTACCCCAGACTTAGGGATGGTAAGGAGGAGGTGGAAGAAGTATATAGTGTGGTGGTTATAAAGCACTGGCTCTGGACCCAAGCAAAGCTATGTTCAAATCCTGGTTTTACCCCTTCTTAGCTGGGTGGCCTTTAGGAAGGTCATTTAACCTCGTCGTACCTCAGTGTTATTATCTGTAAACTGGGTCCAATAATAATACATACTGAAGTCTGAAGACCTGTTCTACTTGGAATGGTGTGTTAGTTATTTGTTTATTAAAAATTTTTTAAAAAATTTATTTTTATTTTTGGCTGCGTGGGGCTTTCTCTAGCTGCGGCGAGTGGGGGCTACTCTTTGTTGTGGTGCGCGGGCTTCTCATTGCAGTGGCTTCTCTTGTTTCAGAGCAGGGGCTCTAGGCATGTGGGCTTCAGTAGTTGCGGCACGTGGGCTCAGTAGTTGTGGCTTGCGGGCTCTAGAATGTGGGCTCAGTAGTTGTGGCTTGCGGGCTCTAGAGCACAGGCTCAGTAGCTATGGCATGCAGGCTTAGTTGCTCTGTGGCATGTAGGATCTTCCCGGACCAGGGCTTGAACCTGTGTCCCCTGCATTGGTGGGCGGATTCTTAACCACTGCGTCACCAGGGAAGCCCTGTGTATTAGTTATTTATTGCTGTGCAACAAACTACCCCAAAAGCTAGAAGCTTAATACAACAAATATCAATACTTGTTATCTTATACAGTTTCTTAGGGTCAGGAATCCAAGAGTGGCTTAGCTGGGTGGTCTGGCTCAGGGTCTCTCATGAGATTGCAGTTACACTGTTGGGTGGGACTGAAGCCTTGAGTAGGGTTGGAGGATCTACTTCCAAGCTCAGTTACATGGCTACCATCAGGAGGCTTCAGTTCCTTCCCTAATGAGCCTCTTCATGGGCCTGATCATGACATGGCTTCCTCGAGAATGAGTGATCCAAGAGAAGACAGCCCCAGATGGAAGCTGCAGTCCTTCATAATCTAACCTCAGAAGGGACATACCATCACTTCGGTCATATTCTGTTGATTACAGAGACAAATGGTGATCAGCCCTGCTCTAATGTGGGAGAGACTTACACAGAGGTGTGAATACAGGGAGGTGGAGACCATCTTGGAGACTGGTTACCTGGATGGTCAGATCTCAAGGACACCTGGGATTGGTCTTTGATTTGACCTGCTGAGGTTGCCCTGAAATGTGAGTGGTCAGGCTCGAGCTCACTAGTGAATATTTTCAAGACAAGGGGCACTTATACTATGATAGTGTTGATTTAGAGTTTGTGACAGTTTTCACTATTGCCTGCTGATCTGTTCTTCTCAACCACCACCAACCAGCCCCGCATAGAGCCTCTGGGATTGTTTGTTCAATTGTTTGCTCACTCATCCATCCCTTCTTTCAGAAGTACTCTTACTGCATTTATTGATAGTGAATCCTCTTTGAGGGAGGTGTATCTTATCCCCATTTCGCAGATCTCAAAGCTGGCACTCAAGAAGCCAGGTAGACTTCCTCAAGGTCATGTAGTTATTAAGGGGGCAGCTTCTGAGTTCTGACTCAGGATTGTTTCATCCCAAAGTTCATGCTCTTAAAACAAACAAAAAAAGCATAAGCCCCATTGTTCTTACTAAGGAAGTGACACACATTCTTTGTAAAAATTTTAGAAAATGAACAACATAGTTACGTCTTTTCACATATTTTATGATGTTATTTTTCCTTTTGGATAATTTCTGAGAAGTGTAATTGGTTAGTTAAAAGGTATACAGAGTGTTAAGGCTTTAAAAACGTATCTGGCATACTGACCTCCCAGAAGAGTACCAAGTTACTCCCTAAAATGTATGTTCTTCATACAAACCTGTATCCAAAAGATAACTAAGGATGTAATGAAAGTCATCTCGGAGTGTTTGTTTTGTGCTTCCTGTGTGCTCATGGGCTCTGTTTTGTTCTACAACAAAAAGAGGTGGGAAAAATGGGGTTCTAATAATAGTTTGGTTTACCAAGATCCACTCAGAAATAAAAAGAGAGCCGCAAGAAAGCTGAAAGAGAAATTAGATGTTAGTTTGCTTTTGTTCTATCAACTTTTCAGTGTGAAATTTCAAACAATGGTGTGTTGTGTGTTTAAGAGTAAGATGGTGTAGTCCACACCAGCTGATTAACTGATGACTAATCATTTCTTGCTCTTCGTTAATTTGGTGAAAAGAGAATCAATCCAGCCATGTCTGAGTAAATTGATTATTCAACAGAAAGGGATGATTCTATCAAAAGTCCTCATTTGGTACCACTGTATACAGAGTAGAAGTGCCAGGGAGAAGGCAGGCATTTTATTCAGCAAGTCACTTAAAAGGAAAACAATTACATGTGTATTTTTATATCCTTAATAATAGCTAATGTTTAGCAAGCACTTGTTATATGCAGACACTGCTCTAGGGTCTTTCTTCTCTTTCTGTCATTAACTAGGCTTTTCACTTTGGGGTGTGGGGACAACAGGTGATTTGTAGGTGTCTGGAGAGTGTGAGAAGCTGCTGCTACTGTGGTGGGGAGGGTGCAGGGGGGAGGGGCAGTGGGAAGTGTTAGACATGGTTCCGTTGGCTTTTTTCAGCTTATTGTGAATGAATGTGACTTGGGTCTCTCTTGAATGATTTGAGATAGTTTTGAAGCTGTCAAGCTAAGTTCAGTTTTTCTTTATGAAGTTGGCAATTATTTCTGTCAAGAACGATTCCAGGGGGTTCTGGCTATGCGGTGCCACGTGGCTGTTCTTCTGGGGCTGGGCATAGGATGAGGGCACCTTTATCTTTGCTAGATGTCAACTGATTGCACCCCACATTAGTTATACAGCTTACATTCCCACTAGCAGCATGGGAGGGCTCCCTTTGTCCGCAGATCATCAATTCTTGGTGAACTTTCCGTTTTTTTCCCCAGTCTGATGGATCTGAGGGGATGTGTATTAGTCAGGGTTCTCCAGAGAAACAGAACCAATAGGATGTTCATATACATGGTATATAAATATATTATATAGATAGATATCGATAACACATACGTATATATGTATATCTAGTCATCAGTCTATGTATTGATCTATGTATCTGTGTAGGTATGTATGTATTTGTGTATCTATGTATCTGTCTATCTACCTATCTATCTATCTATCTATCTATCGAGATTGATTTATTTTAAGGAACTGGCTTAGGTATGTGTGGAGCTGGCAAGTCTGAAATTTGCATGGCAGCCCAGCAGGCTAGAGACCCATAGAAATGCTGATGTTGCTGCTGGAGTACAAAGACCGTCTGGAGGCAGAATTCCCTCTTTCTTGGAGGACCTCAAGTTTTTTCTCTTACAGCCTTCAACTGATTGGATGAGGCCCACCTACATTATGGAGGGTAATCTGCTTTACTTAAAGTCTACTGATTGAAATGTTAATCTCATCTAAAAAATACCTTCACAGTGACATCTAGACTGGTGTTTGACCAAATATATGGGCACTGTGTCCTAACGAAGTTGACACATAAAGTTAGCCATTACTGGATGTTTTTAAACATTTCTGCTGCTGGGACAATGCCTTGCACATAGTAAGCATGTTCAGTGCAAGTACTTGTGGATGAATGTGTGAAAGAATGACTGGAAGAAAGATGTGACTCCGCTAATGTCTTAGTTCATAACCTATAAGAGATGCCATGAGGATGGGTGAGAAAATGACAGTTAACATGTTCTAATATCTTAGAAAGCAAGATCTTAAAGAATCTCAGTTTGTGTAAGAATTGCATACTGGTAGAATTGGAAAGGATACAATTTGTATGTGAATAAAGAGTTAAACTTTCGTGAATGCTTTGGTGGGGTCCTTCTATATATTTTACCTTAATTGGTGAATCCACAACTTTAAGACTGAGAGTCCTTTAAAAAATAGGCATTCATGTGTCCATAATAAAAACCTAAAGGAATGAAAGGCCTTTTAAACCGTAAGATATTACTGAATCAAAGAGAAATGACATCTAACCAACCTGACGTGTGTTGGTATTGCCAGGTGGTTAACGATGCCAGCTTCGGAGTTAGACTGCCTGGGTTTGGATTCTGGCTCCCGTGTTGATTAATTTTGTGCCTCAGTTTCCCCCACTGTAGAATGGGGATAACCGTGATCAGCCTCTGGAGTTGCTGTGAAGATTAAATGAATTACATGTGGAAAACGCTTAATCCAGTGCCTGGTGTAGAGTAAGTGGTCAAGCAGTGTTACTCATTAGCACTCTCTTCATATTTATCTTTTAGTATGCTGCTTTTAATAGCCAGTTAAGAGTAGAGACAATATGTTTAAATATCCCAATTTTAAGCATTCAGTATTTAAATCAATATTTAAAATATTAAATTCATATTTCATATTAGTATTTAAATATTTAATATTTTTCAAATAACCAATTTTTAAATAAAGAGGGTACAGTAAATTAGATTTTAAAGAAATCAAGATTTCGTCATTGGGTTTGAATTTCATAGCACATAGGAAATGAGATTATAACATATATGGTAACTTCTTAAATATACATACCGAGAATTTCTGGGGCATACTGTTCTTTATGTTTGTGGGTTGGAAGCTTGTCTCCTTATAGGATTCCACAGATTGTTCTAATAGAAGGGTCTGGCTCCTGTTTGTTTTGTGACTGTCAAATTTTTTGAGATTTCTTCTAAGGCAAACTATGACTTGTGGGCTAAATCTGGCCTGATGCTTGTTTTTGTATGGCCTTTGAGCTAAGAACGGTTTTTACATTTAAAAATCAAAAGAAAGGGGCTTCCCGGGTAGCGCAGTGGTTGAGAGTCCGCCTGCCGATGCAGGGGACACGGGTTCGTGCCCCGGTCCAGGAAGATCCCACATGCCACGGAGCGGCTGAGCCCGTGAGCCATGGCTGCTGAGCCTGCGCGTCCGGAGCCTGTGCTCCACAACGGGAGAAGCCACAGCAGTGAGAGGCCCGCGTACCGGAAAAAAATAAAAAAATAAAAAAAAAATAAAAAGAAGGATAATATTTCATGACGTGAAAATTCTATGAAATTAGAATTTCAGTGTCCATAAATAGCGTTTTATTGGAATGCAGCCACACTGATTCCTTTACGGGTTGTCCATAGCTGCTTTCATGGTACAGCTGCAGAGCTGAGTAGTGGCAGCAAGGACTGTATGGCCCACAAAGCCTAAAATATTAACTACCAGGTCCTTTATAGGAAAAGTTTGCCAGCACCTGTCCAGTTCCAAATGTGGTAGAACAGAGAGGTCAGATTCAGCTTTGTTCATTTTGGAACCTGTTAGCAAGTGAGGTCAGAGACGGAAGCTTTTAGGTAAAATAAACTTCCTGGATTATGTGTGGATTTAACTACTTTAAGTCATCCTTACCTTCCGAGGTAGTGCAAGTGAGAACATTTAGAGACAGTGGAGCCCTGGATGAGAGAAAGGTAAATGGCTTCAGAGCTGATATCAAAAGGTTGTCGTGGCAGGTGGGCCTGCTACTTAGGCAATCAAGAGGGAGTCTGTGAATAGAGGTCTGTAATCTGTAATTTTTTTAGGCCCAAATGCATTAGATAAAAAGGGCACCACCCAGTGGGAGTGTTTTTCCTTTTCTTTTCTGATATTCTTAGGCTGTAATCTTCTCAACTGCTTCATCAGGGTTTATCTGCTGTAATTACTGAAATCTGTGGTACATGTTATCAACATGTCAAAAGAACTAATAAACCCTTTCCTTAAAAATAAGAAAAATTATCTTAAGCTGCCAACCATAAAATGCTTGAAACTTATTTCTTTGTGTAACTTCATAAAAGTGCTTATGAGAGATTCTTCCTGCTTACCTTGCTGCTGATAAAAATACAAAGAACATTAAATTCAGTTTCTTTCCAGATAGAAAAATTCTGGCGGATGTAATTCTCTGTGGCAAGTTGCAGTTTAGAAAGTTCATTCTTCTGCTCTTTTGAAGACCTACTTTATTAAAATTTTTGTTGAAAAAAATTTTTTTAACATAGCTCCTCATTATTGCTTAGAATGAACACTCTAGAGAAATGATATCTTCAGGAAGTCTCATGTTTTAAAAATATTGAAATAATGGGGCATTGTGTTAACCTGATACACTGTAGTTTGGATTCTGCGTGGTGCAGTGTGGTTTTTGACTTCTGTGTTCTGATGGCTTGGTCATGGGCTAAGACTTTTCAAGGCTTTGTTTAGATGATTCCCTTATTTCTTCCAGTTGTCCTATCCCTATAGCCCTTTGGAGTACAGTGCTGTTCAATAAGAGTTTTAACTCAGATGTCGACATAGAGCTCTGCGACATTGGAAAACCAGCAGTTGAGTTACCATGTCTAGTTGACAAAAGCAGGAAGAAAATTAAAGAGCAGAGAGCAAGGCTTTATGTATTTTTTTTTTTAAACATCTTTCTTGGAGTATAATTGCTTTACAGTGGTGTGTTAGTTTCTGCTGTATAACAAAGTGAATCAGCTATACGTATACATATACCCCCGTATCTCCTCCCTCTTGCGTCTCCCTCCCACCCCCCATCCCACCCCTCTAGGTGGTCACAAAGCACTGAGCTGATCTCCCTGTGCTATGCAGCTGCTTCCCACTAGCTACCTATTTTACATTTGGTAGTGTATATGTGTCCATGCCACTCTCTCACTTCGTCCCAGCTTACCCTTCCCCCTCCCCGTATCCTCAAGTCCATTCTCTACATCTGCGTCTTTATTCCTGTTCTGCCCCTAGGTTCTTCAGAACCATTTATTTATTTATTTTTAGATTCCATATATATGTGTTAAGGCTTAATGTTTTTATAACAATGGGAAAAAATGAGTGTAAGTTCCTAAAACTCAACAATAAGAAAACAAGTAAAAAATGGACAAAAGAGCTAACAGATCTAACTTCACCAAAAAAGATATACAGATGGCAAATAAGCATTGGAAAATATGTTCAACATTATATGCCATCAGGGATTGCAAGTTAAAACACAATGAGATACCACTACACACCTAAAATCCAAAACGCTGACAACACCAACTGTTGGCAAGGATGTGGAACAACAGGAACTCTCATTCATTGCTCTTGGGAATGCAGAATGGTACAGCTACTTGGGAAAACAAGTTTGGCAGGTTCTTATAAAACTTAACATATTCTTACCGTATAATCCAACAGTCACATTCCTTGTTATTTACCCAAATGAATTAAAAACATATGTCCCTCCCAGAACCTGCAGATGAATGTTTATAGCAGCTTTATTTATAATTGTCTGAACTGGGAAGCAACCAAGCTGTTCTTCAGTAGGTGAATGGATAAACTGTGGTACATTCATACAGTGGAATATTATTCAGTGATAAATACATATTGCTAAATGGAAGAAGCCAATCTGAAAGGGCTATATACTGTATGATTCCAACTATATGACATTCTGGAAAAGGCCAAACTATGGAGACAATAAAAAGGTCAGTGATTTCCAGGGGTTAGAGAGAGGGATGAATAGGTAGAGCACAGAGGATTTTCAGAACAGTGAAACTATTCTGTATGATGCTGTAGTGCTAGATATATGTCATTATACATTTGTCAAAACCTGTAGAATATATAAGACAAAAAAGTGAACCCTAATGTAAACTATGAGCTTTAGTTAAAAATAACTTATCAGTATTGATGCATCAGTTGTAACAAATGTACCACATTAATGTTGGATGTTAACAGTAGGGGAAATTTATTGTGTGTGGGGTGGAGCAGCAGAGGAGGTGTATATGGGAATTTTGTACTTTCTGCTCAATTTTTCAGTAAACCTAAAATTGCTCTAAAAAATGGAGTTATTAATTAAAAACAAACAGTGTACAATAGCAAAATCTAGGTCTTTATTTCCCTTCTTGTTGATGCTTATTAATTTTTACAACTCTCAACCCCATTTATGGAAGAACAGCAATTCAGCCACTCTTATATATCCAAGAGACATAATTTTTAGAATGTATATTCCCACTGTTGCTCACATTGTACTGAAATATTTGTTGAGTTGAATGGCTAAGAATGGGTTAGAAGAATGAATGGAGTAGATTGGCAGATCCTTTTTTCCTTAGAATAAAGAAGACTCTTGAAGCTTTGTAAAGTGTTTTAGCAATAATTGGAAAATTTTTTGAATTTATATTCCTTTCAGGTTAGCAACTTAGAGCACAGTTGTGGTAAAAGCAAAAAGATGCAGGGGTAAAGAACCCTCAACTGGTCAGTCTGCCAATATTGGTTGAATGCTACTATGTGCTGGGCCCGGTGCACAGGTATTCAATATAGACAGGGTCCCTCCTGTCAAAGACTAACAGTTTAGTGACTTTGATCATGATATTGGGGGTGGACAATCTTGGTTTTTATTCTAGCCTTGACGCCTATGGCCTGTGAAATCTTGGGTGATTTACCTCAGTTTTTCATTTCTCATTTGGCAATAAGGACCATACCTACCATGGACAGACTTGTGAGGATTAAATTCAGGCATATAAAGCACCTCACATTAATAAGCATACAAATTATAGATTAGTTTTTCCTTTTATTCCCCTTTGGAATTGACAGTACAGTAAGGCTGTCAAAGGCTCTGCATTTCTTTATCCTCTTTAAGTTAACTCTCCCTCTGTAACCAACTCCAGGAACACAGGAAGGAAAAAGTGGGTTAGAGGCAGCTGTGAACTGAAGGGTAAGTGACAACCAAGTTCTTTAACTACCTGATCTGATAAAGACAAAGCCTCACTCCTTAGAAAATCCCCATAGAAGTTATTGTTTCAAGTTAGAAAGTGTGCGTGTATGTGAGTGTGTGTGATTATTGTGATTATTTTTCTTCGACAAATAGGGAGAAGAAAGTACATAATGAGACAAAACCCACAAAAAAATTCAAAGCACACTTAAAACTTTCACACACATAGAGACACACACACACACACGCACACGCACAAATTCAGTTCAACTGGAAGTAAATGACAACAGACAGTTCTTCATTTATAAAGATTTCCCTCGTTCACATGAAAGAACATACTTGTAGAGCCAAGTGGCCACTTTTCTTAGTTGGTCTCCTCCTTTCTGGTAGTGGAGGGGCCCACTAACCCCCCGGTCCAGTTTTGAGTGGTCAGCAACAGCAGTGGACAGAAGAGGCCATTCAGAGAGGACCTGGCAGGGAAGCCATGTCTGAATTAGTGCTGGATGGATAGAAGGACACTCATGCACTCTCAGAAAAAGAGTTCTTGGGCTATGTGGCTTTCTCCTCAGAGAATTGCCTTTACTGAGTTGTATTTTTCTGCAATATTGTCTGCTTTTTTGGAGGAAGAGAGATGAGAATTACATGAGCAACCCATGTCTTTAGTGAAAACCGCACACCAATTTGATTGATTTCATTGTCTAGAAAAAAAACAAAGAACAACAGACTCTGTGTATAACCTAATACCCCTACATTTTTATTAATTAGTTAATAACAATAATACATTATTATTATTATTCTGCCTTAGCTAGAAGGCGTTAGTCAATCCTGTGTCTCAGAAATTGGATGCTTAAAATCTTTAGCCCATTAATTTTTTTTCAAGTGACCTCTGCTCTTTATGATCCTTAAATGTCTTAATCTATAAGCCCCCTCAAAGCCTCTCAGAAGCAGACAAGAAAAAAACCTTAAGTAAATGTAAAAATAGTAACATATCCTCAAGTGGGAAAAGAGTCTCCAAACCATAAATGTAATTTGAATTCTAGTTCACCTCTTGATCTCAAACCTTTTATTTAAATCACAGAGACATTTGTTTTTAGAACTGGAAGAGTCCTCACTCAAGAGAATTTTCCTTTCTGTAGAGGCCAATCTGGGGCACCAAGTAGAGGAAATTTTTAAAAGGATAGAGAAAAAGTCATTTATTCGCCAGTCTTTTGCACAGCTCTTTTTCCTTTCCATTGAAATTAAACACAGACACACCCATGTCCAGTGGCTATTGCATGGGAAGGAATACAGCTCTTCTGCTCTGTGCTCTGGAGGTGGACCTGGTTTAGAACCTCAGCTTTATGACTTACTACTGGCTGTGATCTCAGTTTTTTCAATCAAAAGCGGAGAAGAATAATGATAGTCCTTACCAGGTAGAATTGTTGTGAGAAGTAAATTACATAATGTATATAAAAAGGGCTTAGGCTAATGCCTGGCCCCTGATAATGTTCAATAAATGGCACCTTTTGTTATTTTCTTTTTCATCAGGATCATTAGTATGTACTATGGATAACTGTTCTAGATCTGCACTAATAGAGTAGCTACTATCCACCTGTGACTCTTTAAATTTAAATTAATTAAAATAAACTAAAAGTAAAAATTCAGTTCCTCATTTGCATTTGCCACATTTCAGTGGCTCAGTGCCACATGTGGATAGTGCAGACATAGAACCTTTTCATCATCCAAGTAAGTTCTGTTGCTGCTCTGGAGTATACCCGATGGCATTATAAACTCATAAGCCAAGGGTTGTCTTTCAAATGTCAGATAATTAATGATTTACACCACGTCTGATATGACCTCTATAACATTAAAAAAAATACTCATTGTGAGATGAATCAGAATGAAGCTATAATAATAATAAAAAAATGTGGCCAGAGGGTTAAATGTTACTTTACCTGGTAAAACTTTTTGGACAGTGGAAGGCATTGCAGTCACTCTTCTAGTTTGTAAATACTGTCTAAGAACATGTAAGAGAAGTACTTATGAGTATATGATTCAGACACAGAAACTTGAACAGATAAGGGGAGGTCAGGTACAGTAAAGGAGAGATCAACATCATCTTGGTAAAGGGCTGAGTTTATGTCTTTTAGGAGGATCCTTTACGGTTCTGGGAAGGTTTATCATACATTGTTCTCAGTTGGTGAAGTAGAGTTTATAGATGCTTGGTGCAATATCAGGGAACATCAATCCAACAGTGAATTATTTAAATGTATTTGGTGGACAGGGTTCAAAGTAAACAGTGACCTATAAAAGCAAGATTAATAGCAGCACTGTTTATTTATGAAGTATCAAGAATAATTTTTATCACATAGGCTAGATTATTTGGGGGAGTGGATTATATAATTTAAAGTTATTTAAACTTAGCACATTATAGCCTCAATGAACATGGAGGAACTAAATCATACGTCCCTGTGAATTCCTAGAAATGGCTGGCAGAAACGGTGCAATGCAGCATGGTTCAGACTGTGCATGGTGACCAATTTGTGATCATAGAATCAGTTTAGTGAGTTAT
The DNA here is from genome assembly GCF_951394435.1 of Stenella coeruleoalba. Lineage (NCBI taxonomy): Eukaryota > Metazoa > Chordata > Mammalia > Artiodactyla > Delphinidae > Stenella > Stenella coeruleoalba. The sequence goes on from NC_137163.1 coordinate 33,910,533, forward strand.
GACCAACATTTAAAAAATGAAATGGAATGAAATAGAATGGGAAATACCAGAGTATGTTGCATGTATTAAGGGAAAACATTGTGCTGTAAAATATTTGCTTCAAATAAGTGTATATGAGCATACTGAGTCACAGTGAATTCTTTTTTTCCTCCGTGGGTTGCAGTGAGAAATGTTTAAAAGCCAGTGGTGTAGAGGAAATTCAAGTATCAATTGGATAGTTGAACCCTGTTGTTTTTGATGATGACAAGAACAGCTAAAATCTGAATGTTTACCAAGTACCAGTGCTTTTATTTCTTTACACAAATCACATTTTATTTGCAAAACATTATATATAATTCAGTTATGCTCAAAAAGACACATGTACCCCAGTGTTCATTGCAGCTCTATTTACAATAGCCAGGACATGGAAGCAACCTAAGTGTCCATCAACAGAGGAATGGATAAAGAAGATGTGGCACATATATACAATGGAGTATTACTCAGCCATAAAAAGGAACAAAATTGAGTCATTTGCAGAGATGTGGATGGACCTAGAGACTGTCATACAGAGTGAAGTGAGTCAGAAAGAGAAAAACAAGTATCGTATATTAACACATATATGTGGAATGTAGAAAGATGGTATAGATGATTTTATTTGCAAAGCAGAAATAGAGACACAGAAGTAGAGAACAAAGGTATGGATACCAAGGGGGGAAGGGGTGATGGTGGGATGAATTGAGAGGTTGGGATTGACATATATACACTATTGATACTATGTATAAAATAGATAACTAATGAGAACCTACTATAGCACAGGGAACTCTACTCAGTGCTCTGTGGTGACCTAAATGAGAAGGAAATCCAAAAAAGAGGGGATATATGTATATGTATAGCTGATTCACTTTGCTGTACAGTATGAGCTAACACAATATTGTAAAGCAACTATACTCCAATAAAAATTAAAAAAATAAATATCATTGGGATAAATAAAAATTATACTGCTCAAAAAAATTCAGTTATGTAGCAAAGAATAAAATGTAAGGATTTTTTAAAATGTTATTCTCACATACACCCACCCAGATGGGCACATTATACTCCTAGGCTATGTTTCAGTGAGGTTAAAATGCCTTCCCAGGGTCATAGAGCTGCTGCAGAAGTTGAGCTGAGATTTGAACCAGGACTCTCTGTCTTCAGGGTCAGTGGACTAGAGTCAACATATTTTCCTTTAAGATGCCTTTGAACAAGGCAGAGCTCAACCTTTTGGTCATTACTCAGTGACCCTGCCATCAGAGTACAGCCATAGAATCAAAAGGAGGTGAAACCAGACTTGATCTCTTTTACTTATGGCCCCTTGGTTTCATGGCAGCAGTGCATTATGGTAGGAAGCCCTGAGTTTAGAAATAGAGACAGTTGCTAACCTTTGTGAGCCTTGGATTTCTCCTCTATTTTCTAAATCCATTTTTTTTTTCTAGAGCTGTTGTCTATTGAACCTATGCACGTAAATGTACCTACTCTGTGCCAGGCCTTGTTGTAAGCACTTTGCATGTATTAATGCATTGAAATCTCACAGAACCCTACCTAGTAGATTCTGTTAGCATCTCTGTTTTACTAGTGTCAAAACTGAAGGCTTGAGAGGACCAGTAACTTGCCCAGACTCACAGAGCTACTAAGTGACATTACTGAAATCCAATCTATGTAGACCTGCTCCAAAGCTATGTACTTAACCATGACAGTAAAGTTCCTCTCGAAATATTAAAGAATCCTTAAATTTCCCCCATTCAACTCTTTGAACGCCTTTCTGAGCCGCTTCTGATTGGCCATGAAAGTTCTTTCTAACTTACAGAAACATCCGTTCAGTAGTGACGTCAATCATCACTCTTCTCCCTGCTAACTCCGTTCGTGGGATGAATTATGGTCCTTTCCGTCCCATGCCTGTAGACGTTATGCTAGCTTTTTCCTCAGCCCAGAGGAGCAGTTTCCCAAATATTCCTCTCTTCCTGAACCCATTTCTCTGAGTCCTCAAATTCCCTAGCAAGGATTAACTATTGTTTTGGTCAGTTTATTCATCATTTAAAGTTGTAAATAATATTCTTACAGCCTCTCCAACTGTCTTCTCAAATTCCTCTTCTCTGTCTCTTCTAGTATTTTATCAGACTTAAATTAGACTTAAAATTTTAAAAAAAGAACTATTTTTACGTAACTCGTGTAGCAATTTTCCATGTGTTGTTTTAACATGTCCTGCTTAAAATGAAGGCCATAACTGACCGCAAGTAACTGAAAATATGTTGAAATTCTAACATATTTCTGAGTGTTGATGCTCAGAGATTCTGGTAATATTTTAACATCAGTCATTTGAGGCAAACCGGAGTCCTTGAACCAATGATGTAATTATTTTTCCTCCCAGTAGAGATGCAACCAGAGTCCTAGAGCTTAGGAGTAGCTACCAGGTGTCTTCTTTCTGGCTTGGCCTTTCAGGTAGGGACAAGGAAGCAAAGAAAATGAGCAGTTACAAAACGTTCCCCTCCCAGCCCCTTCTTATTACTCCAGCCCGATTTAGTACAACATAGGTAGCCTTATTTTTTATTTTAAAAAATTGTCTTGTCTATAATAGAAATGGAGAACAGCTGCTTGCTAACCTCCTCACATTTTGCCTTTTACACTTTAATTCCAATTTCAGGTCACTTCTTAATAGTCCCAACTCCTTTGACTTCTCCTTGTCCAAGCTCCCAATTCTCAGCCTTTCATTATCTTTACAACATTTTGCTCACATCCAGATTTTCAACCTGTGACAGCCTATTAATATTTAATCAACAATACAGATACTTGCTGCTGGATTAAGGACAAGACAGCTGTCAACTCTATGGCAACAGTTATAGAAAGCAGCAGGAAGAACATCAGAAAAATAAAACAAAACAAAAAACCCTCTCTAAACTTTTTCATTAAAGAAGTTTCCAAAGCTTAAACTTCAACAAAATATTATCCTGAAATGGAAATGAGTAAAGGACTCACATGGGCCATACACTAATTGAGGAATCCAGTTAAATGTCCATAATTGTGTAAAGGAAATTTAAAATATTGTAAGAACAAGCAGGTGTGCCCGAAGTGACTTCCTTGTGTGAGAGGTGAGTTTATCCTTTGCTTTTAATACCTTGATGACAGCAAGTCTTAAGATAAGTCTCAGGAGATCTTGTTGGAGCAGCATTTTGTTGGTGGTGGGTCCACTGCTAGCACATACGGAGAAGGGGTTTGGTTGGCTCCTTCCCTTGTGTTCCCTTTTTCCTCCCATCCCAGGGCCTCGCCAAGTCCTCTGTGTTGGGATGGAAAGATAGGGGAGCTGGAAAGTTTTGACTTGATGTTCCTGCTGTTAGACGGCTTTATACTCTCTGGACCTGGCTGGTGTTGAAGGCCAACTTTTTTTCTCCTGGGTGTTTTTATGGATGTTCCAGAGACCACCCACTTCCTTACCTCCACCACCATCCCCACTTGCTGCCCTAATCATTGAGACCCTTTCACCTGTAGCTCTCTTGATGCACATGATGCATGGTCTCTCCTCTGGTTCTTCATTTACTCCTTCTTCATCCCAAGGAGTCTGGAGTCACATCCAGCTTTCATCAAGCATCTAGGAGACCCTACACAACAGGCCCTCACGTGACCTCACACCAGCCCTCTTGTGTGTGGCCCCATCTCCACCTCATCACGGGAAACATGCAGGCATCCTTTGGACTGATGAGCTCTAGTGGAGGCCCATCCGGATTCTAACAAGTCTACCTCCCGCACTTCAGGATTTTCAATCCACGGTGACTTCTGTGATGCAGGAGTGAACTGCCCTTAACCAGGCTTGAAGTGAAAATAGACAGCCTCCACCCCTTTCGCGAGGGTTAAAGTACAGCTCTCTCCAAATAAGTCCTCCTCACACATTCTTTTCTCAGTTGTTTTCCTCTCATCTCTCTCTTTGATATTCTTGTTGTTGGTGAGGGGTCTGAGTCCTCTAACTAGTTCTTGGACACTAACTGTAAAATTCTGCCTTGGGTTTACTGTCTCTAAACTGAGAGAAAAGTTTCCACGTTGACATGCTGTTACACGTGTAGTAAACCCACCAAACTCATTGAGGACGGTGTGTACTTTTAGGCCTAGACCAAGCTGTGCTAGGGCGAAATACGCTCTCCAGGGATTTGAGCAGGGCATTCCTCCCAGGAAAAAGGCCTCTAATCAATGGGTGATGCCCTGATTAGTGAAACCCACCGTACCATAGTAGGTGATTGGATTTTGACTAGAAAAAGGAGACCTTTTTTCCTTGATCAAAGCCTCAAGGGTAATTGGGTGCCAGCAGGGAGGCATTTCCTCTTGATTGTGGCCCTCTGTGTCTAGACTGGTGTGTTATTGCAGCCTTCCTCTGGACTTCCAGGCCACGCCAAGTGGAGAATTCTGAGCTCACCAATCAGCTAGGATGGCAGTTTTCAGAGAGCAGTTCCAGTTGCTTTGACTTTCTCTTTGAGGTCCTCATGCCTTGGCCTGGGGGTCTACATTCCCTGTATCAAACTGGCTTTTGAAAGAACCTCCTACTCTCTAGGTCAGGGGTCATTACAAATGTGGCCCCAAGCCACACATGGCCCACTGGAGAGATTTTTGTTTGGCTGTTTTGTTAGGTCTGCACAGTGTTTTAAAAGGCAAGTCATCTAGGCCTGTTCCTTTCAACCTAGCTCGCACAGCTCCTGTGTGCTAACTGCACGTGCCTGTAGGCATTCAAGCTTTACTACCTCTTTTTGGATCTTTTAGGATATCTTCCAGTGTGAATTAAGGTAAACTCACTGAAACAAGCCAATATGCCTTTGAGTAATCGGGAGGTAAGGTAAAAGCACTTTCTGTTGTAGTTTTCCATTTCCTTTGTCAATGATTTATTTGTTTTGGGGGAAGAGGAGTGATGGGAGAGTACCAAAAAGAAAGGGGCATGTCTCTTTCTGTGGCATGAAGGCTGCACAGGTAAGGGCTAAGACAAAAGAGGGGCATTTATTACAACAACAACAACAAAAGATACACCCCCGTATTTTCCCCCCACTGACAAGAATTCTTTAACACTTAAATTGAGAAATTAGTAAAACAGATGAGGGATGACTAAGTAGGCCTTTGGTCAATGATACTTTAATGGGACCAAAACCACATTGGGAAAATACACCTTTAACTCTGCCTTAAACTTTTCCAGAGTATAACCACAGCAGTGCCCATGAACCAAAACACCACCATGTCCACAGCAGCCCTGACCTATGGGACAGCTTGTCGGGGTACTCTTTGAACTAGAAAGTGTCCTTTTATGAGCCTGTCTCCATGTTATGAAGGTGGGTACACGGGCAGCTCACCTTGAATAGTTCCAGTGACAAGACGACTGTTGTCTTTGCCACATATGGAACTAGCAGCCCTTCAGGAGGCATTACCAACCCTCCGCTGCCCATCCCAACTGCCTTTTAATGGATTTACTATTACTAAGCTTACCTGGAAGGAACACCTGTTGGAGCTGGTCAACATGACAACCCGTCTGGGCTCCAGAATGTGTGTGATGTGGGCTGTGTGAGTCTAATTGTAGCAGCAGGAACCCACTTGTGTCTGTATTCTCATCTCAAATCCAGAATTCTGTTGGAACCAGGGTTTGATTTACCTGGCCACCGAAGGAAACCATTACACTCCCACTTGCTCCTGGATCTGTGGTCCTTTCTAGGGGCTGCAGAAAGTTCATTCTCTCTTGCCTGTGCTCCCCCCATTCTACTCAGGACAACAGCTAAATGGTGGAGATCGGTTCTTTCCTTGCTGTGGGTTACTTTTCTCCAGGATAACACACAAGCTCAGTGTTGTAGAACCTGTTAAAACTATAGGCTTTAATTCTTGCAACATATTATAGTGGGAAGTGAGCAAAGCTAGTTGTGCTTTTCTTGTGTGTTTAGATACTACCATTGATTACAAGAATGATAAACACTTATCCAGTGCTTACTAGGAGCTAGACTTTATGCAAAATCATTTAATCCTCACAGCCCCCTAGGAGGTAGGGATTATCACATTGTTGTTTTACAGGCACAGAGAGGTCAAGGAACTGGCTTGAGCTCATCTGGTGAGTAAGTGGCGAGGAGAGGGAGTCGAATCCAGGCAGCGTGGCTCCTGAATCTTTGTTTCTAATCATCACTGCCTGGACTTTCTCAGATTAATGATGCAAAATTTAAATGAGATTGTATTTGAAAGTTAAATAAACTCCCAACGATTATACAGATATCAATTATCACTCTCCTTTGGCTTCCTTAGGGGAGAATGTTAGGGACAGGCCTTCCTTCTGAAGACAGTGGAAATGTGAGAAAGAACATCAGCAACATGTTCTGACAATGTCACCATCATGGTCATTGTATTAGTTTTCTGTTGCTGGGGGCTTGGGTTTCAGACAACACAAGTTTATTATCTCATAGTTCACGAGGATCGGGAATCCAGCACAGGCTGGCTGGGTGCTGCTCAGGGTCTCCCCAGGCTGAAATCAAGGTGGTAGCAGGGACTGTGATCTCAACTGAGGCACAGGGTTGTCTTCCTAGCTCACTGGCTGTTGGCAGGATTTATTTCCTTGATATTGTAGGACTGACATCCCTCTTTTCTTGCTAGTAGTTGGCTGGGACCGCCCTGAGCTCCTCGAGGACACCTGAGATTCCTCGCCAGTTGGCTCCCGTAGGCGCTTTGCAACATAGATGTTTGCTTTCTTCCAGGCCAGCAGGAGTGCATCTCTCTCTAGTTGGCTAGGATGGAGTGACAGTCCCATCTCCATTAGTCATATAATGTAACCTAATTGAGGAAGTGACCATCCCACCATATTCACAGGTTCCCACTTGAGGGGAGGAGATTGCACAGGTGTGTACACCTGGGTGAGGGAATCTTGGTGGACATCTTAGAATTCTGCCCACTATAGTTGTTGTGGTTTGGGAACCCATAGGGGTCTCAGGAACACTGCTAAAGTGAATGTTAGAAAAGTGTGGAATGGGTTACTAATGAATATGGGTACGTCACCCAAACATACTTACGTGCTCTTCTGGTTAATGCTGCAGAATCTGGAGCCTTCTGCTTAAGTCTTCTAGGGGCTTTGCTGCCAAGGGAATAATCAAGGCCACCAAATGCCAGGTGGTAAGAATTGTCAGGGGAGTTTGTGGACTTGATTCTGATGAAAGTTGATGCAGCATCCTTTGCAGGCTCGCAGGCTCACCCTGTTTCTTACATACTCTGCAAACCCCATGCAGAGTACTATGTGATAAGCATTCCTTATCCAGAGCAAGGATTGTTCTTTGCGAGAATATAGTTATTGTCTCTGTCTCACAGGCCTATAGGCAATAGTTTTCTTTCCGCATGGTGTGGACAGAGCCTGTGTGGGAAGGTGCTGGTTTCATTTCTGTCACATTTCACTTGTCCATTTCCTGAGGGCAATTTAAATCCCCAAATTGGTTCAGTGGAGAACTACCACGGAGCAGCTCAGGGTCAGTTTAGTACAGTAAGGCAATGGCCATCGGGAAGTTCCAGTGAGTCAGGGGCCCTAGAAGGCCCTATAAGAAGCAGCACTGTCCTCACCAGCTGGAAATTTTGTTGGTGAGGTTAAATATCTGCACACTGATGAACTCAGATTACCTAGGGGTGAAGGCAGGGAAGAGAGAGACTTTATCTGGACACAGGTTGAGTGCTTTGAAACTTCAGGTATTGAAATAACAAAAATATTTTATTGATATAAGATGTTTTATATACAAAGTGCTGTCAGTTCAGGTCAAGATCCTTTATTTAGTTTTCCTCAAGATTTAAAAACAACAACTGTATCTCATGGTCAAGAAGGAGGCAAACTGATGTGAAGCACTTCAGTTTGCTCAAATAATTGGGTCCCTTCCAGTTCTAGGCTAAAGGCAGTGGCCTGTCAGGAATATTTAAGTGATGGTACTGAGAGCATTCTTTTATCTTTAAAATTATGAATGTAATATAGTCATCCCTTGGCACCCGTGGGAGATTGATTCCAGGACCCCTGCAGATGCCAAAATCCACAGATGCTCAAGTCCCTTGTATAAAATTGCCTAGTACAGTGGGCTCTCTGTATTGGTGGGTTCCTCATCTGTGGATATGCGGCTGGTTGAATCCGTGGATGTGGAACCTGTGGCTATGGAAGGCCAGCTGTACATGCTAATTGCAAAAAATAAAATTAGAAAAATAGAAGAAAGTAAAAAAAATGCTTATAATTCCAATAACAGTTGTTGATATTTTGGCATGTGGATGTATATTATAGACACACACACCAATTTGGTAATTTCATTTAAAAGATTTTTACAAGTATTTTTTGAGATTTTTAACACGGCATTAAATATTCTTCTATAGTATAATGGTGTGATGGTTAAGAGCACGGAGTCTGGGATCAGATCAGATCGCCTGAGTTTGAATACTAGCTCAGCACTTTCTAATTTGGTGGCCTTGGGCAAGTTACTTAACTTCTTTGCCTTAGTTTTCTCTGTAAAATGCGCGCAATAATAATACTTACATCATAGGATTATAGTAAAGATCAAATGAGTTAATTTATTTACAAATTGTTTAGAATAGAGCCTGCTACATGGTAAGTGCTGTGTAACATTTGCTTTTACTAATGGTTGCATAGAATTCCATCTTCTGGGTGAGCCATAACTTATTTATCATCCGTTGCTTGCTATTTTGGATGTTTTTGATTTTTGATTATTACAAATTATGAAACCCTTGTATACACGTTTTGTGTGCCCATTTAAAAAAATTGTTTCTATAGCCTATGTTTCAGGAAATAAAGTTTTGGACTAAAATATATTAATATTTTTATGGTTTCTGTTATATATTGGCAAATTAATCTGAAAGATTGTACCAGTTTACACTTCTACAGTACTGACAGTATCTGTTGTTCTCAGTTGTTGAGGCAAAAGTAGTACCTTACATTGTTTTCATCAGCATTTCTTTGATTACAAGTCAGAGAGAGATTTTTTCCAAATGTTTATATCTGCAATTTACATTTATTCTTTATAAATTATTGCTTCCTGGCCTTTACTGATTTTTACATTTCTCTCTTAAACTGACATTAAGTGCTTCTTCTGTATCAAAGGCATGCTGAGTGCACTTAACAATGATGATGAGGGGGACGGTGAAGACAGTTGCCCAAGGCATTTATCACAACCCACAGAGGCAGCTGCCTCCTATAGTTAAGTTCTCTGTGCAAGGCTGGCCCAGCCCCGAATCTTCCATCAGAGGCATTTTGTCATAGCCTCCATGTTCTTCACATTCGTTATTATTATTATTTGGTTTTATTTCTATGGCAACAGCATAAATTTGTCGTGTAAAGAACTTATGGTGCAGTTATTCGGGGAAGAGGTTGCCATTAGTGTTGCTAGAAACACTGCAAGAACAAGATGATATCCTGCCTCTGTAACTTCAGAAATCATTTCAAGGTGATGGGCTTTTCTGAATGAGATTTCATTAGCGACAGTTTTTGCCTTTACATTGTGGTAAATATTGTGACTACCCGGGAGAGAATCCCTTGGTTTATTAAAGAGCTAAGAAGTCACCTAATGAGAAACTTGTCAGTAATCTTGTGAACATGTGGAGAGGAGTATTTATTTTTAAAGGCCTAGATGTACAGCAGGCCTCAGGAACAAGCACTGATTCACTGTTTAAATTAGCTCCTGGATTCTGCTGCCTTCCCTTTGGCTACGGAGACCTCTGGCTACATGACACGCTGTTGCTGAGTATTGAATATCAGCAGCAGTTGATAGTCTTAATTTGTGTTACTGATTTTCTCCATGCAAATCTTGCCATGGCAGGCTAAACAATAAAATGATAAAAACGTGTTTTTAAAATAGCACAAAAACATGTAAACTTTGATGAAGGAAAACTTGTTCTGTTCTGGAAAATAGACCAAGATCAATGGGAAGCAGTTCGACATTTTCGTTTAATGCAAGGAAGAACTTTTTTATCACCTTTTTGAAGCAGTCACTGGGATTTTTCCAGCAGAGATAAGGTGATCAAAAGGTAATGGTTACTGGATTTAAGATGAAAAAGGTGTGACCCATGCACTGGGTAAGACCCTGGACTAGATTACTTCTAAGGTTTTTTCCAACTCTGAGATTCTACAATTATGTTAATTTTAAAAAGTCATGTGCTGGGACTTCCCTGGTGGTCCAGTGGTTAAGACTTCGTACTTTCACTGCCAAGGGCCGGGGTTTGATCCCTGGTCAGGGAACTGACTGCATGGTGCGACCAAAAAAAAAAAAAAGTCATGTGCCTACTTTTCTGAAGTAGTAAAATTCATAGAAACTGGAAGTGGAGTGGTGGTTACCAGGGACTGGAAGGAGGAGGAAAGGGGAGTTGTTATTTAACGGGTGTAGAGATTTGCAAGACGAAAAGTTCTGGAGCTCCGTTTCACACAAAGTGAACATACTTAACATGACTGCACTGTACACCTAAAAATGGTCAAGATGGTAAATTTTATTTTATTTATTTTTTTTACCACAATTAAAACAAAACAACCATGTGCCTACTATGGGTTTCGTCCTAGGTCAGGCACTATAGGGGAGCCGTAAGTCTAAGACAGTCCCTGCTCTCAGCTGGCTCACAGCCCACCTCTGCTGTGAGAAGCGAGGTGCCTGACCAGGAGCCCAGGGCCCTCATTAGCTGTGATGACATCACTGCTCCTGCTCTGTGGGCACTGCCAGAAATCCAGAGAAACAAAAAGGCGTCTCCCATCTGCTGTCTTCCAGTCTCCTGCTAGTGCCTCAGCCGATAGAACCCAATAGGAAGCCAAGTGGTGAGTTAGTCTGAAAAACACGGTGTGCTGTCGGAGGAAGGTACGTCGAAGAGTGAGTGTGGGGTTGAGCACCATTAGGCACAGTCCACACCTTGTCTCTTCTGCATCTGCACTCAGCCTTCTACCCACATACGAACTTAATAAAACAATAACAGCAGCATGGCAGTGCTTCTGCTGATAGAACTGTCCCTTTCACAGTGAAGGCATGCTCAACTCACCCTTTCCCCGATAAGGCAGATGCAAAGTCTCATCAGTCAAGTGCGTCCATATTTGAATGATCTTAGTTACTCTCACAGGTTAGTCAAATCCTATTTTATAACCCACAAGACTAAACTGTAAAGTTAACTATCAACCAGCAGTCCTTATATGACATATCAGGGGAAAGGAAAAAGGAGAAAATGATTTCTATGTACAAATATGTACATAAAAATCTAGGGATCAAATACACATAGTTGCTACAGTTCTCACTTCTGTAACTGATCACAAGGCCGTAATTGATATATAGTGATAGATAAATAGGTGGAGGATCTACATATATAGATCTATATCTGTAGCTACATATTTTCCTTCTTCCCTTGTCCACTTTCATGTTCCTTTTCCTTTTATCTAGTCCTTTGGTTTGTGAGGATTCTTTTTCCGGTGAGCTGATGCTTCATTCCTGAAGAGTCTGTGTCCTTAGTCGTCTCTCATTTATTGGACTGGTAAAATCTTTTATCAACTTTATTACTGAACATGTAATAAACAGTAATAACAGAACAAGTAATAAACAGAACTCCAGAGAATCCTCTGAATTACAGACATCCCTCTTTAGGTCCCCATTGTTCAGCAGCAATCCTATTTCATCTTTACAGTTGGGACCAATCACCTCAATGTGGACAGTGAAACCTTTCTTTGTCCATTGGTTCAATGGCATGAGGAGTCTAAAATGACCAGGAGGATGTCTCAAATTTGAGTTCAGTAGAACCATTTTTGTGCCTATAATGGAAATATTTTTCTTGAGAACTAATAACTCTAAACCAGTGGAGCCCCGCATCTCAGGGATGGGAAGCAAAATTTTTGTGATTGATTATTAGGTGTAATAATAAAAGCAGACCCTTCAAATTTAATCCTTGGTTTCCAGATCGGTGTATTCTAGTTAGGGAGAAATAGCACTTTATATGGGTTGTCGATTCAAAGCATATACTGTATTCTGTAAGATAGTTCCATAAATTGTCAAGGTGTTATCTCCCAGTTGGTGACTTTATTGAGCCTTCAGTTGGTGATTCCACCATTCTGTCAGGCCAGCTGCTTCTGGATGATGGACATGTGGCAGGACCAAAGAATTTCATGGTCATAAGCCAGTTGCTGTACTTCTTTTGTTGAGAAATTAGTGCCTTGTTCAGAAGAAATGTTGTGAGGGGTACCATGATGGTAAATATATATGTGGACGGTGGTGCCTGCAAAAGGCTAATCCATATCCAGAATGTATTTATTCCAGTGAGGACAGATCTTTGCCCCCTTCTTTCTGGAAGGGGACCAAGGTAATCAACCCTCAGCAGATGGCTAGCTGGTCTGCCAGGGCCCACTGTTGGCTCCTGCTGTTAGGAGGTTGAGTACTCAGCAATGGTAGTAGCAAGATTTGCCTTGGTGAGTCTATGCACAGCCTGATTGATTGCTGCCATAGATGCTCTGAAGATAAGTCCTTGGAGAAAGCACTGGAGTAGCTGGGGAAAAAAAGGCTGACTGTCGTCTGACATCCTCAGAATGTGTTATCTTGTCTACCTTACCATTGAGAGCCTCTGCAGTGGATGCTCTTTTGTGGGTATTCACATAGGATACAAATATGTCATACCCTTTGCCCATTCCAAAATCCATATACCTATTCTGCAGTCCTCCTTTTTACCAGTTTTCCAATTCTCTTCTTTCTAATTCTCTGACCATTTGGCTAAGTCATTAACTACTACTTACGAGTGAGTATAGATTTGTACTTCTGGCCATCTTTCAGCCTGGACAAAGTGGATATCCACATGTACTGTGAAGTTCTACCAACTGGCCGGATTTTCTTTCTCCGCTATTTTTCAGGGCCACCCCTGAGTGAATATGCAACAGTCTATTTCCAGCTAGTGCTGGTATATAATGAAGAATTATCTATAAAACATACCCAAGTTTTTTCCCAGCATTAACTGGTTATAGGGAATCCCTTATGAGGTCATAGGTGTGGGCTGAGAAAGAGAAGGCCATGTAGCACGAGTAGGTGGCCATAGGAATCTGGGTTCCTAATCAGAACCCAGTAAGTAAGTAAGTAAGTAAGTAAGGTGACTTACTGTACCTTCTGGACCTGCTACAGACCTATCTTATATACATCACTTCCACTTGGTGACAGAGTGTGACTGCACTTAACCGATTTTACGGATTGGTGGATCAAATGACATGGTTGGTTTATGGTGGGCAGCTCAGGTCATGTGGTCATCAGATGTCCAAGGCCAGGAGTTCTGCCTCCACAAGAGCCTAGGAATGGACTTTCAAGGGGAAAAATCAGCAGCTATTTCTCAGAGGGTGAAAATTAGCAGAAGAGGCTGGTTTTGCTCTAAAATATTAGTATTCAAAGTTGTGATTTTTGTATGACTTGCCCCAGGATTGTTAAACTGTCCCCTTTTGTATCTGGGGGTTGAGCTATAACACTTTTGGGGATCACGAGGAGATTCATGGGGAATGGAGGCCATAGAGTTCTACATATCAATCAGCATCTTTCCTTTCAAGTTTTCTTCGTTGAATTATATTCCTTCCTAGTCGACTTTTTCTAGTATTGATTACAGAAATGTATTGAGTATATTTTAACTCACCTTCCCCAAATATGAATCTTTATTGCCTTATATACCTATCATACTTCTCCCAAATTTGGAAATTATCAGATGCTTCTTTAGATCCTTTTTCATGCTTCTAAGGACTTTACTGGAAATATTTTGTCTTCTTTTTAAATCAAGCTACTTTACTGTAAAACAAGACACAGATAGAACCTCCCTTCCAAATCAAATATGTAGCTTAGTAAAGCATATATTTGATAAGGCAAAAGCACTTGTAACTACCACCCAGGTCAGGAAATAAAAATTTGCCACCCACTCTAGAAGCCCTTTCCATGTGCCCCCATCTCAGTCATAATCCCCTACTTCGCTTCGTAAGTAACCATTATCGAGGTTTTAGGAGTAATCACCCAAATGGGCATCCTTAGGTACTATAGTTTAACAACTTTTGAAAATGAATTTACTCATCAGAAGAACACTGCTACACCATTCTTTTTATCTATAGATTCCTGATCCATCCTTTTCTTTTCCTTATAGTTTATCTGTGGATGAACCCAGCCTTCTGACCTGTAGAGTTTCTCGTAGTCGTGGCACATTTCACTGTGTTCCTCTGTCTTCTGTATTCCTGTAGAGTGGTAGCTGGATTTAGAGGCTTGATCAGACTCAGATACGATTCCTCTGGCAACACTGTAAGAGTGTTCTTCCGTCTGGAAGCGTGTGATATCTGTCTTGTCCTTTTTGTGATGTTAACTGTTGTTGATGCTCAATGCTTAGATTCATTCATTTGTTGGGGTTGGTAAAATGGTGATATTCTAATTTAGACTTTTTTTTTTCACTTATCAGGTGGAATACTTTTATAAAGAATTGCAATCCCTCATCTATTTTTTGATTATCCAGTGGTATAGTTCACATAGGAGAGACAAGATAAATATTTGACTCTTTCAATTTACCAAGTTTCAAAATCATGAATCTGGTTCCCTTTCATCCTCCAAAGGAGTGTGTGTGTGTGTGTGTGTGTGTGTGTGTGTGCGTGCGTGCGTGTGTGTGTGTCTGCATGACTTTGTGGACTTAAGCATATTTGATGGGTTCCATTTAATTGCAGTTATATTTTTGGAAGCTCAAAGCCCAGTAGAAGCCTCTTAAAGTTGGCTCCTGTTTATTTTTCGTGGATGCCCTTTGTAGATATAAAACTCCATGGACTGAAAACTCAAGAACTACTTCTCTAGACCAGCCTTTTCTCCATTCATTTATGGCCTTAACTGACCAGGGAATATATTTAAAGAGCGGGGCACACCCTCTATAGAGAGGGAATATGTGCTTTCTGTTTACAAATATTCCTGGCTTTGTATCTAGAGCCCAGAGCACTGGCTTCCTGTTGGGCTATTCTCCTCTGAAAAGGAGATTGCTTTGCCAGTGTTGTCCACCTTTTCCGGAAAGATTTGATATTAATAGTTTTTCTCTAGAATGACTTATTCTTCTATGAAGCATGTGCTCTTGCCTAGTCAAATATCTGGAATAAAATTAAAAACAGCTGAAACACTTACTCCCCCCACCCTTAAAATTCTCTGTGTAATCCAATAAATAACTGTGAATTAACCTTTGGGAAAAATAAATTAATCTTATTAAATGTGAGGTTGCCTCAGGCTTCTTTGTGTGTGGTAGAAGGACTTGCATTCAAAATGTGCTGTGCCTTGAAAATGTAATTTCCTATCCTCAAAGGAGATTTATCATATCCCTCCTCTCTTGGTAACTTGCTTTTCCTTTAGCTCAAATGCTGTGTTTTCTGTTTTCATCTTCTCAAGCTTGGACAATTCTGAACATTTTAACCCTCTCAGTTCTGTTTCTGTGGCAGTCACTTTCTGGCAACAGGGCTCCTGTGAGTTTATGGTGAAAAATTGACAGAAGAAGTAATACTTGAGCCAGCATACAAAACAGAACCTCCCACAGGAGAGAATAAAAGTGGTTTTGAGAAGCTTATGGCATCAGTATCTGTGACAGTTTTCTTTTGGTTTATATTATTCATGTTTCCAGGCCGGGTAATATTGATTTACTCTTCTGGAAGAGGTCTGTCTGATTCTCCAGGCTTAAGTCCTTAGCCTGATATTCAAGGCCCTCCACAGTCTTATTACCATCCTCCCCCACAAACCCTCAGTGACTCCCTATTGCCTGTTGGACTGAGTGCGTACTTTCCCTACGGTTCCAGTTTACCCCCCCAAGCTCATCTCCTTGGCTTTCCTGTGGACACCTCTTCAGATCAGCTATATTAGATTGCTTCCATTTCCCTGGTATACCCCCCGCTTTCCTACCTTGGCTTTCACTCACATAATTCCTTCCATTTGGAATGACCTTGTCTCCCATCTCTACCTGCAGAAATCTTATTATTTTAAAACCAACTTGAAATTCCTCCTCGCCCAGGAATTTCTTTCTGATTCCTCCAAAGGAATTACTTCATTCCTCCTTTGAACTCTCAAGCAATTTGTTTATGCAGTTGCTTTGTATTATTTTGTTATATGGGTAAAGATGGCTGTTGCCATCATTTATGTATTTGTCTGATACACTTGCTTATGGGGTACAAATAGGATGAACATATATCCAGATGTTCTTGAGACAGTTCCAGTTTTCCTTGGACAGTCTCAGTACAGGCGCTGTCCTACTACCCTGTCTGATTAGTCCCCTCTTGCGTTCTCAAAAGTGTCTTGATTTGAATGATAAATGACCAGTCACCCTTGGAAGAAGTAACTGGGGGATTGAGGCTGCCTCATACTCATGCTTGAATCACTGGTCATTTAGCAGGAGGGGTGGTGGAATCCATATATGGTGGGCAAAGAAGTTCACAAAAAGGAGACTGTCTTGTGCTGTGGGGCAGGGACCACATTGCAGAGGCCATCAGGAAATGCTAAGGAGATTAGTTTTGACTCCTGCCAGAGCTAGTCCTCCTAATGGCACTGCCCAGAGCTATTACTTTCCCATCAGAAAGTTAGATTCCCTGAGGGTTTAATAAACAATTTCTCCCAACATGAAAAGCTGTGGGCATTGTTTCCCCCTTGGGTCAGTGCAGTTAGAGCTTCCAAGGAGAATACTTGGGCATTGTGTGGAATATTTAATACACAAGTGAAAGGCATCTTATTTATTTACTTATTATTTATTTATTTTCCACTCCTTTTTATTTTTAAAATTAGCCTACAGAAAAGTTGACAGAATAGTACCCAGTCATAGTCCCTTCATTTTGCTACATGTGATTTTCCTCTCTTGCTTGTTCCATATATAGACACATTGGATTAAGTTTGTGTTAAAGTAAGATTTATGTATAAATGTTCACAGTCTCTTTCTGAATCACTTGAATATTGGTTTGAGGACATCATGATACTTCACCCTTAAATACTTCCACATGTTTCTCCTAAGAATATGGACATTCTTCTACATAACCACAATGTCATTACTACACCCAAGACAATTAACTGTAATTCCACAAAATCATCTAATGTACAGTCCATATTCAAATGTCTTCAAACAGGTTTTGGATCCTGAATCCATTGGCTGCATTATGTCTCTTTCATCTCTTTTAATCTTGCATAGTCTCTGTGCCTGTTTTCGGTGTTTGTGCGACACATATTTTTGACATACAGTGTTTGAAATTCTTTCCCCCCTCACTCTTTAAAGAATTTTGCCTTTACCCACTTAGGTTCTTCTAAAGAAAGTTGCATCATTGCCAGATCTTCTCTCTCCTTTTTTGAATTCACTGATGAAGAATCCAGAGATGGGTTAATGGGCTAGAGGAAATGAGGGGTGGGAGGAGGGGTATGTTCCTTGGAAGTTGGTCCTGAGGCTTTAGAAAGGCCTGAGTTCCTCTCCTACCGCCCACCCCTCACTCTGTAGCTCTGAGATATGGGGTCTTGGAGAGGAGTGGAAGGAACTTTGAAGAAGTATTGTTGTGAGTTAGGTATTGGATTCTCTTTAGTGTTCTTCCAGAACCAGGAAAGATGATGCTTATTAGTCACTTGTGGACTATATTTCCCTGAATGTGACATTCCCCCAAGATGAGGCTTCAGGGGAAACCAGTATTTATTCTGCTCAGTCTTTTCTCTTCAAAGGAGAAATCATTAACTCCCATAGAGAGAGAAAGCTTTTTTATGGCTGTGGTCTTAAGCCTTAGAATGTCTTAAGAGGATTTTATCATATCACAGAGTTTTATCATCCAAATTGGGACACGTTTGAGAGTGAAACATTTATAGTGAATATGAAATAATTATTGATAGTGAAATAATTATTTTGGGGCCATATGCTTAAGTCAGAATGGTGTCAGGCAAACCAAAATATATGGGTACCCTGGTTATATATGCCTGTTGTTTGCACCACAATTTATCTTGTCCAAATGGATAAAAGTTATAAATAAACATGATGGAAAAAATGAATGCATGTATACTACTATACATAAGTATTAGATTAAACCATATGAAACTGCCTTATAAAAGTAGCAATTTCATGAGCTATCTATAGAGATTTCAAAATTTTGGCGTGTCTGCTGTTTATTTCTTTGAGTAGTAAATTCTTTGAGGATAAGAATCATTCACTTTTCACTCTGTTATTTATTTTTCATTCATTTATTCATTAAACATTTACTGAGCACCTACAACATGCAGGCACTATGCTAGATGCTGGGGATAGATCAGTGGCACAGAGCGGGGTACCTGCTACGCAAGAGCAATATAATGTATTTGTGCCCTTTTCTCTATTCTAGTTAGAATTGAGCATAAATATCAAAGCATAGTAGGTTCATGTTTGTTATTTGATGTCAAAAAAACCCTAAAATACAAATTGAAGTACAAAATGTTTTTGCTGCCATTCTTGTGGCACCCTCATGAATTGATATCTGAGGACGTATGTCCCTCTGTATCCTTTTCATTGTGCAATAAGGATTCACATGCCTCAAAGACATGAAAAGATTTTTGCAAGGAGAACCGCAAGGAGCTTAGAACAGAAGAAGAATGACATGGAAGTGCATTAGGCATCATGGGTGCTCTGATTTAAGTCTGCTCAGGGACCTGTCTGAGCTGCAAGGGAGGACGTGATCCTTAGCTGCCCGGTGGGAATTAGTGGAAAGTTATTCATAGAAGCACTGAGGCTGGAGATACCATGCATTGGCTTAAAATTTTTATTGAGTGCTAGGCCTCTAGAGATTAACTTTGGGCCTAAACCATCCCTACTTCACAGAGGTAAGTGTCCATTGAGGATGGTGGGCTTTGAGCTAATTACTACAAAAGTAAGCATATAGCTATCAGTCGTGATAAGTGCAATAAGGGAAAAGAATAGCAGGTTGCAGAGTATGTAGGAGAAAGACCAAATTTGGGGGTCAGGGAAGGTCTCTCTGAGGGAACCACCTTGAACTTGAGACTCAAAGGAGGAGGGCAGCAGACCCCACAGAGGGTTGTACAGCTGGAGCTGAGCAGTGGAGGAGGAGGGTAGTGCCAGGTGAGGATAAGGAATTTTCATCTTGAAAGAAGTAGAATTGTCAGATGGACCCTTTTGGAGGTGTGGTGGCAAAGGGTTGATCAATTAGGACATGGAGACCTGAATATCACAATGGAAATGAATCAATGGAAAACTGTAAGCAGTTTGACAAGGCTGGGATGTGGAGTGTGAAGCAGGACACCATCTTGAATATTGAGTTCTTATGATAAGTAACAGGGAGGCATTGAAGAGTGGGTATGAGTGGGGTAATGACGTATCAAATGTGCATTTGACAAAGAGAACTCTCAAGGATGGATGAATTAGTTGCAGACATCAAAGGCTGGAAGACCTTGCAATTGACTAACAGATAGGGGATGAGGTTTGATCTAAGGTGGGGGCAGTAAAGAGACAGAATAGGAGACTAAGATGCTCAATAAGCACAATCTATAGAATTTGGTTATTGACGAGAGGAGAAAGTGAAGGGGTATTAAATGATGTTCAGGTTCCTGGCTCGTGTGACTAGTGGAAAGGGATAGCAAGAGGGGGACCGGTTTGGGCAACAGACGATGAGTTAGATTTGTCCCTGATAAGTGCCAAGTGTTTGTGGGAGATCCAGCCTGATGTTACCTAAGTAGCTGATTGGTTAATGTTTTCTGAGGTCGATGAAATTCTCTCTGAATATTTTTTTTTATTTTTTATTTTTTGTGGTACGCGGGCCTCTCGCTGCTGTGGACTCTCCGGTTGTGGAGCACAGGCTCCGGACGCGCAGGCTCAGCAGCCATGCATGGCTCACGGGCCCAGCTGCTCTGAGGCATGTGGGATCCTCGCGGACCAGGGCATGAACCCGTGTCCCCTGCATCAGCAGGCGGACTCTCAACCACTGCGCCACCAGGGAAGCCCTCTCTGAATATTTTTGATATGTTAACATGGTATCTTTTGAGAGAGTTGGAAGCATTCAAACTACTTATAAAAGGGTTCTTGAATTTTACAACTGACAGATTGCTTTATTTTGAATTACTCATGACAGACTTATTTTTTTGTGCTTGAGAGACATTTGACTTTGTCACAGTTCTGAAAATATGTTATTTCTGGTATGTTTGGATGGTGGGTTTTCAAGAATGGTTAAATATTACAACTAGGCTTGCTGCGTTTTGTTTTTCCCATTCAGTTTCCCGTTAAATATACAAGCATAACATCTGGCAATCTTCTTTTTAAGGACTGTAGAAAAAGAATAGCAAGAATTAGATTTAGCACTTGACAAATCATCCAGTTGTAATATTTTCGTCTAGAGTTGAGTTCGAAGCTGACTGAAATGTCCACGTCAGGAGCAACACTGTGTAATGTCACAGAGGAGTCACTTAGGAGAATTCCTAATATGGTCGGGCATTCTTTAGATGCATGGAATCGCCCATTTGTGCGGTATCATCTGAGATGGGAATGCAGCCCTAACACATCAAGGCCAGAATGACAGAATCTGCAGAGTACTTCCTGTCTGTAATTTGTCAGGCTACAGCCTTGTTGGCTGATGATGGCAATTCTTCCTTCTTTGCTTCATTTTTCAATGGCAGATCCTTGGACCCTGAACTGGAATGTCCCTTTCCCAGTTTGAAAGTCAAATATTCTTAGAAATGGAAGGGACTTTGATAATTATCTTCATGCAGACCCCTGGCATTTTTGCAGATGAGGAAAACGAAGACACAGAGAGGTTAACGATTTGACCACAGCCATCCAACTAATGACTGAACCCTCTGGCCCAGCTAGACGCCTCTTTCAGAATGGGCAGGATGGCAGCCTCCCGCTTCCTTTTAGTTTGTTATTTGCCAGAACTTAGAGTCTTTCTTCACTTTATAAAGCCTCTGGGAAATAGTCTAACTCCTTTGAAAGAAGAAAAGACATGTTTACTCAGAAAACTTATTTTTGTTTTTTTCCTTATGGGTTTTTGTTCTGAGGCAGGGTGGCTGCCCTCTCTTCTGAGAGAGCTTTCACCACACAGCGTGACATCTCTCTAATGGCTGGTGCAGCCCAGTTGGACATCTGTATAACAGTCACAGCAAAACCCCATGCATTTTGGAGCATGGCAGTGCCTCTGAACTCGGGATGCTAGATGCTAGAATGCTAGAATCTGATCAGCACCGTTGCCTGGGTCTTTAGGGTGAGTGATACCAGGAACTTCTTTAGAAGCAACTGTTTATCAAACTTTCAAAAGGATCATTGATTGTTAAAATTAAAAATCTCAGAGCTCTGTCCTAGGACTGAGCACCCCTGTGAGTCCTGAGCACCCACGGGGCTTCGCTGCTGCTGCAGGGCAGGCAGGCGGAAAGGGGGGCACAGCTAAGGGAAAGGGGGGAGATTCAAAGATGAGTTATGAGTGGGAAGAGGAAAAGAGCCCCTACGGTGCTGACCATCTACTGCCTCAGCATGGTGGGGAAAGGATTTGGGAGCCCTTTTCTCAGGACCCACAATGTCTACTTGGTCCCAGCTTTCTCTCCATACTTTCTGGCCTGGGTGTGGGGTGGTGGGCCGGAGCAGGTGGTAAGCATTGCTCTGGCTCGTCATGTTGTCTGTTCTCTGAGACGCCAAGTGCTTGGGTTTAGAACGCCAAGAGACTTTATTTTGCTTCTGTTGGAATGTCTCTTCTGTGAGACAGTGGACACTGCAGGAGCCTCCTTCTGGAAAAAGGGAAGAATCTCAGGGGATAAGACCAGGAGGGAGAAGCATCAATTACTAGCTCAAAACAGAATCCCACATTTGTAAGAGCTCAGTTAAAGAAAAACGGGCTGTCGAGAGTAATCTTCTCAACCTGAGCTGTTTCCAAAAGCAGCAAGTGGGTGCTGCTATCTGAGCTAAGCACAGAATGATGAGAAAATGCATACTGGTGGATTTTCCTCAAATCTTTAGAGTAAACAGAATTTTTTTCTTGCTATAGCAAACTTAATTCTGTACCAAAATGGTCACAGAATACTGCAGCTCTGTGGCAACTCAGACATGATCCTAGATGAACATGCTCTGTCCTTCCAGATCCCTTCTTCCCGCTTCTGCACGCTGTTTTGGGTCCTGGGAGGCTAGTGTCCATGGATCACATCAATCACTTATTTGGCCAATGGGAAGTCCTGCTTTACCATCCCTTGATGGTTTCTTTAATCCTGTCTATACTTTGTAAATAATCCCCTTAATAAAAACTCCCATTTGAGTGTGTAATCTCTTTCATGCTGGGACCCTGAACTGATAAATCTTCTAATCCTATATGACCATTTTACAGATGAGGAAACTGAGGCACAGAAAAGCCCACTGACTTTTCCAGTGGTGTCCCTTTCCTCCTCCTTTTCCCAGCCATGATTGAGTATTCACAAGTGAGACCTTGAATGCTGGACTGAGGATGAGATAACCTCTGAAACTAGAGTCTGCTCTGCTCTAATGTGATGACACATTTCTAAAAAACTTCCATTTATTTAAAAACTGTGCCCTTAAAAATGCTATTTTAAAAGACA
Source organism: Stenella coeruleoalba (assembly GCF_951394435.1). NCBI lineage: Eukaryota > Metazoa > Chordata > Mammalia > Artiodactyla > Delphinidae > Stenella > Stenella coeruleoalba. Next base: position 33,933,035 of record NC_137163.1, read on the forward strand.
CAGACATAGAGAATGGATTTGAGGACATGGGGAGGGGGAAGGGTAAGCTGGGACGAAGTGAGAGAGTAGCATTGACATATATACACTATCAAATGTAAAATAGGTAGCTAGTGGGAAGCAGCTGCATGGCACAGGGAGATCAGCTCGGTGCTTTGTGACCACCTAGAGGGGTGGGATAAGGAGGGTGGGAGGGAGGGAGACGCAAGAGGGAGGGGATATGGGGCTATACATACATATGCATATAGCTGATTCACTTTGTTATACAGCAGAAACTAACACAACACTGTAAAGCAGTTATACTCCAATAAAGATGTTAAAAAAATGCTGTTTTATGTGGTATATGCATACAATGGAATATTATTCAGCCTTAAAAAAGAAGGTAATCCTGTCATATGCAACAACATGGATGAACCTTGAGGATGTTATGTGAAGTGAAATCAGCCAGTACTGCATGATTTCGTTTACATGAGTTATCAAAATAGTCGAACTCATAGAAGCAGAAAGCAGAGTGGTGGTTGCCAGGGGCTGGGGGAGAGGCAGAAAAGCGGAGTTGCTATTCGATGGGCATGAAGTTTCAGTTATGCAAGGTGAATAAGTTCTAGAGATCTGTGGTACAGCATTGTGCTGGTAATTAACAAGACTGTATTACACAGTTAAACATTCAAGAAGATAGATCTCATGTTCTGTTTTTTTCTTTAACCACAAAAAAAGAAGCAAAAAAAGTATTTTAATAGGTCAAAAAGTAGTTAGAGAAAGGAGTCCCCCTGGGGGGACACTGTCCCTGGGGGCATGGCTGGGCCAGCGGAGAGGCAGGAAATGCCTTCTTCCTCCAGGGTGGAAGCACCTGCTGCAGGACTGGGCTGGAGGAGCATGGGCTGAACTTATCTCCACCCTCCTCTAAACTCATGCCTCCTGCACCCATCTCCCAACATATGAGGAGCCTCTGACCATGAGTGAGTGATTGAGTGTGTGTGTGTGTGTGTGTGTGTGTGAGAGAGAGAGAGAGAGACAGAGAGACAGAGAGACAGAGAGAGAGATGGGGAGGGAAGGAGAGGGAGAGAATGAATTTGCATTCTTCCTTTTATTAACTTTCCCAAGTTCTCTTGAAGAACCTTTTTTGACCTCTCGTATTTCATTGATTCTAAGACACGTTTTATTTTTTTCACATTTTAATACTCTGATACCAGGATGGGTCATACACTTGAAAGCATCTTTCATTGCTGTTGGTCAGGCGATGGTTGTGTTGTAGCTTCATTGTCCATGCGTGTGTGAACTTGGTAGTTCTGGCTGCATGATAACACGAGCGAAACTGCTCATTGTTTCAGTCAGCAGTCCATTCCATGATCATCTGAGGAAGGAATGTGGTCCTAGGTGTTGACTGAACTCTTCTGCTGACATCTGTTAGCAAAATTTTCTTGCCAGCATCAACACTGTGGAAAAGCATTAGAAGCTTAGAAGAAAATCCCAGATGCAATACTTGAGCACTCCTTTAAGAAATGCTGCATCACTAAATCTCTTGGTGGTATAGAGGACAATATTGTGTGGAAAAAAACAGTCATTGGACCCTGTGGCAAAAGTGATTCAGAAGAGTGGGTTTTAGATTTTTTGATTATGGCCATTCTGACTGGTGTGAGATGATATCTCATTGTAGTTTTGATCTGCATTTCTCTAATGATTAGTGATGTTGAGCATCCTTTCATGTGTTGTTGGCAATCTGTATGTCTTCTTTGGAGAAATGTCTATTTAGGTCTTCTGCCCATTTTAGGATTGGGTTGTTTGTTCTTTTGCTATTGAGCTGCATGAGCTGCTTGTAAATTTTGGAGATTAATCCTTTGTCAGTTGCTTCATTTGCAAATATTTTCTCCCACTCTGAAGGTTGTCTTTTAGTCTTGTTTATGGTTTCCTTTGCTGTGCAAAAGCTTTTAAGTGTGGAGAAAAGGGAACACTCTTGCACTGTTGGTGGGAATGTAAATTGATACAGCCAATATGGAGAACAGTATGGAGGTTCCTTAAAAAACTAAAAATAGAACTACCATACGAACCAGCAATCCCACTACTGGGCATATACCCGAGAAAACCATAATTCAAAAAGAATCATGTACCAAATGTTCATTGCAGTTCTATTTACAATAGCCAGGACATGGAAGCAACCTAAGTGTCCATCATTGGATGAATGGATAAAGAAGATGTGGCACATATATACAATGGAATATTACTCAGCCATAAAAAGAAATGAAATGGAGATATTTGTAGTGAGGTGGATGGACTTAGAGTCTGTCATACAGAGTGAAGTAAGTCAGAAAGAGAAAAATAAATACCATATGCTAACACATATATATAGAATCTAAGAAAAATAAAAAAGGTCATGAAGAACCTAGGGGCAAGACAGGAATAAAAACACAGACCTACTAGAGAGTGGACTTGAGGACACGGGGAGGGGGAAGGGTAAGCTGGGACAAAGTGAGAGAGTGGCATGGACATATATACACTACTAAACATAAAATAGATAGCTAGTGGGAAGCAGCCGCATAGCACAGGGAGATCAGCTAGGTGGTTTGTGACCACCTAGACTAGTGGGATAGGGAGGGTGGGAGGGAGGGAGATGCAAGAGGGAAGAGATATGGGAACATACGTATATGTATAACTGATTCACTTTGTTATAAAGCAGAAACTAACACACCATTGTAAAGCAATTATAGTGCAATTAAGATGTTAAAAAAAAGAGTGGGTTTTGAATGTGATATCTAAATCAAATTGGAGCAACTAACCAATTTATTTCACTAATATTTTTACATTTTCATGAATATAATAAAACCCATGCCTAAGTAAATCTAATAGAGCTTTTTCAATAAGTACAAGATAAAAATTCTAAATCTTAGTATTGTATCACAGTTTAATTTGCAACCATTTTTTCTTTCCTATTATTATGTAAAATAGCATTGTCTCTTACAACCAGTGAATCTTAATCAATGAAGTATGGTAATGAAGTAGGAAGTCAATTAAATTATCAGTATGAATCAAAAGATGAGTTGGAAAGCTAAGACCTGAGGAATAAGTTTAGTAATTCTTTTGCTCAATAAATGTTTATTAAGTGTCTGCTGTGAGACCAGTGCTGGGATAGGCATGAGGATACAGCTGTGAACAAAGCAGATATGATCTCTGGGTGCACAGGGAAGACAAGATATATTGAATAAGTAGTTGCATGTACGATATTACAGAAGAAGACTTGCAGGCTTATTTGAAGTGTAAATAGAGGAGCTTAAGATGGTCAAGGGGAGCAGATGGCCTGAGTGAGGAAGTGACACTTAAGTGGAGAATGGAAGGACGAGTAGGAGTTAGCCAGGGGAAGAGGAGGGCAGTCCTGGCAGAGGGGATGGTCAGTGTGAAAGCTGGGATGTGCCAAGGAGTGAGGGGCTGAAGCAAGTCCAGTGTAGTAGGAGCCCAGACAGTGCTACGGGGATGAGAGACAAGGCTAGAGAAGTAGGTAGGCATCAGATCATGAAGGGCCTTATAAGTCGTGCCAAGGAGCTTGGCCTTTATCCTGTGGATAAGAGGAAGCTGTGGAAGGGGTTTCAGGAGGCGTGTGGTATGTCATGCTCAGATTTTAGAATTTCACTCTGGCTGCTGTGCAAAAATAGGGTGCTGTAGATCAAGGGCAGATGAAGGGAGCATGGCTGTAGTCACCTTCACTTGATTTGAGACATGGTAGCTGGGAGGGGTAGAAGATATCAAATGATGCAAGGGAATCCTGCAGCAAGCAATAGCCCCCATCACTGACTGCCTTCCTCAGATATTACATCCTTAATTCCTGATAACCTGAAGATAATAACTTTATTTTTGACAGAGTGACGACTTCTGGCTTGAGCCTGCAGTGTGCTTTGAGAGATCTTCCGCCAGGTAAGTGCAGAACAAATTTCCTCAGATTTATAAACCATGCTTTTCTCCCAAGACTTTCCTAAGACTCAAATCCAACATCTTATTTAATCCTTACAACAGCCCTATAAGTTAGGTGTATTTTATTGAGACACAGAGAGGTTAGGCAACTTGATCAACATGCACAAAGATGTTCATCACAGCATAAATTATACTTGCCAAATAAAACGAAACGAGGAGAGAATCTAAGTATCCACCAGTAGGCAAATTGTGTTAAATCAGTTATAGTACATCATTTGATGGAGGAACTTTAATAATAGTCTATATCAGATTAAGAAGTTTCTTTTCTATTCCTAGTTTGCTAAAAGCAAGTTAGTTGTCCTGGGTGTTGAATTTTATTGAATGCTTTTCTAATCTACTGAGCTGATGAAATGATTTTTATTCTTCATCTAATCATGGTAATTTATATTTATTGATATTCTAACATTAAATTACCTTGCATTTCTGAGACAAAATCAACTTGGTCATGATGCATTATCCTTTCTATATTTAGCTAAGATTTAGTTTTATCCTGAGATTGGATAAAATTTTTTTTTTTCTGGTGTTTTCCTTGCCAGGAATGTTTTTCAAAATATTGGAATTGCTTGCTACTTGAATGTATGGGGGAATATGAGAGTAAAACAGTTGAGACCTGTTGTTTTCTTTGAGGGAAGAATTTTTACCTGCTGATTTAATTTCTGATTTATTTAGGTTTTCTGATTTCTTCTTGAGTCAGTTTTGGCACATTTTGTTTCTGGTTATGTATACACATTTCTGTTGGATATGTATTGCAGCAAGGGAATTTCTGGATTATGGGCTAGGTGTGTGTTCAGCTTGAGAAGATACTATCAGTTTTTCAGAATGGTTCTATTAATTTAAAAATTTACATGCTAACCAGGAGTGTGTGAGAGTTCTGATTTCTCTGTATCCTTTCCAATACAAGGTATTTTCTGTTTTGTTGTTTGTTTGATTTTTCATTTAGTCTCTACTGCTAAGTGTGAAGTAGTATCATAGTGTAGTTTTGATTTGTATTTCCCTGTAGACTAATGAAGTTGGATACTTTTTCATATGTTGATTGACCGTTTGAATATCTTGTTTTGTGAGAAGCCCTTTCAAGTCTCCCCCCCCAAAAAAAGTGAAGTGCTTATTCAGGTCTTCTGAAAAAAAATTGTGTTGCCTTATTGAATTGTAGACATTTTAATAATATGTATTCTGGATTTGAGGCCTTGGTAGGATATATATGTTGTAAATATCTACTTTTTTTTCCTGTGGTTTACCTTTTTACTCTTTTTATGATCAGAAATTTCTTTAAAATAGTGTAAATTATCCATTTTTTTTTCTTTGTGGTTGGTACTATTGTACCTATTTAAGAAATCTTGGCCTTATTCTAAGATCACAAAGAACTTTTATGTTTTCTTCTGAAAGCTATATTATTTTTCTTTTACATTTTGAGCCACGATCCATCTGGAATTGGTTTTATTGTATATGATGTGAGGTAGAGGGTCAAGATTAATTTTTTCCATGTGGATACGCACTTGACCAGAAGCCATCCTTTTGTCATAGCACTATTTACCTATTTATTTATTTTGGTCAGGCTTACTGAGGTATAATGAACACACAGTAAAATTCATGCTCTTGAAATTTATGGTTTGATAAGCTTCACCAAAGTGTACCATCCTGAAACCGCCACCACAATCAGGATGCAGAATGTACCTAACACCTGAAAGAATGCTCCTTTGTAGTAACAATCACTGATCTGATTTCTGTCCCTAGATTTTTTTCTTTTTTCAGAATATATAAATGGGGTCATACAGTATGTAGCCTTTTGTTTTAGATTTCTTTAAAAAAAATCTCAAAGACTGTCAAAAATTCATCCATGTCATTGCTAGTACCAGTCATTTGTTCTTTTTTATTGCTGAGTAGAATTCCATTGTGTGGATGTACCACAATTTGTTTATCCATTAACCGATTGATGAACATTTGGGTTATTTACAGTTTTTGGCTCTTATGAATAAAGCTATTATAATTGCTCATTAATAGGTCTTTGTATGGATGTATGTTTTCATTTCTCTTGGGTAAATTACTAGGAGTAGGTTTATTGGGTCATATACTATATAGTATACTGGATTGTATACATTTAACATTATACAAAAAAAATCCCTCCAGCTGTTCCCAAAGTGACTGTGCCATTTTGCATTCCATTCGGCAATACATAAAATTTTATTGCCCCCCAGTCTCTCCACCACTTGGTATAATCAGTCTCCATAATTTTAGCAATTTTGAGTTGGTTTGTAGTATTATCTTGTTGTAACTTTAATTCTCATTTCCCTAATGATTAATTATGTTGAACATCTTTTTATGTGCTTCTTTGCCATCTGCATATCTTCTTTAGTGGAGTGTCTGTTGAAATCAGTCACCCATTTTAAGAATTAAGTTATCTATCTTTATATTATTGAGCTATAATAGAATCTATTCCGGATACAAACCCTTTATCAAATGTGTGCTTTGCAAATACCTTTTCCCAGGCTGTGGCTTGTTTTTCATACTCTTAAAAGCATCATTCAAAGGGCAGAAATTTTTAATTTTCATGAAGTTCAATTTATCAATTTTTTCTTTGTTGGATAGCAGTTTTGTGTCCTAAGGAATCCTTGCTAACAGCAAATATACAGAGATGTTCTTAATTTTTTTCTAGAAATTTTATAGTTAAAACTATAGTTAAACTATAGTTTAATATAGTTAAAACGTAAAAGTTTTGCATTTAGTTATATGACACATTTCGAGGTAGTTTTTGTATCTGGTGTGAGGTAAGGGTCATGGTTCAATTTTTTACATGAGTGTCCACATTTTCCAGCACCATATGTTGAAAAAGCTGTCCTTTCCCCCTTTTAAATACCTGCACACCTTTCTCTCTCCTCCTCCTCCTGGTACTCTAATTACATGCATGTTAGACTGTTTAATATTGTTCTACAGCTCTTGGACACTTTTTTTTTCTTTTTCTTTCTTTCTTTCTTTTTTTTTTTTTGTGTGTGGCTGCGCTGAGTCTTCATTGCTTCATTGCAGGGACTATTCTTTGTTGCAGTGCATGGGCTTCTCATTGTGGTGGCTTCTCGTTGTGGAGCATGGGCTCTAGGCATGTGGGCTTCAGTAGTTGCAGCACATGGGCCCCAGAGTGCGTGGGCTTCAGTAGTTGCAGCGAGTGGGCTCAGTAGTTGCGGCTTGCGGGCTCTAGACCATGGGCTCAGAAGTTGTGGCACATGTGGCATCTCCCCAGACCAGGGATCGAAACTGTATCCCCTGCATTGGCAGGCAGATTCTTAACCACTGGATCACCAGAGAAGTCCACTTGGACACTTTTTAAAATTACCATTTCTCTTTGGGTAATTTCTGTAGAAATGCTAAGTTCGTTGCTTCTTTTCTTTCACTGTGTCCTGTCTCATCAGCCAATCAAAGAATTCTTCACATCTGATATTGCATTTTATTTCTAGCATTCTTGTTTCTTTTCTGTAGTTTCCATGTCTCTGCCGAAATTCTCCATCTTTTCCTGGATTGTATCCTTCTTTTCCATGTGAGCCTTTTACATATTAATCATAGCCATTTTAAAGTCTCTGATCATTCCAATATCCGGGTCATCTCTCTGTCTAGTTCTGTTGGTGGCTTTATCTTGACAATAGGTTGTTTTTCCTTGGTTTTTTGAATGTCTCATAATTTTGATTGCATGTTGGATGTTGTTGGTAGAAGAGCAGTAGGTAATAAAGTTGATAATATTGCCACCCAGAAATGGGCACACTTCTTTTGCAAGGCTGCTAATGTAAGAATGGTTTGGTCCCTTGTTAACAGTTAATAAGATTAATAGTTAGTAGGGAGTTTGGGTGGGGTTGGCCTCCTGGTTGCTATGGTTCTCTTCAGCCAAGCAGACTGCAGAGTTTTCCAGTGGTGGACTGAAGTTACCTCATGCTTAGTGTGTGGCCTGGTGTGCCAGAGGGTTTTTCTCACCGTCCAGACTCCATCCTCAGCTTTCCACTGAGGGGATCGCTCTCCATGTTGATGCTCCTCTCCTAGCTGTGAATGGCTTTTGCTCATTGCTCAGTGCAAAGCTGTGGCTATGTTAGGGGGTTCCCAGTTCTTCTGGTCCAGCTCCAATCTTGGGCAGGCCTTGGGACTGCAGCTTTGTCCATGTTCCTGTTCCTCTTCGTGGCATTCCACTTCTGCCTTGTATCTGTAGGTGGCTTGGGTGGGAGAGAGTTCCCTGCCCCTCCCTCAGTGGTAGCAGACCTCTTCTTTGTGTCAGTGCAGGATTCTGGGCCTGAGAGTCCCTTGTTCTTCCATCAGGGCAGGACCAGCAGCATCAGTATCACCTGAGAGCTTGTCAGAAGTGCAGAATCGCAGGTCCCATGCTCAGACCTGATGAATCAGAGTCTGCATTTTGACAAGATCCCTGAGGGATTCTTGTGCACTTTGAGAAGTAGTGTTTTACCGCAGTGGTCCCCAACATTTTTGGCACCAGGGACCGGTTTCGAGGAAGATGATTTTTCCACGGATGGGGGTGGGGTGGGGTGGGGGGAGGTTCAGGCGGTAATGCGAGCAGTGGGGAGCGATGGGGAGCGGCAGATGAAGCTTTGCCCGCTGGCCCGCTGCTCACCTCCTGCTGTGCGGCCTGGTTCCTAACAGGCCATGGAGTGGTACTGGTCCGCGGCCTGGGGGTTGGGGACCCCTATTTTACCCAATCACTGTTTTCTTTTTTTTTTTTTTTGCTAACTGTGCTTTTAATAATGAGATTAAAATCCTTCAAACTCAAAATATTGTGAAGGTAACCCTACTTTAAGAATAAACTGGGTTGTAGTGCACACATATTTAAACTAAGGCATTTAAATGTTTTTTTCTAGTTAAATTATTGAATTTAATTGAACAATTATCATTGATATGCATAGTTAAAGCTTCTTAGTTTCAAATTCTTCTTTGAGCTTTGTGTTCCTAGCACCCAAAAATCTTGACTCTTTCTTGTAGCAGGGATTTTTCTGTTGCTTCCTCTTATAAAGGGATTTCTTAGACCTTTGAAGCCTGCCTCCTAGGGGCAGTTCTTTCTTCCTCTCCACCTTGGGTTCAGCTCAAGCAACAGGTTCCTACAGTGATGCTTCAAAGCCTGGCCTAAAGGGTTCTAGCAAGTACCCATCCCAAGAACCTTTAGAGACAAGGTTCTTGCTGAGAGACCCTCAGCTTTTGAATCTTCCCAACTTCGAGTATCTTGTGATGCAATGATGCAACTGTGCTGCCAGAATTCTAGTTTTCTCTGTTTTTTCTCAACTTTCAGTAAAGGTTAATTTTACATTTATCCCAGTTCTTAAGTTGTCCTCTCTCCTTGGATTTCATAAAAAAATGCTGGCCATGATTGCTGGATTATAGCATCTGCTTTCCTTTTGTCTTTACCTTTGCTTTTGTATCCAGGTATTTTGAAGCCTCCCCCCACCCCCTGCCCCCATGTCTCAGTGAGAGACATCAAGTCAGAGAGTTCTGGCAATATCATTAAATTGTTTTAACATAGCTTGTTCAACCTGGGACCATCATGGAAGTATTCCAAGCAGGTGGACACAGAGGGGCCTCTTAGCTGAGTCAGCCCAGGTTAAGAGCTGTCCTGGTTTCCTGGGACCAGTGAATTATGCTTTAATCTTAGTGGTCACCGTTAGCTGCAAGGGAGGCTGGGAAATGTATCTTTGAGTTGGGCGTATTGTTGGTGCAAAAGAAATCAGGGCTGGGTTTGCTGTGGATGGAGAACTAAATGCAGATATCAGACAGACAGGGAGCTTTATTCAGTATCAGCTGTATTCCCAGTGATCCTGGATTGGAGAATGAGCTTAAATTATGGACAGAATCAGCTAGAATCAGGCATCCTATTACGTTTATTGCTGAAGTCTTCTTTCATGGAAAAGAAAAATACATGCTGCTGAGGCCAGAAATAGAAAGGAGGGTATCCAGACCTCCATGAACTTTCCCTCACTCAGTCTGAGCAATTCAAGGAGTCACTTCCTTGAGGAGGAGTGAAGGGATGTAGTGAAGGGTAGAGGTCACCTTCCAATAGTCACCTTCTTTTAAGAAGACACACAGTTTTATTTTATGTGCCCAAGCAGGGATGCTGGGAAGGCGAGAATAATGCTCCTCCTAATAATTGTTACGTACACGGGTGTGTCACACACACACACACAATGTCTTATTATATATTATGACATATTGTGACAGTTGTGTTATATTTTTCCCAACTCCTACAGTTAATGACTTTGTAATATAGAAGGTAACCTCTTATGAGAGTTGAGCAAAGGGAGAATTCTCATGTGTTGACGTTGTGAAACCCTCATAAAGGAGATGGAGATGAACTACTTATAGATTTTAAAGATTTGTAGAATAGTTTCAGGTTGAGAAGAAGAATGATTCAGTGCAAATAAATAGCATGGGCTGCAGCCAGTAGACTTCCAGCTGCTTTGGAAGCTTGCTGCAGGATTCTTTATAGCATCCCCCCACTTCATTGCTGCACAGAAACCAACCAACAAGCTGCTGCCTCCGCCCCCCCACGCCGTCCCCCAACCCGAGGGTTTTGCTGCAGACTTCCTTGGTGTGCAGCAGGCTCCAGCCCCTCTTCTCGCCTGGTCACCCTTGACTCCTGCGGTCACGCTGATTGGAAACCCATAACAACCCCCCAGCTCACTACACAAGGCTCAGCTCAGGACCGAGTTGACAGCTGATTGTTGCTGCTGATTGCTTTGCTGACGGTGCTTTGTGGCTATTTTGGTTTTTCTCAAGAGTTCCTTAATTAGAGGAAATGACATTGTGTGCTGTCCAATCAGCCTCTTATCAGACATTATTCCATTTGTAGGATAATCAGGTGACATTTGGGTTTGTTCCTGCCAATCCGGTATGAGGATTGTGGCCTGTGGTGCAGTTGGCTTGGCAGAACAGAAGTCCCTACCCAGCTCTGAGACAGCGTTGCCCCTGGTATGAGGGAGGAGAATTCTGCATTCCCAGTGTGGTCTCAGAGACCCAGGGGTGCACTGGGGCCCCTGTTCAGGAAGCAATGTCCCACTGAAATCTTACACCTCACAGCAGCCATTCCCTCAGAGGATGCTGACTTTCTTCTCTTTGAAACGTGATGTTTCAGGATTCCTTTGATATTTGCCTTTCTGGCCAACATGGAGAGACCCTTTCATTTCTTCCTGGGAGAAAGACAGATATGACCTGAGGATGGCCTCTATTTCGGGAAGTTTTAGAGGTGGTTTGCCATTCAGTGTAGTGAGATCTCACTACATTGCTTTAATTGCCAGGAAGAACCATCTTAAGTTATAAAAATTCTAAATTATAAAAGACGTTTGAACAGATTTACAACTCTGAAATCCACAGAACTTTTACCAGCTGTTTTTTAAGGCTCTTTTATTGAATGCTTTATTTTAAAGCATTAATAAAGCATTGAATAAATAACTGTGTTTATTTGCATATAAACCATGTGTGAAAGTTTAAAAAATCTACTTGTCCAAGTATGAGTATGGACCCTTCTTTTCTAATTTTTTGTTTTTGGTATTAACTTATTGCAACAAGGATTTATTGAGCCTGCTGATGTGCCCTTGGACTTATTAACAAAGCAGCGTGAGACACAGTCCCTCCTGCAAGGAACTTACATTCTAATCAGGGAATCAACATTCTCCAGTGGTCCTTTCTTCATGGTTTCATTGAAGGCATCTTCATGGTTACATGGTTTTTCTCCAAGAGTGTTCAGTGTTAGAGCGGAGAACATAGAATACAGGATTATCCAGTGTTGAGAAGAGGAGAGAACAGAGATATTGAGGGGTCTAGGGAGACACTGTAATCATCTCATATTGGGCACAGAGGAAGGGAGGCCAAGATGTGTGTGCGGGGTCAGATGGGGGTATCATGAAGATGGAGAAAATGGTTAATGGACGTGGTGGGTGGAGGCCAAGGCCAGGAGAACTCCATTAGGTCAATAAGGAAATGGAGAGTGGCTAAGAGACAAGAGAAAGAGAACAAACTGCTACCTGACTGTTTCCTCTGGGTCTATCTTCCTCTTCCACCAAAGGGTAAAAAAGGGCCAAGTATGATGTTTCTTTTGTTTCTCCTTCAGCTCCTGGTTCAGCATGTTGCTTATAGCATGTGCTTCCTAAATATTTCCTGAAGAAATTCAGCTCACTCATGGGCTTTCTTTGGAGTCATAGATCAAATTTCTTTCACATATATAGAAATGATTGAGGTGGTCATTGGTTCATGTAAATGGGGAGCTCCAGAGTGACTTCTGATATAATCTGACAGTGGTATAAACACACACATGTATACTAACCACAGTGAAGAGGAAGTCTCCATCATCTGACACTTGCTCAGTACTTCCAGGTAAACGGAAAGTATCATCTTTAGGGAGACCGTCTGAGGAGACTTCAGAGAGTCCCACATGCTGGATGTGATGCTGCCTTACCCAGAAAGCCAAAAATGCTGTTGCTTTCCATAGGCCAATAGTTCTCCTTTGTCCCCTCATGATTTTGCAGGCTAAGTGCATTTGAAGACCCAAATGAACAACTTAAACTTCTTTCTGATCCCGTTGCCGTTTCCATGCTCAACAGTCAACTTTTTCTCATGTCTGTATTTAGCTGAAGTAATCTTCGTGAAAGTCTTCCACACTTGAAATCACAGCAAAAGCTAGAGAATAAAATTTACATTTTGGAATAAAAGCTAAAACTTGATGATATCATTCCTATATATATATTTGTTTATTCTTGTGGCTCCCTGGGGACCGCACCTACTGCGAGTTCTTTGCAAGTGTCTTCCATTCACTGAGTTACCCTAGTGCTGGCCCGGTGCTGGGACACCGTTGAGGCTTACAGGTGTATGTGCCCCTGAAGAGAATGGATCGTGTGTCCAGTTCAAGCATGCCAGCAGGGCTGTCATGCATATTTTCTTAGGTAGCATTTGAAAGTTCCTTAAGCTGTACGCCAGACACAACAGACTTGACCAGAATCATGCTGTTACCATGGCATCCAGAGAGAGCCCTTAGAAGCTCATCGACTTCTCCAGACGAGAGGAAGATGGTAAACTGCTCTGATAGAACATTTTCTACCTTAGAAGCTGAGAATAGAAACTGTATTTATCTGAAACAGCAAATCTGATTTTCAAAATTTCTCTCCAAGCATCATTTTTTATAAGACATTTTTGAAGACTGCTCACAGGTTTATGTGCTCTAGCACAGACTTGGAGAAGCTTTTCTTTCATCTCTGATCTGGAAGCTTCTCTTTGAATAAACTAGAAATGTTGAATGGCTCTGGCTAAGAAATCCCTTTCAATTTCAGACAAGAGTTGCAGTAACTGAGCCCTGTTTATTCAAGGAGAGTGAAGCCAGATGGGTCTGCTGGGAATAAAAGGACAGGCCTGCTTTCTTCACAGGTGACTTCTCTCCTCTGGCCCAGTTCTTTGGTATTAATCTAATTCTCCTTAATTGCTAACTCCAAAGCAACAGAGTTTCGATCTTTGAAAGGATTGCCTTTTATAAATGCTTATTGTCTGAAATTTCTGCTTAATGGGAAGACCACTGAACCACTAATTTTTTGGTTTAGAGTTAGTGGGCAGGGACAGTTTAAGTCATTACCTTCTATTGCTTGACATTTTGTATAACACTTTGCAGTGTTCAGAGCACTTTCACATCCATTGTTATTTGAGATTTTTAACAACCGCTGGAAGACAGAAAGACAGATTTTTTTTTAATTCCCATTTTTTTGAATGAGAGCTTATGCCTCCCTTAAAATCATTCTTACCAGAGGTAGACCAGGGACTAGAACCTACCTTTCCTATTCCTAATTCCTCTTCAGGTTGCCCTGTCATGATGAGCTAAGTGTGAGGATGGTAAGGGAGAACCTATAACTTGTTTGGCAGTTATCTGCTTAATCGTCTGTCTCCCTGGTCTGACGTTAAGCTCCCTAAAGTGGAGATTATTTTATTCACTGTTAGATCCCCAGTGCCTAGAGCAGTGCCTGGCACATAGTAGATTCTCAGTGAACATTTTTGTTGGTGAACAAGCAATAATAATGCCAACATTTTCACCTCTACCCATCCCCTTCTTACATGTTCCAATGGCATAATAAGAATTACATCTAAAATAAGTAGGCAAAAAAAATAAAATAAAATAAAATAAGTAGGCAAAGATATGAGCATAGTGGGGAAGTGCAGGTTGTCAATCCATCAAAGTAGTAGATGAAGAACATTCAACTGAGCTGTAGAAAAACACAGAAGAAACTGAAAATAGAGCTCCTGCCTTCGGGGAGCTTAAAGCTTAGGGAAACAAGATAACCCATGATGGAAAAGATGAGGAAAATCACTATCCAGCAGTCGGTTTGGTTGGCTCTGCTCTTTTGGAAACTCAAAGTTGGGGGAAATAAAAAGGACGCGTACTGCAAAAAAACCCCTTGATCTCAGAGGGAGGAGGAAGTGGAAGGGCTTTACTGTCACTTTCTTTCTTTGGTTCTATAATTACCTGTACCTTTTCAAGTACTTTTCAAGTGTTTTTTCAAGTGTTTTTATGCAGGAAACTAAATACGGAGACTGGTCGAGGGATGAATCATTCTAAGTAACTGGAATAGAAGGTGAACTTTGACAAAGCTTTGATTAGTTCTTTTCCTTAAATAGTCAAGTAATTATGCTGCAATCTGGCATTCGTAAACAATTGTTTCCATCCTTATCTCAACCTGAGATAATAGTTTCCAAGTCCTTTAGGGACAGTGATTTTCAAAGTTTAGTTCTCAAGCCACCTGCTTAAATATCCACTCCTGAAATTCTGATTCAAGAGGTCTGGAGCAGGGTCTGGGAGTCTGCTTTTTTAAAAAATAAACACTTTATTTTGGAATATATTTCTAGAAAAGTTGCAAAATAGTACAGAAAGCTCCTATATTTCCTTCACCTGGCTTCCCCTAATGTTAACGCCTTACATAAGCAGAATATATTTGTCAAAATTAACCAACTAATATCAATGCGCTAATACTAATTAAGCTACAGTCTTTATGCAAATTTCACCAGTTTTTGCACTAATGTCCTTTTTTCTGTTCCGTGCAGGACATCACATTGCATGTAGTCATCATGTCTCCTTAGTCTCTTCCAATCTGTGATAGTTTCTTAGTCTTTCCTCGAATCTGCATTTTTAATAAGCTCCCAGGTGGTTCTCAGACACTAGAACTCAATCGCCATTGCTCTTCCAAAGCCAGGGACAGACTCTGGGCACACCGGACAAGTGCTCAGAAACCAGTGCCTGGGAGACCTCCCCTTGCCTGAGGGGTACCTTGTGTTTTGCATCCCAAGTCCTGCTTCTGTCAGTCCAGGACAGATCCGGAAACAGAAAGCACACTCTGGAAGAGCCTGGAGAGAATTTAGCAAAAGTGCTGTTTATGGAGATGTAGGCAGGGTGAGAGAAACAAATAAAGGATATTAAGGCAAGCAGGAGCTTTCAGCAATGAAAAGCTTACCCCTCTTTGGGACCAGCCACCAGGTACAGCAGTAGTCAGGGATGTGTAGTTGGAGAACCAGCCACTGCCACAAACTAAGACTCCAGTGTTCAGAGGACATGGGTCTTTGTGCTCCTGTGGGTGCCCCCCATTGGCGACACTTAACAAGAAGCCAGAGGGCAGGGAATGGACAATACAGTTGCTGGGCACAGAGGAAGAAGAGAGGGTGGAGAATGGATCTGGAGAATGCATTGAGAGAGGGGTTGAGGTGAGAATAACCAGCCCTGTGTCAAAGAAAAATGCAGGAGAGAGAGTCTGATTAGTTAATTGTGCCTGGGTTAAAACATGTGCTCTGCTTATTAATTCATAGCTACAATGTTAGGAGGGGCCCGTACCTTAATTAAAAAAAAAGAGGATCCAACGAAAACATTACATTTAGACTGGAAAACTGTACAGTTGATCAACTTGTTGCAAATTCAACAAACATTCTTCTGGTGGGTTAATGATAGTAAAAGAATTGTAGCCTCCAGCTAAATAAAGTCTAGGTATTTACCTAGACTGAAGAAAAAGAACGGCTGTCTGAGATATAATTTTAGAATTGATAACAGATTTTAAGAGTGTCATATACCACCTTCTACAATTTGGATGAAACAGTGCTTTTATTTATTTTTTCCCTATTTTGTTACTTGATTCTAGTTTTTGAAAGGCAATATCATCACCCATTCTGCAGTATAGTGAATTAAATTCTGGACACCAAAGAAAAAGACTCAGAAAATGTTCCTTTTCTTTTTGTAGTTGCAAAAGGATAAGAGTGGGAGGAAAGCTCATCTGTCCTCAGCATCCATGGGACTTAATGGAGAATCACTGGTCTTTAGAATTAGGCTTTCCTGGGGTTTATGCTGTGGAGGCTTTTTTGATGGTGGGAGTGAGTGGGTGAGATTTTTTCCCCCTTCATTTCAAAAACAGGAGTAGAAGTTAGCAAGGAGGAATATTAGCTGTATTTTGCTGTTTTTGACATTAAATACATCAAGTTTGCCAAAACAGGTTGGTGGAGGTTTGTTTTGCTCATGCACGTTTTTTTCATAGATACTGGTTTTTTTGTGTTTGCTCACCGTCTTCAGTGAGGAAACAAGCACTGCTATATTTATTTTGCAAAGTGGTTGCATTGGGATCTTGGCAGGAAACAGAATTTACCTCGGAGGGTTTGAATGAAGAGAGTTTAGTGGAGGAAGGGATTATTGCAAACCCGTGGGCAGGGTTATGAGAACAAACAAGGGGTGGTCTAGCCCCCAGGAACTAGTGGCAGCGGGAAGCCGTTGCTATCCCCAGGCCAAAGGGACAAGAGGGACAAATAGTGGAGTCCAGGGAGGATTGTAACCATGGCGGAAGGGCCACTCGACAGGAGCCATAGCGGTGAAGGGCCATAACTGTGGTCAGACACTGAGGTGAAACAGGGAGAGAGTAGGGGAAACAAAACCCCGTTGCTCTCCTCCCAGCCCTCCCGTCTTTTCCTGGTGCCCCCATTAGTCAAACCCAACAGGAAGCCAACAGTATAGGTGACATGGGGGCAGGAGAGGTGGAGTAGGATTGTGGGTGTTGTAGCAGGGATGGGGAATAGCGAGCAAAATGGTTTGTTGCTATTTGAGCCCCTGAAATGATTACTCGTGACATTACGTTTAGAGGAAATTCAAAGTAGGTGCATTCAATTAATGAGCAAATCCGTTTTCTATAGAGCCAGTTTTATTGTTTTAAAAACTTGCTACTCCCTTAGCCTGTTCTGAAGTGTTTTAGTGCACAGACCCTGATTTCTCGTTTCCTCGGCCTCACTGTGTCGCGAGAAAGGTATTGCCTTTAACATGATGCGGAGCCTGAATTTGACCTCCTGAGCCCTGAGGAGGAGGAGGACTGGCATAGCTTGCATTGTTGGTTGCCCCAACTGGCATTTTCAGAGTTAAAAATGGCCACTGTAACATGTGTGCTCTTCTTGTCCTAATGAGTTGTGTCTGTTGGAGCTAAATGTAATTACTAAATAATCATTTCATCGATTTTTCGGTACATGATTATTTAATGAAAACAGACCCAGATGACCAAGAGGTAGAGAGGCCTGCTTCTGGGAAAGCATTCACTCTAGCCCAGTACCTTCAGTTGCAGATTATTTGAAAATGAAAGCAAAGCAACAAAACCATCTTAAATGCTTCTGGCAACTTTAACAAAACCTGGCCCCAGGATCATTTAAGAACTTCTGCTGTGAGTCTCAGAGAAATAGAGCTGAAAATAGATTGGTTGCAGCAATTTCAGCGAAGGGATCCGAAAATGTTTTCTTCAGCTGCGGGTTTTTAGTGAGTGATGAATCGACAGTGCCCAGAAGATTGCATTCTTGGGAAAAGAAATTCATATTTGATCTTGCTTTTCCTGGTGGACTGTCTCTCTGAAATACTTCATATCGAATCTTAAATATGATGCAGTGGAGGCTGTCAGTCTCCTATTTGCTGTGATGTTTTCTTCCTATTTAATTAACCCCCCTTTTCCTTTCCATATTTGTGATGGATTCTTGGGCAAAGCTACCTTCACATAAAAGACTCTGGAAAAAATAAAATAAAAACATGCTCTTTAAAGGTATTATTTATGTATTTATGTCATTTAGTTAGTTTTCACTGTTATTCGTCTTGACCGTATTTCCTTTTACCCTAGCTTGGAAAAATGTCTGGTCTGGCTTTGTCTTCAGTCATATTGGCTGCTCTCTTTAAATCACAAAAATGTTAAAGTAAAAAAGTAAAAAAAAAAAAAAAAAGGATCATAAGCTATTCATTCTAGTGGTCAGTTGGCTTAAATTTCAAGTCATTGACTCTCATAGCTTAAATTAGTTTTATTGCGATTTTGAGCAAAGTTAGAGAAAAAAAAATCTGTGTATCATGCCTTATGAAGGAATGTCATGGTTTTGAGTAGCTAGGATCAATGAGGTGCTTATAGTTAGTGACTCTACGTGGATACAGAGAGCCTTTTACCCTTATTGATCTGACCTCTTGACGGTGTTAGAGCAGTAGGTAGTGGTTAATGCAATGCTGTACCTTTGCTTTAACCTAAGAACCCAAACCCCATGATAATAGGCATTAGCACTGAGGAAAAGATCATCTCTGTCCTTGGCAGCTGTTCCCGTCGGCATCAGGATCATTTTCCAAATCGCTGTGGTGCTCAACATCGATGCATCTTTACCTCCGCTGCCCTCCACACTCCCTCACGTTCGCTTAGTCATCACGGTCATCCCTTCTAGCTCTGCAAGACAGACTTGTTTCCTTTCCCACTGTGACCCCCATAGGCAAGGACCTTCCTAATGGTCTGGTTATTGAGATACCCTCCCACAAGCCTGCCTGCTCACAGAATTTCTTTGCTTTTGCTATATGAGTTTCCTAGACTCTCGTATTTATCAGGATCTGCCTCCACTCAAAAGCTCTCAGCCAGTTATTACTGACAGAGTAAAATCCCTGTCAGTAACCAATAAATATGTTTCTGTGAGCAACCGCTGTGAGCAAGACCCTCTGCTAGGTGCTGTGGGAACACAGACCATGTCCACTTGCTTCTTTACTTCGTGTGTCCTCAATTAATTTATCATTTCCAGTAGAGCATGAATTATACTTGATGTGTATAAGTGCACAGCAACAAGACTGTTTTCTTTAAACTTTTTTTTTTAATTTTTATTTTTTGACCACGCCGTGCAGCATGTGGGACCTTAGTTCCCCGACCAGGGTTCGAACCTGTGCCCCCTGCATTGGAAGCTCGGAGTCTTAACCACTGCACTGTTAGGCAAGTCCAAGACTGGTTTTTAATCAGTGTTCCCGATTATATATTTGTCAGTTGAGATTGCTCTTTAAGGTATATAGCTTGGAAAATTATATACATAGTCTCCTCAAGGCTGCTTGATGTAGTTCTTAATATTTTTGAAACTCTCTATTTAGAATTATCTTCAGAACTCATAAGTTACAAAAGCAAAAGAGTCTCATTGCCCCATTCTTTTGTTCAAGATGCAATTTATTAAATGCCTGCTTAGTCCCAGGTGCTGCTCCAAGGCCTTGGCACACCAACGTGTGTTAAAGCCCACCAGACAAGACTCCCAGGACACACCATCGTCAAACAAGCTTAGGTTTATTAGCTGGCTGCAGTAAGGGAGAGCACACATCGTGGAGAATTGTAGGGCATTTCAACAGGTGGAAGTTAGGGAAGAACATCTATAGAGTTTTCAGGACTGGAGTTAGTCAGAGGATGGCTTTGGCAAAGATCGGCCAGAATTTGTAATGTAGGAAGTTGCTGAAACTGTCTGTGGTCTTATCTTTGGGGCACATAACAGTGTGGAGTTACTGTTAGGTTAGTTTGTCTGTGGTTTTGCTTAGAATACCATGCATCTGAACGAGCTGGTGTTGAGTCTGAACTTAGTTTGTCTTGCATGTCATGGTTTGGTACAATTTTTCTATTTTGTGCATTATAATACAGTTTTGCAAGTTATGGTTTTTGTTTCAATTTTCAGTTTCCCCCCTAACAGCCTAGTTGCCAGCTGAACAGGTTTTCCCTTTATCAGAAGAATAATGACACAGTTCCTGTCCTCCAGGAGTTTCCAGTCTAGGTTATTATATTTGATATGTGCCATAGTAGAGATA
Organism: Stenella coeruleoalba; assembly: GCF_951394435.1. Taxonomy (NCBI): domain Eukaryota; kingdom Metazoa; phylum Chordata; class Mammalia; order Artiodactyla; family Delphinidae; genus Stenella; species Stenella coeruleoalba. The sequence goes on from NC_137163.1 coordinate 33,953,067, forward strand.
CAAATAAGGTGTTATGGAGTTCAGAAGAAACAACTGTTTAAAAAAAAAACTACTGTTTTGTTGATATCATATACAAGGCTCTACATACATTATGTACTAAAATAATATATGTATTATTTTATTTAATCCTCAACAGTCATACAGAGTTGTCGCTATTTTTTTTACCCTCATTTTAAAGTCAAGAAATTGAGACGCAAAGAGGTTAAATAACCCACCAAAAGTCACCCAGCTAGGAGACAGCAGATCTAGGGCTTTATTAAATATTTGTAGGGTACTGTTCTAGGTGCTTTATATAATCTCCAAAACAGACCTTTGAGGTAGCTACTGTGCTTTATTCTATCATCTCACTGTTGAGGAAACTGAGACATGGGGAAGTGATGTAACTCATCTAAGATCACAGAGCTCATGGCCACATTGTAGGGGCAGGATTCAGACCCAGGCAGCCTGGCTCCGTGGTCCATGCACATCACCAGCTGGGCTGCTGCTTCTCTTGAGCCGTGTCATTGGACCCTCGTGTCTGTGTTCTTACCCTCTGTGCTGTTCTGCCTCATTGGCAGAGGAGAAGCGTCACAGAAGGGTTGAATGTGGGCTGGGGCATGGTGGATAAGTAGGATATTTCCAGAGGGATCAGGGAGAAAGACTGTACCATTCCATTCAGGAGGAATAGTGGGCGCCGAGTCCGGAGAGCAGCAGGAGGTGAGGCTTGAGAACTCTAGTGTGTAGGATGGGAGCAGTGGCAGCCGATAGAACTGGACATATGTATTGGGACCAGATTGGAGCTTCACAGTTGCCCCTCACTTTTGACTGGAAGGATGCTCCTCTTCTTGACACTGTGCTTGCCTCTGAATGATCATTCTGGTCATAACGCATCCCCAAAGAAAAGAGGTTTGTCATCACCACAGATATTCCTGCTGGAGGCCATTCCAAAGGAGAAGTTCCAGAAACATGTTAAGCAAAGGAAGCTTCAGGGAAAAAATGCTGCCTGGAGATATTCTTAAGGTGATTGCTTTGGAGAGCATAATGAACATTTGAATGTCTGTGTCCTTGTAAATTAAAGGAAAAAAATGTGTCACCACTTTCAATCAATACGGTGTTGAATAGCAACTTTTATTTATAGAGTTCTGGAAGCTGACATGCATCTAATCTTTACATCAATCCCATTAGATAGATACTGTTCGTGTCCCAGATGTATAGATGAGGAAACCGAGGCTAAGAAGTCTCTTGGGGGTTTTGGCAAGTCACACAGTGGGAGATGGTAGAGCCAAGATTTCGACTCAGTTGGACTGATTGCAGAGCCCATTCATTCTGTCATGCGTCCTCAAGAAGTCTGTCCTTTCAGCCGTGAAAGTGAAGATTGTCCCCAATGCAACAGGCAGCCAGATGGCATGGAGCACTGGTAGTCAGGAGCGGGAAGGACTGTAGTGGGACGAGGAGGACAGGACTTGCTGGAGCTTCATCCACGCCTCCCCCACTCTGTGTCAGCCCCGCTTCTCTCTGCATGCATCACTGGAATTTACTGGCTTAAAATAGTATCCTCAGCCAGTGTTACTTCTTGGACAGCAAGAGGGAGTCCAGAAAGCTAAGGCCTGAAATTCTCATCTTTCCTGGGCAGTGAAATTGCCTCAGATTTGCTGGGACATGGGCCTATCAGCCGATTAGCAGATACATTTGTGTTGACCTTTCTATTATCAACCTACTGGTTTGCTTATTTAACTAATTACATGTGCCCTTGTTAGGAGCTGTGGGCACAGAAAGATCTTTGTTGACTCTGGACAAGTGATGCTCTTTGTTAATTCTGGATATGGCTCCCCATTTCACAGCATCAGGGGAAAGGTGGTGGCAGCAGCTAATGATCCCTGGACTGCACGTTCTGGAGATGAGGGAGTGATGTAGCCTTTTTTCCCTATAGAGTATGCTTGTGGATTAATTGCATAAACTAGTCGATTTAATCTAAGAATGACCTGGTCCCTTCCTTGCCTGGCCAGGTGGTGTGTACAGAGAGCCTGAGCTGTAGTTAGGCACCCAGGGTCTGAGTCCTGATGTCTTGGTTTATACTGGGTAAGTTACTTAAACTTTCTGCACCTCAGTTTCTTCATTTCTAAAATGGGAATAATAAAAGTACCTACCTCATAGGGTTATTCTGAAGATTAAGCAAGAAAATCTTTGAAAATTGCTTGGCACATTACTTAGTACATAGTAAAGACCCAGTAAATGAGAAGAACAGCATATAGCACTTGTTCTGTGCCAGGCCTGGGCATGAGCTGTGTACCACACAGCTCCCAGGGGCACCTTCCTCATAGACAACCCTGGGAATGTCACCCAGAAGGTGTGCAGTGCAGTGGCCTTGTGCCAGGAACTGCTCTGAGTGCTTCATGTGTTTTAACTCTTTAATCCTCACAACAGTCCTTTTTTTTTTACATCTTTATTGGAGTATAATTGCTTTACAATGGTATGTTAGTTTCTGCTTTATAACAAAGTGAATCAGCTGCACATATACATATATCCCCATATCTCCTCCCTCTTGCGTCTCCCTCCCACCCTCCCTATCCCACCCCTCTAGCTGGTCACAAAGCACCGAGCTGATCTCCCTGTGCTATGTGGCTGCTTCTCACTAGCTATCTATTTTACATTTGGTAGTGTATATATGTCCATGCCACTCTCTCACTTTGTCCCAGCTTACCCTTCCCCACCCCCCACCCCCATGTCCTCCAGTCCATTCTCTATATGTGCATCTTTATTCCTGTCCTGCCCCTAGGTTCATCAGAACCATTTTTTTTTAGATTCCATATATATGCGTTAATATACGGTATTTATTTTTCTCTTTCTGCCTTACTTCACTCTGTATGACAGACTCTAGGTCCATCCACCCTACTATAAATAACTCAATTTCGTTTCTTTTTATGGCTGAGTAATATTCCATTGTATATATGTGCCACATCTTCTTTATCCATTCATCTGTCGATGGACATTTAGACAACAATCCATTATTAATCCTGCTTACAACTTAGACACAGCTGTTAGTTACCTTGCCCAAATTCAGCCAGCTGGTAAGTGGCATGGCTGGGATGTTGGCCATTTGTATTATTATAGTATAGAGTCTTTCCTGGCAATCACAAAATGGAGGGAAGATCTCCATGATAGATTGATGTTCTTTATCAGCCTGCATTCATTGTCCTTACCTATTTTAATATATTGTAATATTTGTTGAAGCAGTTTACATTTTCAGCCTTTATAGTTAATACATATATTTTAGCTTAATAATGGAAATGCATGAATTCACTTGACTTTGGGAAAAGGTGACACACTTTCCTTATCATAATTGAGCTCTTTGTGATTAGGGTCGAGGGAGGGAAGGAGGAAGCGGGAAGAGGAAGAACAAGCCCACTGAACATTTGGATAACACCAGCACTTCTATCTGCCCTTCCATCAGGGCGTCACCGCCCACACTCTTTGCTCAGATGGCTTTGCCTCTCACATGACTTACATGGTATGAGCATCTTGCCGCATAGAGCTTTAATAATGTGCTTTTCATCCAACATGGCCGATAAATGAAGCCAGCTAGTTCAGCTGGTGCTCAACCAAAGATTCACTCCAGCGCAAGAATCCAAACTAGCTGTGCTGAAATTTTTGACAAGCGGCATGGCAAGGCCCCAGAGAGACACGTTCCTGAGGGACTTTCAAGGGGACTGCCTCTTCAAGAGACCCTTTTTGCCCTGGGTGGTGGACAGTGTGCAGTTGCAAGGAGCATGGCCAGGGTTTTAATTGTATTGCCTGTGCCTTCTGAAATGGTTCTGGGCCCTCCCTGGCTCTTGCCTTCTCCACAGACACCCTATAAATAGCACCTCCAGATTTGTTCCATTCTCCTTTGTTTTCTCCTATTCTCGACCTGTGTCTCCCCTTTACCTAGATCCTTTGCATTGGGTGGTTGGCTGGACTCTTTCTTGCCCTGTTTCCTCAGCCCTGTCTTTTCTCTCTGTTGCCCTCCTTGGCCCTCCCTGAACTCCTCTGGATCCCCGCTGCCTTGGGGGAGAACTCAGGCACATGACTTAGTACTATATATGTGAAGTAGATAACTTTTGCAAACTTCTCCATGTTTCAAAATTGTTTTTTTCTCCTGAAATTTTATTGGAGTGGCTAAAATCAGATTTCAAGGTTAGGGTTTTTGTATTAGTGGGATTACAATGGAGATGGATCAATGTTGACTCCCTTTCTTCTCTAATTCCCATCCTGCATGAAGCTGTAAGGGTCTCAGCCTCACGGGAACAAGCAGCCTTGGTAGTTTTTCCAGGAGAGGTGAGGGGCACCTGATAATTTATTGTGTTTGTGACAAGTCTGTGTCACTGTGTAGTTTCTCCGACTTGTCACACTGAGGCTACTCAGGACACCATCAAAATTAGAGAAGATGAATCTTTTCTATAAAAATAGCACATTTTCTATACGATGTCAGGCAAAAGAAGATGATTCAGCGTGCCCTTTGCCACTCTTTAAAAAAAAAAAAAATATGTCTTCCTTTCTACTTAAAACCAAAATAAACTACTTCCTACTACTGTCATTCACAGAGCTAAATTAAAACCATACCAGGATGGAGAGAGAGAATATTTTCATCCAAGACAGAGAAGATCAAAATGGCAAGGTTGGCAGTTGGATGAGGGCCTGGCCCACAGTGGGTTGTTGGAGAATGTTAGCTTATCTGCTGTTTGCTGAGGGGACTTTGCTTCTCAGATTACATTTATGGTGTCTGCTTTTGAAATGGTATTTGGAGGCGGTGTTTAGGAGAATAGAACAGGACAGGCTGAAAGAATATGGCTTAGAAATAAGAATACAAAGTCTGAATTGCGCCTATTTCTTCATTTTTTCTACGATTGATTTGAAATCTTTCCGACTGAATCCCGGGAGAATGTTGCCTCCTCTTCCCTGACTTACTGGAAGCTGGCTTAGCTGTCTCCTCTGTCTCCCCACACTTCCTCTCTCAAGGCACACATCCCATTTTATGAGAATTAACTGTTCTCTGCATCTTTTGCAGCTTGGGACTGTGACAGTCTGTGCTCCCAGTGGTGTCTGGCACATTGTCGGTGCTTATTTGTGGAATGAATGAATGAAGGAATGAATGGTGTTAACATGTTACGTTTCTCTCCTTTTCTGCAAGTTCCTTAAATAAAAACCCAGGTCTGATTCTACAGATTATGTGGCAGAGATCACACAAGTTCTCAGCAAGAGCATTGTTCCCAGGATTCTACTTACTGTTCCAGGCGTGCTGGGACTGTTATTTAAAGAAATGGGTTATCAAAGGCTTTATTAACCCTCTGAATCCAATAGAGGATGTGAAACTTAAAAACCTTCAAAACCAGAAGAATAAATGCAAAAGTTTTATTTGTTATTCTTAAACTAGAACTAAGGAGAATAAGAGGGGCCAGGCCCAGATCTCTTTAAACTGGTGGGCAGTTGCAGATACTAGGTTAATTGGATGCGGGTTAATCTAAAGTCATTTCTGAGGAAAATAAAGGAGTTCTGAAAGCCTGGGTTACCCAGAAAGCATCAGCAAACAGGCTGTAGCCCGTAATTCTAAGGGCAGTGATCTTTTCTGTGTCTTTAAGCTGGAAGCGGACAGCTCCAGGATCAGCATCAGTATTCTGGGTTTTTAAGAAATTTTCCCAAGTTTCAACATTATCATTTTAAACAAAGTTGTATCATTCTATTAAATCAGTGCACTTTATTTTGGTTAGTTGGTTGGTTGGTTCCTTTTTTTTTTTTTTACTGTTATAAATAATGTTGCCATGAGCATCTTCTTGTGTACAGCGTTTCTTTTTTTTTCCTTTAGGATGAATTAGTACCCCGTGGAGGGGGATAAATGTTTTTATGGCTCTGGATACCTACTGCCAAAATATTTTTTAAAAGCCTCTAGTGAATACATGGAGGGAATGTTTTAGCTTCTTTTTAAAGCTGTGTGCTCTGCTCAGTGATGTTTACCACTTTGTGATAATCTGTTCTTGTAGATCTGAAGCCATGTAGTGCAAATTGTTCTGTCTCCCTAACTTGCTCTGCACCCATATGAAATTGAGGCTCAGTCTCAGTACAGCCTCACATCCAAGGGAACAATGTCCCATAGTCCAAAGCAATGACAAAAAAAATTAATTCCTATCTTTATCATAACTCTCAAAGAACATGAAACGAACATGAAGTTCTTAAATATACCTTTTCTCTTCTTTTCAATTCTATTTCATGCTGCAGTTGCTTGAAACTTCCTCTCTTCATATTGCCATCTCATTTCTAAATGGCTTCCCTGTTACTTTTCTGCTGACACGTACTGTCTAGCTCATACACTTAGCCATCTTCCCCGAAGCCCACACACTCGACCCATGACCCTTTTTCCTACATAGAACCTCCCCCCCGGGAAATAGAGTTTGAATGCTCTCTAGTGGATTTTCTCACACCCAGACTCAGACAGTGCAAGAGAAAACCCTGGAGCTGACCTGACAAGCAGGAGGGGATAGGGGAAGACCATCTGTAGTCACATATTAATAATTTTGCCCCTCTCCCAGATAATAATAACAGCTAATGTTTATGTGTTTACTAGGCGCTAAGTCCCTTGCATGTATTGTCACTGATTCCTAATAAAAACCTTGTGAATTAACTAATAATATCAATTCCATGTTTTAGATCAAGACACTGAACTAGAAAATGTTTTAAGTAACTCTCCCAATGTCACACAGGAAGTGACAGAGCTGGGATTTCAACTAGGTAGTTGGCTTTAGAGGATGGGTTCTTAACTACTATATACCACTATACTCCTTAAATTTCTATTTTGACATATGTGTTGACAAGTATGTTTATCTCAGATATAGCTATAGCTATAGATAAATAACTTTTCCTTATTTAATCAAAATATAGAGCCAGAGCTTGAAAACAAAGTGGAGTACTCATTTCTCATGAGTTACTTTTTTAAATTAAAAATTACTGGGGGACTTTGTTCTGCTGTCTGTGTCAGCCTACCTGTCTGATCTTATTAATCTGGGCCATGGAGTTGCCTTTATTACTTCTTGTTATGAGAAAGGCCTGTTTTGACAAGGTCAGTGGAAAGATTTAATCCATCTTAGAATCTGGAAGGTAAATCTGGTAAAAAGGATTTGCTAGTATACTAACAAGGAGTGACTGCTGAGCCTCTTAAAGAAAAGGGTTTGTAATTTAAGCTGCCTTTTATCAATTTCTCAAGTAAATGCACACATTTACTTGAGAAATGTCCTGGGTTCTGGGTTTGTTTTTAATGCATCGGCATTCATCTTTTATATTTTTCTTTTGGCTATGCCAATTACTTGGTCTGGTTCGCCGTTTTCATCCCAGAGACACCGCATGATGCAGTGCTCAGATAAGAATCCCCTTTTCCTTTGGAGAAATTGCTTGCAAGTTAGATACATGAACGCATCTTTCTCAGAGGAATAGAAAAGTGGATTTTTTTTTTTTCTTGAGAAGAAAATGTCTAGCAATTGGGGTCACTCTTCACAGTCAAAATTGACTTTAAAAAGATCATTTAAATGTTCAATTTGAAATACTGTCTATAGGCTGCTCTTCAAAGAGGAGTGCTTATTGAGAAAAGGCAGTAGTCCTCCAGTTTTCTATAGTGGAAAGAATGCTAGAACTCCTGGAGTCAGGAGAAATTAGGTCAAGGCCAGTTCTGCAGATAACCAGCTGCTTTGGGACTTATTACTTATCCTCTCTGAGTCTTACTGTCTTCATCTCTAAATTGAAGGTTTACAGTAAATAATTTCTACACCTTTCTTCATATATAATAAACAGAAGATAAATTTCCCTAGGCAGGTCTGACATAGGCAGCCACCTCCCCATTTGAGTGTTCCTCAATCCCTCCCCCACCAAATACTTATCAACCCGAGCTGGCTGGCTCAGGCTCAGAATTGCCTAATTAAAGCTTCATTCCTTAAGAGTAGTTACTGGTTAAAATAAAAGTATTACTAGATGGAACTTTGCAGGCTATTTGCCATATTATTTAGTTCATTTAACTAATCTAATAAGCAGTAATTGAACACATAAGATATTCAAGATGCTGAGTGGGGCTGTGGCTATGTTTGGAGTGATGGGGAGGAATGTAAAGATGAATAACATATGGTCCTGCACTTGAAGGACCCATAATGAGTGGTGGAGAACGGGAAGATCTGCATAAATACCAGATGAGCCCCGTGGATTGTGAGTGCCGTAAGAGTTCAGATGGAGAGAGGGATTGCTGTCAGCTGCAGTGGTCAGGGAATTTCTTTTTTAAATTGAGATTAGGCTTGAATATGGCTTTGAAAGACAGTTGGCTGATAAAAAAGACATAGGTAAGGGGCTATGGCTTGGCATGAATCAAGGCTTAGAGGTGAGAATAACAAAGGCAGATTGGGAAGTATAGTTCAATATACAAGGGGAAGCCATGATACCATAAAAGATAGACAAAGAAAATTAGATTTAATACAGTAAGTAAAAGCGAGTGCTCATTTGTTTTTAAACAAGGAAGTGACATGCTGCTGGGTGAATTTCAGGAACTTCATGTGATGGAGTGTGCAGAATAATTTTCAGGAAAAAAAACGCCCTAAGCCTTCAGAGCTTCAACCCTCACCCCTTGAATATTATTGAATGAGCGTTTTTGGAATTTGATCTGATGTCCTTCTAGGAAGAAGGGTTGACTGTAAATAATCTTGCCAGCAAAAATAAGCAGGTTGGGAAGAAAAAGTATTGCAAGGGTTTTTAAAGTGAAGGGGCAGAGATAGGTGTGCCTACTCTGGCTCTCCAGTCCCAGCATCATTAGCATTCATCCTCTTTCCTCTTCCATTTGTTATAGCCCTTAAAAGTGAGTAAAATGTCAAGTGTAAAAGGTCACGGGTACCTTTTTGGGGGGTTATATTTGGGTTCTCATGGTTTTAAAAAATGTAGAAGCTATAGAACCTGCCTTCTCCCTCATTTTTCTGTCCTCTCACTAGATGAAGACATATTTAATAGATTCCATATTGGAATTACTAGTAAAAGTTTTAGAGTCTAAGCGTCTGTTCTGATATTGCTGCGTAACAAATTACCCCAAAACCAAGGGGCCAAGCAATCACTTACATGCCTCACGAATCTCTAATCGGAGCTGGGCTGGGTGGGAAGGCTCATCTCTGCTCCACACGGTATCAGCTGGGACAGGTCAACTGGAGGCTGGAGGACCCACTGCCATGATGGCACCCTCTCATGGCTGGCAAGTTGGCTCTGGTTTTTGGCTGGGGGCTTGAGGTGAGGGGCTTGCCAGAAGGCTGGGATGGGGAACCCTGGTTTCTCTTCACATGGGCCTCTTCATGGTTGCTTGGCTTCCATGTGGCTTGGTGGCCGAGTTCCACAAGTGAAGATCCTGAATGAGAAAAAGAGGCGGGGCAGGGGTGGGGGGGGAAGAGAGAGAGAGAGAGAGCGAGAGAGAGGGAGCGCCAGACAGAAGTTCTACCGCTCTTTTGATCTAAATTTGCAAGTTACCAGCACAGCTTCCACCACATTTTATTTGGTGGATGTGAGTAAGCCATCCCAAATTCGAGAGTTGGGGAATTTGACTCCACCTCTACATGGGAGAAATATCACAGAATTTGCCAACAAGTTTTAAAGCCACCACAGCACCCATAGGATTCTCTGCCCCCACCCTGCCGCCTGGCCAGTTCATCTTCCTCTCTCTTTAATTGTATCTTTAAATGTTCATAGGAGTGAACCTGGGACACTGTCTAGGACAGGGCCAGATAGGTCACGTTTGTGAGTGAAGCAGGGTATGGGGATGGTGATGTAAAGGAGAGAATTTTCCTCACCTAAAGGAGACAGACCCAACCTCCCAGGCCACCACTCTGGAACTTCTGGCTGGATGGAGAAGCAGAGGTAAACTTCACCTTGTCCCACTAGACTCTTTCTTGTTGTTGTTCAGTTAATCTTCCTGATTATTTTTTAAGGACAGGACAGTGGGTGATATAATCTATATGGGTCAGGAGTGGAAACATGCTTTTAGAGGATGTCCTTCATCCTTGAAGCTGGTGTCTAAATGACAGTTCTCAGCGAGGGGCAGGATGCTGGATTAAAGGGAGCATGGGACTGACCTTGTTTAGATATTTTATGCTCTAATAAAGCAGATAGTCTGTGGATAGGCCCTTCAGCTACATCCATGTCCCTGACTCTGGTGTCTGCTGTCACATGTTACTTAGAAAGCTGGTATTCCAGCCCCCAAAGTGTGTGGGGTGCCTGAGCTCTCAGCACAGATGAGAAGCTGAGCTGCAAAGACCTGATCTGAGACGATGGTGGAAACTCTCTGGGTAGAGTTGTCTTAGGGAGTCACAGATTCAATCATAAAATACCATCCTCTGTGATTTGAAAAAGTGGTGGCTTTTCAGCACTCCTTTATCCTTGTTCTTAAACGGAAGAGATGTGACTGTATTCTCTTCAGGTGGGTTCTGCATGGCTAAAGTTACACTTGATAGCTTCTGGCTTGCCTTTAATTTCAAATATGGGAGAGAGAGGATGTTATTTGGAGAGTCCTTTAAGCCCTTTCCACTGATGGAAAGAGCACGATGCTTCATTGCTTGTTGATCTCCTAGGTTTCCAAGAGTTGTTTTTGAGTCAGTTAGAAATAGCTGAACAATTTTGGTATTAAATTGCAAACTCCTTTCACTTAGGAGCTCCAACATTTATTAGTCAGCTGTCCTATAGAACAGATTTTTCGCTCTTATTCTTAAAGGCCTTGCCCATTTCTTCGATAAATAACACTGTCTGATGTCAATGATATATTTTATTATACTGATATTTATTAAAACTATTTATGTCATGGAACCATATGCTGGAAGAGGGCTACGTCTATACCCTTGGTTTTGGAAGCAGAAGTTTGTTGTATTGGATGCAGAGCCTGGGATGGTGGTAGATGATGTTTTAATTAAGCAGAGATTTTTCCTTCTTTTGGGGTTTTTTTTTTTTGCATTAAAACCTTTAGAAAGGTTAAAGACTTAGAGAACTGTCCGAAGAATGAGTTGTTTTTATAAACAGCATATAACCAGTTGGTTTCTCTCCTCTCTCCTGGTTTCTTGGGTGCTCATGGCTTGTTGAATACTCAGGTGGAGGCATTTCTGGAGAATGCTAGATTAAAATAGTGCTGCAGAGTCCGGCAGGAAACAGAGGCACACTCAAGCAGGAAGTTTGGGAGAGTTTAAGGAAAGATCTATTTACAAAAGTGTAGGCAGGTTAAGGGAAACCAAATAAGGACAATGAAAGCACCCTGAGGGGACAGAGGAAGGGAACGAACTTCAGGTGGGAGAGGCCGCTGGATGGGGCTGTGCGTAGAGCAGAGGAACATATCCACCCACCAGGAGAAGACTGAACAGTAAACCCTCCGGCTCTCTTCCTTCTGCTCACGAGGCCTTCCATTGCAGACCCCAACCCGAACCCAGGGAGATGGCAAGAAGCCCAGCGCTGCATTCCATAAAATGTAGCCTTCTGGGCTTCTGAGCAGGGTGAAGCATAGAGAGTGGACTTGAAGGGGCCAATGGAGAGTAGCTATCACAGCAGATAAACACGACCCTACAGTTTTGGTTTGTTAGCTGTTTTTTTCACAAAAACAAGCTCATCTGGTGGGCCTAGTTGCGTGATGAATTTCATACAAGTTTCCCTCTAATAGGAAGGTGAAAATTCAGATGCATAAAATCCCCCCCCCACACACATTTTCATTAGCCTGGGGACAAAGGGGATTGGAAGCTTTCCATTTCTGGTTTTCTTCAGGCCACGGTGTGGAGGTGGAGTTCTGCGGGTGGATAGCAGAGGTGGGCTAAGGTATTTGGAACTAAACTTTCTTAGCGAAAAGGAGATCCTGGTTCTGGACTAGGGCAGTGAACCCTTGGCAGAGCCTCTGAGAGGGCCAGGGATGGGGATGAGGAGACAACGTGCCCGTCAGTTAGATTTGCAAACCCCTCACTGCCTGGTGGCAGAGGGACGGGACCTCAGAGGCAGGGGAACTCCTGTGGTAAATGTGCTCAGAAGGGAGAACAAGTTCCAAGAAGTGCTCAGCCTCTGTCTCAGAAGTGTATTTATCTGGTAGCCTCTGGCCATTTGGGGGTTTAGAACCGTCACACCATGCTTTATTTCTCTTTTAAAAATAGAATTGTCTAACTCTGTATACCCACGGGGTCATGTCTTTCAGTGTGGAAGCAGCCGGAAATAGAAGGGAAGAGAGCCCTTTACAGTTTCCAACGTATGCTAATTTATGTGTTGTCGTGGAAAATCCATTACATGAAAACAGTATGTGCAATTTTTTACGTATAAGAAATCAGAGGGATTTTCAAGGCTATAACCTTTTACAAGAAGCCTAACTGCATGCACATTGGCTCTCAACCATATAAAGTGGGTCTGTGGTATTTCCCATTCAGTCTGCTCCAATCTCAAAGTATCAGAAGGACTTGGTATAAGGCAAGCTCATGGTGCTTGCTCAAAAGCAGCATCTTGGGGGAGATTTCAGCTTCTGAGGCTTTGGCTCCTTCTCCAAAGGAAAGTTCACATCCAAAATATGGTTGTGAACTGCCCTCCGATACTGGAAATTCGTATACCTCAAAGGCTGCATTTAGAAAAAGGAATGATCACTTAAATAGGTTATGGAAGGTGCCACATTCAACAGGTGTATCCATGTAAAGACCCAAAGGGGCTGAAAAATTCCTACAGTCATTCGGTTTGAGAGGCACCTTAATTTGTTAATTGATCTGTTTGTTTGTTTGTGGTATGAGTTGGTGATCTACCTCTTTTCCAAATGGATAGCCAGTTGTCTCAACATCATTTATGGAGGAGTCAATTTTTTCCCTATTGATTTTATTTATTTATTTATTTATGACCATGCCACACAGCATACAGGATCTTATTTCCCTGATCAGGGATCAAACCCGTGCCGCCTGCAGTGGAAGTGTGGAGTCCTAACCACTGGACCACCAGGGAATTCCCTGTTATTGGTCTTGAATTCTAATATTCACAAAGGCAACCTCTGTGTGGGAGAATAAATAAGTAGTGTTAATTGCACTTGTTTTAATTCAACCATGAGAAAAATTAAGCCTTTCATAAGTGGCTGATTTTCTGGATGACAGTTTCTGCTGCAGAACCATTCCTTTTATTTTGTGATGGAAAGAAAGGTTTAAAATGTTTTCAATTAAAAGTTTCATTCTTTTTTTTCCCTTCTCTAAAAATATGCTGTGGAAGAATACTGTTTTAATTGGAAGAAATATTTAGCTCAATACAACTAAAATATAACTGAGTATAATCAGAAAATGAAATAATCCGGATCAGATCTGAAAGAACCCACAAGGTTCTTGTATGGATGCACACCAGAAATTTACCTTGAGACCTGCAGCTTTACAGGGTAGGCACTGAGGAGTCTTGGTCATAAGCCAACAGGCTGGACATTTGCTATGTGCAAGGCACAAGACTTGTTCTGTAAATATAAGATGAGATTATTGCCTTCCAGAAGCTATTGTCTAATTACAGAGATAAAATCCATGAAAACTAATTGATATATAAGAAATACGTAACTGTTCAATAGAAACAATGCCACAAAGCTGTGCAAGCTTATCTCCCAGATAAATGATACAAGTAATAAGTGTCTTATTCAGAAAAGGGAGAGACGATTATGGAAAGGCCTGGAGTGACTTGGAGATGGAACTTGAGTTGTGTTTTTCAGGACAGCTATGAGTTGATAGACTTAGAAAGGCCTTGGGCATTGATGGAGGAAATCATGAAATAATAGAGCATAAAATGGACAAGGATTGGGCTTCCCTGGTGGCGCAGTGGTTGAGAGTCCGCCTGCTGATGCAGGGGACACGGGTTTGTGCTCCGATCCGGGAAGATCCCACATGCTGTGGAGCGGCTGGGCCCATGAGCCATGGCTGCTGGGCCTGCGCGTCTAGAGCCTGTGCTCTGCGGCGGGAGAGGCCACAACAGTGAGAGGCCCGCGTACCGCAAAAAAAAAACCAAAAACAAAATGGACAAGGATTTCATGGTCATGTAATCTGGACCATACTTGAACACCACCAGTGAGTCAGCCTTCATGGGTAACCTGCTCTATTTTTGCTTAGCATTAGTCATCAGAAAGTTCTTCTGTTTGGTCACAGGTGCAATCTGTATCTCTTCCCCATTCCAACTCTTTAACTTCCATTCTAGTTCTTGCAGAGAACTCTGAACCCCTCTTCCATATGAGAGCCTTGAAGTATTAAGGAGTATTTTATGTTCCCTATGTCTCCTCCCTGCCCAGTTCTTTCAGCTGTTTCTTATTTTTCATCATTTTCAGATACTTTGCCATCTCGGTCACTTTTCTCTATGCATCTTGAGACCCTGCCTTTACCAGTACTTCTGTCTCCTGTAAAGCACAGATCTGATCACTCCACTGTTGAAAAGCTTCAGTGGCTCTCAAGTCCCCATGGAATGAATGCAGGCTCCTGTTTCCCCTTCTGTAAAATGCCACCTTAACCAGAAAATCCAGTATGATGCAGCATCTGATGTGTCCCCACCTCCACCTTTCCTGGGAGTGAACTTGGCTAGGCCCGGTCAGGTTCCTGGTGCAGGCAAGGATGGAGGGGAGTGAGGTCTTGTCATTGTGGTATTATTTTTCCTTTGGTGAAGGAGCAAAGCCATTGCCTGTGAGCTGTAAGTAGTGCCCTTCTGTTGTCCTGGTATTACATACGGCTTCCAGAGATGCCAAGGCTGATGTGGAATTGCCAGGCCTTCCTTTGGCTCTGGCCTCAGCCCAGTGCAGTGTCTTTCTCCTCACGGCTGCCAAGCCTTTGACCAAGGTGGTGCCACTGCCACCACCCCTGTCCTGAGTATGAGCTCATTAGGGCCTCAGGCCCCGATGTAACACAAAGGCTATGCTGGCTGAGTTTCTGTTTTTCACCGCTCCACGAAGCTAACAGGGTCTTTTGTGGCATTTAGGCTGGCTGGGAAAGTAGGTTAGTTCCCAGAAAGAAAGATGACTGCGGCCTGCAAAATGCATTCCTTACGCTATATGGATTGAGTTTCATTTACTTGTTTCTATTTGCTGTTCTCGCTCTGTCTTATAAGGATTTGAGCTGTTATAGTCCAACTCAGTACCCTTATCACAGCATTCTGAAAGGAAAAGTCTATCTATAAATTCAGGGAAGGAGAGTAGAGTGTAGCTTTTGGCTTTATTGAGAAAGCTCAGAATGACTTCTTGTTTTTATTCTGCGTCATTTTAAAGTCAATCACATGGCTTCTCTGCAGAGCCCTTATCCTACACTGATATTTCCCAGATTCATTTGTTGATTTGCTATAAGCTCCATGACAGCCTTCAGCACCCCGTTTTAATTCTCTGCATAGCACTTATCACTTCCTGGTACTTCTCATGTTTATTTGCTGATTTGTTGTGAGCTGCACGAGAGTATAAACACTATATTTGTTCATTACTCTGTCCTGTGTTCAGGAATGAATGTTACATCATTCGTGGTATAAAATGCATTCTTCTCCATACTTTGGAGTTGGAGTGGCCTTATGAGCCTTGTTAGGTTTTAGCAAAAAGAGAAAAATTTCCAGAATGAGTGCTATCCAAAAGATGCCTTCCTGCTTACTAGTGTCCCTTATGGCTTCTCCCAGGGTCCCACTACCAATGGTCATCCACCCACCCCCACTGGAATCTTCAGGAATGAAAAGCTGCCCACTGCATTGTACTTCCCTGGGGTTTTGCTTTCTGAGTATTTTTTACAAATTTATATGTGGCCTAAACCGATTGGTCTGAGTACCCTATTAACCGTATGACAAATATTTTGCTGCCAATCTTGTTCATTCCTCCTTTATCTCCCTGAACAACTGGAAAACTGCCTCCTTATTTCTTAAAGGGCCACAGCATTCAGATACATGAGCTGAGCTACAGACCCACATACATTTCTATCTACTTTACCAAATGTACTGTTTTCTTTGAGAGTCAGCCTGCATTCCTTCCTTCCTTCCCTTACTCCCACCCTCCCCCTCTCCCTCCCTTCCTTCTTTTCTTTAGGCTTTTGTTGAACACCTGCTGTATGCCAAGTCTTGTGCTAGGATCTGGGATACCATGGAAAATAAGACACGTAGGATGTCTGCCCTCTCAGAGCTTACAGTCATGAAGGTTTATTAGAGATTACCGATAAAACAGTTCTCCCCTCACTCCCTCTCCCGCCTGCCCCACCACATACACACAATACATGCTTCGACTGAAGGGTTAAGTTCTGTTTTAATGAGCATCATTATGGTGTAGAGACTGGCTTGTGGAATCAGATAGGCCTGGGATGACATCCCAGGTCTTCCATTTATTACCTGGGTGACGTTGCCCACATAACTTAATCTCTTTTCAGCTTTCTCATTGGTAAAATGGGGAGAATACAGGGGAAGGCGAAATGAAATGTAATTGACTTAAAGCACTTAAGATAGGACCTGACTCAATAAATGACAGTGATGAGAATGAAGATGGTGATCATAGCTGGGAGCCTGGACGGGGCATTTGGAAGGAGTTTGACCTTGGCTCTGATACACATGCTCTTAATCTCTAGTTTCTTGACCAAGATAATAGGATCTGTTTAAATTAACAAAAAGGAAAAGGAGGGAAACATAGTTGGGATATATATGAGTATAGTAATCATATTTTCTGAACTCAAAAGATCATCCCATGTAGACTGACAAGCATGTATATGCATTTCTCTGGAGAGGGGGCAGAATATTTGTATCTGGGCCACTGGTCACTGTGTAACATGGGCTGCCATCTCCTCTAACAAAAAAGCTACTGAGAAAAGACAAGGAACTTGTTGGGAACGGGTACCGAGTGGGGAGAGAAGGAAGAGAGGACAAAGCCTCTGGGCTTTCTCATTTCCTGCTCTATTTAACAAGACTTGCCTGTAGCTTTTATAGCCTGGTCCTTAAATAATTGAAGACCATCTTAAGTACCAAAATCTTCCATAAATTTCATGAAAGTGAGTAATGTGCCCTATCGCCCTGTGCTGAACTAGGATGGAAATTCTATGCATCGCAGTCTGCTGCGGGGACCCCTGTGAGTGGTAAAGGGGGAGTTCATTGTAGCAGAGCCAAGGTCCGCCTGAGAGAAGTGAATGCACCTGCCTGTGAGTGTTCACCTGTGGGGCCTTTAATGGGATTTCTGTTTGAAATTGGTTTTCAGTGTCTGAGGGGCCACGTTGAAATCCCCTCATTAGCACCAAGTTTGTTGCTTGGAAAACAAATTTTCTGTGAAAATTTGTTCATTATTTTTTTAGTGCCTTTTAGCATTTTGAGCACTTAGAATGACTCTTCAGGAAACAACAGGTCCAACGAAAAATGTCCTAAAGGAAAGAAAAGCAGCCTCTCAATTCTCTTAGAAGACTTGTTTTTCAGCAGAGGTATCTAAACATAGTAGAGTGTGGACATTGAATAAAAATAGTTTAGGACAAAAATAGAAAATAGAGGCTTGTTCTCCTGGTATGAAAACACGTGTAACGATCACAGCGTTTCTTGTTTTCCACCGTAACCATTTCTGAGTAACATTTCAGGCTGGGCAAACAGTTCTTTCTCCTTTCCACCTTCTAAGTCCCTCCCTCGGCTTTTCAAAGGACTTGCATTTCTGTCTTTGTTTCTTATTTAAATGTGAATTTCCATTAGGAGAAGATTCAGAAAAGACTATAGTGAGATGAAGTATGTCCATGTAAACCTGCTATTTCCTCCACTTAGTCAGGATACCCACCCCAACTTCCCAACCCTCCCCTCCCCCACGTCCCCCCCCATCCCACCCCTTTGCCTTGTGTTGGCATTTCCCCTGCATAGCACCTATCATAGTAATAACCTAAAAATAAATTTTGTTATTTATTTTAGAATATCTCCTTTTTTTGCTGGACTGGAATCTCCATGATGGCAGGAGGGGAGATTGTCCTGTTCACCTTGGTACATACTGGGCCTGGTTCAGTGACTGGCACATTGCAGGAGCTCAGTTTATATTTTGAGTAATAGCTAACTCAAAAATAGCTATTTATTGAATAACAGGCAAACTGCTAGTGAAAGAATCAGCCTTCAAAATACTTGCATCCATTAAACTTCAAAGTCTAAAAAATCCACGTGAGACTTATTTGTATATTGCTTTGAATGTTTAAGAGATGGTATATATCAAATGCTACAACTAAGTTGGATATGAACATTTGAGTTTCTAAAAGTGTGCATTGATTTCAAATAAATTATTGTATCTTCTCATCCCTGTGTGAGATAGAGAAGAGGTAGGTAGTTTTACTAAATTACAGCTAGCATAGGGAGAGTAAGTCATGGGTGAGGGTAGGGCCCCAAGCCCTGGCCTCTCATGAGAGCAGTCAAAGAAACATCCTTATATTACCAGTCAGGGTCCCATCAGGAAGTGAAGGCACCCTTGAACTGGCCATTCAAGCAGAATTTAACAAAATGAAAGTGAGGCTAGGGTTTATAGAAACTATTAAGAGATAATGCAGTACCCCAGGGCTAGCTACAGCTGGGAGCCTTTACTCCCACTAGTCCTGAAAGGTCAGGGGATGGAGAGTTACCAGAATCCATAGAGGGTGGCTGAAAGGAAAGGGCCATCCAATATGAGCTGTGCCCTTTGGTAGGAGCACTGCCAGCCCATGGCATCCTGGCAGGGAGGAAGCTGGGGCAATGCAAACAGCACCTTCAACCTTCTCCTACTTCCTAACCTCCTGCCAGTGCCTTCTATGGATACAATCCAACCGGAAGTCAGGGGATAAGGGAACCCATTGATTTAGTCCATAACGGTCAGGTGGAGCAGGTTGGAGAACGAATGTGAGGTGCAAAGAGAAGATAAAAGGTAAAGGAGATAGAAGACACAGCCGCATTCTCTTCACTGAAACCCACCGGAGGACAAAGAAACCCTGGAAAGTGTGGAATGAGGTTATTTATGTGAGGTCCTTGGAGTGTCAACCTGGGCACTGTTCCAATGAGAAGTGTTATATCCAATGCCATGGAGCAGCTCACTTTACAAACTAGCTGTCTCAGTAACTGGTCATTTGTTCAGCAAGTATTTGCAAGCCCTTTGCTGTGTTGGGTGTGAGAGCTTGTAAGGGAGGCTTTTGGTGCCCTCATTTTCCTTTAGTGCAAGTCTGTATCTGTAGGCTGTCCTTGAGTGCAGGTACTCAAGGTGAGGTTCCCAGACCAGCAGCAGAGCAGCAGCACCTTGGAGCTGGTCAGAAATGCAAATCCATGACCACACCCTAATCTTCCGGGTCAGCATCTCTGGGTTGGGGTTCAGAAAACTGTGTTTTAACAGCTCTCCAGGTGATTCCTAGCAGGCTTAAGCTTGAGACGCCTTAGCAGGTATTATAAACTTTCGGAACATGAAAAAATAAGCGCATGGCTGTTGAGTAACACACACACGCACACACACACCACTGCAGTTCACACAATTTTATCTTAATCTTGGCATATTTTCAAACAGTCCTGTAAAATAAGGAAATTGGATGAAAGAAGTGGTTTTCAAACAGTGTTTATCTGATCCCTTTCAGAGCCAAGGGGGTCACTGGGCCAATCCACTCAACTAAAGTGATACACTTATTTTTATAATATTTCATTTGGACACGGGGTTCTAAGGCTTAAGAAGCTTTGAAAACCCCTG
Source organism: Stenella coeruleoalba (assembly GCF_951394435.1). Classification (NCBI taxonomy): domain Eukaryota; kingdom Metazoa; phylum Chordata; class Mammalia; order Artiodactyla; family Delphinidae; genus Stenella; species Stenella coeruleoalba. The sequence continues at coordinate 33,972,694 of NC_137163.1, forward strand.
TTTGAGATGATCAAAGGTTCCCTCTTGTTCAGATGTTCCATGGTGTTGTATATATGTGTCAATTGCATTGATGATGTATGGAATCTATATTTATAGCTTACATAGATGCATATTTTGTTTTATTTCAAAATATTAGAATTGACTTATGGCCAGAGGTGTTATTTTTCCGTTTCCTGCCCTTTGTGGTACAGCTGAAGTGGTGTGCCCATAAACCTTTCACCATGCGAATGCATGTGTGATTTCCAGAATGGCAGTTCCTTCTCGGCAACATGTCCTTAGTTGTTTTAGCTCTTATTGCTGTTTTGAACACAAAGCATTTGCAGAAAGTGTCACTACATTTCTGCTTGCATCAACTCTTGCGTCTGAACTGTCCATGTAAGCATTAGGCTGTTAATTATTTAAAAACGGAAAGTGGTATGGTTCAGCAGGCAGGCTCAGAGCTGTTCTCATCCCGGTTCTGTATTTGGCCTACAAATCCAAAACCTTGGGCAATCACCCATTATTTCTGTACTTGCATCTTCTTATTTGTCAAAAAGCCATAATAATATATTGCCTGCCTATATTAAATGTGGTGGCTCCGAAATTTCTGCTTAGAAGGGTGTTTGCGGCAGTAGCCTTGTTGCTAGAGGTGGGGAGTAGAATAAGGGCTTACTTGTCTTGAGGGCAAATTTGTAAAGCAAGCACACACTAGTTTTCTTAGTTTGTGTATCAAAATTCATAAAATTAAAAAATTTCCAAAAAACCTTTTTTTAGACTATATGGAAAATTAATAAAATGGCGATAAATTATATCAAAGAATACTCTTTAAAAAATTAAATTGGCTTTGGAGGAGAAATTATTGGGGCAGGAAGAACTAAAGTTTTTGCCCCAGCCACTTCTTTTTTTATTGAATATAGTTGATGTACAATATTAATGTTAGTTTCAGGTGTACCATATAGTGATTCAACATTTAAATACATTACAAAATGATCACCATAAGTCTAGTAACCATCTGTCTCTATACAGAGTTATTACTGAACATATTCCTTATGCTGTATATTACATCCCGTGACTTATTTATTTTATAACCAGAAGTTTGTTCCTCTTAATCCCCTTCATCTATTTCACCCAGCCCCCCGTCCCCCACCCCTTTGGCAACCACCCATTATTCTCTGTATCTGAGTCTGTTTTTATTTTGTTTGTTCATTTGTTCTGTTTTTTAGATTGCACATATAAGTGAGATCATACAGTATTTGTCTCTGTCTGACTTTTTTTCACTTAGCGTGATACTCTCTAGATCCATCCATGCTGTTGCAAATGGCAAGGTTTTATTTTTTATGGTTGAGTAATATTCCATTGTTTACATATACCACATCTTCTTTATCCATTCTACTGATGGACGTTAGGTTGCTTTCACATCTTGGCTATTGTAAATAATGCTGCAGTGAACATAGGGATGCATATATCATTTCAAATAAGTGTTTTGTTTTCTCTGGATAAATACCCAGAAGTGAAATTGCTGGATTGTATTGTAGTTCTATTTTTAATTTTTTTGAGGAAACTTTATACTGTTTTCCATAGTGGCTGCACCAATTAACAATCCCACCAACAGCGTACTAGGGTTCCCTTTTCCCCACATCTTCACCAACACTTGTTATTAGTTGTCTTTTTGATGATAGCCATTCTTACAGGTGTGAAGTGGTTTCTCATTGTGGTTTTGGCTTGCACTTCCCTGATGATTAGTGATGTTCAGCATCTTTTCATGTGTCAGTTGGTCATTTGTATGTCTTCTTTGGATAAATGTTTTTTCAGGTCCTCTGCCCATTTTTTAAATTGGATTGTTTGTTTTTTTCATATTGAGTTGTATGAGTTCCTGATATATTTTGGATATTAACCCCTTATTGGATGTATTATTTGCAAATATCTTCTTCCATTCAGCAGGTTGCCTTTTTGTTTTGTTAATGGTTTCCTTCACTGTGCAAAAAGTTTTTACTTTTATGCGGTCCCATTTGTTCATTTTTGCTTTTGTTTCCCTTGCCAGAAAAGACAGATTCCCCCAAAATATTGCTAAGACAGACGTCAAAGAGCATACTTCCTAGGTTTTCTTCTGGAGGTTTTATGGTTTCATATCTGACATTTAAGTCTTTAATCCATGCATCTGAAAAGAATGTGTATTCTACTGTTTGGGGATAAAAATATTCTGTATATACCTATTAATTCCATCTGATCTAATGTGTCATTTAAGGCTGATGTTTCCTTATTGATTTTCTGTCTGGATAATCTGTCCCTTGATGTAGCGGATGTGTTAAAGTACCCTACTACACTAAGTCCCCTACATACGAACCTTCAAGTTGTGAACTTTCAAAGATGTGAATGTGTGTTCACATGTCCAGTCACATAAGTTAGTTCACGTGTCTGGTGTACATTGTCACGTGTGTGCATCCTCTATAAGTGGTTGTGCTTTTGTGTACTCTACAGTACAGTACTGTACAGTAGTACGGTATTTTTATTTCAAGCCTAGGATGTCCAGAAGCAAGCGTAAAAGCAGTGATGATGTAGCTGGTACTGCTAAGAAGTGCCAAGCGATAACAATGGAGCTTGCTGTGCAGCACAAGGAGCTTACTAAAGAAGACCTGATGGAATTGGAGACCCAGAGAAAGGATGAAGAGAGACGAGGAAGAAGAAGTAACTGAAGAACTGAAGTGATTCACTATGCAGGAAATGGCAAGGGGATTTTCTTTATTTGAGGAGGCACTATTAGTTTTTGAGGCACAGGACCCGAACGTAGAATGGTACACAAGGGTTGCAGCAGCTGTTCAGAATGCAATCCAGTGCTACCGTGTCATCTATGATGAGAAAAGAAGAGCTATTACCCAGACATCACTGGATCATTTTTTTCAAGAGGGTAGATAGAATTGAATCTAGCAAGGAACCAGAACCTGTGCCATCAGCGTCAGGCGTGAGTGAGATTGCAGCCTGCCCTCCGTCTCCTATTGCTGAGGATCCTTCAGCTCTACCATCTCCCACCTCCTCTCCCTCCTCCAGTCAGTAACTCTTCTTGCTTGTTCACTCGATGCCAACCCCTCTATGCCAGCTGTTGTACTGTACTACTGTACGTTTCAAGGTACTGTACTGTAAGATTAAAAATGTTTTCTTTATTTTTTTTGTTTTTTTTATGTATTATTAGTGTGAAAAGTATTATAAACCTATTATAGTACAGTACTATATAGCTGATTGTGTTAGTTGTGTACCTAGGCTAACTTTGTTAGACTTATGAACAAATTGGACTTATGAACTTGCTCTCAGAATGGAACTTGTTTGTATGTAGGGGACTTACTGTATTATTGTGTTACTGTCCATTTTTCACATTATGTTTGTTAATATTTGCTTTATGTATTTAGGTGCTCCTATGTTGGGTGCACATACAATTGTTATATCTTCTTCTTGGATTGATCCCTTTCTCATTATGTAATGTCCTTCTTTGTCTCTTGTTACAGTTTTTGTTTTAAAGTCTGTTTTGTCTGATATAAATATTGCTACCCCAACTGTCTTTTTAATTTCCATTTGCACGGAATATCTTTTTCCAGTCCTTAATTTTCTGTCTGCACGTGTCTTTACATCTGAAGTGAGTCTCTTATAGGCAGCATATATATGAGTCTTGGTTTTTTTTTTTCATTCAACCCCTCTGTATATTTTGATTAGACCATTTAATTCCTTTACATTTAAAGGAATTTTCTACCGGTGTGTTCTTATTGCCATTGTGGATTGTTTTTTGGTTGTTTTTGTAGTTCTTCTCTGTTCCTTTCTTGCTCTCTTCTCCTGTGATTAAATGACTGTCTTCTGTGTTATGTTTGGATTCCTTTCCCTTTTTTTGTGTATCTATTATAGATTTTTGGTTTGTTGTTACCATTAAGTTTATATATAATAATCTATATATAGATGTGATGATTTTAAGATGATTTTACTACTCTTGTCTTTTAACCTTTCTACTAGCTTAATAAGTGGTTGATATATTACCTTTGTTATATGTTTGTCTTTACCAGTGAGATTTTCCTTTCAAAATTTTCATATGTCTAGTTGTGACCTTTCTTTTTTACTTTAAAAAAGTCCCTTAAACATTTCTTGTAAAGCTAGTTTAGTGGTGGTGAACTCTTTTAGTTTTGTTTGTCTGTAAAACTTCTTACCTCTTCTTCAAATCTGAATGATAATCTTGCCAGATAGAGTATTCTTGGTTGTATGTTTTTCCCTTTCATTAACTTGACTATATTGTGCCACTCCTTTCTGTGCTGCAAAGTTTCTGCTGAAAAGTCAGCTGATAGTGTTAATGGGAATGTCTGTAAGTAGTTGCTGTCCTCTTGGTGCTTTTAATATTTTCTTTTTATTTTTAATTCTTGACATTTTACTTATAATGTGTACTGGTGTGGATCTCTTTGGGTTCATCTTGTTTAGGACCCTCTGTGCTTCCTGGACCTGGATGTCTGTTTCCTTTTACAAGCTAGGGAAATTTTTAGCTATTTTTTCTTCAAAGAAGTTATCTGCACCTTTCTGTTTCTTTTCTCCTTCTGGGACCCTTATAGAGCAAATATTAGTACACTTGATGTTGTCCCAGATGTCTCTTAAATTATCCTCACTTAAAAAAAAAATCTTTTTTTTTTCTGTTCAACTTGGATGATTTCCACTTCTCTGTCTTCCAGCTCAATGATCCATTTCTCTGTATCATCTAATTTACTGTTGATTGCTTCCAGTGTATTTTTCATTTCAGTTATTGTATTCTTCATCTCTGATTGATTCTTTTTTATATTTTCTAACTTTTGGTTGAAATTCACACTGTATCCATTCATTCTTCTAAGTTCAGTAAGTATCTTTATAATCATTACCTTAAACCTTTATTAGGTAGTTTGCTTATCTCCATTTTGTTTAGTTCTTTTTCTGAGGTTTTGTTCTTGTTCCTTTGTTAGGAACATATTCTTCTATCTCTTAGTTTGCCCAAATCTCTTTGTTTATTTCTGTGTATTAGGTATGTCTGTTACATCTCCCAATCTTGGAGAAGTGGCCTCATGTAGGAGGTGTTCTACAGGGTCCAGCAGTGTACTCCCCTCTGGCCACCAGAGCTTGATGCTCTAGGGGTGTCCCTTATGTGGGCTGCATCATGCTTCTGTTGTGCTGGGGCTGATTACTGTGAGTGTGCTGGTAAGCAGGGCTGGCTCTCGACCTAGCTGTCTCATGCAGTTGCTGTCAGTGCACTGGTGGGTGGGACAGGCCTCCAGCATGAGTAGTTGTGATGCCTGGTGATATGCCTCTGCTGCGGACCTGCTGGTGGGTACTACTGGAGGCAAGCCCCCAGTGCTAATTGGCTACAGGGAGGATTCCAAAATGGTGCTTGCCAGCACCATTGTCAGCATGGTAGATCAAGATCCCCAGAATGGCTGCCACCAGTATCTCTGTCTCTAGGGGGAGTTCCAGCTGCCTTCTGCCTCTCTGGGAAATTCTCCAAGATCAGCAAGGGACTTTGTCAAACTGCCCACTTTGTCAAACTACTGGGACTCAGAGAGTGAGATTTTGTGCATGACCTTTAAGACTGGAGTCTCTGTTTCCTATAGCCTTCTAGCTCTCTTGAACAAGCCCCACTTGTTTCAAAGCCAGACATCCTGGGGGCTCATCTTCCCACTGGGAGACCCCTGGGCTGAGGAGCCTGATGTGGAATGGGGACCCCCTCACTCCTCAGGGAGGGCTTCTGCAGTTGTGATATCCCTCCTGTTGGTGGGTTGCTGACCTCGGGGTGTGGGTCCTGACTAGACTGTGTCTCCACCCCTTTTACTTGTCTCATTGAGGCTCCTTCTTTATGTCTTTAGTTGTGGAAAATCTTTTCTACTAGTTTCCAGGTCATTCTCACAGATAGTTGCCCTATAAGTAGTTGTAATTTTGATGTGCCCATGGGAGGAGGTGAGCTCAGGGTCTCCCTACTCCACCATCTCAGTCTGTCTCCCCCACCCACTTCTTGGCGTAGCTCCTGGTGGACCCTGGCATATTATGAAGGTAGTAAACCAATGAAAGAACTGAGCAAGTACAAGAATGAAAGGATTATCAAGTTGGTAGTATTTAAATTTCCTTAAGTTTCTTTAAAGAAGAAGCAGTGTTCAATTCATCTTTGTGTCTTTCCCCACCAACTCTGCACCAAGTGCAGTGCCTGTCTTTTAGTAGCTATTTAAAGAAATACATAAAGTGCAGATAAGTGTAACTCAGATGTTCCTTAGGTGACTTTGTTCAGTGAGATGTACATAAAATAGACTTGAACTCCATCCTGGGTGCTCTGAAGTCCTGGTGGCTTATGGTCTCAGGGTCCGCTCTTGCTCTGATTTCTAGCTGCTCCTGAGCTCTTGGTCACACGTGTGGCTCATCTGTAGCTGTGCTTCGCTCTCTGCCCTGTGTGGATCCACAGAGAGTTACCAGCCCCCTCTCCTTGGTTTCCCCTAAATAATTCTCATGCCTGGCATTTGTATGCAGCAGACTTCTCCTAACTATTCAGAGATACTAACTGGAGGATGGCAGCACATAGATAATTTAGTATTAAATACTAGTTTTGTCCTAAAAAATTCCCCTGGGGTGCATAACTTCTATTTTCTTAATTTCACCTTGTGACTTCCTTCTAAAGAGGACAGTATGGAAAAGGTGGTGAGAAAATAACTTCGCAGCGGAGAAATCTGACAGGTGATCAAGGTCAGCATCAACAGCCTTAAAACATTAATAGTATGTACCCTTGATATGATAATACATTCTTAACTCTATGATCATCCTCCTAAACCTACCCAAACCTCATAACCCCATTCTTTTTTTTTTTTTTTTTTTGTGGTACGTGGGCCTCTCCCTGTTGCGGCCTCTCCCGTCGCGGAGCACAGGCTCTGGACGTGCAGGCTCAGCGGCGATGGCTCACGGGCCTAGCCGCTCTGCAGCATGTGGGATCCTCCCGGACTGAGGCACGAACCCGCGTCCCCTGCATCTGCAGGCGGACTCTCAACCACTGCGCCACCAGGGAAGCCCATAACCCCATTCTTTTTTTTTTTTTTTTAAGATCTTTATTGGAGTATAATTGCTTTACAATGGTATGTTAGTTTCTGCTTTATAACAAAGTGAATCAGCTATACATATACATATATCCCCATATCTCTTCCCTCTTGCGTCTCCGTCCCTCCCACCCTCCCTATCCCACCCCTCTAGTGGTCACAAAGCACCAAGCTGATCTCCCTGTGCTATGCGGCTGCTTCCCACTAGCTATCTATTTTACATTTGGTAGTGTATATATGTCCATGCCACTCTCTCACTTTGTCCTAGCTTACCCTTCCCCCTCCCTGTGTCCTCAAGTCCATTCTCTAGTAGGTCTGCGTCTAGGTTCCCGTCCTGCCCCTAGGTTCCTCATGATCTTTTTTTTTTCTTTAGATTCCAAATATATGTGTTGGCATACGGTATTTCTTTTTCTCTTTCTGACTTACTTCACTCTGTATGACAGACTCTAGGTCGATCCACCTCACTGCATATAACTCAATTTCATTTCTTTTTATGGCTGAGTAATATTCCATTGTATATATGTGCCACATCTTCTTTACCCATTCATCTGTCAGTGGACGCTTCGGTTGCTTCCAAGTCCTGGCTATTGTAAATAGAGCTACAATGAACATTTTGGTACATGACTCTTTTTGAATTATGGTTTTCTCAGGGTATATGCCCAGTAGTGGGATTGCTGGGTCATATGGTAGTTCTATTTTTAGTTTTTTAAGGAACCTCCATACTGTTCTGTATAGTGGCTGTATCAATTTACATTCCCATTAACAGTGCAAGAGGGTTCCCTTTTCTCCACACCCTCTCCAGCATGTATTGTTGGTCGATTTTTTTGATGATGGCCACTCTGAATGGTGTGAGGTGATACCTCATTGTAGTCTTGATTTGCATTTCTCTAGTAATTAATGATGTTGAGCATTCTTTCATGTGTTTGTTGGCAATCTGTATATCTTCTTTGGGGAAATGTCTATTTAGGTCTTCTGCCCATTTTTGGATTGGGTTGTTTGGTTTTTTGATATTGAGCTGCATGAGCTGTTTGTAAATTTTGGAGGTTAATCCTTTGTCAACTGCTTCATTTGCAAATATTTTCTCCCATTCTGAGGGTTGTCTTTTGGTCTTGTTTATGGTTTCCTTTGCTGTGCAAAAGCTTTTAAGTTTCATTAGGTCCCATTTGTTTATTTTTGTTTTTATTTCCATTTCTCTAGCAGGTGGGTCAAAAAGGATGTTGCTGTGATTTATGTCATAGAGTGTTCTGCCTATGTTTTCCTCTAAGAGTTCTATGGTGTCTGGCCAGACATTTAGGACTTTAATCCATTTTGAGTTTGTTTTTGTGTATGGTGTTAGGGAGTGTTCTAATTTCATTCTTTTACATGTAGCTGTCCAATTTTCCCAGCACCACTTATTGAAGTGGCTGTCTTTTCTCCATTGTATATTCTTGCCTCCTTTATCAAAAATAAGGTGACCATATGTGTGTGGGTTTATCTCTGGGCTTTCTATCCTATTCCACTGATCTGTATTTCTGTTTTTGTGCCAGTACCATACTTTTTTTTTTTTTTTTTTGCAGTACGTGGGCCTCTCACTGCTGTGGCCTCTCCCATTGTGGAGCACAGGCTCTGGACGCACAGGCTCAGCGGCCATGGCTCATGGGCCCAGCCGCTCTGCGGCATGTGGGATCTTCCCGGACCGGGGCACGAACCTGTGTGCCCTGCATTGGCAGGCAGACTCTCAACCACTGCGCCACCAGGGAAGTCCACCATACTGTCTTGATTACTGTAGCTGTGTAGTATAGTCTGAAGTCAGGGAACCTGATTCCCCCAGCTCCATTTTTCTTTCTCAAGATTGCTTTGGCTATTCGGGTTCTTTTGTGTTTCCATACAAATTTTGAAATTTTTTGTTTTAGTTCTGTGAAAAATGCTAGTGGTAGTTTGATAGGGATTGCACTGAATCTGTAGATTGCTTTGGGTAGTATAGACATTTTCACTATGTTGAGTCTTCCAATCCAAGAACATGGTATATCTCTCCATCTGTTTGTATCATCTTTAATTTCTTTCATCAGTGTCTTATAGGTTTCTGCATACAGGTCTTTTGTCTCTGTAGGTAGATTTATTCCTTGGTTTTTTATTCTTTTTGTTGCAGTGGTAAATGGAAGTGTTTCCTTAATTTCACTTTCAGGTTTTTCATCATTAGTGTATGGGAATGCAAGAGATTTCTGTGCATTAATTCTGTATCCTGCTACTTTACCAAATTCATTGATTAGCTCTAGTAGTTTTCTGGTAGCATCTTTAGGATTCTCTATGTATGGTATCATATCATCTGCAAACAGTGACAGCTTTACTTCTTCTTTTCCGATTTGGATTCCTTTCATTTCTTTTTCTGCTCTGATTGCTGTGGCTAAAACTCCCAACACTATGTTGAATAATAGTGATGAGAGTGGGCAACCAGGTTGTCTCATTCCTGATCTTAGTCGAAATGGTTTCAGTTTTTCACCATTGAGGACGATGTTGGCTGTGGGTCTGTCATATATGGGCTTTATTATGTTGAGGTAAGTTCCCTCTATGCCTACTTTCTGGAGGGTTTTTATTATAAATGGGTGTTAAATTTTGTCGAAAGATTTCTTTGCATCTGTTGAGCTGATCATATGGTTTTCCTCCTTCAATTTGTTAATATGGTGTATCACAATGATTGATTTGCATATATTGAAGAATCCTTGCATTCCTGGGGTAAACCCCACTTGATCATAGTGTATGATCCATTTAATGTGCCGTTGGGTTCTGTTTGCTAGTATTTTGTTGAGGATTTTTGCATGTATGTTCATCGGTGATATTGGCCTGTAGTTTTCTTTCTTTGTGACATCTTTGTCTGGTTTTAGTATCAGGGTGATGGTGGCCTCATAGAATGAGTTTGGGAGTATTCCTCCCTCTGCTATATTTTGGAAGAGTTTGAGAAGGATAGGTGTTCACTCTTCTCTAAATGTTTGATAGAATTCGCCTGTGAAGCCATCTGCTCCTGGCTTTGGTTTGTTGGAAGATTTTTAATCACAGTTTCCATTTCAGTGCTTGTGATTGGTCTCTTCATATTTTCTATTTCTTCCTGGTTCAGTGTCAGAAGGTTGTGCGTTTCTTCCAGGTTGTCCATTTTATTGGCATAGAGTTGCTTGTAGTAAGCTCTCATGATCCTTTGTATTTCTGCAGTGTCAGTTGTTAATTCTCCGTTTTCATTTTAATTCTATTGATTTGAGTCTTCTCTCTTTTTTTCTTGATGAGTCTGGCTAATGGTTTATCAATTTCGTTTATCTTCTCAAAGAACCAGCTTTTAGTTTTATTGATCTTTGTTACTGTTTCCTTCATTTCTTTTTCATTTATTTCTGATCTAATCTTTATGATTTCTTTCCTTCTGCTAACTTTGGGGTTTTTTTGTTCTTCTTTCTCTAATTGCTTTAGGTGTAAGGTTAGGTTGTTTATTTGGGATGTTTCTTGTTTCTTAAGGTAGGACTATATTGCTATAAACTTCCCTCTTAGAACTGCTTTTGCTGCATCCCATAGGTTTTGGGTCATCGTGTTTTCATTGTCATTTGTTTCTAGGTATTTTTTGATTTCCTCTTTGATTTCTTCAGTGATCTCGGTTATTAAGTAGTGTATTGTTTAGCCTCCATGTGTTTGTATTTTTTACAGATTTTTTTCCTGTAATTGATATCCAGTCTCATAGCGTTGTGGTCGGAAGAGATACTTGATATGATTTCAATTTTCTTAAATTTTCCAAGGCTTGATTTGTGACCCAAGGTATGATTTATCCTGGAGAATGTTCCATGCACTTGAGAGAAAGTATATTCTGTTGTTTTTGGATGGAATGTCCTATAAATATCGATTAAGTCCATCCTGTTTAATGTATCATTTAAAGCTTGTGTTTCCTTATTCATTTTCAGTTTGGATGATCTGTCCGTTGGTGAAAGTGGGGTGTTAAAGTGCCCTACTAATATTGCGTTACTGCTGATTTCCCCTTTAATGGCCGTTAGTATTTGCCTTATGTATTGTGGTGCTCCTATGTTGGGTGCATAAATATTTGCAATTGTTACATCTTCTTCTTGGATTGATCCCTTGATCATTATGTAGTGTCCTTCCTTGTCTCTTGTAACATTCTTTATTTTAAAATCTATTTTATGTGGTATGAGTATTGCCACTCCAGCTTTCTTTTGATTTCCATTTGCATGGAATATCTTTTTCCATCCCCTCACTTTCAGTCTGTATGTGTCCCTAGGTCTGAAGTGGGTCTCTTGTAGACAGCATATATATATGGGTCTTGTTTTTGTATCCATTCAGCCAGTCTGTGTCTTTTGGTGGGATCATTTAATCCATTTACATTTATGTAACAGGTATGTTCCTATTACCATTTTCTTAATTGTTTTGGGTGTGTTGTTGTAGGTCTTTCCTTCTCTTGTGTTTCCTACCTAGAGAAGTTCCTTTAGCATTTGTTGTAAAGCTGGTTTGGTGGTGCTGACTTCTCTTAGCTTTTGCTTGTCTGTAAAGGTTTTAATTTCTCTGTTAAATCTGAATGAGATCCTAGCTGGGTAGAGTAATCTTGGCTGTAGGTGTTTCCCCTTCATCACTTGAAATATGTCCTGCCATTCCCTTCTGGCTTGCAGCATTTCTGCTGAAAGATCAGCTGTTAACCTTATGTTAATTCCCTTGTATTTTATTTGTTGTTTTTCCCTTGCTGCTTTTAATATTTTTTGTTTGAATTTAATTTTTGATAGTTTGATTAGTATGTGTCTTAATGTGTTTCTCCTTGGATTAATCCTGTATGGGACTCTCTGTGCTTCCTGTACTTAATTAACTATTTCCTTTCCCCTATTGGGGAAGTTTTGAACTATGATCTCTTCAAATGTTTTCTCAGTCCCTTTCTTTTTCTCTTATTCTTCAGGAACCCCTGTAATTTGAATGTTGGTGCATTTAATGTTGTCCCAGAGGTCTCTGAGACCATCCTCAATTCTTTTCATTCTTTTTTCTTTACTCTGCTCCAGTAGTTATTTCTACTATTTTATCTTCCAGGTCACTTATCCGTTCTTCTGCCTCAGTTATTCTCCTATTGATCCCTTCTAGAGAATTTTTAATTTCATTTATTGTGTTGTTCATCACTGTTTGTTTGCTCTTTAGTTCTTCTAGGTCCTTGATAAATGTTTCTTGCATTTTCTCCATTCTATTTCCAAGATTTTGGATCATCTTTACTATCATTATTCTGAATTCTTTTTCAGGTAGCCTGCCTATTTCCTCTTCATTTGTTAGGTCTGCTGGGTTTTTGCCTTGCTCCTTCATCTGCTGTGTCTTTTTCTGTCTTCTCATTTTGCTTAACTTACTGTGTTTGGGGTCTCCTGTTTGCAGGCTGCAGCTTCATAGTTCCCGTTGTTTTTGGTGTCTGCCCCCAGTGGGTAAGGTTGGTTCAGTGGGTCATGTAGGCTTCCTGGTAGATGGGATTAGTGACTGTGTTCTGGTGGATGAGGCTGGATCTTGTCTTTCTGGTGGGCAGGTCCACGTCCGGTGGTGTGTTTTGGGGTGTCTGTGGCTTTATTATGATTTTAGGCAGCGTCTCTGCTAATAGGTGGGGTTGTGTTCCTGTCTTGCTAGTTGTTTGGTATAGGGTGTCCAGCACTGTATCTTGTTGGTCGTTGAGTGGAGCTGGGTCTTGGCGTTGAGATGGAGATCTCTGGGAGATTTTTGCCTGTTGATATTACGTGGAGCCGGGAGGTCTCTGGTGGACCAATGTCCTGCACTTGGCTCTCCGACCTCAGAGGCACAGGCCTGAGCCCCGGCCAGAGCGCCAAGACACTGTCATCCACATGGCTCAGAATAAAAGGGAGAAAGAAAGAGAAAATAAAATTAAGTTATTAAAATAAAACATAAATATTAAAAAAAAATTTTAATAATTAAAAAAAAGAAAGAAGAGAGCAAACAAACCAAAAAACAAATCCACCAATGATAACTAGCGCTAAAAACTATACTAAAAAAAACCCAAAGAACAAAAAGCGACAGACAGAATCCTAGGACAAATGGTAAAAGTGAAGCTATACAGGCAAAATCACACACAGAAGCATACACATACACACTCACAAAAAGAGAAAAAGGAAAAAATATATATATATCGTTGATCCCAAAGTCCACCTCCTCACTGTGGGATGATTCGTTGTCTATTCAGATATTCCACAGATGCAGGGTACAGCAAGTTGATTGTGGAGATTTAATCCGCTGCTCCTGAGGCTGCTGGGAGAGATTTCCCTTTCTCTTCTTTGTTCGCACAGCTCCTGGGGTTTAGCTTTGGATTTGGACCCGCCTCAGTGTGTAGGTCACCTGAGGGCGTCTGTTCCCCACCCAGACAGGATGGGGTTAAAGGAGCAGCTGATTCGAGGGCTCTGGCTCACTCAGGCCGGGGGGGAGGGAGGGGTACGGATGCGGGGCGAGCCTGTGGCAGCAGAGGCCAGCGTGACATTGCACCAGCCAGAGGCGCCATGTGTTCTCCCGGGGAAGTTGTCCCTGGATCCTGGGACCCTGGCAGTGACGGGTTGCACAGGTTCCTGGGAGGGGCGGTGTGGAGAGTGACCTGTGCCCGCACACATGCTTCTTGGTGGCTGCAGCAGCAGCCTTAGCGTCCCATGCCTGTCTCTGGTGTCCGGGCTGATAGCCGCGGCTCGCGCCCATCTCTGGAGCTTGTTTAGGTGGTGCTCTTAATCCCCTCTCCTTGTGAACACGAAACAATGGTCTCTTGCCTCTTCGGCAGGTCCAGACTTTTTCCCGGATTCCCTCCCATGTAGCTGTGGCGCACTAGCCCCCTTCAGGCTGTGTTCACATCACCATCCCCAGTCCTCTCCCTGGGATCTGACCTCTGAAGCCCGAGCCTCAGCTCCCAGCCCCGCCCACCCCGGCGGGTGAGCAGACAAGCCTCTGGGGCTGGTGAGTGCTGGTCGGCACCGATCCTCTGTGCAGGAATCTCTGCGCTTTGCCCTCCGCACCCCTGTTGCTGTGTTCTCCTCCGCGGCTCTGAAGCTTTCCCCCTCTGCCACCCACAGTCTCCGCCCACGAAGGGGCTTCCTAGTGTGTGGAAACCTTTCCTCCTTCACAGCTCCCTTCCACTGGTGCAGGTCCCGTCCCTATCCTTTTGTCTCTGTTTTTTCTTTTTTCTTTTGCCCTACCCAGGTACGTGGGGGGTTTCTTGCCTTTTGGGAGGTCTGAGGTCTTCTGCCAGCGTTCAGTGGGTGTTCTGTAGGAGTTGTTACACGTGTAGATGTATTTCTGATGTATTTGTGGGGAGGAAGGTGATCTCCATGCCTTAGTCCTCTGCCATCTTGAAGCTCTTCCCCCTCCATTCTAATCATGGGAAAAACATCATAGAAATCCCAATAGAGAAACATCCTATAATATACCTGACCAGTACTCCTCAAAACTCTCAAGGTCATCAAAAGCAAGGAAACTCTGAAATATCATCAAAGCCAAGAAAAACCTAAGGAAACGTAACAACTAAATGTAATGTGGTACCTGGAGCAGAAAAAGGACATTAGGTGAAATCTTAGGAAGTCTGAATAAACTATGGACTTTAATTAATAACAATGTATCAATACTGGTTTATTAACAAAGGTGCCGTATTAATGTAAGATATTAATAATGGGAAACTATATGGGGACTGGTTGTGGTACATGGAACTCTCTTTACAACATGCTCAATTTTTCTGTAAATCTAAAATTGTTCTAAAAAATAAAGTCTATTAATCAAGAAAGTTCCCCTCGTCATGCACCTGGAACAGAATATTTCTCGCTACCAATTTTCCTCCTTGCATTCCCTATCAAGGTACTGCCCCCAGTGTCCTGCCCATCCACATCCCTGGGCTTCTCTTCCTTGTGCCTCTCCTGCTTTGGGCACATCTCTCAATACACTTCCCCCACTAATCCGTATTCATTCCTTTCACAGAGCACTTTGGGGGTTCTTTGTTTAACTGTAGTTCATCCAGGTACTCTTGAAGTTATAATTAATGTTTCTTCCCACTGCAAATGAACAAAAAAACTGATTCCATTTGTTGAGAGCTGTTCGCCAGCCCAGATCCAGCTCACACGACACAGTTCTTGGGGATTCTTGGGTCACAGTCTGTGTGACCTAGCTCAGGACAGATGAATTGTACAAAGGGGAGCAATGTTCATTGTGGAGAGAAGGGTTTGCTCTTTTTCAAGACTTTATCTCAATATTAATTACATGATTTCTCCCCCAGAGTTCACACTGAAATATTTCTAAACTGTTTAAGCAGGTTGGGGAAAAGTAATTTTCAGTGCAGTCAGACAGAGGGCACAAAAATG
The DNA here is from genome assembly GCF_951394435.1 of Stenella coeruleoalba. NCBI lineage: Eukaryota > Metazoa > Chordata > Mammalia > Artiodactyla > Delphinidae > Stenella > Stenella coeruleoalba. The sequence continues at coordinate 33,988,055 of NC_137163.1, forward strand.
TGCTTGGTGACACACTCTCTGGAGATAAGTTGCATTCACTGAATAGCAGATTTCACATTAGCTTCCTTACCTTCATTGTTCTTGTAGAAATCCTCCTCAGGTTGCAAAGTAGGTTTTGTTAGTTTCCTTACGGTCATTTTAAGAAAAGTTAAAGGGGAAAAGGGGAAAGGATATTTACCCACATTGTACTGGAGCAGTGCACAGATGATCTCATTTCATCTCTACATTTTGAACTGAGTGTTTTTGTCGCAGTTGTAGCCCAGGAAGCTGAGGTGAATGAACTTGTGTGAAGGTTCAGCCCATGTGTGGCCCAGCCAAGTCTGGAGCCCAGGACTGCCTGCCCCCGCAAGCCTGTGCTCTTCTCACAGAGCTGCCTCCTGATGCAGCCCCTCCAGGGATGCTGCCTGTGCCACTGGAAGTCCTGGATCTCGTCCTGGTCCTTGGCTTGAGCTTCAGCTTGTTGCCAGTGCGTTCCAGAGGTAGAAACGTTTATTTACACATCGTTTGTCATCCTCATCAGAGTTATCATTCTCTTCCTCCTCACATACCCCTACTGAATTGGTTGATTCCTGCTGGGGATTTTGTAAAAATACATAGAAAGGCTATTTGGACATGATTCTCTTCCCATACAAAGCAAGTTTAAGGGTCCACTTTCCCAGGTGCAGAAGATGGCAGGGCTTTCTTCTGATCCATTACGTATTTTCTCATACCTTTCCCAGCTTTCTCATACATGGTAGCTACAAGATGAAGGGAAAAGGGAGCATGATTGGGGTCAGGTGGGCAGCCAGGTGGAGAAAAATAGAGTTGGGAAGGCCAGGTTAGTCCTTCTGGGGTCCCCATCTTTTATTAAGCCATTTCCATAAACAACAGAGGCAAGACTGAATGGTATCCACTGTGGGTCCAGTACCACTTTCGACCATCATCTAACCTTTGCACTCTGAGGGAAGGGGTGATGTTCCAAAGACAGCAGAAGTTAAGTTGAAGACCATGGCGGACACTGAAGCCTTATGCTTTGTATCTTTAGAAGCCTTCAGGGGAATGATCTCAGCAGGGAGGAGAAATTTAAACAGCGTTGTAACTGACACAGTTGATCCAACTTAGTGGGTTTATAGGTTTCTTCTGAATTATTATTTTTTTAAAATCAAGACTGGTACAACACTGGTAGAAGCTGAATTCTATAATACGCTTTCTTAAGAAGTGCCTAGTTTTCGTTAAACCACATGGGAAGTTCGAGCCCTGAAACTTAACAAGTATATAGAGGAACATACTGCTCGAATGTGGTTATTTCACACAATTTGTAAAACTATTTTGGAGGCAGATAGAGCTTTACTGGTTGGGGCCACAGAAATTCTGCAAAATGTGCAGACTCTTTGAATGGTAGAAATCTACCGTCTGGGAAGGGGCAAGCAGTAGCAGTGATGGGAAATTAGCATGGAATCATTTTGTTATTACAACACTATTACAATGCAATACATAATGCAGTTAAAATGTCCCTGTGGCTACAAAGAGGTTGGAAGGAAAAGTAGAAATCAGAAAAATCAGTTTAAGTGAATAAACGTCCATAATTTCCTTGTTAAGAACTTACATAAAAGGCATAAAGGAAGTTGTTATTACTTGCATTCTGAGTATCTGGAAGTGGGCTTGGAAATGGTTTGTGTTAGCTAAGTACCTACAGAGATAATCCATTGATTAGAAAAATGAAGCTAATAAGAGGCAAGTTTGAGGCTAGGTACTTAATGTTCATAGCTTCTTCTTTGTTTATATTCTGGGAGCACTTTGGGAATTGTACCTAAATGGCTGAGCCAAATGATTTATGCTTGATTATCTATAAACACACACATGTAATTAGATTCACTCCTGCTGTTTACATTTCCCAGATCTGAAATCAACTCAACAGCTTGGACCTATTTATTCTACAGAAGGTTGAAATTTGTAAAGTATTAGGTCAAAATCATGAAATTGCTTTTGAAAGTCAAAAACAGCCAAATATTGGCAGTTTCATGTGATTCAATCTAATATGTGAACGCGCTTGGTAAATTCTAGATGTGTCACAAAATGCAATGAAATATCATCCATTATCTGGTGTTAGTTATCAAGGATGAAGCGTCATATTGGAAGAAATTTAAAAGTCCTCCTGAGGTTTGTCCTGAAGCTTTTTTTTTGCCAGCAGAAGCTGTCCTGGTCTCTCATAGCCAGTGGGCCCACCTAGGAGTTGGCAGACCTGGGCTCTACTTATGTCTTCGTTAAAAGAGATGATAAATAATGTAATACATCCCCAACCTATGTCTTTTTCAGGATTTCTTTTATGGTCAAATGAAATAAGCATTGAAGGGCTTTGAAAGGTTAAAAATTATGTTGGGTAACATAGTATCATTATCATCATGGCTAATTATAGGGGAATCCGATTGAGACTGTTCAGATAGGAGAACATAATCTTGAATAAGACAAACCACCCAGACTCCTCTGTCCATTCTGGGAAGTAGATCCATCAGCTAATGCAGGCGGGAGATTTCTCCCCTTAATGTGATAACGGGTTAGAAGAGCTCGGTTTAGATGGAAGTGGAGACATCATTTGGATGGCACCTTATTTTTTTTTTAATTAAAAATATCTTTAGCTATGCGCTGAGAACAGAACAAATGGTTCTGTATGTCACCAGATCTAACAAGACAGGTGGTGTGTTCAGCTTTGCCGTGGGTGCTTTTCTCACGTGCAGAGAAAGCCCATGTTAGCAAATTCCAAAGTGGTTTAACGAATGGACCAATGGAAGCTTCAACCTGCTGTCCCTCCTGTGAACACAGTAGAATCAATCACAGTTCACCTGGGACTGTATTCCAAAGTAACCTGGGGACCCAGAGATGCTTAAATTACACGTTGCTATCAGGTCTTTTTCATCAGGCTGTGGAGCATCAAACAAGCTGCTTCAGGAACATGTTCATCAGTTCTGTCTATTTACCTTTTGGGGTTTGCTGATATTTTGTTTGGAGGGGGAAGTCACTGATAGACTTTGAAGAGCACAATGTAGAAAGCACATGCCATTTGGGTTTTCTTGGTTGTTTGTTTTTTGTTTGTTTTACATAAAAGTGTGTGGAGGGTTTTGGGGTGAGTCTTCTGTTAAGAAGACTCAGGTAGCTTTATGACTCACCTTACAGATAAAAAGACTGAGCTTCAACAGCACAGCACTCTAGGCAGTGCCTTGGTCTCAGCCACTGACCTCAAAGAGAGGACCTTCATTTACCATGACTTAGTCCTAGATGGTTAAAACTCCAGCATGGAAAAATCTACTTGTCACAAAAATTATGTATCGATCTCCTTGTTGTATCCAGAAAAGTTGCTCTGAGCTACAGGGGGCCTGGTGAAGGGGGAACTTAAATTTATTCTTCTTCTTTTAAGCAAGACAAACTGTCCTTTAAAGTTGTTGGCCGTTTCTGTTTCCAGTTTTTGTGATTCTTCACCTGGAAAGAAAACTTTTTGATTCCGAGAAGACCCACTTGAGTAGTCCCCTTTAGTTGTGTAGATATCAAGCAAACACCAAGCCACTCTTCTGAGAATGTAACAGGAGAGTTTGGGGCTTGGAGAAAACTGGAGGTATAGAAGAACAGAGGTGGTCATAGATTCTCCAACACGTTATTATGCAGAACTGAATGGTTCCTGGGTGGAGTGATGGGCACATTTGCATATGGTCTCTTAAAGGGCCACCCTCTATATTCTATTTCCCTTTGAGGATCTAACTTGTTTTCCTGGCTAGCAATCTGGATTCCATACTACTCCAGAGCTGTCAGAGGGAATGTTCTGATGGTAGAACCTGAAAAAAGGGTTCAGTGTGTGTGTGTGAGTGTGTGTGTGTGTGTGTGTGTAAATTGCAAGAGCTGTATCAACAAGCTGCTCTAATGCTGGGAAACCAGGCCTGCTTTGGAGGAGTGTGTCCAAGAAAGTGAGACTGGGAGAGAATCCTCACCCTCAGTTGTCTAACTGGGCTTCAGTTCCCATGACTCTCACTAGCATGGGTGAGCCCTTAGGCCCTCGGGTTCTGGGCCACCTGCTAGCTGACAGGCCCTAGCAAGAGTACTAGATTCTGCTTTAGCAGTGTGTCACTGTGGGTTGTCTACAGTGGCAGAGAACGGGACATTTCAACCCATGCATCCAGCTTTCTACCTCTTCCTTTGGCGAAGGGACGGTAACCACATCTGACTGCTTGGGTTGAATGAGGGTCCCCAGGATTCTTGTCCCATCCAGGCAGGGGTTCCCCAGGAAGAAAGACCTCCTTACCATAACAAGAAGTGATCCTGGAGTCATTTTGTTTTCACACGAAAATGTGGTGAAGAAGCACTTAAGTGTTCCCTAATAAACATCTTTAAATTCCTTGATTCTGTTTGCTCCCCTCCTCTTGGAGAAAGGGGAATTAAGCACACAACTGTAGCAGCTTCTGTTGTGGTTTATAATACTGTTCAAGGCCCAGTGGTAAAATTTTAAGATCCTAGTAAGCACCATGTTATCACTAACAGATGGATAAGAAGTGGAAATAATTAGAATTTAGTTTGTTCCAGAAAATTTCAGCAGTTATTTGGAAAGCTCTAGTTCTTTCTTTTCATCAAGCATTCCAACTACTTGTTATATACATGTGTTATCATATACTAAACACACTCATGTGTTCTGTGAAATTAGAACACATCATGCAATATATATGATTTTGCTTCCTAATTTGTTTTTTCCACATAAAAGTATTTTGTGTTATTAAATATTTTTCAAAAATATAACTTTTAATGGGTACTTTGTATTCTCTTGTATAAATGCTCCATAATTTATTCAGCAATGGATATTTTCATTTTCACTATTAGAAATAATGTTATGATGAACATCCTAACAGAGAAGATTCTGTGATTTTCCCTTTAAGGTAGACTCCCAAATACGAATTTTGTGGGTCAGAAGGAATTGTGAGCCTCTTCATGCGTATGGCAGTTCTAGATGAGAATGCTAGGTTTAGCACATTGTTGTCAACATAGATACTCACCTTTAAAAGAAGTTTTTACCAACTTGATCAGTTAAAAATGGGTAACTTTTTTCCATTTTTTTTGGCTTTGATTGCTGTTGAGTCAAATATCTCATTATAATGATAATTTATGTTTTGTCTAATCATGTTCTTTATTTGTTGAAAATAAATACATTAAAGTATTTACTTTTCATTATTTGTAAGAATTCTTTATATTTTTAGGAATGTTAGCTCTTTGTCACAATCATTGCAAGTATTTTCCTAATTTTTATACTGTGTGTTGATATACCAAAGTTTAATTTTTACATAGTTAAATCTATCAATTTACTCTTTATGATTTTTGCTTCATATTATTAAATAATGAATAAATATGAATAATGTTCTGAGAGTAACGTAGTACAGCATTGCTGTTCCTTATAAATAATTCAGGCCACAGAAAATATTTTCTAAAAATGAGTATTATTACTTTTGACTTACTATTGCTCTTTTATTATGCTTTGGAGGAAATGAGTTTTCCTAATACACTCTTTAGGAAACCTTTGGGAAGCACTCTTTTTTAGGTGTTTCCCATTCCATGCCAAACTATTTTCTATTTTTATGAAATATACAGAATGTGCTGTCATAACTGTTGTTCTGTGGGACTCCACTTTTTGTCTTTCCACTTTAGGCAAGTCCTTCTTTGTCCTTATGGATAATTTGGATTTCCGTAAATATTTAGACATTTAGACAGATGTTTTCATATGGTATTTGTGGCAGAAATTGGCTGCTCATCAAGATTGTGTCCTTTTCCTCCTGGTCACACAGCTAAATATGTTTCTTAGGCATGTGTTTTTAGTCACACATGGCATCTCACTGGGTTATAGTCAATGGAATGTGAGTAGAAGTGATGTGCACCACTTCCAGACTTGGACATAACCACACCTTTTACCAGATCCTCTTTGTTCTTTCTGTTTCCGGGGTGACTTTGGAAGCCAGGTGTTGAAGTTGGTAGAGCCATAAGACAGTAAGATGCTGAGACCCTGAATCCTGAGTCCTGAGACCAGTCAGAACTTTGAGTCTTTGTGAAGGAGAAATAAACTTCTATTGGATTAAGCCACTGAAGTCTGGTTATAGAGCTGGTGTTACCTTGACTAATACTATATTCTTATGGTCAAGTTAGAGAAAATTTAAATTTGTGACAGATTGAACATTGTGTGCAAAAAAAGTAGATTGCTGTGGGCTGATGTCAGTGTGTAGGGATCTGTCTAGAGGCATGCCATTGTATTTTGTCCTTCTATCCGTGGATAAGAGGTGGTGAGAGGTCTGGAAGGTGGGGAAGAAGATACTTAGAAGAGACAAGCCATGATCGATTGTTTCATATATCTCAAGGTCTTTTCATGTGTGATTCAAGAGAGGGGAATTACGACTAGTGACTAGAAATTACACAAAGGCATATTTTAGCTTGTCACAAAGAATTTAAAATAATAAATAGAATAAATAATCAAATAGAATACACTGCCTTGGAAGAATATGAATTCCCATTCATTTTAAAAGTCTGATAATTACCTGTCATGGATGCCTTTGGTGGGAAGTAAAATTATAAAGCCATTAAGATTCTTTCCATATCTAAGATTCAGTGAGATTATGAACTACTGTAATATATTGTTGTCATGGTCAACTCCCCACTGGTATCTTTCAGATAGTTTCTCTCTTCCTCAGATTATAGGGCTGGCAGGAACCACTGAAGTCTGTGTTGGTGATGGCCTCATTTGGGTTCACAGTGATGTAGCTTGTTATTCCATCAGTGAACTTTCTCTCTCAGCCTACTGTTAGTTTTGCTTTCAGTTGCCTGTATAAAATCTAGATATTCATTCACTCCTGTAACAGAAAGTCTGCAAGAAGGGTGACTTCAGGGGAGGTTGATTCAGCAACTAAAAGATGTTAACACTCAGATTCTTTCCACTTCTCCATCTGCCACTTGCCGTGCCAGTTCTACCCTGTGTGGTCTTATGCCTCGTTGTTGGGAGTTAGATGCCAGCAGCAGCTGGGGTAATATATTTCCTCAAGCATGACCTCAAGAATTGATGCCTTTCAGGAAACAGAAGTGGGGAATATGGAGTATGTTCAGGAGAACTAGAAAATTAAGTGGGATAAATGGTGTATGAGGAATGAGAGGGGGTTTTGAAAAACAGAAAAGGAGGTTAGATGTGTGCACTCAGTGATTAATAGGGAAGCTTCTTAGGTTCTGGAGCAGAGGCATGAATGTCATAATGAAAAGGATGTTTAGGAAGTCTAGCCTGACATCGTATCATAGGTTTGAGCGTGGAGTGGCCATGACTTGAAAAGAGGTTTTCTTTTTGAGTATCTTTCAGTGGTGTTGAAGTGGTTCATAACAGTTTGTAAAAGCCAATTATTAAATTTTCTGGAATTTTTCATGGCAGTTGTTATATCATTGGTAGCTTTAAATTGATCATGAATGAACATTTACAGCATGGAAATTGGCAAATGGTACAAATCAGGGCTTTTCTCTCCAGAAAACCAATTTACTAGTACACCACTGGGTATTGTTTAATACATCTGGGTTTCTTACCATGCTCCAGGATTATGAGAAATCCTATTACATAAAAAGGGAAAATAAATCCTAAGACCAAAATAATATTACAGAAAGTCCCCATGGGGTTAATTATCAGCTGCTCTAAGACAAACAAGCCTAATAATGTATTCCCCTCTTCCCAAATGAATAGGCTGATTGGGAATAAGTTTATTTCATTTGAAATATTTGAAATAAACACCTCAAAGGCATTATTCTAACTTAATGCTTCTCAAACTTTAATGTGCATGTCAATTACCTGCAGATCCTGTAAATGCAAATTCTAATTCAGTAGGTCTGGAGAAGTGTCTGAGGTTTCAGGTTTCTAATAAGCTTAAAGGTATTGCCATTGCTGCTGGTCTAGGGACTTCCGGTAACAAGTCTTCAACCCTTAATTTTTGTAATATGTTGCCGGAGAAAAGGGTGAGGGTGAGATGGCTGTTACACAACAGAAGCATTGAATCAGAGGGATCCTTTGTCCTGGTGACATTTTGCAATGATGATAGGGAACCATGCTTTTTGTGTGTGGCCCTGCTGGGGAACCTGACTTTGGTTAAGTCAATTAAATGGAAGGAGATTTTCCAGATACTAACCAGGGAAGCAGAGCACTGGCAGCACTAAAAGGGATTTGATTGAAGCCAGTTACCAAACAGAACAGCAGGCAAATTGGCCTGACTGGCATAAGCAATCAAGGAATGAGAGCACGCTGAATGGAAAGACGTGTTTATCCTTTTTCTTCTGTATTTATTTTTTGCAGATAGATCATATATTCTATTGGACTATTAAGGTAAAAGATGAATGCGGGCTCCCAACTTGAGTTTGGCACACTCTGCCACGACACAGCTTTGTCTATGAGACACATTGCTTTGTTTTTAACCTGTTGCCCAGGAGTCATTTCTCAAGGGTGGATGACTACTAAATCACTGAGGAAATTGCCATGAGCTTTTGAGTGGGTAGTATAGGCTACTGCATTTTTCTTGGAAATAACAGAATGAATGATCCACAGTTTGGTTCTCTGCTTTAATAATGTTTCTAGGTGCTCTCTCTTTGGAAATAAACTGATGTCTTCAGGATTGTAAATTTCGACCCAGGGTCCAGAAATTCCACTAGGAATATCTGGGTGAAATGCCAAATTTTTACTGCTCTTTCTGAAATTTTCCCAAGTTCTATTTTGATAAATCTTTCTTTATGGTTCAGGTCAGATGACTGTTAAAGCCAGCCTCTGTTTCGTGCCTGGAAATTAGGGTAGGGGGAAGAGTTGAGGCACAGTGGAAAATGCAGGAACTTTGCAGAGTTGCCTAGAAACCCCTTGTCAACTTGAGCTAAAAGTATAGTTAGCAAATGGAAACTGAAATACTCAAGCAACACCACAATTAGCCTTTTTGAGTTGCTACTAAGGCAACAGTAGTTCAGTTACCATTGGGCAAGGCTGGAAACTTTGACCATTAGATATGCAAAACTGTGGAACTTTAATTCTGGAAGAGACCTCGGAGATGCTCTAATCCATCCCACAGGATTTAAGATGAGAAATTACAGCTCAGAGAATGTATGGCTTGCCCCAAATCATCCTGCTAATTGAAGAAAGGGCCAAGACTAGAACTTGGGTTCCTTGGTATTTTAATTATACCTCAGATTGTTAATTTACTATGTACCAGGTTCTGTGATAAATATTTTATTATCTCATTTAATACTCATAAAGCCTATAAAAAGCTACCATTCATTTGTTTATGTCATTTATACTTATTATACACCTACTATGTGTCAGCCACTGTCCTAGATGCTGGGGATACAACCAGAATCACTATATTCATATTCTTATATTCTAGTGGGAGCAATAGACAATGATGAAATAAACCAACAAATATGATCATCAGACAGCGATGGCTGCTACTGTGAAAATAAAACTGGCTAGTATAGTGGATGGTGCCTGAGGTGGAAGAGGATGGCTTTAAACTGAGGAGGTGACATTTGGGCTGAGGCCTTAGTGACAAAAAGTGTTTCAGACAGAGCAAACAGCAAGTGTGAAGCCCCAAGGAGGGAAGGAGCTTGGTATATTCAAAGAATAGGAATCAAGTCAGGATGATCAGACCGTATTAGTGAGGGTAAAAGTGAAATAAGATAAGAACCATGAAGGGTCCTCAAGGCCAAGGTAAAGAGTTTAGAAAAATGAAAAGCCTTTGGGGGGTTTAAAAAAGCAGGGAAGTGAAATGATCCAATTTACGATTGTTATTGTTACTTTCCTATCACTTCCTCATTTTACAAATAGGATACCAAGGTACACAGAGGTCCTGTGACTTGCCCAAGGTCATTCAGTGATTAAGTGGCACAGGTGGTGGCATCAGTTCTGAGTTGAACAACTCCAGATTCCATGCTGTGCTGTTTCCTTTTTTTTCCCCCTGTACTCACGCTATTCCCACATTTAAAACAGTTATACTAGTAAATTAAATGATTTTTTTTTAACTTTAAATGCTTGAACTAATGTTTTCCTCCCTGAAAAATGGGTCAGGGGCAGTGTGCTTCACTGCATTCTGCTTTTAAAAGTGAAGGAACTTTTTAAAAGTGAAGGAACTCTGATTTTGATGTTTAAAAGTCTTCCAGCAGCTACTTCAATAAATTTTGTTCTATCTGGTTTGCCATTATTTTTGGAAACTGGCCAGGCTAATGCAACAGAACAGTATGGTGGGCACTGGAGCATCTCGAAGGAAATGTACAGAAAATGGAAATTAATAATGTGGGAGCCCTTTAGTGTTCCTTCCTGTGAACCTGAAAGAATTAGCAAACATGGTGATCTAAAGGCAGCTAATTCTTCTTTGTCTGTCCTTCTGAACAATCCAATCCCAAAGCCAATAGATAGGGCTGATCAAGGGATATTCAGTGTGCCCAGCAGGTGGGCATCATGGGAGGAAGGCTGAGGTGGCTCAGGAAGGATGTTGCAGCCCAGGTGGGGTGAGGGGAGGGTATTGAAGCCGGAGCGGGGTGAAGAGGATGTCTACACTGGGGACAGGGAGGGCAGTGGAAGCGATGAGCAATAGTTATGAGCAAAGCTAGTGCCCGGATACTGTTCTCTAAATAACATGGAAGTTGGCTTAAAGGGTCTTCTACTGGCCAAATCTGGGGTGCTTTGAGCATAAAAGATGATAACAGATTGTAACCTAATGAATAAAACAGGAATTTATGAGTCCATATTAATATAAACAAGCAAATAGCTAGAAAGTTTCTTGAGGAATGGGATATTTACAGTCTCGTGGTGCCTTCTTATGAAATACTTATACATCACCAAAAAAAGCGTAATTTACACTGTGGTCTGCCAGGTTTCTCCAGTGAACATCACCAGTAATAGAACAAGTAAAAATTATGTGCCACCTGGTGAGTACAGTGAGAAGAACACAGCATCACTTCTGTGATATTCCTGCCAAAGATGTCTAAACCCAAATCTAACCATGAGGTTTCAACAGAAAACCTCAAATCAAAGGGCCATTCTTTAAAATAACTAGCCTGCAATCGGAAAAATGCCAAGGTCATGAAAGTGAAGGAAGGATCCAGAGGCTGTTGCACATCGAAGGAGACTAAAGAGCCAGAACAATTGAGTGCGCTCTGCGATGCTGAGCTGGCTGCCTTTCCTAGAAAACACTGACTGGGACAAGCGGGTAAACCTAGGTGGCATCTGACGCTGAGATGGCAACAGTGTTTCAGTGTTAATTTCCAGATTTCAATGGTTGCATTACAGTTACAGAATAAATACACTAAAGCCTTCCTGGAGGTGATGAGGCAGAATGCCAGCAACTTACTCTCAAATGGTTCAAATGTACTGTTTTTGCAACTTTTCTATATGTTTGGAATTGTTTCCAAATAAAAAGTTTAAAAAATTAAAAGCGGGCCAGAAGGTCAAGGGACCAATGTCCTGCATACACTGTGCAGCTGTATTTAAAATGAAACCTTGTTTGAAGCATGATGGCTCTGAAACCAGATTGCCTGGGTTCAAGTTCTAGTTCTGAGTGTCCTTGGGTGAATTATTTATCCTCTCTGGGCCCATGTTCCTTATCTATTTGATCACATGGTGGATAACAATCCATTTTACAGGGTTGAGAGGAGAATTTAGTGAGATAATCATGCAAAGACCCTAGAACAGGACCTAGCATATGGTAAACAGTCAACAAATACTAGCTACTATTATTATTCCTTAAGGCGTAAAAACATCTCTGTAGTTTATCCTTCTCAGTCCTTTAATAACACACCTCCCTTGAATGAGCACCAAGAAGGTCCCTCCTTGTACTGAAGTGCTCCCCGTGTTCAGTGGTGCCATAACTAAGCTGCAGTGTATATGACCAATTATGCTCTAAAAGTGAATATCCACAAGCATTCTGCGATTACAGTGACAGGGTTATAGGCTTCCTAAGAGCTGCTGGGGAGGCTTATGGTCTGTCTTTGGCCAACTAGACATAATTGTGAGATTTGGCCAGATAAAAACATTTCTCCAAAGAAGATATACAGACTGCCAACAAACACATGAAAGGAAGCTCAAAATCACTAATCATTAGAGAAATGCAAATCAAAACTACAATGAGGTATCACCTCACACCGGTCAGAATGGCCATCATCAACAAATCTACAAGCAATACTTGCTGGACAGGGTGTGGAGAAAAGGGAACCCTCTTGCACTGTTGATGGGAATGTAAACTGATACAGCCACTATGGAGAACAGTGTGGAGGTTCCTTAAAAAACTAAAAATAGAACTACCATAGTGGAGCAATCCCACCACTGGGCATATACCCTGAGAAAACCATAATTCAAAAAGAGTCATGTATCACAGTGTTCATTGCTGCTCTATTTGCAATAGCCAGGACATGGAAGCAACCCAAGTGTCCATCGACAGATGAATGGTTAAAGAAGATGTGGCACATATATACAGTGGAATATTACTCAGCCATAAAAAAGAAACGAAATTGAGTTATTTGTAGTGAGGTGGATGGACCTAGAGTCTGTCAAACCGAGTGAAGTAAGTCAGAAAGAGAAAAACAAATACCATATGCTAACACATATATATGGAATCTAAAAAAAAAATTGGTACTGATGAACCTAGTTGCAGGGCAGGAATAAAGAGGTAGACATAGAAAATGCACTTGAGGACACGGGGGGGAGGGGGAAGCTGGGTGAAGTGAGAGTAGCATGGACATATATACACTACCGAACGTAAAATAGCTAGCTAGTGGGAAGCAGCCACATAGCACAGGGAGATCAGCTCGGTGCTTTGTGTCCACCTAGAGGGGTGGGATAGGGCGGGTGGGAGGGAGATGCAAGAGGGAGGAGATATGGGGATATATGTGTATGTAGAGCTGATTCACTTTGTCATAAAGCAGAAACTAACACACCCTTGTAAAGCAATTATACTCCAATAGAGATGGTAAAAATATATATGTGTTGATTGCTAGCACCCACAGCCAAGACTGTGGAGGGCCCCAAATGACTTTCTCTGGGTTTGAAATCTAGAATTGCACATTGTAATTCCATTTTTAGATCTGCAAAGGCCTTTGGAGATCATTGGGTCCAGCCCTCTCATTTTTATAGGTGAGGGGACTGAGGCCCAGAGAGGTGAAATTTGCCCCGCATAGGACCACACCACTGGAGCTTGGAGGTATCCTGACACAGAGGTTAAAATAGTTTGGGTGATGCTGAGGTCCCATGACAGAAGGAGAAACGATGTGGAGAAATGCACATCTTTCAGGTGATAGTGGAGGAATTTACCAGATTCTAAGTGGGGACCTTTGCTGGTGGGGGCGGGGGGCCCTGACCTACTAGATTCCAGCCTGGGGGACCCATTCTGACAGGCTAGTAAGGTCTCAGCTCTGGAACCCCCTGCGTTTTCTCAATGCAGCTGTATAGTATGCCTTGCAGACCGCAGACAACGTGCTGCCTAATCTTTTGACTGCCAGCACCGTGTCCCAGCAGGTTCCTGTATGGCCAGACAAGGTGTCAGGCCCTTAGCCCCAAGCCCCTGACTGTTCTTCTGATTCAATAGTTGAGTCAGATTCCTCAAGTGTTCTGATCACTTTATGTCCATTCCACAGTTTAGGAGACTCCAACTATTTTTGGAAGGAAAACAAATATCCTCGGGGCTGCTAGTGAGTTTGTCAAGACACATAATGATTCATCATACAATCACCAAGATACAAAGCCCTAAAAATAGGGAACTTGCTTTAATATTTCGTTTGGCATCAGAATACTAAGTTCATTAACTGCAGTCAGTATTTCAGACTGATTTCACTTGATTTCCTGGGTAGGGTGCTCTTTGGCCGGGAAGGGCAACTTTTTGTTTATCTTTGTCTCTGCGTGGCTTCAGGTTAAGGCTTTATGCATTAAAAAAAAAAAACAACTTTTCTTTTCACCACCCATCTGTTTAATAATTATTTTCCCTTTTCTTTTTTTAACTCGTTATGCTAACATTACTGTGTCTAAATAGAACGTCTCTATTTGATTTCATTGTTCATTTTAAAACTTTTTTCCTTGTTTGTTTAATTAGAATTTAGAGTATACCAGAACTAGATCCCTTTCAATAATGCAAGGATCAAAATTACTTTCATAAATCCCAGTAGGTTAGCTGTAGTGTCTGTGTTTATCTCAAAGATTCATTAAGGAGCAAACCTTTCCTGTTTTCATTTCTTTCTTTGGAGGGAAAAAAAGCATTAACTTTTTATTTAAATATGGCTTGTTCAGAATTTAGCTTTTCCCCAATTGGTATTTCTATGTTTTATTAAGCTGCACAATGAACTCTGGGTAAAATGTGTTTTTAGGATGAAATGAGAATGAAGTTTAATTGTTACATGTTACATGATTATCTCCTTCCAGCTGGGCATGATGGTGTGGGTTAGGTAAAAGGGTTTTCTGTGTTGTAAAGAATATTCTTCTTTCAATCATCTTTCTTGTCAGTCCTGTGAAGTTAGGTACTGGACTACAGAATTTAACTGTTTGTCCATATTATTTCTTGGCTGTCATCCAAGTAAGCAATGTCTTATAGTCCATAATAGTAGGTGTCTCTCTTTTTCTCTTTCCCTCCTCCTCACAACCTGTGTATACAATGTATACAAATACATTCCTGCATTGCTATAATATTTCAAAGACAATGCCTTTGGTGTATGTTTGCTACAGCAGCTGTAACTTAAGGACAGTTGGGGGTTAATGATTTTTGTGACTTGGATAGTCCTGCTCTGATTAAGGTGTTTCTTTCTACCAGCTGTGTTTGGATAAACTCTTCAAGAAACTGGCTTGAGTTGGTTCATTTAAACATAGTCATTTGACCCACATTCTGAAACATGTTACCTTCCATGCTTGGCATGCAACCAGCCTGAGATTTTCCTGTGTTTTGGTTGCAGAAGATGGGAAAAACATGATTCAGGCGCAGCACCAGCCGGAAGGAACCTCTTTGGGGTTAGGTGATGCTCCATTAGTATCTGTGGTTTATCCATTATATCAATTAAGGGGATTTGGGGACACTTAAATTGTCATATAATTTTAAACTTATTGAAAAATTTCAGGTATAGTACAAATAGTTCTAATTCTATTACTTAGATTCCACATATGTTTACATTTTGGATTCTCTGCTTTGTCATTTTCTCTCCCCTCTTCCTGCACTGTGTGTGTGTGTGTGTGTGTGTGTGTGTGTGCATGTGTTTGTGTATATTTTTCTCTGAACTTGGAGACATCACACCCCATTACCCTTAAATACTTGAGTGTGCATTTTCTAAGATCAGGCACATCCTCTTTCATAACCACATTACAAAAGTAGGAAATTTAACATTAATATAGGACTACTATCTAATCCACAGTCTAGATATAAATTTTGTCAGTTGTCTCAAGATCTTCTCTAATTATTTTGATGTTTCAAAACACAGACTCTTGATTTTGCTACCTCTGTGTTTGACCATTTCCCCCTCATTATCATATTTCATTGAAACTATATTAAGAATTGTTTGGTTTCTAAAGCACTGCTTTATGTTTTATTGGAAGTTTTCATAAGTATGTGAGCCCACGTTTCTTAAGGGCAGAGCCTGTTGTGTTGTTAAACTTTGTTTTGTTTTTTATAAATTTATTTATATATTATTTTTGGCTGTTTTGGGTCTTCATTGCTGTGCGGCGAGCAGGGGCTCTAGTTGCGGCTCTAGTTGCGGCGAGCAGGGGCTACTCTTCATTGCGGTGCACAGGCTTCTCTCGCTGTGGAGCACAGGCTCTAGAGTGCGTGGGCTTCAGTAGATGCAGCACATGGGCTCAGTAGTTGTGGCTCGCGGGCTCTAGAGCACAGGCTCAGTAGTTGTGGTACACGGACTTAGTTGCTCCGTGGCATGCGGGATCATCCCAGAGCAGGGTTGGAACCCGTGTCCCCTGCATTGGCAGGCGGAATCTTAACCACTGTGCCACCAGGGAAGCCCATAAACTTTGTGTCTCCTAGATCTCTTAACTCACTGCCTGTATTTGCTAAATGAACAAATAGATAAAAGCCCAGTTTTAGATCCCAGGTATCTCAGCTTTCTAATTACTAATGACTATGACTTTTTTTTTTTATGAGGGTAACTTCTTGTGCATCAGCTTACCTCTTGTTTTGTGCGGCCTCTGACATAGGCACATTAAGTCTAAACTTTTTGTGAGGCTGTATGTACTCACATTTGCCCTCTCCACAAAAGAGATACGTTGGGGATCCATAGGAAGCATTTCCCTTCTGTTTCCCCAGAACCCACATCTTCCTTCCCATTAAAAACATAAAACTAGGTCTAGGGACTTTATTGTTCCATCTCTAAATTCCCATTTAATTAACTGTATGAGGCATTTGGGGACACCTCTTCTTGAAAGTTTTTCTTCTCTCTCACGACATTTATTGTTTGTAACATTTAGTCACTTGGCAAAAGACAGCAGTGATTTGAAAGAGGACAGAGGGAGTTGTGGGGCGGCTGAAAGGTCTCTGGGCTCAGGGTCACATG
This sequence comes from Stenella coeruleoalba, assembly GCF_951394435.1. Lineage (NCBI taxonomy): Eukaryota > Metazoa > Chordata > Mammalia > Artiodactyla > Delphinidae > Stenella > Stenella coeruleoalba. Next base: position 34,004,579 of record NC_137163.1, read on the forward strand.
ATCTAAGTCCTGTCTCCTTTACTGGCTATTTGTGTGACCTTGGGACATGGTTCTAAGCTTCATTTTGCTGATAAAGAACTGAGGCTCAGAGGGGATCAAGGACTTGGATGAAGCTGTAGATAGACCATTTCAGAGATAGGACTCTTTGTCCTAGCTTTGCCACTTACTGGAGCAAGGGTTAACCTTTCTGGAATAATCATTTATGAAAACATTAATTGTCTCTCTAGAGCCATGCCTGGCACAGAGTCAGGGCTCAGTATTCAGATTTACGGTGATAATGATGAGTCTAACTTCTGTATTATCTGTAGCACAAGTTAAAGTCTTCTAGTCTACTTACGCCACCAGGAGTGGCAGGCAGGCTTCATTTCAGGTGCTAATGGGATCACTTTGTGGACCCTGCCCAGAGCACTGTGCGGGGAGAATTCTGGTCCCAATTCTGTCTTCTCTTCCTCTGTCCTCTCATCTTCTCCTTTCACATCCAAATCACTATTGATAGTTAGTGCAGAACAATTTAGCCGTCCTTTAGACTGAAGGAGGAGGATGATTGCTGCCCCCGTAAGTGAGACTGGCTTTCTCTGATGAGAAAGAGAGAGAGAGGGAGAAAGAGAGCGAGGGAATGAGAATGAACGAGGAAAGGGGGGAAGTGGGAGGGATGCATTGAGAAGGAAAAGAAAAGCAGAGGTCAGGGAATTCACTGGCGGTCCAGTGGTTAGGACTTAGTGCTTTCACTGCCGGGTTCGATCCCTGGTTGGGGAACTAAGATCCCACAAGCTGTGTGGTGAGGCCAAATTAAAAAAAAAAAGAAAGAAAGAAAGAAAGAAAAGCAGAGAGCGGACAAGCCAAAAGAGGTCAGGGGAAATGAGAAGGCCCTCAGGGGCGAGGATGTTCCTGGTTTCCGTGTGGCATGACCCATCTGGGCAAGTGAGAAAAGGGGTCACTCGCCTAGGAATTTTCTGGGTAGAAACTATCCTGAACAAAGTGTTGTGTTATTCCATTGACTTTAGGAATAATTTATCGAGCACCTCTGAAGGCCAAGTCTTCATCCTCATTGCGGCAAAATGTAAATGAATAAGAGGCAGGTCCACTGCTATGTCCCTAGGTGCCAGGGGCTCCTTCTGCCATAGGCCCCACCATGCCCTATAATTCACTTCAAACAAAGCTTCCCCACATGAATTGCTTAGTGCGTGTCTGCCATCTTGGCTAGGCTGTGAGCCCCATGAAGGCCAGAGTCTATGTCTGTCTTTCTTACCATGTGTCTACAGAGTTGCAATGTAATTCTGACACCAGTTACCTGGGGTTAGGTCAAATTTCACAGGTTAAGGGCTCAGTCCTCCACAGGACTCCCCTCCCTTCAGACACTAGCCATAAGCTCTGGGGTTCCTAGGCCACCTGGACTTTTGACCAACTGGCTACAAATTCAGGGCTTTGCACTATGCCCTGAGGTTCAGTAATAGGCTTGAATGACTCAGAGGACTCAGGAAAACACTATATTTATGATCATGGTTTTATTATAAAGGACACCAAACAGCACCAGCTCAATGAAGAAATGCATAAAGTGAGGTCTGGGAAGGTCCCCAAAACAAAGCTTCCTTGTCCTCAGGAGACATCACCCGCTTGGCACATCAATGTGTATCACCAACCAGGAAACTCAGCCAGGCTTTGGTGTCCAGAGTTTTTATTGGACACCAATATGCAAGCATGATTGATTAAATTATTGGTCATGTGATTAAACTCTGTCACCAACCTCCTTTCCCTCCCTGGAGGTCAGCTGACTGTTGGATGGCTCAAAGCCCCAACCCTCTAATCACATGGTTGGGCTTTCCAGCCTGGCCATCCCCCATCCTGAAACCACCTATGGGCCCACCATGAGCCACCTCATCAGCATAAACTCAGGCATGGTCTGAGAAGTGTGACATAATCAAAGTTTCAGGTAGCATGAAAGTTGATTATGTGAACCCAAGTCTCAAACAGAAGCTAAGTTTGAAATGATGCAATTGAAATCCCGCCTTCATCTAGATCAGTAAACGCAAATATCTTAAGAGCAGATAGACACGAGGGCACTGTGGTTGTGATGTGCAATACTGAACTGAAAGCCACAGTTAATTTTCTCAGTTTGGTCAGGTTGGGGAGCCCATTCTTCCTTCATTCTTTTCTTTTACCAAACACTTTATTGAGATATGATAGACATACAAAAAAAGCTGTGTATATTTAATGTATGCAACTTGATGAATCTAGAGTAGATATTTTTCCAATATATATTTAGTGACTGAGGGCATGAGTCAATTTCCTGTAAGAGCTCTTTACCCCTTCCTTTATATTTTAGTCCATATGTCAACTGACCCTTCTTCCTTCCTCTGGTCTTCTCCAAAATTCCACCTCCACAACTTGTAGCAACGTGGAAGCAATGTAGGGTGGATAGAAAAGGCAGAATAGGATGGTGTTGGACATGGAGACTAGAGGAGTCTAGAACTGGACCTGGCTCCGTTATTTACTAGTCGTGTGACCTTGGACAAGCCACTCAACCCCTCTGCACCTCGGTTTCTTCATCAGTAAAGTGGGGATAAAGATAGTTTCTACCTGGTAGGTTTGTGATGTGAATCAGACAAGCTTATATAGATAAATCACAGCACTGCCTTGACACGTAGTCTGTGTGATGTAGTGTTACCTGGTGTCATTACTTACCATTTCAAAGAGGAGAAGGAGGGAAAAGTTTAAGTCCTTCGATTTGCAGTTGTTTGGCTGTTCTCTGAAGCCTTGCTTTTCCACCTTGCAGCTGCTGAGTTACCTCTCCATTTTTCCCCTTCCCACACTCAGCCTTCCCCTTCCCTGCCTTCCCTTCTCAGATCTGCCCTCCCTGGGCCTCTCAGTCTTTTACTCCAAGCTTGTAGACCCCCAGCCTCTGCGGCATACTGTCTTGTTGAATGCCAAAGGCTTTTTTACTGAGAATGGAGATGTTGCTTGCATTCGTTGACATTCTTTTTAGGTATCTTTTATGGACTGGATGTGTAGCTGACCTGCCCCTTAATGTGACTCTGAGCATGGAGGAGAGAAGGGAACAGAAGGAGACAGGCAGCCAAGAGCCGATGGAGTCAGATTATGGACAGACTTGAGTAGACAGTGCTTAAATCCATTGGCAGTAGGGAACCATTGAATGTTTTTGACCAGAAGCATAGGCACAAGGCAAGTATTTCACAAACGGTCTTCTGGGTGTGATTATTCCAAAACCCTCTGCGTCAAAACAAAAGGTAAGCCAGCCACAGTGCTGGAAGACAGAGGCTGTACCCTCTAAAATCCACATGGTCATTTCGTAAAAAGCACCACAACCCGAGTTACCCTCCTTCCATCTCATCGAAGGCAGCATACCTTTTTCTAGTGCCTGTCATCAACCAGGCTCTGGACCAAGCCCTATTCCTCTACATGAGTGGTTCTTCTGAACTGTTTTTATTGCAGGAACTCCTTGAGGTCTCTGATCCTTCATTTCAAAACAGCAAGATTTCTTCAGCTCTTGAAGAGGGCAGTTATCACCGCCCTGACATCTTTATTTTACAAACCACTTAGTGCAAAGCAGATTTTTGCCTGATTCTCAATGTCTCTCCAAATTGGAGACAAGAGAGACGCTGACAGAGATGGCTGGATTAAAGTAGGGTTCCTAATAGCCACCAGCTGTCCCTTAGTTTTCATCATGAAAACATCAGAGGGTCTGCGGCAACCTTGTGCTTCCTCTGATGTTCTTTAAATTGGGAAGAGAGCCAGCAGTCGGATACTCCCAGATTGAGGACCATATCACCATCAGCAGTGGCTGTTCTTCCCTGGTGACAGATGAAGTGGGTGACAGAGGGGCAGCCACAGCCCCACATCTACCTCAGGTTGGAAAAGACGCTGTCATTTTTCCAAATGTGAATACGCGGTTGTCCTGACAGCTCCTCTCCCCTTAGTGAGAAATCAGTGTCCTGGGCCAGCAGCGAAAGTTTCCTGAAAGAAATCCAGGCTCGTTAGAGAGATCCAGCATGTATAGTCACCCAGATTCCTCAGAAATTGTGGGGATGAAGGACAGAAGGAAGACAGAAGGGAAATTGGGAAAGAGAAGGTGTGATTTCTGAAAAGAAGAGTCTTGCTGCTGCTTCCCGACAGCCGGTTCTGTCAGAGACGTCTGCCCGGCTGGCAGGTGGGGAGCCTGCTTGGAGAGCTGGACAGGGTGGAGATCTCTTTGCCCCCTTAGCACCCGTGGAAAACTTAGCCCCAGGAAACCGCTCGGTGCCATCCACACTTAAATCTCTCTCATCATCACAGCATGCATGTATGCCCAGCGTCTCCCCGCCTTCCTTTCTGCCCCTCCTCAGCCAGAGCATGTGAGGTATTAAGCTCTCCCTTCAGCCTCTTGGTGCTCTTGGAGCTGTTGAGGAGCCCCCGTCACGAGCCTGCTGATAGCAAGTGTGCTCCGCAGCTGTGATCAGAGATGGGCCGGGCGAGGGGGCCCAGGGGCATGGACATTAGGAACATTTCTCCCAGGATGAGGGCTGAAGTGTGTCTAATCAGCGCTGCCTGCGTGGCCCTTGCCTGGCGTCTACAGCCAGGGGACCCAGGGGGCAAGAGGCAGCTTGGCTCTGCCGGCCCAGGCCCTGTGAAGATGAGGTCTCAGGGCGAGGGAGATGCTGGAGACAGAAGGAGAGGCCAGAGCTTCGCAGAAGAGAGGTGGTGGGGTAGCTTGGTCCGTCCTCAGCTGGTCCAGAGTGAGGTGGGCATGTGAAGATGTGAGCTGTTTAGTGGTTTTTACATTTGCATTCTTTGCATGGACGACAGCTAACGCTCTCAGTTGCCTGAGGAATAGAGGACGAGGAGGGGCAGCTCTCTGGGGCCTTCTCCCAGATCCATGCAGCGGCCAGTTCCCACTTGTCTCCTGCCCAGAGCTTCCAGAGATGCTAAGAAGTGCTTGGATCTAACACTGCCCTCTGAAGAACTTTCTGCTGAAATGACAGAAGATTCTTGGCTGCTAGAATAGAACTAAATAAGGCTTTTAAACAATACATAAGCTAAATTATCCTTCTCTTCTCTCTGGTTTAGTCAAGTTTGGCTGTGGTGCCCTGACTTTGGGAGAAGCAGGGGCTCAGCCTGGAGGGGACTGACCGCTTGGTCCCTGCCAGCAGATGCCCAAGGGACTGTCTAAAGCTGACCAGCAGCTCCCAGAAGTTCCCAGGCCTCCCTGTCGCTTGAGGATTAGAACAAATATCCATTGTAGGAGCTTAGCCATGGAAGAAGCCAAGGAAACTAAAGTCAGGGGGGTTAAGTGACTTGTTTAAGATCATTTATTTATGTGTTCAAGAAACAATTGCTGAGTACCGGGCACTGGCAGGAATGTTAAAATATGGTATGCACAGAGTGTTTTGGAGTCACCAGTTCCAGCATGTTCTGGTCACGCACAGTGTCACACACAAGAGCCTTTTCAAACCCAGATGCCTTCATGTCGAGCTGGAAACGTCATCAAAGCCCCAGCCTAGGGAAATGGGAGTCTGGGGTCTGTGCTCAGTCTTATGTCCTGACTCCAGCCTCCCTCTGCCCACATGTGCCACCCCCCATCCACGGAGCTGCCACCCCCCCGCAAATCCTTGCATATTTGCCCATTCCTTCTGTGCTTTGGCCCAAGATTGCCAAGGATGCTCCAGTCACCTCTGTCAACATTCTGTCTGGAAACCTCCTTGCTCAAGGCTTTGAGTTCATTAGGTATTTTTTCTAGCCTCCAGGTTACTTTCGGTAACAATTATACCAAGTGTCTTGCCATTGCAGAACATGGGCACCATTTTTCCATCTCCTATAATATTTTCCTTATCATTTTTTAGCTCTCACAATATATATCGCAATATATAAAAACATATTACAATATATAAAACATACATATTGCAATGTATAAAAATATATATATACCTCACCACCTGTGACCTGTTCCCAAAGCCGATACCACATACTTTAGTTTTATTACAGCAGCATCCGCTTGTATGGACCTATTACCGTCTCAGCCAACTATGCTGAAGAACAGATAGCCACAAAATATCGGTAGCGTATTGCAGCAACAAGCAGTGTTTCTAGCTCCTGTGACTGCAGGTCAGCTGGGCTTGGCTGGGCTGGGATCCAGGCTGTGTGCTTAGATCAGCTCTGTTCCATTCCATGTCTCTCGTTCTTCTTGGACCAGCAGGCTCCTGGGGGCATAGCCTCTCATGGCCACAACCGAACTGGGGTTTGGGGACAAGTGGAAGCACACGGTGTCTAGTAAGGCCTCGGCTCAGAACTCGTTCACTGTCAAGTCTGCCCATACTCCATTGGCCAAACACAACATCAGTGAGACGAAGATGCATGTTCTCTTTCCAGTAGAAGCAACTACACAACCACGGGGCAGAGGGAGGGATGAAAACTCGAGAAGATAGTGAAATCTGCTCCAGCTATCCTGCTGCGTAGGAGGGATATCTGGGCATCTGACAGTCTCTCAAGAAGACTTTCCTCTTGCTTTTAGCCCCAGCATCAACCCCTTCTTCCAGAAACCCCTTGTCCTGCCAATTCCTGAGCTGTTTCTGGGTTATGCGATGTAAATCTTGCTGCTTCTTCCCTTCTTCACCACCTCCTTAGCATTCATATTTTCAGGTTTGTTAAGTCAGCTACCACTTGCCCATCTGCTTTCCAGCTTTCAAATTTCATTGCTTCTGTCTCTTTTCACATTTTCTTTGTCCTTGTGGGTTTATGCCTGTAATAAAATCCTTTTACTCTCATTTTCATGGGGTTTGGGGAAAGAATAAGGCTAAATGCATGTTTTCAATCCATCATCATTCCCACCTGTCTCCTTCTTGACACCTTAATGATCAGCCTTCCTTCCCTCTTCAGCTCATCTGGCTTTAATTACGTGCAGCTCAGAGCCCCTTGTTGCCCGGAGACAACCAAGTAGAGGAACTGTGATGGAGTGCCTGACCGGGTGGCGACTCACTTCTCAGTCTGTCTGGTTGTTGGAACACAGTGTCAGCTGCAGAATAACCATTTCTGACTCAATGTTGTGTCCATAAACACAGATATATTTTAAGAAATCATCTACCTCTTCAGAGTCCATAAATATATAGTATCACTATTTTTGATCTGAATCTGAGGCATAAGAATTATTCACTTGAACACACACACACATACACACACGTACATGCGTAACACACAATAACAAGCTGGATTTTCTTATACTAAGTCAGAATGCAAAAGAATGCAAAATATAGCTACCTAGTCTGTTTTGACTGCCTTCATTCTTTTCCTATCAGTTCATTGGAAGTGATAGGGGTGGGAAAGATACTCTATAACTCATGGTTTGATCAGCTCTTTCATGTTTTCCAAAATACTGGTTGACCATTAGAGCTTCCCATTGGATGGACGGCAGGGCTGAGGACAAGAGTGCTCCAACAGTAGTGACATTTACATCATAAACTGTTTGACCCACAGCCTCTCTACCACACTGGGTGTGTGCAGCTAGAGTAGCAGAAAAAGTTATTGCAGGTGAAAATCATTTCAAAACTTAATGGAAATATTTTGCAGTGCTATCGGAACAGGGACCTATAAATATATTTCCAAGCAGGGGAAGAAGGGAGAAAAATGATCTGTAACAATTAGCAAACCTTGAATCAGAGAACTGGGGTTCAAATCCTGATCCCACTTCTTACATTCTGTATAACCTTGGGTAATTTTCTTGATCTCTTGGAAGAGGAAACAGGTCTCCTTGCTCATGGAGTCATTGGAACAATGATGGGAGACAATGAAAGCTCTTCGTTAAATAAAAGTTCTATTCAATACAGGTTTTATTTGGGGGTAGTTATGAATATAAGTAGTTTATACAAGGTGGTGGGTAGTGAGAAATCTATTTCTATGTACCTTTCATTACTTGGAACACATTAGTCCTGGAAAGCTGAATGAACTCTCAGGTGTTCACTGTAAGGTACAGTTTATGATAATTAACAACCTGATGAGCATTTGGTAAGTGCCGTGCCCCCTGTTCTAAGCACTTTACATATAGGTCATCTAATCCTCAGAACAACTCTATGAAGTTGATTCTATAGATATTATGTTCACCATTTTAAAATAGGAGGAACTGGAGATTGGTTCAAGATGGTGGAATAGAAGGATGTGCATTCATTCCCTCTTGTGAGAGGACCAGAATCACAACTAACTGCTGAACAGTCATTGACAGGAAGACACTGGAACTCACCAAAAAAGATACCCCACATCCAAAGACAAAGGAGAAGCTGCAATGAGACGGTGGGAGGGGTACAATCAGAGTAAAATCAAATCGCATAACGGCTGGGTGGGTGACTCACACACTGGAGAACACTTATACCACAGAAGGCCACCCCTTGGAGTGAAGGTTCTGAGCCCCAGATCAGGCTTCGCAACCTGGGGGTCTGGCAATGGGAGGAGGAATTCCAAGAGAATCAGACTTTGAAGGCTAGCAGGATTTGTTTGCAGGACTTTGACAGGACTAGGGGAAACAGAGACTCCACTCTTGGAGGGCACACACAAAGTAGTGTGCATCAGGACCCAGGGGGAAGGAGCAGTGACCCCATAGGAGACTGAACCAGACCTACCTGCTAGTGTTGGAGGGTCTCCTGCAGAGGTGGGGGTTGGCTGTGGCTCACCGCAGGGACAGGGATACTGGCAGCAGAAGTTCTGGGAAGTACTCCTTGGTGTGAGCCCTCCTGGAGTCCGCCATCAGCCCCACCAAAGAGCCTATAGGCACCAGTGCTGGGTCGCCTCAGACCAAACAATCAACAGGGAGGGAACTCAGCCCCACCCATGAGCAGACAAGTGGATTAAAGTTTTACTGAGCTCTTCCCACCAGAGCAACAGCCAGCTTTACCCACCACCAGTCCGTCCCATCAGGAAGCTTGCACAAGCCTCTTAAATAGCCTCTTCCACCAGAGGGCAGACAGCAGAAGCAAGAAGAACTACACTTCTGCAGCCTGTGGAATGAAAACCACATTCGCAGGAAGATAGACAAAATGAAAAGGCAGAGGACTATGTACCAGATGAGGGAACAAGATAAAACCCCAGAAAAACAACTCAATGAAGTGGAGATAGGCAACCTTCCAGAAAAAGAATTCAGAATAATGATAGTGAAGATGATCTAGGACCTCGGAAAAAGAATGGAGGCAAAGATCGAGAAGATGCAAGAAATGTTTAGCACAGACCTAGAAGAATTAACAAACAGAGATGAACAATATAATAACTAATATGAAAAATACACTTGAAGGAATAAATAGCAGAATAACTGAGGCAGAAGAATGGATAAGTGACCTGGAAGACAGAATGGTGGAATTCACTGCTGTAGAACAGAAGAAAGAAAATAGAATGTAAAGAAGTGAAGACACCTTAAGAGACCTCTGGGACAACATTAAATGCACCAACATTTGCATTATAGGGGTCCCAGAAGGTGAAGAGAGAGAGAAAGGACCCAAGAAAATATTTGAAGAGATTATAGTCAAAAACTTCCCTAACATATGAAAGGAAATAGCCACCCAAGTCCAGGAAGCACAGAGTCCCAGGCAGGATAAACCCAAGGGGAAACATGCCGAGACACATAGTAATCAACTTGACAAGAATTAAAGAAAAATTCTTGAAAGCAGCAAGGGAAAAACGACAAATAACATAGAAGGGAACTCCCATAAGGTTAACAGCTGATTTCTCAGCAGAAACCCTACAAGCCAGAAGGGAGTGGCACGATATATTTAAAGTGGTGAAAGCGAAGAACCTACAACCAAGATTACACTACCCAGCAAAGATCTCATTCAGATTTGACAGAGAAATCAAAAGCTTTACAGACAAGCAAAAGCTCAGAGAATTCAGCACCTCCAAACCAGCTGTACAGCAAATGCTCAAGTAACTTCTTTAAGTGGGAAACACAAGAGAAGAAAAGGACCTACAAAAACAAACCCAAAACAATTAAGAAAATGGTCATAGGAACACACATATTGATAATTACCTTAAACGGGAATGGATTAAATGCTCCAACCAAAAAACGCAGGTTTGCTGAAAGGATACAAAAACAAGACCCATTTATATGCTATCTACAAGAGACCCACTTCAGACCTAGGGACACATACAGACTGAAAGTGAGGGGATGGAAAAAGATACTCCATGCAAATGGAAATCAAAAGAAAGCTGGAGTAGCAATACTCATTTCAGATAAAATAGACTTTAAAATAAAGAATGTTACAAGAGACAAGGAAGGACACTACATAATGATCAAGGGATCAATCCAAGAAGGAGATATAACAATGATAAATATATATGCACCCAACATAGGAGCACCTCAATGCATAAAGCAAATGCTAACAGCTATAAAAGAGGAAATCGACAGTAACACAATAATAGTGGGGGACTTTAACACCTCATTTACACCAATGGACAGATCATCCAGGCAAAAAATTATAAAGGAAACACAAGCTTTAAATGACACAATAGACCAGATAGATTTAGTTGATATTTATAGGACATTCCATCTGAAAACAGCAGATTACACTTTCTTCTGAAGTGTACACCAAACATTCTCTGGGATAGATCACATCTTGGGTCACAAATCAAGCCTCAGTAAATTTAAGAAAATTGAAATCATATCAAACATCTTTTCCGACCACAACACTATGAAATTAGAAATCAGTTACAGGGAAATAAAACTGTAAAAATCACAAACACATGGAGGCTAAACAGTGTGCTGCTAAATAACCAAGAGACCACTGAAGAAATCAAAGAGGAAATCAAGAAGTACCTAGAGACAAATGAAAACAAAAACATGGTGATCCAAAACCTATGGGTCGAAACAAAAGCAGTTCTAAGAGGGAACTTTATAGCAATACAATCTCACCTCAAGAAACAAGAAAAATCTCCAATGAACAATCTAACCATACACCTAAAGGAACTAGAGAAAGACGAACAAACAAAACCCGAAGTTAGTAGAAGGAAAGAAATCTTAAAAATCAGAGCACAAGTAAATGAAATAGAAACAAAGAAAACAATAGCAAAGATCAATAAAACTAAAAGCTGGTTCTTTGAGTAGGTAAACAAAATTGATAAACCTTTAGTCAGACTCATCAAGAAAAAGAGGGAGAGGACTCAAATCAATAAAATTAGAAATGAAAAAGGAGAAGTTACAATGGACACTGCAGAAATATAAAGCATCATAAGAGACTACTACAAGCAACTCTATGCCAATAAAATGGACAACCTGGAAGAAATGGACAGACTCTTAGAAAGGTATAACCTTTCAAGACTGAACCAGGAAGAAATAGAAATATGAACAGACCAATAACAAGTAATGGAATTGAAACTGTGATTAAAAATCTTCCAACAAACAAAAGTCCAGGACCAGCTGGCTTCACAGGTGAATTCTTTCAAACATTTAGAGAAGAGCTAACACCCATCCTTCTCAAACTCTTCCAAAAAATTCCAGAGGAAGGAACTCTCCCAAACTCATTCTATGAGGCCACCATCACCCTGATACCAAAACCAGACAAAGATACTACAAAAAAAGAAAATTACAGACCAATATCACTGATGAAAATAGATGCAGAAATCCTCAGCAAAATACTAGCAAGCAGATCCAACAAGACATTCAAAGGATCATACACCATGATCAAGTGGGATTTATCCCAGGGATGCAAGGATTCTTCAGTATATGCAAATCACTAAATGTGATACACCATATTAACAAATTGAAGAATAAAAACCATATGATCATCTCAATAGATGCAGAAAAAGCTTTTGACAACATTCAACACCAATTCATGATAAAAACTCTCCGGAAAGTGGGCACAGAGGGAACCTACCTCAACATAATAAAGGCCATATACGACAAACCCACAGCTAACGGCATTCTCAATGGTGAAAAATTGAAAGCATTTCCTCTAAGATCAGGAACAAGGAGTTCACTCTCACCACTATTATTCAACATAGTTTTGGAAGTCCTAGCCACAGCAATCAGAGAGGAAAAAGAAGTAATAGGAATACAAGTGAGAAAAGAAGAAGTAAAACTGTCACTCTTTGCAGATGATATGATACTATACATAGATAATCCTAAAGATGTCACCAGAAAACTTCTAGAGCTAATCAATGAATTTGGTAAAGTTGCATAATACAAAATTAATGCACAGGAATGTCTTGCATTCCTATACACTAACAACAAAAGATCAGAAAGAGAAATTAAGGAAACAGTCCCATTCACCATTGCAACAAAAAGAATAAAATACCTGGGAATAAACCTACCTAAGGAGGTAAAAGACCTGTATTCAGAAAGCTATAAGACGCTGATGAAAGAATTCAAAGCTGACACAAAGAGATGGAGAGATATACCATGTTGTTGGATTGGAAGAATCAGTATTGTGAAAATGAATAGATAGTTAATAAGAACCTGCTCTATAAAAAATAAAATTAAATTAAAAAATTAAAAATATATATACTGTGAAAATGACTATACTACCCAAAGCAATCAGCAGATTCAGTGCAATCCTTATCAAATTACCAAGGGCATTTTTAACAGAACTAGAACAAAAGATCTTAAAAGTTATATGGAAACACAAAAGACCCCGAATAGCCAAAGCAATCTTGAGGGAAAAAAACAGAGCTGGAGGAATCAGGCTCCCTGACTTCAGACTATACTACAAAGCTGCAGTAATCAAGACAATATGGTACTGGCACAAAAACAGAAATATAGATAAATGGTATAGGATAGAAAGCCCAGAGATTAGTTGACCATAGGTACATGGGTTTATCTATGACAAAGGAAGCAAGGATATACAATGGAGAAAAGACAGTCTCTTCAATAAGTGGTGCTGGGAAAACTGGATAGCTACATGTAAAAGAATGAAATCAGAACACTCCCTAACACCATACACAAAAATATACTCAAAATGGATTAAAGACCTAAATGTAAGACTGGACACTATAAAACTCTTAGAGTAAAACATAGGAAGAACACTCTGACATAAATCGCAACAAGATCTTTTTTGACTCACCTCCTAGAGGTAATGGAAATAAAAACAAAAATAAATGGGACCTAATGAAACTTAAAAACTTTTTCATAGCAAAGGAAACTATAAACAAGACGAAAAGACAACCCTCAGAATGGGAGAAAATATTTGCAAATGAATCAACGGACAAAGGATCAATCTCCAAAGTATATCAACAGCTCATGCAGCTCAATATTAAAAAAACAAACAACCCAATACAAAAATGGGCAGTAGACCTAAATAGACATTATCTCACGTTGCAGTCCATATGATCTTTCTAAAACATAATCATATGTTTTCCTGCTTAGAACTCTTCAAGGGACTCCTAGTGATCTTAAGGTAAAGGCCAGCAGCCGTAACTTGGTTTCCAAGGCTGATCATTACCTGGTCAGTTCCTACGTTTTCAGCCTCAGTTCCTGTCTCTTTTTTTCTTACATCCTTTCCTGTAGCTGAACATCTTTCAGCATCTCTCCACACCTCTTGCTCACCTCCATACCTTTGCACATGGAGTATCTTTTGCCTAGATCAGTCTCAATCCCTTACCCACTACACTTTTCTGTCCAGCTCCTATTCATCCTTCAGGTATTAACTTAAAGTAAGAATGTTCTCTGGGAAGCCTTCCTTGACTTTTATAGTCTAAATTAAATGCGTTAAAAGTATCCTATGTAACCCTTACTATGACATATTGCAATTGCTTGTTTAGTTGTCTGTCTCTCTGGCTACACTGGAAATCCCTTAAGGGCAAGGATCATGTAGGTCTAGCTCATAAACTACCCTCTGAGGTTAGCACAATGACTAGCACATGATAGGAACTCGATAATTATTTATTAAATATTAAGTGACTATTGTATAAAACATCAAAGTTTATAAATTGCCTCATTCCCAAAATAAGACTCCTCCCCCAAAATTCAATGCTGTTTTGTCCCTAACGGATCACCATGTAAGAAGGCAAACTGAAGACATACCTTTGTACTTGTTTTTCAAGACATTGGGGAATAAATGAAAATAAGGGGAAGACTTTCCTCCTATTTTTTTCCAGAAATTCTGATGCCCTATTAATTAGGATCACTTGTCCCTCTAGGGAAGCCGTGAGATGATGAGGAGACAATAGTGGATGTGGTAGGAGGGGTTCTGGAGGGTGTTTCTAAATGCTTTGTGCCCTCAGAGAAAGGAGAATGAACTTTTCCCAACTGAATGAAGGAAGTGGCTGGCGCAGCTTTTGGCCTCAGTTCACACTTCTTCAAACACTAAAATCCTTGCCTCCTCAGAGACAGGTTCTCTGAAGATGGGAAGCTTTGAAAGCGTGGATTGAGGACAGTGTCTGGACTAACCTTGGCCATCATAAAACTTGTCCTCCACGGAGCATAGTTATCAAACCCCAGCATCATCTGTTTTCAGCAGCGGAAGATGCACTGGTGGAGGTGACGTGGCTTCACAGTATCAGCCCAGGCGTTTTTACCTAAACATGCTTATCTCACATTCCTTTCCACATTCCCGGAGGCCTGGTTTCCTTTTTATCAGTCTCTTCATCCATAAGATGGATACTTTGGCCGGTAGCAACGCCAGTCATTAAATAGAGTCGATGTTCTAGATGAGATCCCCTGTTATTCTCTTAGCTCCTTTCAGTTTTCCTCTGAATCGCTGGTCAGGGTTTGTAATTCTCCACTTATTTGCCTGATTATTCGTTTGCTGTCTGCTCCCTTCCCTGCTTCAGCCCCTGCCTCCCCGATGCCAACCACTGTAAGGTTCATGGGGGCAAAGACTGCATCTGTTCTGTTGTCACCTGGGTCCCAGAGCCCAGCATGCTGCCTGGCACATGCTAGGGCTCAATGAATGCTTGTGTAAAACATCACTGGTTGAGTGGCAGTCGTAACAGGAGAGGCGTGTGGGTGACTCCCTGATACCCCGTAGGTCACCGAGCCTCTGCACAGGGTCCTGCTCTGCTTACCGCAGGTTGAGAGGAGCAGGGAGGAGTATGATGGCTTCTGAGCAGACCTCGTGCAGAGCATGAACCTCGCCCTGAGACTCCTACAGACATTTCACTCGTTTCTGGTTCAGTTGTGCTCTGTTTTGTGTTCTCCCACACCTCAGCCCCCACAGAAAGAGGAGGCTCCCAGGCTGGGATTTGAAAGAAAATTTCACGAAGGGATTGTTTATAGAGGAGTGGGCAGGAGCAGGGGAGCCAGCAGGTGGCTGGAGCTTCCTGGGACCAGCAATAGAGGAGCTGTTACCGCTCCTGGGCCTGAAGGGAAAAGCTGGAGCTGGTGAGGCCTGGGGCACGGAGAGGGCCATGGCTGGGGGCATGCTTGTAGAGGGATGCAGTCACATCAGGAGACAACGCGAGGCGGGAGAGGAGGAAGAGGAAGAGATGCTTAAACTCTCTCCTCCTTACCTTTCATCTCCTGCTGAGTCTCCACTCGGCACAGCCCCATGGGGAGCCAGGAAGCAAGGCACCTCAGTGATGTGGCCTGTAGAGCCAGCCTCCTGGGGCTCAGAAGGAGGAGGCATGGACCTGGCGGTGGGGGACAGGAGAAAAGCTAGTGTGCGCCACTGTTTTTGGTAAGTGATTCTCTCTTTAAATAGAGAGCGGTCGCTTGTGATCAACTTTATTCTGCCCACCCCCACTCCAATCTATTACGGTGCCCAGTGTTTCTTGACATCAGTTTACGGCATCCGTCTTTTCTGCATCTCTGCTACTCTGCTGTCTACTATTCTTTATATGGCTTTCATTTAAACTCTTCCAGAGAAAATCTGATGGTGTTTTCCTCTAATATTGGACAGGGCACTCACAGGGAAGCCTGTGAAGATTGTCCTTGGGTCCCACACCTATCTCTGGTTCAGTTAGCTGCCAAGCAGGGGGGCCTGTGACGAAAAATCTCTCAGAACTGGTTATGGGTTGCAGGTTCCTCAGAGGAAACAGTCTGACTGGAAGCCACCTTGCATGTCCAGGACTTTGTCACCCCCAAGGTGACCATCCTCCCATATGAAGGCTAATAATATCAGTTGTCCTGTTGGGAGGGACCAGCTAATGCTCACCGTTAGAGTCTGTGAACACAGGACAAGTTGCCTCTGTCAACTGGATTCACCAAGTGTGCCCGGCATTGGGCTCTCCTATGGTGTGATGCAGCTTCAGTCCCTCCCCCACTCCAGGATTAGCTGGGCAGCTGTGGTGCCCCAGATGTTGTGTTCAGGGTCTGGTTCCTGAGCTGATACTGTTCTGCTTCTAATCAGAATAACCATGTTCATTTGTCTTCATAAAAAGTAAATGATTCTGTCAATCAGGTTCCTGATAAAAGAAACAGGGCATGATGCTTTTTAGTCATAATCAGCCCTGCAAAACCTCCCACAAATAGGAAATGAGTGTTTTCTGGCATTTTGGATTATGTGGAAAGTTGAATTTATGAAAAATGACAGCAACTGTTTGTTGGTAAAGTTCCAGGATGGCAGCCTTGATTGGTGGCCAGGATGCTATTCTCTTTGAGTGCTCATTTCTCCCCAGTGTGGAATCCCTTCCGCGCTACCCCGTTCAAGAACAGAACCAGTGGGGCATCCCAGTTACTTATTGAGCCATTCCAGACAATTTATCAATGTCAGAACTCTCCACGGTGCTTGGTTCTCTGCACACACTCTTTCCTACCTCTGAGAACACCCTTGCCCTTCACCTCCACCTTGTGAAAGTCTTGTCTTTCAAGTTTCAGCTCAAATGCCCCTTCCCATGCGATAGTCCCCATGAGGGTAGGCTCTGCAGTCAAACTACTTGCACTTTGTATCTAGTCAGCCTCTCAACAGGGGCCCTGATTTCTGCTTTTGTAAATATGGAGTGGTAAATGGGTGAGGCTGCATATTTCAGTGGTTAAGTCTAAAGGCATCAGAGCCAGATTGCCTGGCTTCAGATGCTGGCTCAACCACCTACCAGCTATATAACCTTGAGAAAGTTAATGAACTTCTCAGTGCCTCAGTTTCTTCATCTGCAAAATGAAGGTGATAAGATCTGTATAGGTTTGTTGTGAGGATTAAATGAGTTCGTTTAAGAAAAAGCCCTTAGAACAATGCCCCATTTGTGGTAACCCTTCATGAATACTGTAGTGTATTATTTTCTATCTCATTGTTAAGGATAAGTTAGGTAAAACATGCAAAGCACTGGAATTATGCCTGACCCGAAGTCAGTTCTCAACAAGTGATGGTGGTAGTTGTTGTGGTGCATTTTTCTTATTATTCTCGGACATGCCAAGGAGAGGTTGTCCATCCCCTGTGTTCCCATAGTGTGTTGATCATACCTCTAATAGCATTTTTTGCATTGTATTGTCATTTTGGATTCTGTCTTACGTATTGGGCCTTGAGGTTCTTACAGGCAACAGTAGGCAATCAATTAATGTTTACGATCGGTTGAAATAAAGAACTACCATAGCTCAGGGTTTTGGCCTCAGGATTGATGCTGATAGCTTGCAGTGAAGTTCTTTGTTCAGCCAGAGGCCAGTAGCAGATGCATTAAGGCTTCTGGATTTGGGTGCCTCTGCCTGCCTTCATCAGCTCACACGATTTACCAAGTGCAGAGTCAGAATGTGAATTCTAGTGCCAAGAGGAGTCTTCCCCTATTCTCTAGGTAAGCTCTAGACAGCGTTTGAAATGAGTGAGACTCGGGGCCTCCCCTTTTCGCTCCCCTTTATGTAATAAAACATTTGCTTGGTTTCAAATGTAGCTTTCATGACCTTGACTCAAACTGGAATTCTACCACCGTGAGGAAGTGCATGCTGGGAAAGTAGCCACATCCAAGAGATGACTCATTCTGATGATGGCTAACTAAATTCCTCCCCAAGCTTTTGACTTGAGATGTTTGGTGGAATAAAAGGAAAAGAAAATAAATAACGAGTTATTACTTCCTGTTTTGGGTTTCCCTTAAGCAAAAAGAAATACATCTTTTTCCAGCTTGAAACCGTTTCGCCTATGCTTGTGATATATTAATGACTGTAAAAGAATTGACATCAAACAATGATTTACTACAGAAATTGCTGTAGTTAAGATGAGAATGTGCTTTCAGTCAACACCCCACGTCAACCTGTCATCCTGCTCGCTCGTAAACACCTTTGCAGGTGCAGGTGCATGTGCATGCACGTGACAAGTGCAGCACATAATGCCCAGTGTGAGCTCCTGCTTGTGTTAGTTGGAAAGATGCACAGATGTTATTTTTGCAATCCGATTCAGAAGTTTATGTTATGCGTCAGAATAATCATAAACATTAGCTTGTATAGATAGGGAATGAATGAATGCTCTGTTAGATTTCTGATAAAAGAGAAGCATAGACTACTTTTGAGGTTTAGAATGTGTTGTAACTTAGACTGCAGAGGGAAGTTTATCTAATAGAATGTCTCCATTATATTTTAGTTACTTGAGATTAAGGTAAACTCTTTTTCTTTTTTTAACATCTTTATTGGAGTATAATTGCTTTACAATGGTGTATTAGTTTCTGCTTTATAACAAAGTGAATCAGTTATACATATACATATGTCCCCATATCTCTTCCCTCTTGCATCTCCCTCCCTCCCACCCTCCCTATCCACCCCCTCTAGGTAGTCACAAAGCACCGAGCTGATCTCCCTGTGCTATGCGGCTGCTTCCCACCAGCTATTTATTATACGTTTGGTAGTGTATGTATGTCCATGCCACTCTCTCACTTTGTCCCAGTTTACCTTTCCTCCTTTCCGTATCCTCAAATCCATTCTCTAGTAGGTCTGTGTCTTTATTCCCATCTTTCCCTTAGGTTCTTTATGACCTTTTTTTTGTTTTTTTTAGATTCCATATATATGTGTTAGCATATGGTTTTTCTTTTTCTCTTTCTGCCTTACTTCACTCTGTATGACAGACTCTAGGTCCATCCACCTCACTGCAAATAACTCAATTTTGTTTCTTTTTATGGCTGAGTAATATTCCATTGTATATGTGCCACATCTTATTTATCCATTAATCTGTCGATGGACACATAGGTTGCTTCCATGTCCTGCCTATTGTAAATACAGCCGCAATGAACATTTTGGTACATGACTCTTTTTGAATTATGCTTTTCTCAGGGTATATGCCCAGTAGTGGGATTGCTGGGTCGTATGGTAGTACTAGTTTTAGTTTTTTAAGGAACCTCCATACTGTTCTCCATAGTGGCTGTATCAATTTACATTCCCACCAACAGTGCAAGAGGGTTCCCTTTTCTCCACACCCTCTCCAGCATTTATTGTTTCTAGATTTTTTGATGATGGCCATTCTGACCATGTGAGATGATATCTTATTATAGTTTTGAGTTGTATTTCTCTAATGATTAATGATGTTGAGCATTCTTTCGTGTGTTTGTTGGCAATCTGTATACCTTCTTTGGAGAAATGTCAATTTAGGTCTTCTGCCCATTTTTGGATTGGGTTTTTTGATATTGAGCTGCATAAGCTGCTTGTAAACTTTGGAGATTAATCCTTTGTCAGTTGCTTCATTTGCAGATATTTTCTCCCATTCTGAAGGTTGTCTTTTCGTCTTATTTATGGTTTCCTTTGCTGTGCAGAAGCTTCTAAGTTTCATTAGGTCCCATTTATTTATTTTTGTTTTTATTTGCATTTCTCTAGGAGGTGGGTCAAAAAGGATCTTGCTGTGATTTATGTCATAGAGTGTTCTCCCTGTGTTTTCCTCTAAGAGTTTGATAGTGTCTGGACTTATATTTAGTTCTTTGATCCATTCTGAGTTTATTTTTGTGTATGGTGTTAGGGAATGTTCTGATTTCATTCTTTTACATGTAGCTGTCCAGTTTTCCCAGCACCACTCATCGAAGAGGCTGTCTTTTCTCCACTGTATATTCTTGCCTCTTTCATCAAAGATAAGGTGACCATATGTGCATGGGTTTATCTCTGGGCTTTCTATCCTGTTCCATTGATCTATATTTCTGTTTATGTGCCAGTACCATACTGTCTTGATTACTGTAGCTTTGAAGTATAGTATGAAGTCAGGGAGCCTGATTCCTCCAGCTCTGTTTTTCTTTCTTAAGATTGCTTTGGCTATTCGGGGTCTTTTGTGTTTCCATACAAATTGTGAAATTTCTTGTTCTAGTTCTGTTAAAAATGCCACTGGTAGTTTGATAGGGATTGCACTGAATCTGTAGATTGCTTTGGGTAGTAGAGTCATTTTCACAATGTTGATTCTTCCAATCCAAGAACATGGTATATCTCTCCATCTGTTTGTATCATCTTTAATTTCTTTCATCAGTGTCTTATAATTTTCTGCATACAGGTGTTTGGTCTCCTTAGGTAGGTTTATTCCTAGATATTTTATTCTTTTTGTTGCAATGGTAAATGGGTGTGTTTTCTTAATTTCAATTTCAGATTTTTCATCATTAGTGTGTAGGAATGCCAGAGATTTCTGTGCTTTAATTTTGTATCCTGCTACTTTACCAAATTCATTGATTAGCTCTAGTAGTTTTCTGGTAGCATCTTTAGGATTCTGTATGTATAGTATCATGTCATCTGCAAACACTGACAGCTTTACTTTTTCTTTTCCAATTTGGATTCCTTTTATTTCTTTTTCTTCTCTGATTACTGTGGCTAAAACGTCCAAAACTATGTTGAATAAGAGTGGTGAGAGTGGGCAACCTTGTCTTGTTCCTGATCTTAGTGGAAATGGTTTCAGTTTTTCACCATTGAGGATGATGTTGGCTGTGGGTTTGTCATATATGGCCTTTATTATGGTGAGGAAAGTTCCCTCTATGCCTACTTTCTGGAGGGTTTTTATCATACATGGGTGTTGAATTTTTTCAAAAGCTTTCTCCGCATCTATTGAGATGATCATATGGTTTTTCTCCTTCAATTTGTTAATATGGTGTATCACATTGATTGATTTGCATATATTGAAGAATCCTTGCATTCCTGGGATAAACCGCACTTGATCATGGTGTATTATCCTTTTAATGTGCTGTTGGATTCTGTTTGCTAGTATTTTGTTGAGAATTTTTGCATGTATGTTCATCAGTGATATTGGCCTGTAGTTTTCTTTCTTTGTGACAACTTTGTCTGGTGGCCTCATAGAATAAGTTTGGGAGTGTTCCTCCCTCTGTTATATTTTGGGAGAGCTTGAGAAGGATAGGTGGTTAGCTCTTCTCTAAATGTTTGATTGAATTGACCTGTAAAGCCATCTGGTCCTGGGCTTTTGTTTGTTGGAAGAGTTTTAATCACAGTTTCAATTTCAGTGCTTGTGATTGGTCTGTTTATATTTTCTATTTCTTCCTGGTTCAGTCTTGCAAGGTTGTGCTTTTGTAAGAATTTGTCCATTTCTTCCAGGTTGTCCATTTTATTGGCATATAGTTGCTTGCAGTAATCTCTCATGATCCTTTGTATTTCTATAGTGTCAGTTGTTACTTCTGCTTTTTCATTTCTAATTCTGTTGATTTGAGTCTTCTCCCTTTTTTTCTAGATGAGTCTGGCTAATGGTTTATCAATTTTGTGTAGCCTCTCAAAGAACCAGCTTTTAGTTTTATTGATCTTTGTTACTGTTTTTTTCATTTCTTTTTCATTAATTTCTGATCTGATCTTTATGATTTCTTTCCTTCTGCTAACTTTGGGGGTTTTTTATTGTTCTTCTTCTTTCTCTAATTGCTTTAGGTGTAGTGTTAGGTTATTTATTTGAGATGTTTCTTGTTTCTTATGGTAGGATTGTATTGCTATCAACTTCCCTCTTATAACTGCTTTTGCTGCATCTCATAGGTTTTGGGTCATCGTGTTTTCATTGTCATTTTTTTCTAGGTATTTTTTGATTTCCGCTTTGATTTCCTCTGTGATCTCTTGGTTATTAAGTATTGTATTGTTTAGCCTCCATGTGTTTGTTATTTTTACAGATTTTTTCCTGGAATTGATATCTAGTCTTATAGCGTTGTGGTCATAAAAGATATTTGATACGATTTCAATTTTCTTAAATTTGCCAAGGCTTGATTTGTGATCCAAGATATGATCTATCTTTCCTTATATATTTTTCCTTATATATTTTCATTTTGGATGATCTGTCCTTTGGTGAAAGTGGGGTGTTAAAGTCCCCTACTAGGATTGTGTTGCTGTTGATTTCCCCTTTTATGGCTGTTAGTATTTGCCTTATGTATTGAGGTGCTCCTATGTTGGGTGCATAAATATTTACAATTGTTATATCTTCTTCTTGGATTGATCCCTTGATCCTGATGTAGTGTCTTTCTTTGTCTCTTGTAATAGTCTTTATTTTAAAGTTTATTTTGTGTGATATGAGAATTGCTGCTCCAGCTTTCTTTTAGTTTCCATTTGCATGGAATATCTTTTTCCATCCCCTCACTTTCAGTCTGTATGTGTCCCTAGGTCTGAAGTGGGTCTCTTGTAGACAGCATATATACTGATCTTGTTCTTGTATCCATTCAGCCAACCTATGTCTTTTGGTTAGAGCATTTAGTCCATTTACATTTAAGGTAATTATCGATATGTATTTTCCTATTCCCATTTTCTTAATTGTTTTGGGTTCGTTATTGTAGGTCTTTTCCTTCTCTTGTGTTTCCTGTCTAGGGAAGTTCCTTTAGTATTTGTTGTAAAGCTGGTTTGATGGTGCTGAATTCTCTTAGCTTTTGCCTGTCTGTAAAGGTTTTAATTTCTCCGTCAAATGTGAAAGAGATCCTAGCTGGGTAGAGTAATCTTGGTTATAGGTTTTTCTCCTTCATCACTTTAAATATGTCCTGCCAGTCCCTTCTGGCTTGCAGAATTTTTGCTGAAAGATCAGCTGTTAACCTTATGGGTGTTCCCTTGTGTGTTATTTTTCCCTTGCTGCTTTTAGTATTTTTCCTTTGTATTTAACTTTTGATAGTTTGATTATATGTGTCTTGGCGTGTTTCTCCTTGGATTAATCCTGTATGGGACTCTCTGTGCTTCCTGGGCTTGATTAACTATTTACTTTCCCATATTGGGGAAGTTTTCAACTATAACCTCTTCAAATATTTTCTCAGTCCCTTTCTTTTTCTCTTCCTCTTCTGGGACCCCTATAATTTGAATGTTGGTGTGTTTAATGTTGTCCCAGAGGTCTCTGAGACTGTCCTCACTTCTTTTCATTGTTTTTTGTTTATTCTGCTCTGCAGTAGTTATTTCCACTATTTTATCTTCCAGGTCAGTTATCCGTTCTTCTGCCTCAGTTATTCTGCTATTGATCCCTTCTAGAGAATTTTTAATTTCATTTAGTGTGTTGTTCATCAGTGTTTGTTTGCTCTTTAGTTCTTCTAGGTCCTTGTTAAATGTTTCTTGCATTTTCTCTATTTTATTTCCAAGATTTTGGATCATCTTTACTATCATTATTCTGAAATCTTTTTCAGTAGACTGCCTATTTCCTCTTCATTTGTTAGGTCTGGTGGGGTTTTGCCTTGCTCCTTCATCTGCTGTATGTTTCTCTGTCTTCTCATTTTGCTTTACTTACTGTGTTTGAGGTCTCCTTTTCGCAGGCTGCAGGTTTGTACTTCCCGTTGTTTTTGGTGTCTGCCCCCAGTGGGTAAGTTTGGTTCAGTGGGTTGTGTAGGCTTCCTGGTGGAGGGGACTAGTGCCTGTGTTCTTGTGGATGAGGCTGGATCTTGTCTTTCTGGTGGGCAGGTCCACGTCTGGTGGTGTGTTTTGGGGTGTCTGTGGCCTTACTATGATTTTAGGCAGCCCCTCTGCTAATGGATGGGTTGTGTTCCTGTCTTGCTAGTTGTTTGGCATAGGATGTCCAGCACTGTAGCTTGCTCGTCGTTGAGTGAAGCTGGGTCTTGGTGTTGAGATGGAGATCTCTGGGAGATTTTCGCCGTTTGATATTACGTGGAGCTGGGAGGTCTCTTGTGAACCAGTGTCCTGAACTTGGCTCTCCCACCTAAGAGGCACAGCCCTGATGCCTGGAGCACCAAGAGACTGTCATCCACATGGCTAAGAATAAAAGGGAGCAAAAAAAGAAAGAAGAAGATATAATAAAATAAAATAAAGTTATAAAAATAAAAAATAATTATGAAGAAAAAAAATTTTTTAAGTAAAACAATCAAAGAAAAAACGGACAGACAGAACCCTAAAACAATTGGTAAAAGCAAAGGTATACAGACAAAATCACACACAGAAGTATACACATACACACTCACAGAAAGAGAAAAAGGGAAAAAAAAATATATCGTTGCTCCCAAAGTCCACCTCCTCACTTTGGGATGATTCGTTGTCTCTTCAGTTATTCCACAGATGCAGGGTACATCAAGTTGATTGTGGAGATTTAATCCGCTGTCCCGAGGCTGCTGGGCGAGATTTCCCTTTCTCTTCTTTGTTCGCGTAGCTCCCAGGGCTCAGCTTTGTATTTGGCCCCACCTCTGTGTGTAGGTGGCCTGAGGGCCTCTGTTCTTCGCTCAGACAGGACGGGGGTTAAAGGAGCAGCTGATTCGGGGGCTCTGGCTCACTCAGGCCTGGGGGAGGGAGGGGTACGGATGCGGGGCGAGCCTGTGGTGGCAGAGGCTGGCGTGACATTGCACCAGCCTGAGGCGCGCCGTGCGTTCTCCTGGGGAAGTTGTCCCTGGATCCCGGGACCCTGGCAGTGGCGGGCTGCACAGGCTCCTGGAAGGGGGGTGTGGATAGTGACCTGTGCTCTCGCACAGGCTTCTTGTTGGCGGCAGCAGAAGCCTTAGCGTCGCATGCCCGTCTCTGGGGTCCGCGCTTTTAGCCGCGGCTCGCACCAGTCTCTGGAGCTCCTTTAATCAGCGCTCTTAATCCCCTCTCCTCGCACACCAGGAAACAAAGAGGCAAGAAAAAGTCTCTTGTCTCTTTGTCAGCTCCAGACCTTGTCCCAGACTTCCTCCCGGATAGCCGTGGAGCACTAACCCCTTCAGGCCGTGTTCACGCCGCCAACCCCAGTCCCCTCCCTGCAATCCGACCAAAGCCCGAGTCTCAGCTCCCAGCCCCGCCTGCCCCGGCGGGTGAGCAGACAAACCTCTCGGGCTGGTGAGTGCCGGTCGGCACCGATCCTCTGTGCGGAAATGTCTCCACTTTGCCCTCCGCACCCCTGTGGCTGCGCTCTCCTCCATGGCTCCGAAGCTTCCTCCCTCCGCCACCCACAGTCTCCGCCCACGAAGGGGCTTCCTAGTGTGTGGAAACCTTTCCTCTTTCACAGCTCCCTCCCACTGGTGCAGGTCCCGTCCCTATTCTTTTGTCTCTGTTTTTTCTTTTGCCCTACCCAGGTACGTGAGGGAGTTCGTTGCCTTTTGGGAGGTCTGAGGTCTTCTACCAGCGTT
Source organism: Stenella coeruleoalba (assembly GCF_951394435.1). Classification (NCBI taxonomy): domain Eukaryota; kingdom Metazoa; phylum Chordata; class Mammalia; order Artiodactyla; family Delphinidae; genus Stenella; species Stenella coeruleoalba. The sequence goes on from NC_137163.1 coordinate 34,029,848, forward strand.
CAGTAGGTGTTCTGTGGGAGTTGTTCCACATGTAGATGTATTTCTGATGTATTTGTGGGGAGGAACGTGTCTTACTCTTACGCTTCTTACTCTTCCGCCATCTTGAAGCTCCAAGGGTAAACTCTTAAATGTGTTGGCCTTGTTTGTTGGTGAAGAGTTGGTATTTCCCCTCTTCTTAAAAAAGCATTTGTAAATAACATTTGTAATATTTTATCTTAAAATATTTTATAGCTTTGGAGATGGGTTCTGTTCAGAAGCCTCTGGGTCTATCCAAATGTGTTCTCTGTAGCAATGGGGATTTGGCTGTTGCTTGTGATGTGCCGTTAACTTACAGACCTTTCAGCTTTCTTCTGTGTTTTCCATCCTGCAGCTGCCAGATTAGGTTCTGTGAACTTTGTCCAATATATTGTAATACTTTTGTTCAAACCTAGATCTTGTCTCATTCTGGGTTTGAACTGTCTGTTGGCTTAACAGCCGTGTTCATTATACTGTGTTTGCTCTCTTGAGTTACCCAAACCAGCTGTGCCTACTGCTGTTTGCACAGGCTCAGTGGGAGACAAAGGCTGTCACATTGCAGGTTAAACAAATGCTGGAGCTCTATCCAGATTCAAACATCTAGTGCTTTTTAGTATATTTGTCTCTGGTCTAAAGTTTTAATTTTCTATATATTATGATGTTTTCACACCTTAAAAACCTTTCTGACTGGGGAGAGATTGCCCCTCCCTGGGCTACCCAGTTCTTAGAGATAGCAAAGGGTCAGTGGGATCATACCTTTGATATGAAAACTAACCAATCCAAAGTCTTAATCTCCTGCATCTGGCAAATTCACACCAAGCCAGTATTTCCCCTCCCCTAAATCATCCCAGGACCTGCTACCACGCAACCAGAGACCACCCCTATATAGAGCCTAAAGCCCCACCTGCAGGAATTATTCAAGCTAACCAATCTTAAAACTGTTTATTTTCCCCTGCCTTGCCTTTCCCGTGGAAACCCCTGTAAAGGCTCTGGCCAATCCCCCTTGCTCCTGCTTTCTGCCTCCTGACCACCCAGCTACCCTGAGGCTTCCCCATGGAGCCCTGCATGGCCTGGTGTGCTTCCTGTTCTTAGGACCTGTGAATATAATAAACTTTTGTTTTCCTGAGCCTCTCCTATGTTTCCACTTATGGCCACACCTGACTGACCATCCCATAAAAGAACACAGAACAATTTGTATTTTAACTGTTAGTGTCAGCATTTGATAAGGGCATGTCGGGGTCATTTAAAATGGATCATCTTTTTGCTTCCATACACATTTCCTCTGACAGATGATGGATTAATGATTGTTACATATTTTCATCCAGGAGTGTCACTAAATTTCCTTGGTTCATCTCAGTGCTTATCTTGTCTTATTGTCAGGAAGTACTCCTTGATATCGAACCTAATCCCTTCCTGTTGCTACCCAAGGCAACCAATTTTCCCTGGATCTCTGCCTTAATAATTAATTTTCTAGAAGTATTTGAGATTCATCTCAACATGCCAAGTCAAGAATATTCTTCCAGGTACTGCTCTCAAAATTGCAAATGAAACAAAACCTGCTGCCCTTAAGATATGTATTAAGTGTTCAAAGAGTACAACTATAACCTTGAAAAGAATGTTAAGTGATGGAAAAATAGCAATAAATGCATGCTGACTGCCACTCTCCTAAAAGCTCCTTTTATGCACTGAATTGGCTCCCAGGGAATTGGATCTTATTTTACAGTGTGATGAGGAACGTACCCATAGGTTTTAAAGTAAGACTGACATATATACACTCTACCAAATGTAAAATAGATAGCTAGTGGGAAGCAGCCGCATAGCACAGGGAGATCAGCTCCGTGCTTTGTGACCGCCTAGAGGGGTGGGATAGGGAGGGTGGGAGGGAGATGCAAGAGGGAGGGGATATGGGGATATATGCATATGTATAGTTGATTCACTTTGTTATACAACAGAAACTAACACAACATTGTAAAGCAATTATACTCCAATAAAGATGTTAAAAAATAAAAAAAAAAGTAAGACTGACCTAGGGTCATATTGGCCGCTGCCACTTACCAGCTGTCTGATCATGAGGCCATTATTTCACGTCTCTGAACCTCAGTTTCAGCATCAGCAAAATAGGGATAATAGTAGGTGCTTCATGGAATTGTCATGAGGATCGAATGACACCATCAAACGGAAACTACCTCACAAATGGCAGGTATTCCACAATATTAGTTTCTCTCTGCCAGGATTGTTGATGCAGTGAGACTGCCAGGTTATATGTTGGTAAATATACTAAATTTAATTATTACAAAACATCATTAATTAAATCAGAATTTGTAGTTGTTCAGACAGGGCTAAGCAGAAGTTAATTTTTTTTTTTTTTTTTTTTTTTTTTTACTAAGAAGAGGGTCTTTGCTAAGCAAATTTTTCTGTCAGCCAGAACGGTGATGAGGAGAAAAGTTAAGCTACTTAAAGCTTTTAGAATCTCCTATTTGCAAATAAAGAGAAAGAATTAATTAAAAATAATTATTATCTAAGTCATTGAAAGGGTTGGGGAGACAACCTACTTAGTAACATTTGCCACTGGTTTGTGTACAGTTATCTTCTGTGTGATTTACAAAGGCGTGCCTCCCTTAAAACTTGTCTCCATTTCAGACATTCCATCAATTAAGATGTGCTTTCCTTTCAATTAATCTGAATCCGTAAGTTTCTCTAACACTGAAAAAGTGGAACATTAAGTAAAGTGCTACCCATCTTCACCAAGATTGTGGGAAAGACCTTCATTTGCTTATACTAATTTGTGCTGTGGTTGCACTCCTCTTTCCTATCCCTTCATTAATGCATTGAACAATTATTAACAGCCAATCAGTGACCTGGCATGCAATTACAGAAGAATTTTTCTTCTGGCATCAAGGTACAGAGATAAAGCTTGCCTTGTGTAGTGGTGAAAATGTGCTTTCTCCCTCTCCTTGGGAATCCTGGTCAAATGCAAGCACTGGTAGATACCAGATTTAACTAGGTATATAATGTCATCACCTGCATGTTATACTCCATCCTTTGAATGAGTAAGGACAGGGCAAGAGTTAATTATTGCACACTGGTCAGAATGGCCATCATCAAAAAAAAAGTCTGCAAAGAATAAATGCTGGAGAGGGTGTGGAGAAAAGGGAACCCTCCTACACTATTGGTGGGAATGTAAATTGGTGCAGCCACTATGGAGAACAGTCTGGAGGTTCCTTAAAAAACTAAAAATAGAGTTACCATATGATCCTGTAATCTCACTCCTGGGCATATATCCAGAGAAAACTCTTAACACCCCAATGTTCATAGCAGCAGTGTTTACAATACCAAAGACATGGAAGCAACCTAAATGTCCGTTGACAGGGTAAAGAATATATAACAATATATAATAATACCTATATATATATATACCAGTAAATATATATATATATATAACAGAATATTACTCAGCTGTAAAATAGAATGAAATAATGCCATTTGCAGCAAAATGGTTGGACCTAGAGATTATCATACTAAGTGAAGTAAGTCAGAGAAAGACAAATATCATGTGATATCACTTATATGTGGAATCTAAAATATGATACAAATGAACTTATTTACAAAACAGAAATAGACTTACAGACATACAAAACAAACTTATGGTTACCAAAGGGGAAAGGGGGAGGGAGGGAGGGATAAATTAGGGGTTTGAGATTAACAGACATACATTACTATATATAAAATAGATAAACAACAAAGACCTACTATATAGCACAGGGAACTATATTCAATATCTTGTTAACCTATAATGAAGGTTATAATAAAGAAGAATCTGAAAAAGAATGTATATAATATGCATATATAACTGAATCACTTTCCTGTACATCTGAAATTAACACAACATTGTAAATCAACTCTACTTCAATAAAAAATTAATTTTAAAAAAGATTTAATTATTTGACTTTCAGAAGTGAATACAAAGATGACCCAGCCCTTCAGTAAGGCCAGACAGTCACTGGTGATCACAGGTAATGACCAGGGATCTGTGGGGTCATGTGCCTGTGCTCAGCGTAAGGTGAAGGTCTGACCTCAGCCTCAGGCTTGAGGATACACTGTAGGTCATTATCATTATTTAGACTTTTTCAGGATGCATTACTTGTTGCATGTTTCTGTTGCCACTTGCAAATTTAACCATTATTTCTTTGCTTGTTCAGCAAAGAAATTACTATCAGAAAATGATTAGAAATGACAACACTGAGTTGGATCGTGCTCTTTGCCTGCCCATCCTGATGGTACAATTTTGATCTTTTCTTCACAAGATTATCCAGATATGTGTAACCAGAAAGCTACCATAACCTTTTGTTAAGGTCCCCAGTGACCTCTGTCCTGCTAACTGGAATGATTAGTTCTCAGTGTCCATTGTACTGGGCTTGTTTGACAGCATTTGACACTACGAATGATTCCTTTCCTCTTGTTCTTTATTTTCCTTGACCATTTTAATCACTTGTTTTCTGTTGTGGGTTTTAAGCTCTTAACTTTTATACTAGATCCATCAACATCTTATATGGCCACTGGGGTTGCATGAAAAGAACATTTTAACATCCTCCTTAAACTCAATTTTCCATTTTGTGTTTATTGCTGTTAAGTTATGCTATTATGTAAATGTAATTCTGTCCCCTTAGGTCAGTCCTTAGGAAATTTTTGCTAAATTTGAAAGTGACTGTAGAAATTGGTTTTTTGTTTTGTTTTGTTTTTTTTATTTTTTTGCGGTACGCGGGCCTCTCACTGTTGTGGCCTCTCCCGTTGCGGAGCACAGGCTCTGGACGCGCAGGCTCAGCGGCCATGGCTCACGGGCCCAGCTGCTCCGCGGCATGTGGGATCCTCCCGGACTGGGGCATGAACCCGTGTCCCCTGCATCGGCAGGCGGACTCTCAACCACTGCGCCACCAGGGAAGCCCGAAATTGGGTTTTTAAAATATTCCTCTGTCTTCTGCTTTATCATTGTGTCTTAATTCTTCAGAACTAAGAACCTACTTAGTAACACTCACCACTGGTTTGTGTGCATTTAGCTTCTGTGTGATTTACAAAAGCGTGCCTGGTTAAAACTAGTCTGCATTCCAGACACCTCATCAATTAAGATGAGCTTTCCTCCTTTATTTTTTTACCTTGTAGTTTTCATAATATTTTGTTTAATTATTTTTCCCCTTTGATGTAGAATCTACTTCTTTGTCTTAAACTTCGTAACTTATTCCCACTTATTTCTCTAGTTCATCTGCTTCCAGATCTCCTTATTTCTTCTTGGGATCTGTAATTTGAGACTTCTTTGATAATTTTTTTAATATGTAGTCTCATACTTTTAAAATGTTTTTCTTCTCCCCAGCCAGCTTGCCCCACTGTTCTCGTGGTGATATTTCCACTTATTTTAGCTTTGCCTTAGTCTGAGGAGGATGGTCCAAGTTGATTCTTATCTTCTCATTGTGTATTTAAATCGTATCTATTCTTTTCAGTGCCGGCTTATGAAGCCTATTTTGGTCTCCAAAGTTTAAAAAGCTGACGAGTAGGCATGGTTCTCATTCCTGTCTCAACCGAGAAACTGGAAAGGGCAGACGGAACATGGTGCATCGACTTCTACTTCGTTACTTCCGTTTACGTGAAAGCCCCTTGCAATCCGGTGTTTACTCACATCATCCAGTGAATCCGCTCTGTGAAAATTCCCTCATGGCTTCCTCTGGTCCTTTTAGCAGTTATTTCCTCACCTCCTGCCTACCTGAAGCTCTCTACCCTCATCGATTTTTTCCCCCAGACTTCCCTCCTGCTCCTCTTTTTCTTTTTGGACTAATTTGTGGGCTTCTTTTCCTTTGCCTTCTCTAATCCTTCCTCTTCTCCAGGACTCTGTCCTTGCTCCTGTTTTTTTTGTTTGTTTGTTTTTTCATTATGCATTATCTTCCTGGGCAAACTCATCTACTCATATTCATTTAACTACCTCCACTATTTTGTGCAGTTTCTTCTGCCTTGAATGTTCCCCTCTCTCTCCCTGTTCTTTTCATCCTTCAAAACTCCTCTTAGTTATTCCTTCCTCCAGTAGGGTTTTCTTCAGTCCATAAATTGGACCAACTGTCCCCTCCCCCACCTGTAACACTTGGGGATGCCATTATCATACCACAAATTACATTATAATGAAATTATCTGTGATCTCCTTGAGGGTAGGAACTATATTTGTATCCTTGTGCCTAATAACAGAACTCAAGAGCTTCCTGTGAGGCTTGCTTTTCTCTAAATGCGACATAATCTTCTTCATCAGCTATCTGAGATTGCATTTCAGCTCAAGAAAAATTTGTAAAAATTATACTCCAGATCACATTTTCTTTTGTTAATTTTCTGTGGATCTCTGATAGGGTATCATTTGCAAACTAAACCCCCTATCCACTTCCTAGTTCTACCAAGGCCGCTATCATATATTTATGTGGCATAGCTGTGGTTTGACTTCAACCATCACCCATATGCCAATGACTCCTAAATCCTTTTTTGTAGCCCTGACTGCTGTCCTAATCTGATTGTTTTTGTACATCTTACCCCTTGTATGCAAGTGTTTCTTGTCCTCATGGTACAGGGTTCCTAGTGCTGTGAGGTCTCCAACACCCAGGACATGTCATTCAGGGTTGATGAGGAGGAAAACTACTCTCTGATTTCTCATTTGGATGTAGTGTGTAGGTTTAGGGAGGGGAGCAAAGGGGTGCTGGTTAGGTTAGCATAGAATGAAGTAGCAGAATGAAAAGGTGGCTCTATCAGTTTCCTATGGCTGCTGTAACAAAGCACCACAAACTTAGAGACTCAAAGCAACACAAATTTATTCTTTTATAGTTCCGGAGGTCAGAAGTCTGAAATCAGTTCTGTGGGCTAAAGTCAAAATGTCAGCAGGGCCGGTTCCTCCTGGAGGCTCTGTCTGAGGGGAGAATCCATTTCCTTGCCGTTTTCAGCTTCTAGAGGCTGTTGGAATTCCTTGGCTCCTGACTGTGTCACTCCAACCTCTGCTTTCACTGCCTTCTCCCTTGACTCTGACCCTCCTGCCTCCGTCCCATGAGGACCCTTGTAACTACACTCGCCCTATCTGAATGATGCAGGATAACCTCCCCATCTCAAGATCCTTAGTTTAATCATATTGGCAATGTCCCTTTTGCCATATAAGATAACACCTACAGGTGCTGGGGATTAGGACATATTTGAGGGGCCATGATTCAGCCTACAGCAGTGGTCCGGGGTCAGGGTGGGGATACAAGCAAAAGTCTCGCCACTTCTAGTGGATGGAGATCCAGAATCATTGATTTTTAGCAGGTGTGAGGGTCAACGGGTGTGTGTGTGTGTGTGTGTGTGTGTGTGTGTGATGGAAGAAAAAGTGTTGCTATTAATACTGTTTCTAGGTAATAGAAAATTAACAGTGCCAAGGGGAAAAATTCTAGATAGCTTTTTTGTGTAAAAGTAAACCTTAGAGTCGTTTATATGAACTGCCTCTGATTTATGCCTAAATATCTGACAGCAAAATAATATTTTCTAACTAATTAACTTGTCAGATTATCATTTAAGTTTTGTTTTTAGCTCTTTTTTAAAAATATTTATTTATTTATTTTTGGCTGTGTTGGGTCTTCGTTTCTGTGCGAGGGCTTTCTCTAGTTGTGGCAAGCGGGGGCCGCTCTTCATCGCGGTGAGTGGGCCTCTCACTATCGCGGCCTCTCTTGTTGCGGAGCACAGGCTCCAGATACGCAGTCTCAGTAGTTGTGGCTCACGGGCCCAGTTGCTCCGCGGCACGTGGGATCTTCCCAGACCAGGGCTCGAACCCCTGTCCCCTGTATTAGCAGGCAGATTCTCAACCACTGTGCCACCAGGGAAGCCCTAAGTTTTGTTTTATTACAGTATGTTCAGGTGTCTGCTTCCCACCTGAACAAAGTAGGAGGTGTTGTCAGTAGCTCTGATGAGCTCTCCTCTTAATGGGACTTTGAGCCTGGGCTTCAGGACTCCGAGCAGAGGAAGAGGGAGATGTTTATAACATGCTTGTTTCTCTTGCATCCCTTTTTCTTTAAAAGGCGGTGTAGTTAAGGGAAATGACTGGTTAATGAAAAAAAGTGGAAAGAAATTCCTTCATTTGAGAAGCTTGATAGCCATATAAAATGCATGTACATCGAAGCAGAAGGTCTGCTAACAAGGCAAATGGGATTAAGGGGATCATTGGAAGATGTCTTAGTTTGATTTCCCCTCCAGAAGCAAATTTTGAGGCAGGCATTTGAGTAGGCAAATAGGGATGTGTTTACTTTAGACTGTCTCTGGGAGTTGCTTAAGGAGGACAGCTGGGCATTTATCCATCCAGTCTCGTTCTCCCCTGGCTGAGAACCATCCTGGAGCTTTTGTCCCCTGTGCTTCCTGGCTGCACATGCAGACTGTAGGGCCTCAGCACTGGGGAAGGACTGGAGGCAGAAAGTTGGAAGATACCTAGGAGAGCACTGTCAGCCCCAGGGGAGTCTGCACCCCCTCCACCAGTCCTCCAGTTGCAGCAGAAAGCAGAGTGGCGGGCAGGATGTAACGTAGGGTGCCAAAGGAAAGACCTCTACTCTAGCCTATGATGGCATCTGTCTATCAAGAAAAAGATACTGAGTGTTCCTAATAGAACAGGCTTGGCATACCCATTAATATAGCTGTCACCTCCCAAAGCCTCTGTTCCCTCATGTGTGAAATAAGAGCAATGATTCCTCCTTTTTAGGACTGTTACGTGAAATAAAAGAGATAACGTATGTGACATGTTCTGCATGGGACCTGCCTGTACCCACAAATGAGAGGAGCTGTGCTAAAAAGAAAAAAGAGACAGCAAAAACCAACCAAACAAAAACAGAAGAAAGAGAAAGGAAAGAAAGAGGAAGAAAAGAAAGATCATTAATTGTTATGTGAGACATCTGTTAGGAGATACAGTCATGCATGTTCGTATTTCTTGCCAAATAATGTTTGTGACTGTTTCACAGCTCAGGGCATAGAGTCACACACGTTTCACTCAAGTCCCCGGCCCTGAGTTCTTTCTGCTCCCCGACTCCGCTTTCCATTTTTCTGGCAGAGTTTCTGACTTCAGATGCACACAGGGTGCTTTAGGACCAGCAGCATGACCCAGCCAGCCTTGTGGACAAGGGCCCAGCCCAGCTCTAAGGGAGGAGTTCTGGCTTCTTACCCAAACCTCAGGTAACAGAGATGCTCTAGGTCATCGACCAGGTTCTCATGTAAGGTCCAAATCACCACTAGGTAGTAAATGCCCTTTTCGCCTTGGGGTGGACATTCGCTTGTTCACTGATCCTTGGAATACAGATAGTACTGAAGCTCCCGTGGGCCGGCTGACCCCAAGACCCATAAAGAAAGTTGGTGGAATGATCCAGGCTGATTTCAGGCTCAGTGATGCCAGAAACACTGATGCTGGGGGCACAACCTGCTCCTGATTATATGACACTGATAAGGAGCTTCCAGTTCAGAAGGCCAAGTCACTGGCAAAACCTGCAAAAAAGGAGTTGTACAAGCTTTGCAGTAGAAACAAATAAAGGCTGCCAGACCAGCCGTGTCACCACTTCCCTGGAATAGGAAAAGCTGAAGCCATGGCCAGAGCACTTGACGTCCTGGCTGCAGAGGGACACACCCGTGCCCCACACATGCACATGGGTGCTGATGAAGGAGGATTTGGACACAGCTATTTTCATGACTGTCTCAGAGAGAAGATGTAGAGCCAAGACTCCATAAAGCTCCAGTGGGATCCATGTTGCTAATCGTCTTGCTGCACAGCTTCCCTTGTGTGCCTTGTGGGAGGCGGCACGTTTTGATGAGTCTGGATCAGGAGACCCGAGCTCTCCTGACTGATTAAAGCAGGAGCATGGACTCTTTTCTGCTTCCTCTTGTGGTGACACGAGACGAAGAGGGCCCTCTGATGACGGGAATAGGGCGGACATGGAGGAGGGAAAGGCACAGGATCTACCCTGAGCTCGGATGCTTGAGGCACCCTACCCTTGGGCTTCCTTGGTCACGTGTTTTAGTAAGATTTTTCAAAGGAGACTTTAACTACAGTGGGTTAAGAGCACTGTCTCTTTCCACTGTGATTGCCTTTACCCTCACGTGGAGGGGTGTTGGCATAGCCAGAGGCATTTTGGGGATCAGTCAGGGGAAGCTGAGTTGGGGACACATTTTATATGGGCTTAATAAGATATATTTATGCGATTTTACAGTCACTTCCATATAGACGTGTATCTGGTAGTCAATTACTAAACATATATTATTATGCTAAGCTATTTTTCAGTTATTAAAATTTGTAATTTCTATAATATACTTTTCTTATTCTAAAAAATATCCCCATTTATATTTAATTTTGTTTTATAATTTGTACTTATTTAAAAGGGGCTTCTAATTGTATAAGCTCAGACACCACAAACCTGGATCTGCCCTCCTACACCCCCCGTACAAGGAAACACCCGTCCCTCCCTCGCTCCCTCCCTCCCTTCTTTCCCTCCTTCCTTCGCCTCTCCTCCTCCTTTTTCTTTTAGAGCCTATGGCGTTACAATATTTACCTGACTTTCTGATTTCTCGCTCCTATTTCACTTTCTCATAGAATCGAGGGGAAAACGTTTCCTGTATATAATAGATTAAATAAGATTTTAAAGAATGGTTTGACAACCCAACCACCATGTAAAATGCTGTTCCCATAAAAGAGTGTGCCCTGTGTTATAAACTGCCAACTCAGAAGGGCCTTCTGGATGATCCGTGCCCTACACGGTCTGGCCTCTGCTCTCTGTTCTAGCTCATTCCCTACCCTCCTCTGAGGACACCCTGCAGGCCTGCTCTTTGAAGTCAGGCCCCCAGGCCACATTATCTTCCACAGCCCTTTTTTCTGCATTTAATATTCCTTGCTTGGCTTCTCTTTATTCTTCTTTTACTAAGAATGCTAACAAACAAAGTGGTAAGGTTTCTTAATCCCAAGGAAGTAACAAATAGCATGTTACTATCCAGGGAAAAGTTTCAAGAGGCAGTCACACTGAAAATTGCAAGAAATAAAGTCTCCAAAGTGAATAAAGAGACAGGAAAAAAATCAAACACAGAAAACTAAAATAATAATACAGTGTTCTGAGTCTGTAATATAGGCCCATTTCCTTTCGGAGCAAACAGGTGTTTACATTTCAAAGTGCATGAGGGCAACATGGGATCAGTCATATTCATGTGACTAACATGGGCATTTGGTATACAAAGTGCAGAAAATGTGAAAAATTTTCATCCAAGGTATATATTCTAAAGTTTTTTTTTTTTTTACAGAATCTCTGTGGTGCAGGAGGCTTACATAATTCTTCAGTAATGTTGATCAAACAACATGGTATTTTATTAAATTGAATCTGGGGGAAGTGTGGCATTATGGTTATGACTGAGATTTGATGTCAGACAAGCCTGGTCATAAGTTCTGGTTCTTCCACCTAATTAGCTATGGACCCCTCTGAGCTTCATTTTCCTTGTATAAAATGCGGATCATCGTCTACCTCGTAAGATCTTGGAGAGATTGTCTATTTCTTAATTCATATCTGCTAAGGATTCATAGAACAGTTGCCGTGTGAAGCTTTTTGCAGGATCATTTTCCAGTCGGTTGCTGGCTCGTCATTCAATTTGTAGCCCAGCGTTGCAAGAGTATAGCACTTTGTCAGCTGCTTCGGCATTAATAGACATGAAAATACTTGTTAAAATATTTTCCTTGTTTTTTTAGGTTTGTTTTCTTTGATGTGTTTTCTTATGGGAATAATGGGAGAATAAATTGCACTCAGAATAAAATCCAAACTCCCTTTGGGCCCTGCCTACCTCAGTCAGCTCACCTATGCCCTTCTGAGCTAAGCTCAGACACTTAACGTCTGTAAACGTCAGAGTCCTCATTTTTAAAGTGGGAATGGGCACCCATAGAGATGGTTCTGTTGATTAAATTGGATAACTCCTGTAGAGAGCTTAGCTCAGTACCTACACATGGTCAGTGTTCGAGAAAAATTCTTTCCTGAGAGTCCCTGTAAACCACATTCATCTTTAATCAGATCCTGTGGTCATAGAGAGCTTTGGATGTGACTAACAGAAATAAACGGCAATTACTGACTGGAGCCTGAAAAAAATAGCTTATAGAACTGAGGGAAGAGGCCTTAGGGGCCTGCAGGAACCAGGGCAACTGAGGGTCTTCAAAGCAAGAACGAGTGAGTAAACCATCCTGTGAGGTGCTGCACTGCTGACCGCACAGCCTCTTGTCCTGTCGCCCCTGAATGCCCACGAGGGAGGTTCAGATGGCCCAGCTCGGGTTTGGGCCCTCCTCCGTGGTAAGAAGAGTGAAGTCTGGGGTTGGCCGCCCCACCGAAGCCTTGAGGACAGGACACTGGACAGACAAAACTACCTATTGTTCTCCACAGACCTATAGCTGGGTGTTTCTGAAGACCGGCTAAGCCAATTTCTCTCAACTGACTTCTCAACTTCCTCTTTGTCAAAATTTAATTGCCTTTTATAAGAACTCAACCTCATTTCCTCCCATCTTTCTAGACAGTCATTCCTTTTTCTGAGTAACTTCTATGATGTTTATTCACTCATACATTCATTTAGTAAACAGATATTTACTGAGCAACTACTAGGTGTCAGTTTCTCTTCTGGGGGCTGGTTTACCTCAGTGAACCCAAGAAATCAAGGACATACCAGAGTTGGGGGGGGCAGACAACCAAACAGAAACAAATAAATAGATGACATCAAGTGGCAACAGGGCTGATGAAAAATCACTAATGAGAACAACCATAAGACAGGGAAAGGAAGGAGTGAGGAGTGTGTGGAGGTGGTGTTCAGATTGGGTATGCATGTTCGGATGAGTCTGTCATTCAACTGCTCCCATTCTGATTAGTTTATTTGCTTACTTGTCTGTCATAAGTGACTAGCTGGCTTGCCCTGTCTAGCAGGTGAGCCCCTTAGGGGTGAAGTCATGTCATTCATTTCTAGGGCTAGCCCCTGCCTCACTGTGGATGCTAAATTAGTGTTTGTTGAATGAATGGATAAACACACACCCCTTATGTGTGGCTATTGGATGACTGTATTTTTCTGCTTGTGAGCCAGCCAGCCTTTCTCCCAAGAGGGGCATCGCAGGTGGCCTGGAATTCCTGCACTCGTCAGTTCTCTGTTGTTGACTGACCAGTTAGCTGAATAAGACATTTCTCTAACCCCTATTTAGTGGATCTCTCTTCTCTGGAATCAGGTTGGTTTCTTTGTGCTATTATTGTTTTTATTTTCTCATAACGTGCTTTTTGAATTTACGACGAGGTCTGAGAAAGAAATGAGAAAAATATCTATTCCTCACAACTTGAGCCCCAGGGTCATGGCACCAGAATGAATCATGGCATCTGAAGGAAGCTCAGGAGAGCACCTAGCCCAAGTGAGGTTGTGCCGTGAGAAACAGGGGCAATAGCAATGGTCCTTTGAGGGAAACTGGATTCCTATTAAATCTGCTGCCTCCATACTTAACGTCCATGTTTCCTGAAGTGGAAAGTACTAAATTAATCCTCATTTAAGTACTCAGTCTAAAAGTAGAAAACAAGACAATGAAGTGCTTTAAAATATTTTTATTAAACATTTGTGTAAAGTAGAGCCAGTGTTGACTGCACGATGTTCAGACGTGGCCTCCACCCTAGCAGGATTCATGGCTTTTTACTTCAGACCAGTGAACGGACTGCCATTGACACAGCTCTCTGGTTGTGATGGTAGCTGGGTTTATAAATGGTCAGCTGTGCTGTGAATATATTTAGCTTATGCTAAGTGCCGCTGAGAGGATGAACATCATCTGTTTCCAGCTGAATTGTGTTTTGGAGCACGGTACATTTTTTTCTAAATGAATAAATATTAAGCCTTTTTCACTTCCAGAGGAAAGTTAGGGTTAGATGCTGAAATTCAAATTACTAGACTTATTAAATCAAATTAAAATGAAATGTAAAAAGCCATTTGATTCTATTTATAAGTACTTGTCAGGATACACTGCTCAGTGAAAATGCCATGTTTTGGGTAAACAATTAGATACCAACACTAAGATCAGAAACCATTTCATTCGCTGTTAGCATGAATGGATGGAATGGCTGACTGACCAGGTAGTTAGAAATAATGGTTAAATGGTGTTGGTAACTGTACAATATCTTCATATAACATTTAAAACCTTTTAAAGCAGTTTTTATCCAAATGTTTTCAGACTTTCATATCATAGACCTTGAAGTTTGTGGATGCAAACCAAAATATATACGGTGACTATTTTAAACGCTGTCACCATTAGAAAAGGATTCACTTCAGCCTTCTGAAAAAGCTGATTTGGCTGGCCGTATGCATTTGTTCATAAACAATAAACTTCCTGATAGAGATCTTAAAGGAAAAGTTAAGAACCAACTTGAAATGGATGTCAAAAGGGATTTTAGAGTGATTACATACATTCTCGGAGTATAGAGATCTAGTGATGCTAAGTGACTGCTCCAAAGTTAGCCCCCTGCTAACTAACGGCCACACTGGGGTTAGACCCCAGGATTCCTGACTTCCACACCTGTGTTCTTTCCACCTTATCCCCTTGTCTCCCTGACGTGATCGTTTGAATTAGCAAGATATGCATGTAGTCTACAAAATTTCTCTGTATCTGTTTCAATGACATCAGCTATTATATAAACAATGCATATATGCCCTGTGGATTATTTACACCTGCTTTCCCATGTGTCCTTGCCCCTCCCACCCCACCTGCATCATTTTCTTATCAATCTCTGAGAAAAAATAGGTAAGATAGGCTGTTTCAGTGTGCCTCTGTGAGCAAATCAATGAGACTTGTCCAATGGCATAGAGAACAGGCAGAGCTTTGATAGCTCTTGGGTGGTGTCCTCTTCTCCTGGTCTCACCCAGCTGACTTGGATGCCAGCGACAGGCTTGGTTTTTAATGGCCTGTCCACTCTGACACTAAAGAAAGCCTTTGGGGCCCTATGTCTGGTCAGCTCTGGTAAACTGCTTATTTATTCACCTTGACACTTTAACTCAGCATCTGTGTTTTGTTTTGTTTTCAGTAAAATCTGAAGCTCTGGAACAGGGTGAACTATATATATTTTAAAATGTAAAACACTGTGAATTCATTTGACTTAATCCCACATCTTAACAGTGGAAAAGCCTAAAATATCACTTTTCAAATTGTAATGCGCTTATATGTTAACAAAGTAACTATGAGATAAAGGAAAATATACAAAAACCATTTCACAGATTTTTTGTTTTAGTTAAAAAAATCATGCTTGGAAAGATTACATTATATTAAGCCAAAATATCTTTTAAATATCTATATTATTAAAATGTACAGATTATTGCAGTAAGAAAAAATTAAGAATCTGTCTTACATCAGAACTCTTATATTGCCAGAACTAAAAATAGCATAATAACAATTATTTATGGTACATCCAGAGGTTCAGTATTGCCTGAGGGTCCTTACCACTGAAATATATCGCCTCTAACTATGTTCAAAGGGACAGATCTCTTAACTCTTTGGTAAAGTTCCTAGTTTTGCTTTAACTGTGTTCAGTTCCCTGTTAAATGCTTGGAGGAATATGAGTCCTTGGTTTATTGACTGAGATGCATTTTGCAATGATTAGTACAACATCAAATACACAGAAATTGGTGGAATATTATTTTTTTCTAACATGTCAGTTGGAACATCTTTTCTTCTCGAATTACTCCAATTGATTCTTTTTAATAAAAAGGATTTTTAGAAACCCCCAAATTCTGCATTTCTTGGTATTTATTCCTAATACAGGTAACACTCTGATATTTAAGAATTAAATGATATGAGTTGGGAATTTTTTTTCTTTTTTTACAGATCTCCCAAGAGGGCTTTGACCCTGTTGATAGTTTTGAAACTGTAGTAGGTAGACTAATTAGATTAGTCTAAAAACTAGTGTTCCCAGAGTTCTAAAATACACTTTTTCTCAAAGAGAGGTTATATATGCAAGAAACACAATCTGAGAGACCACGCCCTCCCCATGTCCATTGGCGTTGGGATTCAGCAGACCACACCCCCTTCCTCCTAGCCTTCTCAGTCAGACACACTGAGCCGCACTCCTCACAGGCTCCCTCCCTTACAGCCTCCTCCTGGCTAACAACTTTGATCATTCCTTTCTTCTGAACTATGAATCTAACCAATACATTACTCTCACTTATTGACCTATTTATCGTGATTTCTTATTGTTACATTATGACACTGTGTCTGCTAATTCTTTTTGGAATGTACCTAAACTTTGATACATCTAAAAGGAGGCTCATTTGGTGCTTGTTCTGAAGTGCAAAATGAAGACCCGTGTTCCTGACTGTCCCTTCCCTTGGATCTGTATTCTCTTCCAAGGAGTTTATAAATATCAAGAGGTCAATGCCAGACTCCCCATTTCTGCCTCTGATGCCTTTTCTAGGCAAGTCCTTTCTGGAGAGCTCTACCTCTACCCCACTTGCACTCCCTTCCCCAAAGGGGTTATTGATAACTAAGGCCAAGTCGTGGGATGCCTCGCAGAGTTCTGCCAGTAAATATGTGGGGATAAATGACCTTTAAAAAATCCTTTAAGATTTTTTCATTCAACATATTTATTTTGCCTGTTTTCTTTTAGATCATCTCAGCTTTGGTCCCTTGGAACCACCCACTAGCGACAGTCATAAAGTAAGTATACATTTTAAATTTTCTTTCAGTCGCTGTAAATGGAAATCTCAGTTTTGTTCAGTGGTTTTCACCAGAGACAGTTTCATTCAAATATTTTATCAGTGAATAGTAGTATAATAAATGGGAGTTTGGGGGCTTCCCTGGTGGCACAGTGGTTAAGAATCCACCTGCCAATGCAGGGCACATGGGTTCGAGCCCTGGTCCGGGAAGATCCCACATGCCGCGGAGCAACTAAGCCCATGAGCCACAACTGCTGAGCCTGCACTCTGTAGCCCGCAAGCCACAACTATTGAGCCCGTGTGCCTAGAGCCTGTGCTCCACAACAAAGACAAGCCACCACAATGAGAAGCCTGCACACCACAACGAAGAGTAGCCCCCGCTCACCACAACTAGAGAAAGCCCGCACGTAGTAGCGAAGACCCAATGCAGCCAAAAATAAATAAATAAATAAATAAATTTATGGAAAAATAATGGGAGTTTCATATACAGGAAAGATAATAAACCCTCTCTTTAAAATTTGTGAAAAGGATAATGGATAGAAATTAACTAAATAAGGCACTGCTTATCACTCTTGAATATTGCCCATAGCATAATAAAGTATATCTGCAGCCACCTAGTGGAGTGTTTTTTATGTACCATCTTCATCCCAGGCAGCTGCCAGAGTCCTCTCAAGGGGCACATTACAACAGCTTCTTCCATTTTAAATTGGGCCATAGTCCAAGAAGTATCTCAAATGGTATTAAGCACCAATTAACATCTAGCAGAGAGTTTAGCACCTAATGGGCACATAATAGAAATTTGTTGGAGGATGAATGGGTGGATTAATTAATTCATCAATTTTATACTCTTTGAGGTCCTCACTAGTGTGAGGCAATGTGGTGTACTGGTTAGTGCCCCAAATCTGGAGCCAGGTTCTTGGGTTCAGGTCCTGGCTCTGCCACTTACTAGCTTCATGACTTTTGTCACAGGTCCAAACCTTTCAGTGCCCGGGGCTTTCCATCCACAAATTGGGCTAATTAAAACTACCTCTCTTGTTGTTGTTGTTGTTATGAGGTTGTTACAAGAATTAGATGAGTGAGTATTTACAAAATGCTTAAAATAATGCCTGGCATGTGGTAATCTCTATAAAATGTTTGTTGAATAAATTAAAATATATTAAACATATAGGGATATTTTGAGGTTCCAGATTTAGAGATTGAAAAACTGGTTTAGCCTAGAAGCAATAATGCTCTAGTAGCAATAAATATATCTACCACTCAAATCCTGGTTTCAATATTATTTCCCAATAAAAAGAACCAGAGAAGTGGCTGATTGAGGATTGGGGCAAGAAATACGCAAAATGAGCCTGGAGTATCTTATAGTGCCAGAAAGTACTAAAAGAAAAAAGGTAAAACAAAAACAAAATCTCGTAATGATGACTGTGACACAATGTATGTTGAAAGGATATAGGAGCCAACTAAAAGTTCTCCCAGTGGCCAAAATTGGAACAATTTGAACCACAAGGTAAATAACTAGTATTGAGGTATAACCCAAATCTGATAACTATCTATTCTGATATAAATAAATGATTGGATAAATATATGAGGAAAATAGACAAATCTCTTATGCAGAAAAATTCCAAATAATGTATGTGGATACTCTGCTTTATGGGAGGTAAAGCATAACTCCGGATGGGGCTGCACAGAGTTTCTTTCTTCCAAAGAGCACAGTATGGAAAGGGAGTGAGATTTTTTTAAAAAAATGAGTAACTTACCATAGAGAAACCTGACAAACACTACCTCAAGCCAGGTAGTCAAGGTTAACATTAACAGAGATATGCCATATTGATAGTAGGTATCCTTCACATCATGTGAGATGAGAATGGCATTTGACCTCTGTGATCTTCCTCCCAAAACATATTACCCCAGTCTAATCATGAGAAAAACATAAGAGAAATTTCAATAGAGGTGCATCCTACAAAACACCTGAATAGTCCTCAAAACTGCCAAGGTCATCAAAAACAAAGAAAGTCTGAGAAACTGTCACAACCAAGAGAAGCCTAAGTCAACTGGCCAGCTAACTGTAAGGTGGTATCTTGAATGGGATCCTGGAACAGAAAAAGGACATTAGGTAGAGACTAAGGAAATGTGAATAAAGTATGGAGTTTAGTTCATAAACATGTATCAATATTTGTTCACTAATTGTGAAAGATGTACCACCCTAATGTAAGATGTAATAACAGTGGAAACTGGGAGCGGGGTATACAAGAATTCTCTGTTCTAGCTTCACAATAATTCTGCAAATCTGAAACTTTCAAAACTAAAAACTTTATTCTAAAAAATAATGAAGTATGCACGTTAAAAAAAAAACCTGGTTTGAAGGTATACTCTCCAATTTTCAAGTGCCAAGATAATAGTTTTTTGAAAAATGTTGAGTTCAGCTAATTTATGTTTTGAGACTCATACATGGAGAATTATATTCTGCATTAAAGTTTTTGTTTGTTTGTTTGGTTTTTTTGCGTTACGCGGGCCTCTCACTGTTGTGACCTCTCCCGTTGTGGAGCGCAGGCTCCGGACGCGCAGGCTCAGCGGCCATGGCTCACGGGCCCAGCCGCTCCGCGGCATGTGGGATCCTCCCGGACCAGGGCACGAACCCGTGTCCCCTGCATCGGCAGGCGGACTCTCAACCACTGCGCCACCAGGGAAGCCCTGCATTAAAGTTTTGAATTGGACAGAGGTGTACACATCTATAAAGCTTTAGGTTATATTTCTGCTGTCCTCAAACGAAGGAAGAAAATAGCACTGGCAACACAAACCTTTTTTGCAAGAATAAATGTTATTGGAGTTCAAAGTGGATTGTCAAATTTAACAGCATAACAAATTTAGTGGCGTAAAACAACATGTAACCGTTACCCTGCAGTTTCTGTGGATTGGGAATCTGGGTGTATCTTACCTGGGTCCTCCGCTTAGGGTCTCATAAGGGTATAATCAAGATGTTGGCTGGGTTGTGTTCCTTTTTGGAGCCCGATTTTATTTTCTTCTAGGTCCACGTAGTTGTTGGTGGGATTCACTTGAGGTTGTAGGACTGAGGCCTCTTGTTTTCTTGCTGGCTGTCACCTGCGGTGCTCTCACCTCCCAGGTATCACTCAGGGTTCCTTGCCATGTGGCTGATTGCTTCTCACAGGCCTTGTCACAACGTGGCAGCTGACTTCAAAGCCAGCAGGAGAATCTCTGACCCCAGTCTGCTAGGACGGAGACTTACATAGTGTAACCTAAGCAAGGGAGTGACTATCCCCTATGGCTTTGCAGTATTCTCTTGGCTTGGGAGCAAGTCACAAGTTGTGCCTGCACTCAAGGGGAGGGGATCATCCTAGGGCGTGTCTCACTGGGCAGTCACGTTAGGGTGTGTCCACTACAACAGGAGAGTTTTGAAACCGACACAGGCAGCTGGGCATAGAGGATCAAACCAAATAAAAGGAGAACAAATCAGAAATGCTTGCTTGTTGCCTTCAAGCAAACTACAACTCGAAGTAACAAATAAGTTTCATCCCACCCATCCACACACAAATACACAACATTTTATTGAACTTGGATGAATATTTTTAAACTCTGAGGAGTATTTGAAGATGAAGGAGTCAGAGAAATATATTTGGAGATAGCTCATAAATACATCACCATTTTCCCCATTAGGGTGTTTTTTTTTCCTTTTCTGTGAAGAAATTTGCACAAAAATATGTTCTCAGTGGGAACAACATTTATGCCCTCTCATTATAAAAGTCCAAATAATATCTCATTTTTAACATATTGTAACTTAATTTTTTTCATTTTTGAGACTGTTTAGTTTTTTATACTTAACGTTTTTACACTCTGCCTACTAATAATTATTAATAGGATGATACTGTTTAATTTATACATTTTACATGATGCTTATAAATTTGTATATTTTAAATGTATTAAATATCCATTTTCACTGATTTCTTTTTATGGGTTCTGAATCCTTTTCTTATAAAGTAGTAAATACAGGAATTCTGCTATTGTCATTTTGCTCCAGTTTTGTAATCACCACCCAGATTTTCAGGAACACAATTTTTTTTTTTTTTTTTCTGATTGCTCCTTATAAGACCAAAATGTCCCAGAAATCCTAACATTTAGTCATTGGAACTGCATTTGCCAAGCTGCTGCTTGCATCTGGAAATAAAGCACAAGTACCCTTTGTTAGACCCTGCATCTGAATTGTGGGTTTGGATAATGTGTTCACTGTCTGTGCATCTCCATGGAGGTTAATACAAACCTATTAGCAGATTGAACCAGAGACCTTTGCAGTTTGTCTCAGATATACAGCCACCTTAAAGAAAACAAGCAACTTGTGGAAATGAAGCTCATTAGCCGCCAAGTTGACATGAAAAGAAAATATGTATTGCAATAATTTAGTTAAGAAACTCAAAGGAGAAATGATTTCTTGTGCCTCCTCCTCCCTTACCCTTCACCCTTTTTCTAGTCTTTTTCTGCCTGTATTTTTCTGCTCACTCACAAGTAAGCCTTAGGTTGCAGCTATTGGTTCTCTTAGGCCAAGGGGTGCAAAGGGTTGTTATTCAGAATAGTGAAAACATAATCACTTGTAGCTATTGGTAAAATAGCTCATGTAGCAAATAAAGGTCAAAGCTTGCTTGCTTCCTTCCTTTCTTCCTTGGAGATGTTTTCTTTGTAGGAATTAAATAAAGGGAACTTTTTAAAAAAAATACAAGATAAGTTAGATTAAATAGAAGTAACCTTTCCTGCTTAGGAAAGAAGTATTAAGTGAAATCCCAGAAGAAGAGCATTTGTCTTTGGCTGGAAGGTCACAGCATAAAGCATTCTTATCAGAGCTGAATCCAGGGGAATGTCTTGGAATTTGCCAGTGTTGTTGGCCTGTGGTGATCATCAGATCTCTTCCTCCTGGTTTTAAAGGGGTTTAGTCTTGCCTAATGATTTCATCAGTTTTATTCACCATGTACCTTAATATATAAATCTGTTATTTTCACCTATTACTGAAATTCTGGGTTTTTTAATAGTACGATTGGAGCAACCATTCGATCTTTTTATCGAAAGACCTGAGTTTAATTTGAAGTAGTATATATTCTAAATAGTATCTCTGTACATTATATCTGTCTTCAGATTTTGTTTCTAGACCATCTTAACATCATTTTGCATCATGGTGATCAAATCGGAGCTGGATTTCTTTGTTTGGGAGTACCGAGGTAGCAATTCGTTGTCACCTGGGTCTTCTTTTGGCATAAGACAGGCATTCACCAACTCATTCATCATATCTCTTTATTTGGTACTGTCCTTGGGGTCCTGTGTCCCCAGTGATGCCCACACCACCTCCTCCCACACTGAGTTCTCCTTTTCCTGAGTTTCCTATCACACGTGTATTCTGTTCTTGGTCATTCCTGTCTTGTCTTATTTACCCATTCTTTGCTAGGGATAGTTTTTCTCCCCAAAGAGACTGTTAGCACTTTGAGGGCAAGGATTCTGCCTCTTGTCTTTTGCGCCTTCACAAAGCTCAGGCTCCTCAGAACTTGATGACTACCTGTCACCCTGCCCAATGTCTCCTACTCTTACACCTGATCAAAACAGTGTTTCCTCAGATCGAGACTTATGTACGCTCCATTTGGCTCGCCCTGTGCTGGGGACCACAGAAGTGGGGTCAGCCAAGCAAAACGATCACTCCTGACTTTGGGACCTCTCATCCTCCTCTGAGGACCACTTTGCTATTCCCAGATCCCAGGCTCCTTTCTAGGCATCTCTCCTGTGACTCATTCTCTGAGGCCCTGATGTCACTGAGGTCTCAGCTGAGTATGACACTACTAGGACAATCTTGTTCTAATAGAGAAATCGTGAAAACCAGAAAGACTTCAAGACCCAAAGTAATGTATCTCCAATGGCGAAATTCCAGACACTGTGATAAGCAACAGTGAAGATACTTTTAACCCATCCTTGTCTGGCCTCCCTTAAATAACACCACACAGGGAGATTCCTACTCTGCTTGCTTACAGGTGTACCTGCATAGGAACTGTTAAAAGAATGGAAATGGTGATCTCTGTCCTTATAGTGTAAATAACCTAGCAGGGCAGTTGGACCACATGTGCCTGTGGAGCAGACCAGTGTACTGTTTAAGAGTCCTTCTGATCACACAGTTCTGTCTTCTAATCTCAGTTTTTCTACTTGTCAGCTGTGTAGGCTTGCACAAGTGTCTAAAATTTCCTGGGGATCATTTCCTTCATTTATAACACCACAATAACAAAGGCCAAGGATGCCATGAAAATTCAACAAGTGACTCTATGGGCTGTTCTTGGCACATAGTAAATATGCATGACACGGGTGACCGCAATAATAATAACTAAAGCTAGGGAGGATTGTAAGTCCAAGCAAGGCAGTTTGGAGGTCTGAGGCTGAGAAGAGGTATACAGAGCAAGGCAATGATGGAGGTGGAGGAGGATGGAGGATAGCTTCCTAGAAAGGACCTCCTCCCTTCATAGGAGAACATGAGTAGTGTCCAATATCTGTGCTTGCTTAGCCACTGGTACCTAATCCCCTGATCAGTTGGTCTGCAGAGGCATTTTTGGCCTGGAAGCAGTCTGCTAGGGAGTGGAAAAAGTCTGAGTGGAACCCATGCACATTATCACTGTAGAGTGGAGGGATAAAGGTAGCTTCACACCTTTTCATAACTGTTTACTTCTGAGTCTCTTTCCTCCATTGGACTGTGTGGTCCTCAAACCCAGGTTCTGACAGTTCATCCCTGTTATCCCCAGGCCACTGTCTAGAGCACATGCTCAGTGCTTAATTATTGGTAGAGAGATTGAAAGGACAGGAGATGCTGGAGTTTTGCTGCACTACATCTTCTACCAACACAAGACTTAGTACAGGTATGAGAACATATTTTCCCTGCATGCAAGAACAAGATTCCGTCAAATGAAAGATGGAAATATTGTGGTTTGTGGTTCTTTCTCCAAAGCAACATTGTTTGTGGGGTCAGAGACCAAGAAAGATGTGACTTAGGAAAGTTGCTTAAAAATGCTGGTTGTGGTGCATGAAAGAAAAAGAAAAAACAAACAAACAAACAAAAACCTAAGCATATAAAACTGAAAGAGGGGCCGTAAAATCAAGCTTGATGCTAAAAGGGATGAGTTGGCAGATTGGAATGGGTCACTGCAAATTCCTGCAGCCGCCTAGCTTGTGATTTAACACTTCTCTGAGCTTTTGTTCCAGATATTTGAGGCTCAATTTATTCCCATTTTATCGTCCTTGTCAAAAGCAACTTTTTTTTTTTAAAGGCTGTATGTTTTCTTTCCATTCTTGTTTATACCTTACCATCCTGCTGTTTACAAGATTGGTCTCTCACACTCTGCCTGGGGTGTCTTCTATTTTTGTGTAGTTAAAATTGCCAGAGGATTCTTTCAGCAGCTCTATTTTGATGAATGGGGAAGCCATGCTGCCCTGTGGAATCCCAGCATGGCGTGGCAGCTCCCCCAATGAAAGAGGCACATAGCTGTTGTGAACATGTGACCAACTGTGAAACTTTGCACATTCAAGTACTTTAAACACTCGAAAGTGCCTGTTGTACATCTCATTACAGAGATATAATACCAGGTGTGACCTCTCATGTGGGTTGATGCCTCCCTGGAGGTTGTTTGGAGTAACATGAAATGTGATTTCTTTCCAAAGTGGAGCACCTGCCATTTTCTCCCTGGCTCTGGGCTGGAAGTGATATCCTAATGCCTCCTGTCCCTCTCCTCAGCTCCTGTATCCGGTCCTCACTTTGGTCTGAGCCTTCTCCCCCATCTGAATGGTCTCCTCTGTGCCCTGTGTTCGGATGGTGTTCCTTCTGATCACAAAATCTTGGTGGCACCTGTGGCAAATGGGAACTGGACGCTGGAAATTGCTCTTTTGCTTTTTTTTTTTAACTTTTTATTTTATAGAAAGTAAAAATAAAAGTTGATTAACAATGTTGTGTTAGTTTCAGGTGTACAACAAAGTGATTCAGTTATACATACACATGTATCTATTCTTTTTCAAATTCTTTTCCCAATTAGGTTGTTACAGAATATTGAGCAGAGTTCCCTGTGCCATACAGTAGGTCTTGTTGGTTATCCGTTTTAAATATAACAGTGTGTACATGCCAATCCCAAACTCCCTAAGCATCCCTCCCCGCCTTCCCCCCGTCCCCCAGCCGCCTCCACATAACCGTAAGTAACCATAAGTTCGTTCTCTAAGGCCGTGAGACTGTTTCTGTTTTGTAAATAAGTTCATTTGTATCTTTTTTTTTTTTTTTAGATTCTGTATATAAGCGATATCATACAATATTTCTCTTTCTCTGTCTGGCTTACTTCACTCAGTATGACAATCTCCAGGTCCATCCATGTTACTGCAAATGGCATTATTTCATTCTTTTTAATGGCTGAGTAATATTCCATTGTATATATGTACCACATCTTCAGAAAGATTGGGGGGTTTGAGCAGAAGTTGCATTGATGGATTACAATTGCTTTAATTACAATTACAATGAATCCTGGCACCAAGAGGATGACCCTTGGCAAAGGGGTGAAGCAGGCCAAGGTCGGCCTTGTCCTTCTGAGCCTCATCATGCCTCCATCCTTCCAGGGGTTGCTAACGCTCCCTCCACTCCCTTAACCCCCTGTTTACCTCAGGTCTTCCTTATCAGGGTAGATAGCACTCAATACTTCAGGATCCTTCCCTTATGTGCTAGTTTCCTTCTATCAGAATTTCTAGTCCCAGATATTATTCCTTTTGGGAACTCTCTGTGATATGAACATGAGTGGTACTGGGTCAAAGATACCTATGCTGGGGGTGCTCCTCCAGGGTGGGAAGGATACGATGAAAAGCACAACTCACCAGGCCTCAGATGACCTAGGTTTATAATTCCAGTTTTGCCACTCATTAGCTGGTGACGTTGGGCTGTGTTTCTTAACCTTTCTGAGTATGTCCTCATCCATATAATAGAATTGATGAGTCCATGCTAGCATGTCTTACATATGAGACTTTTACTTCCCAGGTTTATCATGAAGCTCAAATGAGATGAAGCACTGGAACGCTCTTTATGCATGAGAGAGGTTCTGTGCAAATGTTAGGGAGAGAGGCAAAAAGGTGCCTTACCTATGTCCACGGTGTTAGCTTTTTGATAGGTAATGAGTTGTAGCAGGAAGCTTCCACCTGGCTTTAATATTTTCTGTAATCCTTGTTTATTGAGCCTCCATTTCCTCATTCATACAAAAGAATGTATACAAAATCTCATTGGCTTGTCATGAGCAATGATGGTTAGAAAGTCCCTTACCCTAGTGTCACTTGGGACTTAGTGTGTATTTTATAAAATGTTAGTTTCCTTTTCACCTTAACATGTCCCTCAAGAAGTGACTCTAGGGCTTCCCTGGTGGCGCAGTGGTTGAGAGTCCGCCTGCCAATGCAGGGGACATGGGTTCGTGTCCCAGTCCGGGAAGATCCCACATGCCACGGAGCGGCTGGGCCCGTGAGCCGTGGCCACTGAGCCTGCGTGCCCGGAGCCTGTGCTCTGCAACGGGAGAGGCCACAACAGTGAGAGGCCCGCATACCACAAAAAAAAAAAAAAAAAGAAGTGACTCTAGACATTCAGGTACAAGAGTTTCCACATGCTTCAAATCTGTCTGTGTATGAGGCAGGTCCGGTAACCGAAATGGTATCAAAGCAGCCCAGAGGAATGATCTAGTCCAAAGGTAACATTAAAAAGGTGTACATCATCCTCTGAAAGGCAGTGGGTGCTGATAACGCACCCATAGGGTGACATGGGGCTGGTTCTAAGGAATGGGGAGGGAGGTGACTAGGGCACTCGCTTTGTCACAAAATTAAAGAAGGCACCATAAAACTCCATAAAATAACATTTAATGCAATATTTTTTTAAAAAAATCAAAATGCAAAAATACCTATGACGAACAAAACGTCAATTCAAAACAATGTTGACTTTCTAAAGTATTGCATTAATATATTTACTTTGATTACTGAGTTTTTTGGTGCCCCCCATTAAAATTTGTGCCCAAAGAGAGTGAGCTCCTCCATTGGCCTTGCCCTGCCCCCACCCTGGGGTGGTGTCCACAGGGCTTGGGGGGAAAGTCCCAGGGAGAGCTTCCAGTACCCACTCCTGATTTCCGCTCATCCACTTGGGGTCCTGAATTTGGTTTAATTATAACCTTGTGAAAAAAGAAAAGACCATATCAAATGAAATTCTGGTATCCTTTCTAATCAAGTGACCACAATGAAAGATAAGAGTTTGGAAAGAAAATATGAAGCCAGTTGTTCACCAGAAGCTTGATTTAGGTTGGGGGTTGGCAAACAATGACTCGCACACTGACTGCCTGTTTTTGTAGGTAAAGTTTTATTGGCACGTAGGCCTGCTCGTTTGTTTTTGTGTCATCTAGGCTGCCTTGGTGACACAACAGCAGAACTGAGTAGTTGCAGCAGAGACTGTATGGTCTGCAAAGCTGAAAATGTTTATTATCTAGCCTGTAGCAGACCCCTGATTTAGATTATCAAAGGACTTAGTTTTCTTTTTTTAATAAATTATTTTATTTATTTATTTTTGGCTGTGTTGGGTCTTCATTGCTGCGTGCGGGCTTTTCTCTAGTTGTGGCGAGCAGGATCGACTCTTCATTGTGGTGTGAGGGCTTCTCATTGCGGTGGCTTCTCTTGTTGCAGAGCATGGGCTCTGGGTGCACGGGCTTCGGTAGTTGTGGCAGGTGGTCTCAGTAGTTGTGGCATACTTAACAGTGAAAAACTAAATCCTTTCCTCATGAGATCAGGAGCAGGCAAAGGATGCCCTCTTTCACAACTCCTATTCAACATAGAACTGGAAGTTCTACACAATGCAATAAAGTAAGAAGAGAAAATTAAAGGCAGATCAGAAAGGAAGAAAGAAAACGGTTCACCATTCATATTTTTCTTCTCTGGGAGGTGTCAGATCTGTTGCTCATTTTTCTATTGTGTTGTCTTTTTCTTACTGATTTGTAACATTTCTTTATATAATCTGAATACCGGTCTTTTGCTGATTTCACAGGTTGCAAACTTGTCTCAGATATTGGCATGTCTTCTTTCTTTATTGTACCTTGCGATAAACAGAAGAACTTAATAGTAGAGTAGGCAAATTTATCAATCTTTCTTTCCTTTTGTGATTAGCACTTTTGGACTTAGCCTTAAGAACTCTTCCCATTTGGAGGTCAGAAAGATGTTATCCTATATTTTCTTCTACAAGGTTTAACATTTTGCTTTTTCAGCTAAGTCCTTAATCCCTCTGGAATTGATCTTTAGGTATGGCTCCTCCTTGACTTTTGGCTCAGTAAATTATTCCAGCCTTTGTGAGAGCTCTGTTATCTTTCAGTTCCAACTTCCCTGCCATGCTGGTTCTGATGCTCTGTCTCTAAAAATTGTGTGGCCTTTTCTTTTCTTTTGGTATGCCTTATAATTTTTTTCTTGATAGCCAGACATGATGTACCTGGTAAAAGGAACTGCTGTAAATAGATCTTTAGGAATGTGGTAGCGAGTTTTCAGGGAAAAGAAGCGTTCTATGCATCCTACAATTAGGTCTCAGTCTTTTGGTGAGCCTGTGCCTTTGGACTGCCAAGTTCACAAGTATTTCTCAGTTTTTTTCTCCTCGCTTAGGTGGGACAGGATGGCTAGAGTGGGCTGCAGTTGAGCAGTTCCCTTCTCCCACAGTGGAAGCCTAGAGGAGTCTAGAGCTGAGTATTTCCCTTCCCCAGGTCAGTTAGGCTCTGAGGATATTCTAGCAGGTTAGGCTCTGGTTAACTAGTTTCCCCTGAGGGCAAGAACAGAGTGTTATGGCATATCAAAAAATGTTCATTTTCCCCTCCCCCTTCCAGAAGCCTGAGGGGATTTTTCTCTGGTATTTACTGTGGACATCTGGTAGAGCTCCGGGAAGTAAATCTCACAGTATTGTAAGGACCCCCCCACAGTGACTGTGTCCCCCTGGAGTGTTTAACTCTCAGAGTTGTCCCCAGGGAGACTCCAGCAGTTGATCAATTACAGTTCACATTTTCCTGTCCTGGCACTGCTTCCAGCAGCACTTTCTGTTGGCAAGTCTCTGCTCAGTTTCAGGCATAGGAACAGGAAGGGCAAAGAGCAAAAAGCAAATGCCAGAGCCTTTTAAAAGAGCTTTTCCAGGAGCTCTACCTAGCACCTCCAGCTTACATCTCCAAGGCCCAAACTGTTCCACCTGCCCATCCTTAGCTGTAGTTTAAACAGGGCAAATTGCTGCCCTGAGCAAAATCAAGGTTCAGTTAGGACAGAGGGTAGACTGGGTGTTGGATAGTTAACCAGCAGTGTCTGCCCCGCTCTCTAAGCTCCTGCCAGGATTGCCTATCCCCCTAGCAGGGTTGTTTGGATAACAAAATGGAAGATCACATGCAAGAGCATTTCATACATTATAAAATGTTTCATAAACAAAGTGGAAACATTCTGAACTATTTTCTCAGAGAGCAAACCTACTATTAATAGAAAGTCTTACTAAATGCAAAGACTTGGGTAATCAATATCTCTTAAACCTCATCTCATTCTCTTTCAGACATCTTTGGATAGACCAAGATCCAGTGTTTTCATAGATACACATCCTCAAACACCAGTCTTCAGATTCAGATTATTGCCGAACATTGTTGTAGTGGACATTTGTTGATTTCCTCCAATACTCCTTTCCTCCTTTTCTCTTCCTCTTAGTAATCTGAATGCCTTTCCATGTGATTTTTCTTTGGAGTGTCCTTCCTTACCCTCTCCTCTAAGGATAAGGCTAGATTAAAGTCATTCAGCAAAGTATCGTGACATTCAGTGATGGGCAGTCAGAATGACTTCAGAGCTTGAGACTGGCAGCATGCTAACACTACACTCTTGGGAGATGGATGTGTGGTCTGAAACTGCTGAAGCTATATTTTTGCACCATGAGGAAAGGCAGCCACAAGATGAAGTCAATCTACAGAGAATGCCATGCTAAGAGAATTGCAGAGAGTCAAATGATATACATAGTGAACCCCTGTTTTCCAGAAACCAACCCTACATCCAGGTTTTTCTTCCCCAGCTCAATGAACCAAAATATTTCCATGTCTTGTTATTTATTTAAGTGAGTTTGAGTTGGGTTTTCTGTTATTTGTAGCCAAAAGATTCCTGAATGATAGTTTCCACATCTATTCCAGGAAAAAATTATATATATTATTTTAATGTTTATTATTTTAAATAATGTATATATTTTATATAATATATTACTTAGCGTATTATATGTTTATGTTTATATATACACACACATGTATATACATATTTATAAGTATTATATATATATATAAATATATATTCTGAAATTTATAGTCCTTCCAGGATTAAGGCCATAAGGCCTGAATATTACTAAGAAAGCTTGTAATACATTTCCTGCATGGCATCTGTCTAAAGGATTTTAAACTTTGACATGCCAGGACCTGAGTCTTGCTCTTTTAGGGACTGTATTTATCACCCCTGCGGTACAAGATTTACCCCTGAGTACTTTGAGGCAAAGACCAATTAGGCTGAGATATGTCAGTGTTCTTGTAGGTGTGTTTCCTGTTTCCTGTTTGCAAAGGCAACTACAGAAGAAATAAAAGCAACGGCCTTACATAAACCGCTTACTGAGCTGTCAAGTATTCAAGTAAGTTATTCATTAATTATGAGTGATTTCAGTCGCAGGGCCAGAGAACTGCGGGTGATAAAATCTGTCGTGATAACTGCAGAAGGCTCTGAGATCCGAGGCGCTGCGTGACTGCGTATTGTGAGTTACTTTTTTAACCTCTCAAATGCCTGGGTTTTAAATTGTGTAAATTATGATTCAGAATGCAAAGATGTTGCATCCTAGTTAAGTTGTTGTGTGTTTATATGTTTTTGGTATTCGTTAAATAGAAGATGGTAATTTATATCTGCCATGAAAACTTTGTTGTGAAGTATACATTTCCATTTTTAACTGTAGATGAATTTGTATGTTACCAAAAAGAAAACTATGCCGCCATTCTACTTTTGTAAAAATTCTTTTCTCTTCTGTGGTGCCTCTGATTAAATAGAAGGCTAAGGAAATTTACTTAAAAAAATGTAGGAGAAGTTATAAAGAAGTAAAAACCTGACTTGCCTCCTGGAAAAAAAGGCAATAACTATGTGCCCCTCCTTACTTTCCAAATCTACTCATTTGGTATGGAAAATTGAAGAGGATATTGTGCAGCAAGTAGATGGAATGTTTTCTAATTCAGAAAAGATTCTTTTGAAATTCTAATGAGGGCAGCAGCACCCACAGTAGTGAATTTACTGTTAAGATAGGAACATTATTACTTTCCTACTTTGTTGCTGTGGGTCTCAAAAGCCATCTCATTGAATGTTTAGGAAATTGGCTTTTCAGGAAGGGAAATCTGCTGATTTATGAATTTCTTGGAAATTTTTCAAAATATGCTAATGGCCCCAGATGAGAGCCAGCCAAGATTTGTAGGCAAGATGATATCGCTTAAGCCCTGGTAATACTTTTTGTGACTGTTTGTAAATAAGGCATGAATATTTACTTGGCCAAATAGTTTTATATGAGGAAAAAATGGCAAAAATATTAAAGTAAATGTGGGCCAGAACAAAGCTTTAGTTTGTATTTTGCTGATATTGCAGGGAAGGGAGATAAGTCAATATAAAATGAAACTTAAATGTACTTAGCTCTTTTTCATCCCATTTCCTTCATCCCCATTAAGTCTCTATGGTTTAATTATTAGGTGAGCAACATGGCTCATCTGGATGTAATGTGAAAGTGAAAGTGAAAAGCCTTTATTCCAAATTGGATAGGCCAGTTCTTTTAATGAGATCTATAGGAGAGTAATAAAATATTTGAAGTCAAGCTAACCAAAATCTTTTTTTTTTTTTTCCTCATGACATTGATAACTAAGCCTCAACCCCAATGCATTTCTCCTGGAGCCCAAGAAAGAATTGTGCATTTAAGTTGGCAGTGATCAGGCAGCTTGAGATATTTTGAAGTACTTATGGATCTCAACCCTAAACATGATAGTAGCCATTGCATTAGTTCCTTGGATCTTTCTGATATCGAACTAAAGGGTAATAGAAAAATGTGCATTCTTGTCCCTAAAGACAGTAAAGCATGACTATGATCCAACATAAGAACCCTTCCCCTTGACGTGAAGGTGTAGAGAATCAGTATATCTGCTGTTGGCTGGTTGTTTCTGCCCCTCCTCAAGCATCCAAGTTTCTCTTCTGTGTCTGTGATCTCAGGGACAGGTGATTCCTCACTGCAGATTCCCTTCTTGAGTGAGTCCCAAATATACTGTACTTCATCTCTGCTTTATGCAGAGCAAGGGGAGGCTACAGGAGTTTGTGCTGCAAATTTGAGGCATCTGCCAGACCCAAAGGAGGACGATTTGAATAAGAAATTGACCAAAAAGCTCTTGAGGCAGTGAAGGAGCCACTTCCTGCTCAACTACTGTTGCCTCGAGAGAGGAATGGGCAAGGCAGAGATGAGGACGACCCCTTAAACAGAGGCTAAACTGTCTAACTGGGGCTTTCCAAAGGAATGGCCTAAGTTAGCAAACACTGCCCCAATTTCCTGGGCTTTCTGGAATTTTGCTCAAGAATTCCAGACACTCTTGTAAAAATTACCTAGTGACAGAGTTCCTGACAATAGATAGGAAAGATATATGTAAAGAAGCTATTTTAAAGTAAAGTATATGAATAGACTCTAGGTTTACAGTCATTTCTGATTTCCTGTTGTCTGGGTATCTCTCTTTAGCTCCCTTAGGCTAGAATTATTTTGTCTGGATCCTCAAGAAATCCATACTCTTCCCCAACGCTTCCTATGTGACTAGCTTCTCAGTTACATGATATTACATGGAATTATTTTTTTTCTACGGTTTTCTGCACTAAAGACCTCTTTCCTTGTTCTCTTAAAAAAATGCTGTTTTAATCCTCTTAGCCTAGGAGCTTACTACTCTTTAATTTCAATGTCTCAGAAATCCTCCTCTATCAAAAAAACCTACTTTGTCAATAGCATACCTTTCGTTCAGGAGTAGTAATTGGGAGAGATTATCTCAGAGGCTGAGAACACAAGACACCAAATATCTAAAGGATAATTAAAGTATCCTTCCAGATGTTTTCAAGTAGAGACAAATACTGATCATTCAAATAATTGATTCCCTGACAACGATTTTTCACTCAGTCTCGTTCTCAATGCCAAAACAGCTAATAAATTCAATGGGAAAAAAACCCTGCTCTTTTATTAGTTTGTAGAAAAAAGAAGAGAAAGAGAGTAGTTGACTTCTCAGCAATTTTGCAACAAGTTCTTTTAGTGTCATGTAGACTTAGGAGAATGCAGTTTGTAGTAGATAACTGATGATTCCAATTAACCAAAAAGTATTGATTAAGCACCTACTAACTTGAGCCCTAGTGGAGAATGATATAGTATAACATGGACTCATATATTTAATAATCATGTTCCTAGAAACCTAATTCATTTACTCATTCAATAAATACTTATTGAGTGCTTGCAGTATGACAGGCACTGTGATAAATGATGGGGATTTTAATGGGGAACAAGGCAGGGATGGTTTCTGTCTACAGTTGAGTGTGGGGTGTAGGGAAGATGTTAATCAAATAATTCCACAAATAGATTTTACAAATGTGATCAATACTATGATGGGGGGAAAAAAAAACCAAAGAAAAATGGGAAACCAAGACTATAAAATACAGGCACTACCTACATCTAGTCTAAGTGGTGATCAGGGAAGACTTCCCTGAAGAAATCTGAAGAGGTTGGGAATGGGGAGGAGAATGTTCTGGGCAGAGGCCCTGAGGTAGAAGGGAGCTTGGAGCTTACTGGGAACTGAACCAAGGCCAGTGTCGCTGGAGAACGGGGTGGGGCAGGAAAAGCTAGAGAGGTGGCAGGGGCAGATCGTGAAAGGCTTAGTAGAGAATGAATGAATGAACGAATGAACATGAGTAGTTAATAACATGGAGTTAGTCCTGTCGTCTCCTGTTATTATTGTGAAAATAAAAGGAGTTTGCAATTGTATAATGACTCTGCTGTTTGGGAGATACGGTATTCATTCATTCATTCAGCCATTCAGCCAGTAAACCCAAGACAAAAATCCCTGTTCACATGGATCTTAAATTCTAGTGGAACAAGCGGCAAATATATAGGTTTTATAGTAAATTTTTGTTTATGAATAAATGGTGTTAAGTGGTCTTTCGATGGAATTTTAAAAATAATTTCAAATGTATATCATATTGCATTTATGTATGGTTATTCCTCTGTTTGGTTAAATAGAGTTATATCCTTTAGCAGATCTAGGACCATGCTCAGCACAGGTGTTCTTCACAGTACTCAATTCACAGTCAAAGACTTTGGAGAAATTCCAAGAGAATAAGATAAGAGAGGGAAGCTAAGAGATTTGCATTTGTTCTTGTTTCTGAAGAGCTAGTGAGGCCGCTGCTCACCAGCACCTTACGAGCTCTTCCTGGAGTGGTGGGGGCAGGAGGAGGGGAGCGATGGAAAAAATGAAAATAACTGAGGCTAACACTGATGGAAAAGGATCTCAGAGGGAGAGTATTCCAGAGTCTTGCTATTTCTTTTTATAAAAAGAGCTTAAAACATCTTATTATATACTTAAAATACTTTATAGATTTTGCACATTTACCATCTCTATAAAAGGTTCACATTTTACAATCAATGTACACATTTAAGGAGAGATGTTTCTTTGTCACATTCCCCAAAGCTCTTATTTAATTGATGGCGCATCTTAAAATCATCAGTGACTTACAGTCAGAAAATAGTACTTATCTGGAACCTTGTTTGAGTTTTCAGTCATGCCTGTCTTTTCTGCTTGAAGATTTCCTGGTGACAGTGTTTTGTATCTGCATATAAATTATTACCATAGATGGAATTAATAAACCAGAGCACCTGTGAGGGTCACCTTCAGGTCTTGTTTGCAAAAATCAGAGAGTAGTTCATTGTATCAAAGGGAGGCATAATAATTATGTTTTAATCTTCAGGAACTTCCTTCTGATTTCTAGATTGCATAAATCAAAGTGATTATTTCTATATAATCCAAGAGGAATAATAGAAATGTTGCTAGTGTGATCCTTTAGTGCAGGATTTCTTAACTGCAGCACTGTTAACATTTTGGACCAGATAATTTTGTTGTGAAGGGCTGTCCTATGCAGTGTAGGATGTTTAGTGGCAACCTGGTACCAGTAGTGTCCCCCCAGTTCTGACAGCCATCTCTAGACATTGCCAGATGTCTTCTGGAAGGGGCCAAATCATTCTCAGTTGAGAGCCATTTCTTTAGTCTATCATAATCACGGACTCACCGTGCTGCATTAGCTTTTGTGTTGTTGTTGTGTTGCAGACGTGTCCAACTCTAAACGCATAGCTTTCAGTTTAACAAGATGGTATCTTTCTAATTCTATAGTTCTTACATCACAATTAAAAATAATGTTATGAAACCAGAATTAGATTTTTATTCAGCCAAATGTGTGAAATCCTGACACGGTAATATGTTTTTTGGGGGGAGGCAGGGAGGGAGGCGGGGGGGGGGGTGGTTTACACTTTAAGGGCCTTGTTTTATTTGTTAAAGCCTGACAAAATTTTATCCTCAAAGTTTAAAACTTACTTAGTGGCTCAACTATTTTTTTAAAGATACATTTATAGGAATCTTAATGCCACAAAAGACTCCTACTCAGTCAGCTGCAAGAATTAATAGCCTTTTGGTGACACATAAAAACTTGAATGAGGCACATTCAGCAAGTTCATTTCTAGTTTTATAGGAAGCCGAAAACAGCAGAGAGAAAAAAGTGCTACCCTTGTATCCTTTGATGATGGTACTTGACATTTTAGTGTAAGTTATTACAATAATATATTGGTTTAATGTTCCCTTAATATCAGTGGTTTACTCAAAGTTTCTGAAAATGGGAAGAATGTGTGTTCTCTCTGTCACTGTTAAGCTAAGAAATGGCATTTCAAAATCACTTTAATCGTACATGATTAAATCTTCTAAAGTGGTATTTTACTATGCTGTGGTGCCTGGGAAGACTTAAGATTACCTAAATTCACTTAGGCGTATGACTAATATATGATACCATTAAGAGAGAGATTTTAAATTCCTTTTACTGTTATTATTTACTTCACCTAAAGGCCTCTTGACTCAAAGTGTTTTATATAGCTCAAATGAGACCAATGTTATTTTGTTAAATAGAGCCTTCTTTCATGTCACTATTATGTTCAGGAATATTTAAGAACTTCTAGTTGTCTCAAAAATAAAGTTCTAATTCTTTTTCATGGCACTTAAAGCCCTCTACTAACTGGACTGCAATCGATCTCTTCAGAGGTATCTCCTTTACCTCCATTTGCCCCTGTCTCCATATCACACTCCAGCTGCAATGAACTAGGTTGCCCAGGGCATCCTTGCATTTTTCTACCTTTATAGTGCTCTCATGCTACGCTCTCTACCCCTTAGATTCCAATCCATGCTTAAGAACCATTTCTTCCATGAAATTTTCCCAAATTTTCTCAGTTGGAATTAATCTCTCTCTCTCTCCTATGATGTTTGGAAAGCACTACACTAGTGTTCCTCAAACTACCTATGAGAAGGACTAGATTTTTTTTAAATTTCCAGTTTATTACAGGACAATATGTATCTTCTTGTCTATGACCAGTACTTAGATCTCGCCCTGTGAAATTCGCATATCTGATCTGGTCTAAACCCCATTCAATGAGCCAAGTCCACTTGATCACACATTTGAGTAGTGCATCTGTGTCCAATGCTGTAAAACTGTCTGAACAATTACTCGCGATCTCTGTACTTGTGCTGTTGCTGATAAGAATAGTTCATGAGGTGCTGCTGGTCCACAGACCACACTTTAGTTAGCTCTGCCCGAGACTATAAGCTCTATGAGGACAGGGCCCAGGTCTGCTTTTTCATCATTATAATTCTAGCACCTGGCATTGCCTGTCACATAGTAAGCACACTTATTCCACGTAGAAGTATCATATTACAGATAACAGCACCTAAAAGCACCAAAGTAGCTTGGATCAGATCGTGATCACTTTTTAGCACCTATAGGATTATCATGCCTAACCTGTATGAATGAGAATATCAGACTGTTTTATTTTAAAAACACATGTTCTTTAGTAAAAAATCTACTGAAATGAAACGCCCAGCCTGCTAGTGCTGGTATAGGCTTTATAAATGAAGCTCACTTAATCAATAATTTAATTTTCTTTCCCTAAATAGTTGCAGAAACTCACTGTATTCAACTTCATTTAAGTAAACTAAATGGAGCTTAAAAGAAATCTAAAACACTTTGCCTGTTAAATAGCAATATTGAGAAATTGTCTAAGAGAAATATATTCCTCATAGAAAAAAAC
Organism: Stenella coeruleoalba; assembly: GCF_951394435.1. NCBI lineage: Eukaryota > Metazoa > Chordata > Mammalia > Artiodactyla > Delphinidae > Stenella > Stenella coeruleoalba. Next base: position 34,066,989 of record NC_137163.1, read on the forward strand.
CCCACAGAAACAAAACTATATTTGAAACCAAAATGGCTTTCTCTTATGCAGCTCAAGGGGGGATACATTGAAACTCTTAAGCAGTCCAGAATTGTATTTTTGAAAATGAGAATCACATGGAGTTAGTTTAACATCCACCACTGTAAATTCTACTGGGGAAAACACCTGGAATTTGAGTAACATTTTTCAAAATTTAAAATGTAAGAGATTCAGAATACTTGACAATGCTATCTGAACATAGATTTCTAACTTTTAGTAGTTCAAGAGTGTCTTTCTGAAGTGGTAAGAAGTAGTTGCTGTTGAATGTTCATGTTTTTCTTTGACTATTTCATTATATTAAAATTGACAGCCAAGAAAAACAAGAACATTTACTATATGTTTTTCTCACCATTATTGGCCACTTACTTTTCCATGGAACATTTGTTATTTCTGGGAAACATATGGCATATGACCAGAACCATAATTAGTCACAGTCTGATGTTATAGGAATTCAAATTTTGGCAATTTCTAGCTTCTTCCTCTGAAACATAAAAGCAGTAAATACAGATCGTAAGGTGCATTCTGGAGTCAGCTTTTCCCTCCTTCACAAATTGTGGAATTTACTTGTTTTGATTGGGGAGGTGTTTGAAGACTCACAAACACTTTTATAGCTCTGCCTCAGACCTAGAATGTTCCAGAAGGAGGCACCGTTCTAAGCACTTTACACACATCAGCTTATCTAATCATTGCAATAGCAGGTGAGAAAACAGAGGCATGAAGACATTAATTTGCCAAAGTCACTTCAATAAGAAACTGTGTAGTTGAGATTCACCTCAGGGAGTCTGGCTCCAGATTCTGTGTTTTAACTTTCATAGAGTAGTGTCTTTTGCTGCATTGCTCCTATAAGTAGAGATTCCATTGGTAGAATCCTGCTGAAGACGTTATTTTCTTGCAGACTGTCTCTGCCTAATACTTCATAGCTGAGAAATGCTGAGTAACTGGGGAATATCAGATGACTATGAATGATGGGTAACTAGAGAATGCTGGGTAACCAAGGAATCCTGGGTAACCAGGGAATGCTGGGTAACTGGGGGAAAAGGGTGAGAAGCTATTAGTTGACAGTTTACTCTGAGAAACTTTCCAGCATCTGTAAACCAAAGGGTTGTCATCAATATAAGATCTGGGACTGTCCTGCAGAGTCAGTCACTCTCACACAGGATCCCTAAAAAGTGTTATCTTTGAATCAGAAGGATAAATATTTGCAGTAATCACTTTTGCCTTGCGTTGGAAGCCATGGTTGCTGAGGCTGATTATCACAGAAGTAAGGCATCCTTTGTTACTAATGGAGTTATTGAGGACTGAAAATGCAACATTGCTTAGCAACATGCATCATAGTATTTACTCTTTTGAGCAGGAACAGCAAAAGCAAGTAGTATGTCTTATAAATGTCCTGGCAGGTATTTTTATTTTCCTTTCCAACTAACATTGCTTGTATCCATTGTCATGGTATTAGCAAAGTGCTTAGACTGTGGCTTGGTGGGTGTAGGTTTAGGTATATTCCCATAAGTACAGAGATCAGCCCTGAAAGCTGGCATTAGCCCAGTGTAGAACCAAAAAGAAATTAGGCTGCAGGTAAGAAAGAGTAGTAAAAGATTCCTACAACTCTAATGTTCTATATAAGGCTCCTAATTTTCACTGCTGGCAAGTATGTGATGGTAGCGATAGCACCCCTGTAAGATGTGGGAACTTGCTGTAATACTCTTCAGACTTCTTGTTTTGTTGGCTCTGATCTTTCAGGCGCTGATAGAGTCCATAATAACTAAAAACGAACATAATCCCTATTTCCTCCTAATGAAAATTTAATAGTTTCACTAATAACAGTGCTAGCACTCCCCTGTCATTTACCCTTTATCATGCATATTGGAGAACAAGTTTGTCTCTGGGGAGAATTTGATCTGGATGCACTTCTTAAGCCCTCCTTTCTTCTCCAAATTAAAATAGTAACTATACATTGGAGAATCCTGGCATTCTTTTTTTTTTTTTTTTTTTTGTGGTACACGGGCCTCTCACTGTTGTGGCCTCTCCCGTTGTGGAGCACAGGCTCCGGACGCGCAGGCTCAGCGGCCATGGCTCACGGGCCCAGCTGCTCCATGGCATGTGGGATCTTCCCGGACCGGGGCACGAACCCGTGTCCCCTGCATCGGCAGGCGGACTCTCAACCACTGCGCCACCAGGGAAGCCCCGAATCCTGGCATTCTTTTACTATCTTTTCTTTCTCTGCCTCCAAAGTCATCCTAGCTTGGTGTCTTAAATTATGGTGTTCTAACTTGACTTCCGCTCTGATGAAGAGCAAGAAATCCCAGGGGTTGGAGCCATCTTAAAGGAAAGACTGTCTCTGCAGTGGATTGAACAATTGTGGGAGAAAAGAGACGCTAACCTTCCTGCATGAAAACAATAGGGAAAGAATCAGTTCACCCCTAAAACAGAGGCAGCTGTTCATCCTGGGTGGGGGAGATGTTCCACTTGGGATTGTCATCCAATGATTAATGTCTGTTCAATCCCAAGATAGGTGGAGAAGCTTGGAATCTGAATGACCATATTGTTCGATTCTTTGTCCCTCTTGGGGAAGGGTCCTGGAATGTGTAAATTTTCCTCCTGCAGTTTCACTTTTCAGGGCTTTCCACACTCTTGGCTTTGCTTTTGCTTTGTTGTGTCCTGGAATAACTAATTAATTATGGACCCAGTTCCTTCTATGCACTTGTAATTGGACGTCTTGAAAATTGCTCCGTGCTGGCTTAAATAATGAGGAGAGAATTAAAAGGTTGAGAGGTGCTGGGAAAGATAGAGAGACCATGACCACTGGAAATCCAGCAAATATCTCACCAGATATCTGTTCCGCCAGTAACCAGGGGAGACAGAGCACTGGGGCAGTGGGGCTAGAAAAAAACACTCACAGTGAAGTGATAAAAGTGACAGGGGCAGCAAGAGGGTCCATTGTTGAGAAGAACATTTTTGTGGAAGGAAATCCTGTTTGAAGGCTGTACAGGCTGGGCAGGCCTAGCCAGCTAATGTCTTCTCTTGGGGAGGTGTGTGGGGTGTTCCCTGAGAACAGGGGAAGAGCCAGGACTTTGGAGTCCAACATACTGACATCTGTGTCTGGACTCTGCCATTTACTAACTGTGGGATTTGGAGCAAATGACTTTACCTCTCTAAGCATCCAGCTTTTCATCTGTGAAATGAAAAATAATAGTACTTGTCTCAGAAGGAGTGAGTGGGATCAAATTGGTTAGTGTCTAGACCATTTCCTGGCACATAGCAAACTCTCAGTACTGGGTAGCCATTATTATTATGCAGTTATGTTGTCAACATAATGATTTAATAACAATAAAGATATTAACAGCAGGTAAGGTAATTAGCCTGGCACAGCTCAGGAAGGGTTGGCTTTAAAATGCATTGTAGGAGAATTATTATTCCCATTCTGTCTTCTCAACTCTCTTCCTGGACAGTTTGGTTTTTCCCCTTATTATATCCCCCCTTCACTCTTCCACTTAGGGAAGGAGAGGAATTTAAAAATTGGATAAGAACAGTGCAGCTGTTCAGCTGGGGCCTTTGGTTGTTGGAAAGGAGGCCACCAGACCACAGCTGGCCAAATAACCCATGGAAACCATTCCCAAAATACATTCTGTTATCCTGTCCTGCTACTTATGTCATTTAGACATAAGGTGATTTGCAATTTCAGATCCTAGATCCTTCTCCCCCATTAGAATGTAAGTCTTCAAGATGTCTCTTTTGTTCACTGCTGTGTGTCTAGTGTTTAGAACTATGCAATGCACATGTATGTGTCCAATGAATATTTGTTCGAGGGAGGAGTGAAGGAAGGAAGGAAGGGAAGAAGAAAGGATGGACAAATGAACTTCACCTAGCAGAACTTGAAGGCAAAAAAAAAAAACATCTTGGAAAGGAGACCTCCTGGCTAGCCTAATGGGTTGACAGAGAAGGCCTGTAGGTATTCAAATCAACAAACATTTAGTGAGTACCTACTCTGTACCTGGCACTGCACCAGGTTGTAGGGATATAACAAAAAATAAGATACCATCTTTGCCACCAATGACAGACATCTAGGTGGGATGCAGACAGTCTTAAATGTGATGCAACTGAGGTAGCTTTAGGAGTAAAGTGGATAATTTCTGTATTATCATGTTATACAGGGTAAAAACAGTATCAACTTGATAGGTGCTGTATTAGTTTCCTAGAACTGCCATAACAAAGTATCAAAAACTGGGTGGCTTAAAACAACAGAAAGTTATTCTCTCATAATTCTGGAGACTAGAAGTTTGCAGTCAAGTTGTTGGCAGGACCATGTTCCTTCCAGAGGCTCTAGGGAAGAATCTTCCTGTCTCTTTCAGCTTTTGGTAGCCCCAAGTACCAGGTACTTGGCAGCATAACTGCAATCTCTACTTCTGTCTTCACATGGCAGTCTTCCTTTTGTGTGTCTGTCTTCTCCTCTTCTTATAAGGACTCCAGTCATATTGGATTAAGGATTCATCCTACTCCAGTATGACTTCATCTTAACTAATAAAATCTGCAACTACCCTATTTTCAAATCAGGTCATTCTGAGGTAGTGAGGGTTAGGACTTCAACATGTCTTTTTGAGGAGACACAATTCAACCCATAAGAGTTGCTGACTAGGATTTTATTTATTTATTCTCACTAGGATTTTAGATGCAAGGTGGAGGCTTTAAGATGACAACTGTGTGTCAATATTAGGCGAGTTGATTCAAAGTAGATGAGTAGTATCTCAGGATATCGGTATAATCTTATGTTTATACTGATAGACAGATATGTATGTATATTTACACAAATACATATATGTAGATGCAAGTATATATATCACACACATATATAGACTCATACACACACATATATATACATATTTTATATTCACATGCAGATAGATACAGAAATTAATATTGATATGTGTGTATTGATGGGTTCATGTACATACATGTATTTTCTAGCTCTGTCTATTGAGAGAGCCTAGAAGCAATGATACCCTGTAACAGTGAACACACCCAGCTCCCGCATCTTGGTTTCTAAATACCATTCTCCAATCAAAGAAACCAAGGCTCTTTGTAGGAATGGCGGATTGTAGAGCTGAGGCAGGGAAAATAGAAGATGAATTTGGAGCACCTTGTAGTGCTAGAAAGTTTGAAAGTGCTATTTTTTAAAGGATAGAGCATGTCAAAGGTTACAGGAGTCAACCTGAAAGCTCCCTATAGCCAAAGCTATAATTTAAGGGAAAAAAAGTGGGAATTCCCTGGCGGTCCAGTGGTTATAGAACTCCACACTCCCACTGCAGGGGGCACGGGTTTGATCCCTGGTCGGGGAACTAAGATCCTGCATGCTGCGTGGAATGGCCAAAAAAAAAAAAAAAAAGTAATGATAGTATTAGTATAGGTTATAACCACAAGAATGAAATAAATATCCATGTGTCCATACTGATATAAACAAATGATGGAATAAATAAATAAACAAACAAACAGGAGTGAAGGAACAAATCTTTCTTACAGAAAAATTCCAAACTAGAAATGTAGAAGAAACGAGGGCAAAAAAATCATCCTTAGAACATTGCAGCAATAATTGCTGCCGGCAAGATCCAGTGGTGAATCCTAAGATTAATGGGCAAAATTTTAGGAGAAAAAGGATATTTGCATAGCCTCAAAGTCTCTCTCCCAAAATATTTCCTAATTACTGTGGTAGTTTTAACCTTTGTCACAAATTGTTTGATACTTCTCCATCCAGGAGGTGGAGCTTAATTTTCTTTGGGTGTAGACTGGACTTAGTGACATACTTCTAACACACAAAGTATGGAAAGAAAAAGAGAGGAACTTTTCAGTAGTAAACTTCACAGACACTACCTTAAGCAAGGGGTCAACATTAATATCTTTGTTGATAAGTCATGTTGATAGCATCTATCCCTTGAAATGAAGGGCACTTTACCTTGGTGGTATCCTTCCTCCGATTCCTTAAACCTAATCATGAGAAAATACCAGACAAACCCAAACTGACAGAAAGTTTACACAACACTTGACCTATTCTAAAGTGTCAAAGTCATGAAAAACAAGGAAAAGTCCAGAAACTGTCACAGATCAGAGGAGACTAAGGAGATATGGTGACAGATGCAGTGTGGTATCCTAGGTTGCATCCTGGAACAACAACAACAAGATAATGGAAAAACTGCGGAAATCCAAATAAAGCCTGTAGTTTACTTAGTAGTATTTTGTACCAATGTTAATTTCCTAGTTTTGATAAATGTACCATGGCTGTGTATGGTGTTAGCAATAGGATAAGCTGGGAAACTCTCTGTATTACCTTTGCAACTTTTCTGTGTGTCTAAAATTATTCTAAAATTAAAAGTTAAGAAAGAAGGCTCTGAGAAGAGGACTCTATAGCAATAGTATCAGATTGTCCCAGTGACTGTTCTCTGAGTGCTTATGTCACTTACTCTCGTTCTGTTGCCTAGATGAGATACAGCAATCAGCTCCATCTTTGAGCTGGACCCCACAAAGTCCTCACACTGGCCTGAAGTCCTGACACTGTCTCCCTCCCACCATTCACGTTACCTCTCTGATTTTTACCTCCCACTACTCTCTTAAATATAGCTAGATATAATCAGGAATAGATAAGACTTGTTGGCATCAGAAAGACTCGTCTAGCAGCAATAATGTAGTAGAAAGATTTAGAATGAGCAAACTTTGCGGTTTGAGTTCTAGTTCTGCTGCTATTCACCTAAGGAGATACTGGCCAAGTCATGTAATCTTTCTGGCTTTTTAGCCTCTAAACTGGAAGAGTTGGACCAGAATGCTTCTAATTGTAAATTCAATGGCAGTGTTATCCTTGGTTTACAGCAGGATATGAATTTGATTTATCCATTCGGGAAAATTTCTGCATATTTTGATCCCTAGTGTGCAATTGTGAATCTCTGCCTGGGTAACAGCTGTGTTCCCACTCTGCCCCAAGCTCAGGGCTTTGCAAGGAAAGAGGAAGTATAGCCAGAAACTGACCTCATGCCCCATTCTTCCTAGTTCCAAGTCATTTCTGTCAAATGGCTTCCCAAGTTTTAATTCATGTTCTATCTTCATGATTTTTACTATATCCATATTCTCTGTGTACTATTTTTACTTAATATCTTTCTTTAAACCACCCTCTCTTTATATTTTAACTTACATTTGCCTTAAGCAGTGATAGCTGTGAAATTGCAGATTTGATGCGCCAGCTATATTTTTTCGAACGTACACTACAACAAATACACAGCCCCAATCCACCATAACTATGCACTGCCTAAAATGGTCTCACGGAATGCTAGCAGTATGCGTTCCACACTTTGGGAAACCCCTCCATGAAGGTGAGGGGCAGCATCCTAGGGGTCTCAGTGTCTTTCCCCCAGTGATCTTAGAGCTTGGGAGTATATAAAAAGGCATTCCTATCAGTGAAAATATTGGGAATCCCATTCTAAGACACTGGAGACTGTCCACTTTATTTTGGAATGAAGTAACAGAAGTGACTAAGCTTTTTCTCTTTGAGGGAAAGGCCCAAAAGGAGCTGGAATGAGGAAAAAAAGGTATTTTTCTGGCTTAAAAAATAGGAATGAATAGCAGAGGAAAGGGCTGGAGAGAAAGAGCAATTAACAGGAGTAAGACAGAGTAGCAGGAAAACAATGGGGGTGAGGTGATGGTGAGGGAAAACACTGGAGGGAAATGCAGTTTCTCAAAGAGGCAGAGTATTAAATGAAAGGTTAGAGATTTTGTAGAGGTCCTCATATCCTCCTCCTTTTTGACTTTTGGACTCATTCATGGTGTGAGAACTGATTAGATACACCAGAGGGCCAGCTTGAAGGGCCAAAGGGATTGTACTCTCCAAGAAACTTCCTGCTAACGATATCGTGCTCTGAGCAGGTTAGTTTCTCCTTGACATATGACCTTGGCATAAAAGATAGATTTAATACTATCAGAAGGAGTTAGAAAAGAGTCTAGATTTTCCCTAGCATCCTTTCCTACTTAATAACGAAAGGAAAAGACCTTAGCCTTTATCATAATACAGATCTGATTGATTCAAACCCACACATCTGCAAAGGTCAGTCAGATTTAAAGAGTAAATATTTTTTTCAAAAATCTGAATTCCAGAGGATTAAAATATCTCTGTTTGGGCACATGTTCCCTGGCACACAGCTGAAGTAAGTGCCTGCAGATGGTCACAGCCGTGTTGGGCAGAGGCATAGTGTTGGGGTACAGCATGCATTGGACTGGACTGGTAGAAGCTGATGATCCTAATACCACAGAATTTTAATCGGGGATGGGAGTGGGGGAGAGGGGTATGATAGGAGCCAAGGCAGCTGCACAAGGGGCAATTAGGAAAATTTTCCATGTTGTTCTGTATTTTTCCAGATTTTTCTATTTTAAAATAAATAGCGCTTTCTGAGAGGGAGTGCTGATATGGTTTCCATCCTTTCCAAAAGAGGAGAGGAACTGGGAGGCTCTGAGGAGACTAGGTATGGTCTACACATCCAAGAGAACAGATTCAGCCAAAGGACAGCACACTCTTTGTCAAGCTGCACCAAGAATGCTGTTGATTACCCCTTCCTGAGATGAATTTAGGAAAAGCCCAAGAATTAAATTGCACTCAAAGCACATGACATGCAGCCTCATATACTGTTCTTCCAAAACCTCAACTAGGATATTTATAAGGTTTTGGTTTCTTTCCAGACTTCAGAGAACACTCATCTGAAATTACATTTTCACGTCAATTTCTGCCAGATGTACTTTAGGTAACTTATGACAGCTTTTTTCCTTCTTCATTTTTCTTTTTTGCTCAGAACGTTGTCCCTGGAAGGTCCCCTTGCCTCTTTCCCTATTTATTTTCTCTTCTCCATTTTATAATTGGTTCTCTTTAGAGGCGGACCCATGGATAAAATCTTAGTTCTCCAGGACTTTCACCTCCAGAGAAAAAAAAAAAAAAGACCATTTTTGTGTATGCCTTGACTTTCAGAATTGTTGAGACGATGTCAAGGCTTTGACCAAGTCAAGCCTTTCTCAGCCTCCGTGGTGAGTTGGCTTCTTCCAGAAGAAGATTCATCACATGGTGTGGGCCACTGAGCTACTGTGCATCTGACAGCTTAGCTCACTGCCCTTGGCTGGCTCTTGGAATGATTCAAACAAAATAACAGCTTAAATTATTGTACCAGAGGGAAAAAAAGCAGATTCCTTCATGTGATTTTGATCCTTGTTTGTTTGTTTCATATGAACTTTGTGTGAACAAAGTGACTTGTGGTGAGTATATATACAATCAAATCAAAATTTAAGAGAATACCCTAAGATAAAATGGAAACTGTGGGAAAATGGTTTTTTTTTTTCATTAGGTATTTCTTTTGCCCATCCTCTGAACACTCATTTCTAGCACTTCTTGTGAGTTGGGAAAAGAGTCATTGTTCTGTAGATCTAAACCACTGAAGCAATCACATTTCTGATGGGGAAAAAATTTTAAGTGTATGAATTGAGGGGAATTGTCAGAGTCTGAGTTGAGCAAATCAGGACATTAATTCAGTACTCCCTAACCCTCGTGAATTAGCATTGTGCCCATGCCGATGGCTTGTTTTTATTTTCTGTTTTTAATTTCCTCAATATTTGACCTGTAGAACAACATATTATGGTGTCTGTTTCCTGGGAACAGAAAACACAAGTAAATATTTGAGAAATCTGATACAGGGAAATTTGGGTTGAAGCTTGTCAGAAAGATGCATGAAATCAAGCCCCAATAAAATATCATTCTTCCTTACATCTGGTTTATCATGATTTGATGAAATTCTTCTTTGTGGCCCACTCCTGAATAATTTCATGACTAATACGTAAGTGGATGGATTACGCAAATACTGTTGTTCTAACAATACCCGGCATTTTGGCCACTGCACAGATGTGACACATAAAACTTAGATTGCGTGTGTAGACTTTGGTGTAAGTCTTTCACTGAAACAATATCTTTTGAGTCTGTATTGTTATAAATTAATATTTGAGCCTGCCTGAGACAAGAGTACAGATGGAAGCCTCAGCCTGCAGCCCTTCACCTTCTGGCCTCTCAAGAGAGGCCTTCTATGCAAGCAAGCTGTATTAGTTTTCTGTAGCTGCTGTAATAAATTGCCACAGACCTAGTGGCTTAAAACAAGGCCAGTTTACCATCTTGCCCTTCTGAAGGTCAGAAATGTGAATCAAGGTCTTAGCAGGGCTGCGTTTCTTCTGGAGGCTTTGAAGGAATAATCCATTCCCTTACCTTTTTTAGTTTTTAGAAGCTGCCTACATTCCTTAGCTCATGGCCCCTTTCTCTCATAATTCCAACATCTTGCTTGTCATTATTTCCTACAACTAACTCTTATCCACCTGCCCCCCTCTTATAAGAGGTCTTATGATTACATTGGGCCCACCCAGCTAATCCAGGATAATCTTTCCATCCTAAATCCTTAACTTCATCATGTCTGTAAAGTCCTTTTATCATGTAAGGTAACATACTAACAGATTCTGGGGACTGGGAGGTAAACACCTTTGGGAGGCCTAAGATACACGTGAACTCTCCAGTCCTGCATTTTCAAACTCCGTCCTCTTAACTGCCCCCTCCATGCACATACACAAGGGATGCTCTGTCTGCCCATGGGAATAGCAGCAGTACTGCCTGTCTGCCCTTGGGAGGGCCAACCTGGGCAAGGGTTCACATAGGTCCTATTGGTGGCTTGGAAAAATTGGACGGGACGTTCTGGGATCCTGAGTCCTTGGAATGTAGTCTGGCTTTGGAGAAGGTCAGTGCCAGCTCAGTGTGGGCACATGCTCTCGGCTCTCGTGCTCCTTGACCTATAAGGAGGAGTGCAGCCGACAGAAGGGCAGAGTAGGGCCCTCTGGAGCTAGAGACTCAGAACAGGGCCAGTTGCTGACATCTACAAGCAGCATTGCTTCCAGCAGCCAGACAGGTGACAGAATCGAATGCCTGGAGCTGGATTGTGGGAAAAGAGAGACTGTCTGCCCTTCTAAAGAAGGTAGATACAATGTCCCAGAGGAAGGGGACCCAGTGCTGCTACATCTTCTGAATTTTTTGAACAAAACCAGAAATCTGTTTTTGTTTTATTTTAAACCCTGTGTGAGGAAAAGAAAAATGTGCACAAGGGCCATTCAACTCTCCAATTTGCAACTGACCTGTGGTTTAAAGGAAAAAGCACAGAATCCCTAGGAATAGACAACACTATTGAATGAGTGAACAATGAATGTCAATGCTAAGTTCAGAGATGGTGCATTAATTAAGTTACTCAAAGCTGAAAAATTCATCCCTAATCATGCCACATTGTCCAATAGACTCATCAGAAATTTGGCAGGGAGATTAAATGACAATATTAAGATAAATATTAATGAAATGCCAACAATGTGATGATGCCTTCAGTATGGTATAAACTTTTTTCACATTGTGAATTTCACAGAGAAAAATGTAAAGTCTATCAATTAAAACTCCAAAATCAAAGTCCCAAAGAATTAAAGTTCAAAATCCGAAACTTTTGCTCTTGCGAATGAAAAACCTAAAGGAATCAAAGCTTCAGTCATTAAAGCAAAGTTTAAAATTACTTCAGAAATTTCTGAGAAATTACTTCACAGTCATTTAGTCATTCAACAAATAATTATCGAGCTTCTACTATGTGCCAGGCCCTGTATTAGGTACTTGAGATAGAGCAGTGAGCAAAACACAAGAACATCATGTTCTTATGGAGTTTATGTTTAAGACAACATAAATAAGATAAATATATAGCATTTTAGTGATGGTTGCTAAGGAGGAAAAAGAGTAGGGGAATGGGGAGTAGCAGCAGTTTGGGATTTTATGTAGAATGGCCAGGGATGGTCTCATGGAGAAGGTGACTTTTAAGTAAAACTTGACAGACATGAGGGAGGAGCCTGGCAGAAATTTGGAGAAAGGCTGTGCCGGGCCCAGGGAGCACAAAGGCCCAGGACCTGCAGCAGGTGTGGGCCTGGAATGTTTGGGCAACAGTGGACGTCCAGAGTGGCTGGAGCAGAAAGAGTAGAGGGGAATGTAGGAGATGGTGGTCTGAGAGGAAATGGGGGCCAGACCACATAGGGCCCCAAAGAGAAGGACTTGGGCATTTACTCTCAGTGCGATGGGGGCATGGGAAGATTTTGAGGAGAGAAGTGACATCATCTGACTTAAAGTGTAAGTCAGACCCCTCTGGCCACTGTGCTATGAAGAGGCTGAAGGAGATTAGGGACAGAAGCAGTGACACCAGTTAGGAGGCCATTGCAATACTCCTGGCGATGGTTTGCGGTGTTTAAACTCGGTGGTGAAAGGGAGGTAATGAGAAGAGTTTAGATTCTGGGTATATTTTGATGGGCCAGATAACAGAATTTTCTAATTTGTCTGGGGTGTGAGATAAAAAGTAGTTGAAGATAACACCGTGGTTTTTGATTTGAACAACTAGAGTGGAGTCGCCATTAAGAGACTGGGAAAGACTGGGAAGGAGACAGGTTTAGAAGATCAAGGGGCCAGTTTTGTATATGCTAAGTCCTAGATGCCTATTAAACATGCAAAAATAGATGAGCAGGCATTTGAACATAGGGGTCTGGAGTTCAGGGGAGAAGGACCAAGCTGGAGATACAAACTTGGTGATTATCAGTATGTAGATTTTAGTTAAAACTATGAGGCTGCATGAGATCACCTGGAAGGTGCATGTGGAAAGAAACGAGAAGAATTTCGAGACCTAAGCCCTGGGGGACTCCAACACAGAGATCAGGAAGATGAGGGGGGTACCAGCAAAGGAAAAGGAGTAAAAGCATCTGGGAAGGTGGGGGAAAAACCAACCAAGTGAAGAAATTGTTTCAAGGAGAAGGGACTGAACAATTGTGTCCAGTGCTGCTGGGAGGTTGGAGGGGGAGGACTGGGAATTGCCCATTGGATTTAGCAACACGGAAGCTAATGGGAACTTTGATAAAATTGGTCTCAGCCAGACCGATGGACAGTCTGTGCCTGCCTTCAGCAGCTATAGACTGGCTGTCTTCCATGGATGTCGTTTCTTCAGGTATTAATGTACTAAGTAGTAGAGTTAGACACAAAATCATCCAAGTGGATTGCTTTTTAGTAAATATGAAGAGTTGATGGGACACTTAAAAGTATTATAGCACTGGCCTCATACACATGAAATTAGAAAACAAGATAGTCTATGGCTCCTGAAAAATTACTTAAGGCACAAGGATATTCCCCAAGCCAAGTGTTTAGTATTGCCAAATACCACAGCAGAAATCCGCTGGCACTGAGTGAAGGAGGGTGGTTGGAGAGAATGTTGATTTCTGTTTCACCAGAATCCAGTAAGTCAACAAAACTGGAGACCAAGACTTGTGAACTCAAATTGAATGGGAGAAATACACACCCACTCCACCACCACTACCATCAGAAAGAGGAGAGAGAGAGAGAGAGAAAGAGAGAGAGAGAGAAAGAGAGAGAGAGAGAGAGAGAGAGAGAGAGAGAGCGCCTTACAGTGATAAGCCCCACATCCCTAAGCATATGCTGAGAGCATACAAGTGTTCATGCTTCCTGCAGGCAGTTAGTATCACAAAGAGGAAAAACAGAGTGAGGGACAGCTGAGACTACACATGCGCAGTTCCTATCCCCAAGGGTCTGATTCAAGAAAACACTGCTTCTCCCTATAGGACAGTGAGGCAGGGAGGGAAGAGGCTAGGAATATCCCTCCAAGAGTTCTCACATAAATGCAAAATCAGAGGAAAAGGGATTTGACTTCCATACCCCCAAGCCCCAACAAACACAACAGGGAAAGAAATTCAAACTATCGTACTTGGTTGCTTCTTTGGTATCAGTTTGATTGGCAACAATGATAAAACTTCATCGGTTAAAATGAAATTAGGAACAGGTGAGTATTCATTATTCAAAATCTCTCTTATTCTGGGAAATCAAGAACTGGGTTTAGAACATTTAAGCCACAATCTTAGATGCATATGTGTACAGGTCTGTTGATGATCAGGGAGAAACTGGAAGCCCCTGACTTCTTGTTTTTGAGTCCTTGAGTCTCACCTGCAGTTGGGAGCAATTGAGTTACATGGCTGTAACCAATCTTTGTGATTACCTGATGGAACAGTTCTATTTTTAGTCCTCCATTTAAAGTAGATAAAAATTACAAGTACTCTATATCCTTCTAGGAAATTAGAACAATCCTATAGGGCATGTACAGGTTTTTTTTGGTCAAATTTTTATAATAAGCTGTTTCTTGTTACCTTAACGTGTTTAGCTCACTCCCCTTTCCTGGTTGTGCCCCTTTTCTCCATCAGCATTTAAGAGTCCAGTCATCCATGCAGGTGTCCGTCGTTAACCCCATCAGCCTTAGTCAGCACTGACATTCCAGCGCTCTAAAGTGCAGGGGGGATCCTGGTGGTCATAGGTTGTTGATATTCATGTGTAGCAAGTAGATGCATTTCACTCACTGTTAGCCTCTTGGAGGGAGGCTGGAGCTCAGAGTTGCCTTCGGGAGTGATTTGACACAAAAAGCTTCCTGAAAATGTTTCCTGAACCACCATATGGCAGTAAGTAGTCTTGCTTCACGGGTCTTATAAGGTTGATTGAGGTTAATTGAGGTTCTATGAAGTATGTAAAAATGCTTTCAGAAGTATACAGTACTCTCTGATTGTCAGGTGGTGTTCTGATCGCTGATTCATGTAGTTCAGTTCTCTGTCTTGTTGCACGTTAAAGTCACGGGTCTCTTCAAAGTGCTTTTGTGTTCTTCAAAGCATTTAATGGCTCCCCGACACAATATATGTGGAATGATAAGGAATTGAATTCCATTTCCATGGAGGAATGGGGTCCTGCCCACTAAGGCATCATCCCTACATTTCCAATTCCCTATTATTTTTAAGAATACCAACCACAGAATGGAATGCTAGCCTAAACCCTCCTGGCTGCTGGGGAAAAGCAGATGATAGAGGAAGCCGGAGTTTAAAAAAAAAAAAAGTGAGAAACATGGCTTTAAGACATTCCAAAAAG
Source organism: Stenella coeruleoalba (assembly GCF_951394435.1). Lineage (NCBI taxonomy): Eukaryota > Metazoa > Chordata > Mammalia > Artiodactyla > Delphinidae > Stenella > Stenella coeruleoalba. The sequence continues at coordinate 34,082,050 of NC_137163.1, forward strand.
AAAAGGGAGGAGATCCAATCTTTCTAAAAATTGAAAGCAAGTCTTTGGCAGAGGCCAAACTGACAAATGGCAAGAAACCTCATCCCTGTAGTTACAGAACCAATATCCAGGTTGAGGGAATAAATCTGGCTTGTCAAAGAAAAACCTCAGAGTTGAGGAAAAACGGTCACAAGCCACAGAGATGCTGCATTTGTCCCTGTCATGCCTCACACCTGATGAAAGGTAATGAGAAGCTATGGCGTGGGGCGGGGGGGTGAGGAGCTTGGTGGGTGTGCTGAGGAGGAAGCGGGGTCCAGGTTCAGCCTGCGTGGATTTGAACCCAGGCCTATTGCTGAGCAGCTGTGAGGATTTACAGACTTGACTTTCCTTCCTGAGCCTTCACTTCCTGTAAGGAGAGAACAACAGCCCTGGCCTCATTGGGTTATTAGAAAGTTAAATGAAAAAATATGGAAAAATTTGCAGTAGAACTGTTGGGAAATATCAAGTGCTTACAAGCATCTATTATAATTAATGGCCTTTTTTTAAATTGAAGTATACTTTTACAGTGTTGTATTAATTTCTGCTGTACAGCAAAGTTATTCAGTTATACATACATATATACACACATTCTGTTTAAAATTCTTATCCATTATGGTTTATCACAGGATATTGAATATAGTTCCCTGTGCTATCCAGTAGGACCTTGTTGTTTATTACTGCCATTTTAAAAGTATAAACTGCTGGAAAAAGTTTTCTTTTAGTCATATGGCATTAATCCCAGGGGGCCAGGAGCAAGACATGTGACCAGACTTTGACTCTTCCCAAAATACTGGAAGGGTTCTATTGTTCCCATCAGGGAAAACTAGTGTTAGATTTAAACAGTAAGTGACAGTAGTCAAAGTTATGAGAAATGGGCAAAGCTATACTCGGGTATTTGTCATTTAAAAAATGTTTATCCAAATTATGTTCCTTCTTTATTATGCTATTAGAAATTAATTACTAGTTAATATTTGCTTGTAATTTGAATAATTTACTTTCAGAAAAAGCATGTGCTAAACATCTTCTAACTTTTGTCCAAGACTTAGAAAGTTCAAGCCAAAGAAAGGCTTCATGGTCATAATTAAGAAAACACTATTCATTTGAAACCGGCCCCGACGTTACAGGCTTTGTATCTATGGCCTCAAAGGGATAACTTAGGGGAAATCAGCTGTGTCCCAGAATACGTCACAATTGTGTAGTAGTTCATTAATTACTATTCAGATACACTTTAATTTATATAGTAGCTATGTCCTGCACAACTGTGCCTGAAACGAATTTTTATAATTTGATTCATTTCCCCATTAACTTATAATATCTGTGAAATATTTTCTTGGTTTTGATTGATTTTAATTCACAGTAACTTCTAATTCATTGTCAGGTGTGGTAGTTAAAAGCCTATAAATGAATACTTAGTGGTATCAGGGAACATAACAGTCTTCTTTACTATTTAAGGGCAGCCTGGTAATGAACCCTTCTGCAAATTTGAGGGATTGATTTTTGCGATGACAATTACATAATTATGAGATAATAAGTGATAATAAGTTCTTTAAGGGCAAGGATTATATCTTCTATCCATCACAGCATTCTACAGTGAAAAACAAAAACACTTGTACATGAAGCCAAGACCTAGGCACACATGCAGCCCTAAGAACTAACTTGCTGTGGATAAGGCTTCTTCTTTGGGTGAACACTAATTTTCTCATCTCCCTTTCTACCTCATGAAACCAGAGAGTTTCAGATGGAGTCATATATGTGAGAAATGCAATCAAATATGTGAGAACAAGTGGCAGTCTAAGATTGTCTTTATAGCAGGTACTCACCCAGTTATCCAGTGATTCATTACCATTTAATGTATTTGTTCTTTTACATTGCAGTTTTCATGTTTACTTTTCTTGAAGTAGAGCACTTATATACTTTGGTTAGTTTTTTCCTTTTTTAAAAAATATCATATGGGGCTTCCCTGGTGGCTCAGTGGTTGAGGGTCCGCCTGCCGATGCAGGGGACACGGGTTCGTGCCCCGATCCGGGAAGATCCCACATGCTGCGGAGCGGATAGGCCCGTGAGCCATGGCCGCTGGGCCTGTGCGTCCGGAGCCTGTGGTCCGCAACGGGAGAGGCCACATCAGTGAGAGGCCCGCATACCGCAAAAAAAAAAAAATATCATATGTGTGGTCTTAAAATCCCAGTTTTGCATTGCTCAGTCTGTGTCTTCAAGTTTCTTTATGAGTTCTTTGTTCCCTCTGCTCCTCCCATCCAAATGTTCAACCCCTGCTTTTCGCATCTGTATATATTGTGCTCTACCAGCAAGAACCACAGTGGGACTACCCCGGCAGCGGGGGGGGGGCGCTGAAAACCCCAGTGACCCAGAGGGGAAGGGCAAGGGTTTAATGAGCTCCTCAGTGAACTTCCCCTGTGGGCAGGGCTAGCCCGGTCTCTTGGCTCCTCAGCCCTGACTCAAGCCAAGAAAAACTAAGCAGCCTATATTGGTTTCCTTTGGCTGCTATAGCAAATTACTACAAACTTAATGACTTAAAATAACACAGTTTTATCATTTTACAGTTCTAGAGGTGAGAAGTCCAAAACGCACTCCACTGGGCTAAAATCAAGGTGTAGGCAAGGCCGGTTCCTTCCGGAGACTCTAGGGGAGAATATGTTTCCTCATTTTTCCACTTCTAGACGCCACCCAAATTCCTTGTCTCCTGACTCCCTTCCACCATCTTCAAAGCAGCAACAGTGGGTTGAGTCCTCCTCATATCACATTGCTCTGACCTTCCTTCTGTCATTACAGCTCCTCTCCTGATTTTTACTCTGCCTCCCTCTTCCACTTTTAAGGACTCTTGTGATTGCACTTCCCAGTTAATCCAAAATACTTTTCCATTTTAAGGTCAGGTGATTAGCAACCTTAATTCTATAAGTAAACTTAATTCCTCTTTGCCATTGGGACCTAACAGGTTCGGGGGGTTAGGAAATGGGCATTTGGGGGGATGGGGCAGGTTCTGCCCCCACAGCTCCCCAGAGCAATCATTCTCAACATGTGACCGTCAGGACAGCTGCATTGGAATCACTGCGTGGAGGCGGAGGGAATGTCAGTGCTGATTAAAATAAAGAACCCTGGGTCCCACGAAAGCCAAAAGAATCAGAGTGTCTGGGAGCAGAGTCCAGGACTACATTTTTACAGGTTTCTCTGGTGATTAGTATACTCACTAGAGCTGAGAATCATTGTATTCAAGCATTTAGCCTACCTTAAAAAAAACAAACAAACTTGTTTTATTCAATAAGTTCATTATAGATTATGTTGTTTCATTGTAGAAAAATTAAAATATATACAAAAGGGGTTTTCTGGGATATGGATTATTCAGTACTAAAACTGGCAAACCAAATGCATTAATTGTGCTACTGACTTCTTTAATTTTGTTGACTTATCATGATTTCCCCAACCTCTTTGAAGCAGGGATAGTTATTGACCCTGGGAGAGAAAGAACTATATCTTGTCCTCCCTCTTTCACCTCCATTTCCTCGATGTCTCCATCTTCTCAGCAGACAACAGAATTTGACTCGCTACCCTATTCAGCACGTAAATCTCTTTCCCCTTTTCCTTTGGAGATAGAAGAGCAAATTAAAGATACTGTAAGAAGTGTAATAGCAAGATCAATGGCATTAGCAGAAAATCGGAAACCAGTGTTACATTACATTATTTCTTCTGGCCTTGTTCTTGGAGACTAGAACTCAGTGAAAAGTCAGAGTTCTGTAGGAGAGAGAAGTCAGAATGTCTCTGAATGAGTAGATATGCGCATCTGTATTGTCTTGGCTGTGTCAGTATTAGATTGTTTTTGGGATGGGAGCCATGTTGGAAATTCACAAATGCCAAAGAGAAAATGAGTAGTTGTGCCTCCAAATAGGTCTTATTGAAACTCTATTATCCGAAAGAACTATGAATCAAAAAGGAGACAGAGTTTGAGGAGGAAGATGGACATTGTGTAGTAAGGGCAAGTTAAAATGAAATCACATCCTGGCATCTTATTATTTATTCCGTGTTTTGCTATGTCACAATCATATGGTAGCAACGCTTGGCTCATAAGCAGTTTTGATATTGTCTTCATTTATTAAATCAGTAGGCACTGGGACCCAGAGTTGAAAGAGCTCACAGCATGGTGGGGAAGAGAGTCAAAAATATATAAAACGGATTATGACAGAGATGTTAGCAAAGTGCTATAATTATAAACAGAGTGGAAGGAATAACTTATGTGAGGAATAGGGAGGGAGTTAAGAAAGGCATCACTGAAGGTAGACATCTGAACTGACTTCTTAAACAGAAAGCAGGAATTTGCCAGCAGATGAAGGAGTCAGGACATCTTTTATAAAAAAAAAAATCTGTGTGTGTCATGACACAGTACTTTGAGAGGCTATTTCATGTCTGGAGAATGTGTCTAGCTTGGTGGAAAGTGGCAAGCCACAGAGCTGGGAAAGTAGGATGACCCTGGATTCCGGGGGCCCCTTATGCCTTGGTAACAAGGAGGATTTTCTACCCCAGAGGAACATTTTTTGATTCATTAATTATACCATAAGATTTCCTATTTATGTTAAAATATTGTGATTTTTGGTTCACCAAGACCAGTAGTTTTCTTTGTCTTTTTTTTCGTAATAGCAGAACTCTTTCTTCACATAGAAACGTACACATAAGCTCGATATAGAAATGAGTAAGATCAGAGCTGCTGTAGTATATATTGCAGGGATGACGCTTAGAGTCCATTCTTCACCTTTTCCTGTCCTCAAAGTGCCTTTAGGTAACCTCTAGTGTCCTGCAAAGATTATTTCAAATGCAGTGACTCAACCTGAGATGAAACCCTAAGAATGTCTCAGTAAGATGTATGAGTGTTCACGAAGATATAAACATTTGATCATCTATAGGCTTCAAAGGAAAGAAGAGAAAAGTATTGCTAAGATCTTATCATTAGAAACAAGTAATGTGGCATCAACAATGCAATAGACTTTTAAGAGCATTGAGTTTCTAAGATACCACTGTCTTTTTTTATTTCCAAATTTTCCATTCTGGGGATCTTCCCTTTTCCCCTCTAATCCATTTTTCACATTATATGTTTTTTCTACACCCATGATTTCATTTTCCACTTTCCACTGGTGACTGTCCAATTAGCCTATATATTTCATCTGACCCCCTGACATGTCTCCATCTGGACACACCATAGTCATCTCAAACTTAATGTTAGTTTAAGTTATGGCATAGCCATGTAAAACACTTTATCTTCCTTTCTAAATTTGAGCATCCACAGTGCAGAGGAAGCAGGCAAAAAAGCCTTTCTCCCAGTTTCTCCTTGGAAGGGGTTTGACTGCATACTTTCCCACCTGCTACCTGAGAATCAGGCTTCTAATTAGCCTGTATCTAGGTGCTGACTGCAATCCTTTCCTTTGGGACGCTCATGGGTCTTGAAATACGCTCAACTACTGGGAGCTACTAACAACAAAGATGGCAGTTTAGACAATTACAAAGGTTGGAGAGGCAACTTGAGCTTGGGCCAGGCTGATTGATGAGGTTCATCTCCTACATGAGACCAAAACTAGAAGAGGTGGCTGTTTTACCTACTGTGCAGAAACAAACACAGAAGAGTCAAGGAAAATAAAGAAATAAGGGAATATATTCTAAACAAAAGAACAAGATAAATCTCCAGAAACTGATCTTAATACAAAGGAGATAAGTGATTTACCAAATAGAGAGTTCAAAATGATGGTCATAAAGATACTCACTGAGGTCAGGAGAGCAATGCATGAACAAAATGATAATTTCAATAAAGGGATAGAAAATATTAAGAAGTACCAAACAAATCATAGAGCTGAAGAATACAGTAACTGAACTGAACAATTCAATAGTGGGTTCAAAAGCAGATTAGATCAAGCAGAAGAAAGGATCAGCAAATTCAAATACAGGTCAGTGGAATTCATCCAATCAGAGCAAGAAAAAAAAAAAAAAAGGAATGAAAAAGAGTCAAGATAATTCAAGGGACCTATAGAACACCAAGTGGACCAATATATGCATTACAGGCATCCCAGAAAGAGAAGAGACAGAGAAAGGGGTAGGAAGCTAATTCAAAGAGATAGTGGCTGAAAACTTCCCTAACCTGAGGAAAGAAACAGACATCCAGGTCCAGGAAGCCTAAAAGGTACTAAATAGGATAAATTTAAAGAGACCTACACCATGACACATTATAATTAAACTTCCAAAAGGTAAAGACAAAGAGAGATTCTTAAAAGCAGCAAGAGAAAAGCAATTTGTTATGTATAAGGGAACCCCATAAGACCATAAGCAGACTTTTCAGCAGAAACCTTTCAGGCCAGAAGGAAGTGGGATGATACATTCAAAGTACTGAAAGAAAAAACTGCCAACCAAGAATACTCTAACTGGCAAAATTATCCTTCAGAATTGAAGAAGAGATACAGAGTTTTCTAGACAAATAAAAGCTAAAAGACTTTATCACCATTAGGCCAGCCTTACAAGAAATATTAAAGGGAGTTCTTTAAGTTGAAATGAAAGGATACTAATTAATAACATGAAAACATATGAAGATATAGCTCACTGGCAAAGTAAATATATAGTTAAATTCAGAATACTCTAATATTATAATGGTGGGGGGTAAATCACTTATACTCCAATGTAAAGTATAAAAACAAAAATATTTGAAATAACTATAACAACAATAATTTGTTAATGGATACACATTATAAAAGATGTAAATTGTGACATCAGAAACATAAAATATAGGGGGGTAAAAATGTAGAGTTTTTGTATGCATTCAAAGTTAAGTTGTTATCAGCATAAAATAGATGGTTATAAATATAAGATGTTTTATGTAATCTTCATGGTAACTACAAAACAAAAACCTATAGTACATACACAAAAGATAAAGACAAAGGAATCAAAGTATACCACTACAGAAAAATCATCAAATTACAAAGGAAGAGAGCAAGAGAGGAAAAAAGGAATAAAAGGAGTTACAGTTGGCCTTCGAACAACATGGGGTTAGGGGCACTGACCATGGATTCAATCAACTGCAGATTGTGTCATACTGTAATATTTACTGAAAAACATCTGCATATAAGTGGACCCACCCAGTTCAAACCCATGTTGTTCAAGGGTCAACTGTACAAAACAGCCAGAGAGCAGTGAACAAAATGGCAGTACTAATTCCATACTTGTCGATAATTATTTTAAATGTAAATGGGCTATTCTACAATCAAAAGACGTAGAGTGGCTTAATAGATTTTTAAAAAGACCCAACTATATGCTGCCTAGAAGAGATTTACTTCAGCTTTAAGGGCACACTTAGACTGAAAGTAAAGGGATGGAAAAAGATATTCCATGCAAGTGGAAACCTAAAGAGAGCAAGAGTAGCTATACTTATGTCATACAAAATAGACTTTAAGCCAAAAACGTTAACAAGAAGAAAGGTCATTATATAACAATAAAGGAGTCAATTCATCAAGAAGTTATAACAATTGTAATTATTTATATACTCAACGCTGGAGCACCAAAATATATAAAATAAACTTTAACATACCTGAAGGGAGAAATAGATAGCAATACAATAATAGTAAAAGACTTCAATACCCCACTTTCAACAATGGATAGATCATCCAGACAGAAGATCAGTAAGGAAACATTGATCTTAAACTTCATATTAGACCAATGGACCTAATAGACAAATATAAAACTTTCCTTCTCAGTTGCACATGGAACATTCTCCAGGATAGATCATATGTCAGGCCACAAAACAAATCTTAATAAATTTAAGAAGATTGAAATCATATCAAGCATCTTTTTCAACCACAGTGGTATGAAACTAGAAATCAATTACAAGAAGAAAACTGGAACATTCACAAATATGTGGAGATTAAACAACATGCCTCTGAACAACCAATAGGGCAAAGAAGAAATCAAAAGGGAAATTTAAAAATACCATGAGACAATGAAAACAGAACATACCAAATTTATGGGATGTAGTAAAAGCAGTTCTAAGAGGGAAGTTTATAGTGATAAATGCCTGCATTAAGAAAAACGATAGGTCTCAAACTAACAACCTAACTTTACACCACAAGGAACTAGAAATAGAAGAACAAACTGAGCCCAAAGTCAGTAGAAGGAAGAAAATAAAAAGATCAGGGTGGAAATAAAATAGAGACTAAAAAGACATTAGAAAAGATCAATAAAACTAGGAGCTAGGGGCTTCCCTGGTGGCGCAGTGGTTGAGAATCTGCCTGCCAATGCAGGGGACACGGGTTCGAGCCCTGGTCTGGGAAGATCCCACATGCCGCGGAGCAGCTAGGCCCGTGAGCCACAACTACTGAGCCTGCGCGTCTGTAGCCTGTGCTCCGCAACAAGAGAGGCTGCAATAGTGAGAGGCGCGCGCATCGCAATGAAGAGTGGCCCCTGCTTGCCTCAACTAGAGAAAGCCCTCGCACAGAAACGAAGACCCAACACAGCCAAAAATTAAATAAATAAATAATAAAATTTAAACTAGGAGCTAGTTTTTAAAGAGCTAAACAAAATTGACAAACCTTTAGCTAGACTGGTGAATTCTACCAAACATTTAAAGAATAATAATACCAATCCTCCTCAAACTGTTCCAAAAATAGAAGAGAAGGGAACACTTCCAAACTCATTTTATGAAGCCAGCATTACCCTGATACCAAAGGCAGACAAGGACACTACAAGAAAAGAAATTACATGCCAATATCCCTGATGAATACAGATGCAAAAATCCTCAACAAAATATTAGCACACTGAATTCAACAGTATATTAAAAGGATCATATACCACAATCAAGTGGGATTTATTCCTGGGATGCAAGGATGGTTCAATATATGCAAATCAATAAAGATGATATAGCACATTAACAAAAGGAAGGATAAAAGTCATATGATCATCTCAAAAGATACAGGAAAACCATCTGACAAAATTCAACATCCATTTATGATAAAAACTCTCAATAAAGTGGGTATAGAGGGAACGTACATCAACATAATAAAGCCCATTTTTGACAAACCTACAGCTAACATCATACCCAATGGTGAAACCCTGAAAGCTTTTCCTTTAACATCAGGAACCAGACAAGGATGCCCACTCTCACCACTTTTATTCAACATAGTACCGGAAGTTCTAGCCAGAGTAATCAGATGAGAAAAAGAAATAAAAGTCATCTAAATCAGAAAGGAAGAAGTAGAATTGTCTCTTTTTGCAGATGACATGATATTATATATAGAAAATCTTAAAGACTCCACCAAAAAACTGTTAGAACTAATGAATGAATTCAGTAGAGTTGCAGATACAAAATCAATATACAAAAATTGTTGTGTTTTGAAACACTAACAACCAACTATTGGAAAGAGAAATTAAGAAGAATCTCATTTACAATAGCATCAAAAAGAGTAAAATACTTAGGAATAAATTTAAACAAGGAGGTGAAATACCTGTACAATGAAGACTATAAGATAGTGATGAAAGAAATTGAAGAAGACACAAATGAAAATGTTCTGTGCTCATGGATTGGAGCAATTAATATTGTTAAAACGTCCATACTACCTGAAGCAATCTACAGATTCAGTGCAATCTCTATCAAAATCTAATGGCATTTTTCACAGAAATAGAAAAAACAATCCTAACATGCAGTGAAATAAGCCAGACAGAGAAAGACAAATACTACACAGTATCACTTATGTGTGGAATCTACCAAAAAAAAAAAAAAGTTGAACACAAAGAAACAAGAGAGTAGAATGGTGGTTGCCGGGGGCTGGTGGTGGGGGAAATAGGGAAAATCTGGTTAAAATGCACAAAGTTTCAGTTATAAGATGAATATGGTCTGAGGATCTAATGTATAACATAATGATTATGGTTAATAATACTGTATTCTGTTATTGAAATTTGCTGAGAGAGTAGAACCTAAGTGTTTTCACACACACACAAAAAAAGAAGGGTAAATATGTGAGGTGATGGATGCATTATTTATCTTGATAGTGGGAATCCTTTCACGATGTATACGTGTATCAAATCATCATGTACAAAACCGGAATAGAGTTGCAGATGTAGAAAGTAAACTTATGGTTACTGGAGGGTAAGGGGGAGATAAGTTGGAAGATTGGGTTTGACATACACACTACTGTATATAAAATAGATAACTAATAAGGACCTACTGTATAGCATGGGGAACTCTACTCAGTACTCTGTAATGGCCTAAATGGGAAAAGAATCTGAAAAAGAGTGGATATATGTATTTGTCTTACAGATTCACTTTGCTGTACACCTGAAACTAACACAACACTGTAAATCAATTGTACCCCAATAAAAATTTTAAAAAATCATCATGTACACTTTAAATATATTAAAATTTTTTTCAGTTATACCTCGATAAAGCTGAAAAAAACATACACTTTACAGTGTTTTGAGATCATGCTTTGTGGAAGTACATCCTATTATCATATACATTCTTATTCTGGTGAAATAGATGATTCAGGATGATGAAGGATATTGGTGCTTTGAAAGTTATTTTCACCCACACAGATGAAAGTTTCCATTTCACCCACACAGACAGGAAAGCCTCCCTGGGAGAGAGCTTTGAGATAAGAGGATATAACTTAATGGTTAAAACTGTGAGGGCATTGAAGTGGACATTCAATCTCTGAGTAGCCAGAAGGAGCCCAGAGTGGCTGAGTTTTTGTGTGGCAAGTACAAGAATGACCTGTACTTATCTGTGCGTTCATAAAAGGCAGCTGTTTTATGAGCGGTACATACAAGTTAAAACGTGAAATAAATGTGAAATAAGAATAGAAATAGTACCAAGAAATAAACCTTTTAAACTAAAAAAGAAATTAAAGAGTAAGTAAATGTGAGCCTCCATTTATTGAATGTATCCATTTCTCTGAATATAGCTGACTGTTTCTGTCATGATAGACTATATTATGCTGCTATTAAAAAAACACACACGACCCCTCAGATCTCTTGCTTAACACAGCTAAAGTTTATTTCTCACCCACATATAATCCATTGCGGGTCCAAGGGACTCTCCAGGGTAGCTCATTCCATGCGTAGGCTCAGCATTCCAGACTGCTTCTCATCTTATGGAATCTTCTTATCAGCATATGCTTCCAAGGAAAGATAAAGCGGAGGATCTCGCATTAGCGATCAAATGATCTGGCTCAGAAATAACACTCGTTACTTCTGGTCACAGTCCGTTGACCAGACCTAGCCTAGCAAGAGAAGGGGTATTATCCTCCTGTGTGTCTAGAGAAGAGACCCAGACGTGGAAGAACAATAGAAGTTTCTACCATATTACCAAGCCACATAGTTAGGGTCATCCTAAATTTCTGTTTCACTTGCTACATATGATCAGTCACTTAGCCCAGCGTCACTGTTGCTCATTCCCTCTAAATATCTCCTCCAGCCATCTCTCTATTTCATCCCCATTACCACTGTCTTCATTTTGATCCTTATTATGTTTCACCCACATCACAACAATAATTTCTTAACAAGTGTACCTGCCTCCCATCTAGTTTTCTTTCCATTCACCCTCTACCTGCCTCCCGGGAGATGCAGAGTGTCTGAGTGGCTCCCATCTCCTTCATTATAAACTCTCTTCCCTGACTGTGACCTTTCAGGAGCTGACTGGTGAAGGCTTTACCTGCCCGGCTTCACTTCTCATCACTTTCCCACATACTCCAGCCAGACCCAATCCCTAGAAGATCTTGCAAGAAGCCGCGAGTGCTCCCTGACCTCTTTGCAACTGCTGTTCACTGTATTAGGGATGCCAGTCCCCTGTGACTTTGCCTGACACTCACCCTTCCTGCTCAGCTTGAGCATCATCTCCAGGTGTCTCCAACTACTCCCCCTTGTCCCCAGCAACCTCCTCGGGAGACTCTGACCCCTACTTCCACTGTGCTCTGTGCTTCCCTGTATCCCAGCCTGTTCCCACTGCTGGTCCACTTGTGTGGAACACGCAGGTCTCCTGGTTGGACCAGCTCAGTGGCTGCATCATTGATCACACTGTCCCCTGTACTGAGAGTGCTCGCTACATGAGAATACTCGTTAAGGTTTGCTGTATGAGGTGAATGAATAGTGTTGTAAATTCCTAAAAGAATGATTCAGGTGCCCAGTCTTAATCCGTTATCTTTTTTTAAAAAGTCATATGATATTGTATCAAAACTTGTTGTTATACTCTAGGATAATAGCTGTCATAGCTCTGCATTTAACCATGAGGCTCATGTTTTCTTCCATGGCAGACTGGAAAAACCATATGTTTATTCAACAGTAAAATGTAGTTTGGGATTTAAATAAATGATGGATCAATGGCTGGTCTTGTGCTATAAGGAATGAAGCATGAAGAATAAGAAAAGGCTTACTGGAGGGACCAGGGAAATTAGAAACAGACTAATAAAATGCAGGACATGAGGGGAAGTGGAAAGGCAGTGAGTGGGAGAGAAAATGTCCATGGTCAGTAGAAAAATTAGTGTAGGGGCTTCCTGTCACGTGCACTTCAGGATTGTAGTTATACCATCCCGGCCCCCCTCCCCCAGATGCTCTCCCATGTCTTAGGTTGCAAGTAACCAAACTGTTTGAAACCAGATTAGAAGTAGAGTGGCTCCAGCCTTGTTGTCAGGAGAAGCGTTTGATCCGTTCAGTGGAGTCCACTTGTCTTCAGGCACCGTCTCGGGGCCGGCAGCTTGTGTTACTCAGACCCTCAGAGGGCGCCAAGCAGCACCTGCTGCCCTAGTTCAGAACATTCACAGAGACCTCTTTGGCACAAGGGAATGCTTTCATCTTTCTAAGTAAACAGCACATAGAACTAGAGGTTTCTTTTTTTTTTTTTTTTTTTGCGGTTTCATTTTTTAAATGTACTTTATATCCCTCATTTTAGGCAGCTCAAGCTGGCTCTTGGGCCAGAGCAGATGTTAAGTCTCTGACTTATAATCCTCGAAACAGCAGTTGTTCCTAAATGTCCCTTTTTGCTTCTTTGTGTCTCATATGGTGACCTGTAGGTCAGCCAGTCCTCTCCCATGACTTTTGATGTGTAAAGGCTTGCGTTTCAAATGGGTTTGGTTTTCTTAACTTCACACCGGGTTTATGGAAGGAGGTTAAATGGGATATCAGGGGTTCCCAGGGGAGGTTTCAACAGATGGAAGTTAATTGTCTCTTGAGAAGAGAGGAAGCTATTGAGCTTTCATCCCACAGTCAGCTGCCCCTGTTCTGCCTGTTAGCAGAGAACAAGCGTCCACTCCCAGCCACTGTGCCTCACCTTCCACTCTGCCTCCGCTCAGAACCTACAGGCCAACTTAGTTCAGTCCAAATTCAGAAATTAAACAAGTATTCCTTTCTTCCTGTGTACAGGAGGAACCATCTGCTTTCTCTCTTTCAAAATTGCCCAGGTCTTGTGGAGGGTTGTTAAGTCCACAGAGACATTAATCGACTCAAATCCCATTTCCATGTAAAACCAGCAGACCCTAGTGCTGGAATATTTAAGTCCCTCTGTCTTTTAGGCCATGACACCCAAAATTTTATACTGCAGTTTCTTCACCTTTCCGCATCTATTTTTGTGGAATATTTTCTCCCAAAATGTTTTTCCATCCTGGTGAGCTTAAGCATGAGGGAGAAATTTGAATATATCTGCCATCCAGGAAGTTCCAAAGCTGGCCTGGGTCCTTGGGATATATTTTTTAGAACTTTAAAAGAAAAAACAAACAATTTAGCATTTAACTAAATGCCTGATACCACTGAAAGCCCTTTATGGATGTTAACTTATTTAATGTTCATTAAACTTTATTAGCAGGTACTAATATTATCTTCACTTTATAGATAAGGTAACTGAGGCAAAGAGAGATTACAGGACAGCCAGCGAGGGATGGGGCCAGGACTCGGACGTGGGCAATCCGCCTCTAAAGTCCGTGTTAACTACCATGCTATGCAGCTTCTCAAGCAACCTACCTTCCCAATCAATATTCTAGATCAGGGAATGTAGACTGGCCCACAGATGTATTTTACATGGCTCACCCACAGTCCGAAATTTCAGAAAATTTACATAGAAATCTGGATTTTCTGACTTCTTTTGAAAACAGGGACACCGGGAATCATTCTGTTTACATTCCCAGCTCGTGCCGAAGCTGAGAACAGTCAGCTGCGTGGACAAGGCTCGCACGCTCCAGCTTGCCGCAGTCCTCGTCACAGTGGGGAGACCACAGTGTCCACTGAAATTTCCTGTCTGACCCCTCCAAGCTTGTGAGCTTGTGACCGCTAGTCTAGCTGCTGCGTGTATGGGCACTTTCAATACAGCAAGGGCCAGGTTTAAAATGCATTGCTTGATCTTCTAGACATTTAATTTCCTCGCTTTTCCCAGCAATTGGGTTTCTGGTAAGTTATGTCTAGTGGTTGATCTTGTCCTAAAGATAAAAGTTGAAAGGGAGTGAATCACTCCCTCTGGCCTGGGTTCCCAAACCCCTACCGTTCTGGAAAAGTTTCTAGCCAAGTGGCTGATGGTGTGGGTTGGTTCCCCCGTGGTGAGCTGGATTATAGGATATGTCAAACTTGTGTCTAGTAATGAAAAGCAAGGTTCCAAGGCCAATATGAGCCCTAGGTCTGGAGGCTCTGCACATTTTTGCACTTCCCTCTCATCATTTACTTACAGAAAACATGATCTATCAGAAAGCAGTGTGCTCCACGTTAGATTCATTTACACATCGGGTTAGCTGGTGTGTCCTGGCTGTGTGCGTGGGCAGCCATCTCTCTGTATCTTGGAAGTGCCTTGACTCAGGGTTCATCTGGGTTATGTTCCATGGAAGAAGTGTTTCGGGGTATTAGCCCAGAGGAGACAGGACCCTGGCTATAGGGAGAGGCTTCCTCTGCAGGGCCGGTGGCTGATGCCAGGACCTGTGACACTCCTTTGGCTCTTTCAAAGTCTAGGGCCTTTTTAGTGACAAGCACCCCAAGGGGCAGTACCAGGTCTCTCTGAGTGACATCCGAGCTGGATTGTGTACGTGCTTGGTCCGGAGGCCTCTTCAGTCGTGACAAGGCTACTTCCGCAACCAGATGTGGAAAGTACTTTGAATTAATATCATCCGAAAAGAAACCTTCTACATTTTTATTAGCTTTATTGAATTTGGAAGAGCTTCCTGAATCGTGTGAACACTTGGGGGGCCACAAGAAAGGGTGTCTGTCGCTAATGTGAACGTACCACGTTGCCTTGCTCAGAGCCCTTTCAAATTCCATGTCTGTCACAGTGGCAAAGATGAAAGCTGGCACTAGCTTGTCTCTGTTCACTTATAATTCTATCCAAGACAGATTTATGAAATAAATGATTCTTTCCATCATAGTGGCTAGTGGTACGTTTTAGAAAGATTAGGATGCAGGAGACTTCCGTTCCTGTGCTGGTGCAGCCAGGCAAGTTACTGCCATCACCCAGCTGTACTAAGTGAATTTTACCTTGTTGCATTTTCTGGTTTCCTATCTGGAAAATGGGCAGAGAAATAAAGACCTTTTACAGAGTGACCTTATGAATAATTGACAAAAAAAATTATTACAGGTCATTTTACAAATCAACAGCTCTGTATTCATGCTAAGTATCAACATATAGTTTTTATCTTATTAAAAAAACAAGGGGGGTCACAAATTCTCAGCACACTTTGAATCAGATACCAAATTCTATTCATTTATCTTAAAATTTTTAGAAGCAATAATGTAGAACATTTTTTTAAGCTGGATTTTATCTTTCTCTTTTGTTACTATCTGATTTATGTACAAATTCAAAGTTAATGTCATAGATTTTATTACTTTAAAACAGAAAGTAGAGAAGGGATTCAGTTAAAGAAACTTAACTTTCAAGAGCAAAGAGCAACTGCACATTAAAAATCTTAGGACTATTTCAGTGCAACTCTTGAGGTAAAATCTGCAGCCTCTGGGAAACATGACCTCTTCTTTTCTAAATATAATTTCCCCAAACTTAGGATAAAACACTTTTAGGGCTGGAAAGCACCTTGAACTTGGAATTTCTAAGAGGTCCAACAGCTTTCTTGTATCAGTCTGGGGGTTAATAGTTCAGCAGACCTAAAACATGTTCAAGAGGTCTTGAATCCCCAGACAATACTTTTTTCCAGTTTTCTCTTGCTCCTTCACCTCTGAATTATTTCATGGTATCTAAACCACTCCATTTTCCACCCGCACCTTCAACTTCTTTCCCTAATTTGGTTCTTGTAGCCCTCGGTGCTCCATGGAAACCCCAAGATGCAATGAGAAAGGAAAAGTTAACTAAGGTTCTCTTATGACTTATTAACCAGAATAGCTCCATTTGGGGCTGTTTTTCTTACAGTGCTTTCCTGAAATAAGGGATCCAGGGCTTTAAAATGTTTGCAAACTCCTGCTCTCCCCCATCAGAGCCACATGCTTGTCTTGCTCAAGTTAGTCTCCCAACTTCCAAAGTCTCTTTATGTCAACTTTGGATCATTTCCCTTCTTACTTGAGACGTTGCCTTTCTCAGACTTTTGTAATGCTTGTTCCTCCTCATTTCCCTTTTGCACCATAGATGGTTCTTTACCATTTCCCATCCTTGTGACAGACCTGAACATGTCCCGGCATCCTCTTTTCACATAGGATCATTATTTCTCATGAACTTAAATGCCTGGAGTTAAACTCTCTTATCTCAAGGTCCCTAAGTTCAACCACATATCAATACCTCACCCCATACTCTACTCTCTGATCTAAGTCTCTCTAAAATGGTTACGCAGAAAGCATTAACCTTCGGGTCCCTTGAGTCTCACATGCACCCAGGAGCAGTGTCTGTTTTCTGTCTTCATTGCTGTACTATAAACTCCTTGAGGGTAGAAGACACATCTTATTTTTCCATCTCCACATTGAGCATTGGTCTTTAATATGGTAGGTGTATTAGTTAAGAATTCCATTGGCTTCAAATAACAATGGCTTGAATAAATTAGGGGCTTTCCTTTACTCACATAATTAGAGGTCTAGAGGGGAGCAGTCCAGAGCTGGCATGATCACCCATTATGTCATCATGGACCCAGGTACCTTTGTCTGTTCAAGAATCCCTAGCATCTGCTTGTCACCTGTGGTCCCCAGATAGCTGAAGCTCCTCCAGCATCGGGTCCACATTCCAGGAAAGAAAAAAGGGAGGGAGAATGGGCAATTTGTCATAGACAAACTTGGTGGTGGTCGACACCAACAAAGCAGCAATCAGCCAACCCTCTTTAATCACTTTCTCAGAAGTGCTATCCAGCGAGTCCACTTACATTTCACTCATGAAACTGTGTCTTATGGACACCTATAGTGAAAGGAGTCTGGAAATGCAGTGTTCTTGAAACTGGGTATGTTTTTATTAATAAAATTGAGGTTCAGTTGGGAAAGAAGAAAGAGATAATGGATATTTGGTAGGCAGCCTAACATCTCTGCCAGGGTAAGTATGCAAAAATACTGCATATGGATGGAGTGGTAGGCTTCCCCCCACAAATGGACTGTATCGAGTCCCCGGAAGTGTGATTGTCCAACTGTAGTCCCCAGACCATCTACATCAGCATCACCTGGGAATTTGTTAGAAATGCAAATTCTCAGGCCTTACCCCAGACCTACTGAATCATAAGCAAATGGAGTCAGTAATCTGTTTTAAATACCCTACAGGGGATTCTGATGCATTCAAAAGTCTGAGGACCACTGGACCAGAGTGACCAAACATGGAATCCTAGCTTTTCAGGCTCTTCCTGTCCTGACATCACCAGTGTAGGCTGCATAGGCTAGTGGTCCAGTTAGGCACTAGAAAGTCTTTATAAAACAATTAAGCTCACCCAAATAGGGCCAGAACAATCCAGGGTCATGAAGTTGCTGGGTTCAGGAAGAAATTGAAGAAAAACCTGTGTGGAATAACCAGGCAACGAAGGAAACTTAGCATGCCAACAAATGCCAAAGGCCTCTTCCATTCAGATGGCCATCTTCCTTCCTACACAGTTGAAGGGCTTCTATCCTGTGTGGCAACAAAGCATTACTCTAGGATTTTGTAATTAAAAATTATTTGAAAGGTACAATTCTTTCTTTTTTTCTTTTTTTTATTGGGGTATAGTTGTTTTACAGTGCTGTGTTAGTTTCTACTGTACAGCGAAGTGGCATCTATTTTATACATATTAGTGTATATATGTCAATCCCAATCTCCCAATTCATCCCACCTCCCACCCTCCGCTTTCCCCCCTTGGTGTCCATACGTTTGTTCTCTACATCTGTGTCTCTGTTTCTGCCTTGCAAACCAGTTCATAAAATGTACAATTCTTAAGCTTCCATGGGGCCACTAAAAGGTGGCTTTTGGGGAGGGGGTTTTAGCCGTCCTGTAATATCCATGTACATTTCCTCCAAATAACCCAAAACTAACTAATGCAATTATGTAAAAAGTGCTCACAGAGCACATGCAGCTCTAAGTTAGGCCTTGTGGCCCAGGCCTCCCCAAAGCCTGGTTCACAGGCAGATCCAATCCAAGGACTCTGTTACTGGTCTGCAACAAGCTAAAGAACTTGAACTCGAATGTAAGTCAAGTACAGTCATCCCTCAGTATTGCTAGGGGATTGGTTCCAGGACCTCCTGCAGATACCCAAATCCATGGATGCTCGTCTTTTGTAGAAAATGGCCTAGTACAGTCAGCCCTCCTTATCCACTGGTTCCTCATCTGCAGATTCAACCACCCACGGGTCGAAAAGGGCCAACGGTATGTTACTAAGCTCACTGTTTAGTTCAACTGACATTTTTTTTCACACTAAGACTTTCTTAAAGAAAAAATCAGTGCAGGAGAGAAACAAATGGTTTGCAGACCTGCTCCTCTGTGAAGCACTGTTCTAATAGTCCCCTTCCGGCAAGACAGCCAGCCTGGCCCTTTCTTCCTGGAAATTCTGGATCTGACACTTTAGGCATCCTTCTGTCCTTCATTTCTTTAACAAGCGTTTAGTTGGTGCCCACAGTGTACGAAGTACTGTGCTGGATGCTTGGGAGACAGTGGCCAACAGGGCAGTCTGTGAGGATGTCAGCTGTCATCAAATGGTAGTATCAAATGAGCAAGTATATGTGGATGTACTTTATAAACCTAATTAGATTTCAGAATCAGATAGTGTTCTCTTTCCTCCATTAGCTGGAATAAAAGGTTCAAAGAGAACAAGAAGATAACACTGGCCAAATTAAAACTCACCACTCCCCAGCATCCCTGACTTTAGCGGAACTTGCTTATTAGTTCTTTTCTCTCTCTATGGTAGATCTCATCTGAAAGAACATTGTTCTTGAGCTTAAGAAGAGGAAAAAGAATTTTAGAGTTATGTTTTGGATGAGAAGCATACAATATTGACAATTCAGTTCACAGTCAACCTCCCTCCTGGGTGTCTGAACATAAAGCCAATCTCAGTATGTATCATCGGAACCTAAGTGAAGGGGTAATGAAGCTCCAGGTTATGAAAATTGCTATTAACTTGGCCTCTGGGGGAGCACCAGTGAGAATATGCTTCTCCATCACATTGCTTGCGGTCTCTTAGCCTAGGAATTTAGGAAGCAGCAGAAAAAGGCCAGGATGCTTAGGAATGGAGACGAGCTGTCAGAGAGGATTGGAGGGATGGGAGAGAAGAATGCTGGGCCTAGCAACTTTAAAAGACACGCAAGCGGGGCTTCCCTGGTGGCGCAGTGGTTGAGAGTCCGCCTGCCAATGCAGGGGACACGGGTTCGTGCCCCGGTCCGGGAAGATCCCACATGCCGCAGAGCGGCTGGGCCCGTGAGCCATGGCCGCTGAGCCTGCGCGTCCGGAGCCTGTGCTCCGCAACGGGCGAGGCCACAACGGTGAGAGGCCCGCATACCACACACACACAAAAAGAGACATGCAAGCAACTATGGCAAATGTTAACATCTGTTAAATCCTAGGAGTTTATATTTTTATCTCTACTTGTCTTTACATTTTAATATTTTGTAACTTAACATTAAAAAAGTTAAACAATATCCTTAAAACAGAATAGTGTCTTCAGATGATCAGTGTAACACAGAAGAGATATTGCAGTAGATAAAATATTCATGGCCTTAAAATTATGAACGACACAGCTTGGGGGTGTGTGTGTGTGTGTGTGTGTGTGTGTGTGTGTGTGTGTGTGTGTGTGTGTGTGTGTGTGTGTGTGTGTGTGTGTGTGTGTGTAATATCCAAGGAACACCTAAGAGTCAGGAACCCTTTCATTGGGGCCCCTCAGCAGACTTTACATGCCCTTGTGTAAACCAATAGCTGAGAAGAGGACTGGGTCCACCATAACTGATCTAGACCAGTCAGAATTGACCTCTTTTGGCTGGGAGTGGAAACTGCCTTTCTTACAGCTCATAGATGCTCGTAGAATGATGGGGACCAAATTACAAACAGGGTTCTGTAAGAAGAGTGGTTATCATCAAGGGATGATCTTTGCCCAACTCAAGGGGCATTTGGTAATGTCTGGAGACATTTTTGGTTGTCACACCTAGGGGGAGAGTGTTGCTATTGGCATTTATTTCAGAGAGACCAGGGATGGTGCTAAACATTCTACAATGCACAGGACAGTCCCTACGACAAAGAAGTATCCGTCCCAAATGTCAAAAGTGTAAGATTGAGGAACCCTGTGATACAAGGGGCTGCGGGGAGCTGTTGGGAAGGCAACGAGTAGTTGCCCTCAGATCTGCCACAGATGGAACTACATGTGTAGCACCTCCCTGTCAGTCTAGCCAGCTGCAGGCTACAGCACCCTGAGTGATGGAAACGGATCTCCTTACATTGGCTGGCCAGCCCTTAGTCTACAACTGTATGTCAGACACCTGAGTGAGTCAGAAAGATTTGTGCAGACTAAAGTTAGGAGAAAACAAATGATGATTTTAAAATAAATTAGAATAGTCCTATTTAGATCCTCTGAGACTACAGTCTGATACATATATAGGACTAAAAATATAAAAATATGGTACTCTGTCACTCGAATCACTAGATTTCACTAGCTCTGAGTATAATAATGCCTTAATCACCATGTAAAATTAATGCCTTTTAATATTTAAAATATATTAATAACCTTATGTTGGTATATTATTGGTATATATTTAAATTAATTTCATAATTTCTAGGAGTAGCTCTTTTTAGCATTATAATCAATGACTAGATTTTTTTGTATCCATCCATCTTGACATTTTGCAGTAAATAAGAAATGATGTAGCAAAATATATTTATGGTTTAAATAATAGTTCAACAATTTTTAAGCTTCCTTTGCAAACTTTACTTAAATATGGTTTATATTATTGAATGATAGGCACACTTGTTTCTACAAAGGTCGCTAGATTTAAAAGAAATCAATGCCATGACCTGTAATTTCCTTTACAAATAGAATTTGTTCTGTTTGCTTATGGCCTCTGTTTGCAAGATCACAATTTCCCCTCAAATAACAATGAAAGAAGTGACATAGAAGACTTCGGCCAAATTTGCTGACAGTTTCATGGTGTCCAGTTTTGTTAAAAGTGATCGTGTACCTACTTTTATATATATCATAATGTATCAGCTTTGGATATAGCAAAAAGCATTAAACTGTAAAGCATTTTCTGTTTTATAGGCTATGGTTTACAGGGCCTCCCAAGAAGTGCTTTTGCTTAAACATTCTTTAATCAGTTCATGAGGAGCTTGCCTTGGACTTCATTTTTAAAAGAATGACCACTAATATATTCACTTAGATGTGCTCCTTTGCATTCACATACATTTTTTGCATTCACTTCTTTTTTTCTTAACCAATGTCTAGAAGCCAGAACTATCATCTTTCCTTCAGCCCTGTTATAGACCTAGGGTCTTCATAGGAATATTCCTTCAGTTTGAGGACGATCTTAAGCTCTGTTTTTCTGTTTAGTTGCCTGTGGATGACAGATAATGATGTTATACACATTTAAGAGCGCTCCAGTTCCCTATTTCATGGACATATTTCTAATTGGCTCCAAGCTCCTTGCTATTAATAGCCGTGGAAGATACACTGTACATCTACTTTAGTGCTGCCTGGGGTGACACAATTGGTTTTGTTATTTTACTGCCAATATGTACAGCTTATGTGACAGGGAGCCTGGAGCTAATTGACAAGATCCCTGCCCTCAGAGGCCGAATCCAAGCCAAGCTTCTCAGATGGTTTCCCTTCAGTGACCTCAGCCCTCCTCATCACCCAGACTACCTTTGGTTTGGTGCCACGACTGAATAAGGAAGGCAAGCCACCTCGTAGGTTCCACTTTATGCAAGACTCATTTGACTTTATCCAAGCCCACCCTGATGGGCTGTGGAAGTCCTCAGGGGCAGCTCCTGAGTTCCTACATATTTCGAGGTAGCAGTATAGAAGAAGGCTAGGGGATTTGTCTTGAATGAGTGTTTGCAGGGCAAACGTGTTTTATTTTATTTGAACTGTATGTTTTTCTTTTTGAGTCAGCTGTGCAGAGGCTGACAGATATTTGGTGGGGAGGCCCCCCGAGTCACCCTTTGGCGCAGACACTGGTCATTCGCCTCGTGGAAAGCCCCTTCCAGTGGCGTCACTGAGGGCTGATTTCTCTGCATGCCTCTTTTGAGTATAATAGCACCCAATCTCTCTTATATTCCACCACCCAACCCCAGCTTCCCACTCAGCCAACCTGCAGCTACGCAGGGCTTGTGACTGCTCCAGGAACTGGACGCACAGCTTTCTCTTTTCTTCTGCTCCTTAGTTTTTGGTGTTCCCAAAGCCTAGACTCTCTCCCCTTCCCCAGCATCCATGACCTCTACCAAAACCCAGTGTAAACCCTACTTCTAACCCCTTTTTTCCAGTTTTGTTGAAATATAATTGACATACATCTCTGTATAAGTTTAAGGTGTACAGCGTAATGAGCTGACTTACATGTACTGTGAAATGAATACTGTAATAAGTTTATTTAGCATCCATCATCCCATATAGATACAATAAAAAACAGAAAAAGAAAATAATTCTTTTCCTGTGGTGAGAACTCTTAGATTTACTCTCAGCAACTTTCACATGTATCATACAGCAGTGTTATTCTAGTCATTATGTTGTACATTACGTCCCTAGTACTTATTTTCTTATAACTGGAAGTTTGCACATTTTGAACACCTTCCTCCAATTCCTCCCCGTAAGATGTCCCAGCCACCGTAAGATGTTACAGAAAAACCCAGACAGACTTTCTGGCCAAGCCAATACCTTTTGACAATCTTTCTCCTATTCCCCCTCCCCTCACTCCCTGCCTCTGGTGACCACAAATCCGATCCCTTTTTCTGTGAGTTTGGATTTTTCTTTTTGTTTTGTTTTGTTTTCTTTTGTTCTTAGACTCCACATGTAAGTAAGATCACACTGTATCTGTCTCTCTCTGTCTAATTTATTTCACTTAGCATAACGCCCTCACATTTCACCCATGTTGTTGCAAATGGTAGAATGTTCTCATTTTTATGGCTGAATAAAATTTCATTGTTTATATATACCACAGCTTCCTTATCCATTCACCCATCTATGGACACAGGTTGTTTCCATGTCTTGGCTATTGTAAATAATGCTGCTGTAAACATGGGGGTACAGATATCTTTCTGAGTTAATGTTTTAGTTTTCTTTGGATATATTTCCCAGAAGTGGAATTGCTGGATTATATGGTAGTTGTATTTTTAATTTTTTGAGGATCCTCATACTGTTCTCCATAGTGGCTGTGTCAATATACATTCCCACCAGCAGTGCATGTGGGTTCCCTTTCTCCACACCCTTGCTAGCATTTGTTGTCTCTTGTCTTTTTGTCGATGGCCATTCTAACAGGTGTGAGGTGATAGCTCACTGTGTAAACCATACTTCTGAGAAATCATCTTGAACCCTCTCCAGACAGAATTAATCACACCCTCTCTCATGTATGCTGACAGCACTTCCTCTGCACTACTGGTCGCCCCAGGTCTGGCATGGAATTCTTTTTTTTTATTACTATTTTATTGGCGTCTAGTTGATTTACAATGTTGTGTTAGTTTCAGGTGAACAGCAAAGTGATTCAGTTATACATATAATCCTTCTTTTCCAGATTCTTTTCTCATATAGGTAATCACAGAATATTGAGTAGCGTTTCCTGTGCTATACAGTAGGTCCCTTTTGGTTATCTAACTTATATACAGTAGTGTGTGTATGTTAATCCCGCGCTCCTGATTTATCCCTTTCCCCCACCATTCCCCTTTGGTGAACAGTTTGTTTTCCATATCTGTAAGTCTGTTTCTGTTTTGTAAATCAATTCATTTGTATCATTTTTTAAAATTAGATTCTACATATGAGTGATATCATACGATATTTGTCTTTCTCTGATGGTGTGGAATTCTAGTCGTCCAACACAGTTTTCCTCAGCATTTGATTGTGAGCAGTTTGAAGGCAGGATCGTATCTGACTCACTTCTATATCACCAGTGCCCAGACAGTTTCTGACATTTGGGTGGGCTCAGTAAAGGCATGTTGCATTAATCTCTTGTTGTTACTATGGTGTCTATCTTTACCAGCATCCATGAGAAAGGAGGTGTTCCCCAAAAGAAGGGTGAACAGGTAGCTAAACCATAACCCTATGAATGCTGAACCATTTTCCGGATGAAAAAAATTTTGTGTACATCCCTGCCTTAAGAAAAAGTCTAACATAATGCTTTGCTTCATGACTAGGGATCTTCTTGTGAGCATTGGTTATTTCACTGAGCTCTAATATTATCAGTGTTCTGCATCCTATGAAAGTACCATGAAATAATGGTGTCAATCAATGCTCTTTAAATAAAACGTATATATTAACAAAACAAAGCATTGGTCCAGCCAGTGACCTTCCAGTGGAGCACCAAATGTTAGCCTGTTGGATTCTGATTTGAATGAATGAATACAGGTTGACTTGGCTTACAGAACATCTGGAAAACACTGATCTTTCCTTAGATCATTTAGTGTGAACTTCTCCAAAAAATTTCCTGTTTCTGAAAAATATTAATTTCAGGAAGGAAACTTTTAAAATACTCAATGACTACTGAAGGGTATACGAACTTGAATTACATTACATATTTTCACCTCCTTTAGAGAACCAGGTGTTGCCACACCAAAATGGCTATACATTGCCTTTTATCCATCCAGTCATTCAATAAACACCATGTGCTAGGCATTGTGCTAGGACCTAGGGACCTAAGAGCGAAAAATGTAGACCTAATTCTTGCCTTAAGGTCTTTATGTTTAGAGAGGAGAGACAGAGCAACAAACAGAATTACAATAGTGAATGTCTTTCAATTTTGAGAACTTCACCAGCCCATAAAACATTGTCTACCTCTGCCACGTCACTTGACGTTGCTACGACTCTTCCATCACTGGTTTAAGAGACCATCGTAACCCAGACAAGAGCCAGTTGTATTGCTCTGGTGGTGCAGTTTGGGGTTTTGAAGAGGGTCTGCAGTGATCTCTCTGGACTTGGTTATTCTTGGTGCTTTTGTGGTAGGGTTGTGGAACTAGTTAAGGGGAATAAGATTTATATTTGTAATCTCAGAGGTTTGGAGGAGAATAGTGATGCCTATCAATAATGGGAGGGGGCTGTCACCAACGGCAGCTCCAGTGGCAGTGATTGTGTTCAAGTAGAGAAAGTGGGAAGTAATTGCTGCTGCTGAAAGCTGGAGCAATATTTCCTACTTGGGGAGTTTCTAGAAGCACATTTTGTTTATACAACAAAATATGATTGAGTCACATGGATATCCAAATGTTAGTAAGTAATGGAATTAAATTGTTTGCTTTACATCTGTTGGTCTTTGTCACATGTGTCTTACACTAATGTTTAGTTAGTTATTTCTGTTGTATGCAAAGAGCCATGCTAGATACTGAGGGGGCTCTGTTTTGTTCTCAGTGGGTTTATAGCTCAGGAATGACATCAAGCAAGGACATAGGGCCTGCAGATTCAAGGTCACAGGGAGAATGCCAACTGTGAATGGAAGTAGGTCTTGGTTCCTAATGGGAAAATAAGAGTGTTGTCGTGTTGAGATGTTTTAAAAGCTCATTTCTGTGGAGTGATGGGCAATGGAGAGTTTCCCCAGGTCTTGGTGCAGGACGAAGGGTCCCTTAACCCTATCGAAGCAGTGTCATTGATAATAGCAGGTGCTGGGGTTGAGAACAACCGTTAAAGGTCACACAAAGATCAAATTTATTATAGATTTTTGAGATCAGAGTATATTTGAAATGTAAAAATTCAGTTTAACTAATAATTATTTAGAATCTGCAGAAGTTCTCTGCAGGCTGTGAGGGGTTTTTCATTGTGTATTCTTCTACATGAGACTAACTTTAATGTATACAGAGGGAAAAAAAAAAGATTGAGCCAGACTAATTTTGCCTTTTCAATGGTAATTTAAAATTTAGAAGTAAGACATTGACTTATATTGTGGAATGAATAGAGATTTTTACGGAGATCGTTCTTGTCATGTAAGCTAATCATGGACTGTTAGAATTGGAAATGCGTGATGATCGCTATCAGGGGTTTTCAAATGTTGTAAACAATATTTTATACCGATACCGATATATAGTATGTCAGACAGACAAAAGTGGAGCTGGACATGGAGTCTGATCCCAATCGACTTGCTCTGTTAATGTCTCCAAGAGGTTCCCTGCGACACAGTTTGCAAACTGCTGCTCCAGGCCTGTCACCACATTTTGCCAAGGAGGGTGCCAGGGCCCAGGAAGGGAAAGTGTATTCCCCTGTAGTACTGCTTGTCAGAAGCAGATAGGGGTCTGGGTTCAGATATTTTGACTTATTTCATTGAGCTTTCTTCTGAAAACCTAACACAATTTGCATGTCTTTTCATTTGTTTTTCCAAATGTCCGTGTCCTTTGAAACTGGGTCACACTCTGATTAGTGATAGTAACTGAGGAAAAGAATGACTGTGGTGTTCTGGGCTGAGAGGCAAAGAGGTTAAATCCACTGTGTCATTTTTAATCTCCTTATTGTATTTGACTGTATTCATCTTTGCTCTTCAAATAGAAAAGGGAGCTTTCCATGAAGCCCAGCCCCGGTCCCTTCCCTACAGTGGGAAATGCAGTTGCACAGAAGATGGTAGATTTCCATGTGCACCTTCTGTGTGATCCTGGCAGCCAGTCAGTGCTTTTTATGAGCACTGGTGGGGGTCCTTTGTAGACTCCCAGGTGTTGCCACACTTTGGGTAGCAAGACCCTACACAATTCTGTCTTAGCACCACTTAGGTAATCTAGATCTGTCATGTGTAATCTTTGTCATTAGGTGCGTTTAGCTGAGGAGACCAGGCGGCAGACAGCTAACTTTCCACTAGCTCTTCAAGCTCCCCTTTGTGTAGTACAGGTTTGTTTCTGGGGGGATGTAGCTTCTCAGTCAGAAACCGCATCTCTCCCACTCCCCCCAACCCCGCCACACACACACACACACACACACACACACACACACACACACACACACACACACACACACACACACACACACACACACACACACACACACACACACACACACACACACACACACACACACACACAGTTAGGGACAGCCACACAATCAAGCTTAGCTCATGAAATGTGAACAGCAGTGATACACACCACTTCTAGGCCTGGCCTATCTGACTCCCATGCAACGTTCCTCAGTGCTCTTTCCCTATCTGTTGGCTGGATATACAGAATTTAAGGACCTAGACCAAGGTTTCTTAAGTTCAGCACTGTTAGCATTTGGGGCCGAATAATTCTTGGTTGTGAGAGCCTAGCCTGTGCATTGAAGGATGTTTAGCTGCATACCTGGCCTCTACTCGCTTGATGTCAGTAGTACTTCCCCGCTTTGTAGCAACCAAAATTGTCTCCAGACATTACCAAATGAATGTCCCCTGGTTTGGGGGGAGAGGGCAGACAAAATGACCCCTGATTGAGAACCACTGCCTAGAGTGTTACAGAGCCACTGATGGAAGGAGCATGGGTCCCTGCATCACTGTGGAGTAGAAAGTCAACTGGGTATTACTGCACTGGATTATCAGCTGTGGAAAATGTGAGGTAGGTTTGTTAAAACACATGGTGGTACCTAACCAAACACACTGCTTTGATCTGCTTTGCAAATTGGACTTCTGCATAAGATTCCTTTTAAAGAAGGTTTTCCCTCAAAAAGAATAAAATGAACAAAACCTTCAGAAACTTTGGACCCAATTCGGCCTCTTCCCTTTACAGATGAGGACCAGGTACAAAGATGTGAGGTGACTTGTCCAAGATCACCCAGCTAGTGAGCTGCAGAGGCAGGCCCGGGCCTCAGGCCTCCAGAGGCTTTGTCCAATGCCTTAACCAGAAGTCACTCACCTCTAACACTTTCCAGTCAAAAAACAGATGGAAGTGCGACTTCCCTGGTGGCACAGTGGTTAAGAATCCGCTTGCCAATGCAGGGGACACGGGTTCCAGCCCTGGCTGGGGAAGATCCCACATGCCGCGGAGCAGCTAAGCCCTTGTGCCACAGCTACTGAGCCTGCGCTCTAGAGCCCGTGAGCCACAACTACTGAAGCCCAAGTGCCTAGAGCCCCGTGCTCCACAACAAGAGAAGCCACCATGATGAGAAGCCCGCGCACCGCAACGAAGAGTAGCCCCCACTTGCCGCAACTAGAGAAAGCCTGCATGCAGCAACAAAGACCCAACACAGCCAAAAATAATTAATTAATTAATTTTTTAAAAAATGGAGGGAAATGGTGAAACCAGCTACACTGAAAAGTAGCGCTATCTCAAAAACCTGGTACAGTTTAACTTGGCCAAAACTTAGGCTGATGTCAGCCTAGTCCTGCAGGTAGGATAGGTGTATAAAGCACCTTTAGTTCATCCCTCCATTGTGTTTTTTCTGCCTGTTCATTGTGTTATATTATCTAAGTCACTATTTGGGGGTAAAACATCGCCTCAGTCTTCAGTTATGCTGTTCAGTGGGGTCCCAAGGAGGTGAGTCCCCAAAGCAGGGCCAGCATGGAGTTCCAACTGGGAGGAGAAGAGGACTAAGGGACCAGGAAACCAGGGAAACAGAGGTCCACCAGGTGGCCCAGCCACACCTGCTGTGTGCTCTGAGTGGGGGGACAAGCCCACTTGCTAGTGGAAAAGATGTTTCTAGGAGAACTTGAAGCCTAGCTCTCTTTGGCTCAGGCCCCGGGCACGCTAAGCTTGCAGGCCATTCCCGGGGCAACCGGGTGAGGCTAGTCCTAGCAAGAGACGTTGGCACCTCTTCCCATGTGAGAGAGGCGTCCTTTGGAGGAACTATGGAGTAAGCTCACCAGTTAATGCACCTGTACATATGTTTACACCTCACTTCCTCTATTCTACGTCTCTTTATCCCCTGAGCCAGTTCTGACCATGTGGACCCTGGTACTACTTCTGCATTTACAAATTCCCCCCTAGAAGACACCAATAATATGGCCCCTTATTAGCTTTTTCTTACCAGTTTATGGAGAGAAGAATGGGCTTACCTTCCCTGGGGTTTTTACAAAACAGTGATCATCTGTCCCAGGTGGTTAAGTTTCTGTAAATTCTCGCAGGTAGCACAAGCCAGGCTCTCACCCACCAAGGAAGGCTGAATGTCTGCCTTACCACTGCCACATTCACTCGGATCAGTAGTTTCTCTCTTCTGCAAGCTAGTCCTTCCAGACAAGTCTTAAATTGGGAGAAAGGGAACAACTATTCTCATTCTTTGAGAATTACAAATTTTATTTTAAGTTGGGATACTCACCAATTTTAAACACTTCTCTCTCTCTCCTTTTTCCTCCAGTTTGGATAACAGTTTTTGGAGTTAAACTTAAGGTCTCAGGATGTCTGAGCTGGGAGTTAATTGTTGAATTTTCCTGAGTCATTGTCAAAAAAAAATTTTCATCTTAATTGCTCATGGGGAATAAGTAAAAAAAAATGTGTAGACATCTGAAGTCCTATATGCTTTGTCAAACTAAACTGTTAACGGTCCTGGCCAAAGTGTTCGGACAGTCTGCTGAACTGGGTTATTGTTAAGAGACTTCAGTCTTTAGATATTTAGGTTTCCTTTATTATTATGTTGCAACATTTGTGGCTTAACCTTGTGGCATCATTCTGAATAGGAAAAAACGCAGCACGAAAAGTTTCTTTAGAAGCCATCTAACTCCTTGCTACTGAAAGTGTGTCCACAGACTAACCAGCAGTACTGGCACCCCTGGGAGCTTGCTAGAAATGCAGGATTTTAGGCCCCTCCCCAAACCTATTGAATTAGAATCTGCAGTTCAAGAAGGCCCCCAGGTGATTTGTGTACACATTAAAGTTAGAGATGCACTCGTCTAGTCCGGCTCCTTCATCTGCCATGTGAGGGAACTGAGGCCCAGGCAGGTTCTCAGCATCTCAGAGCGCAAGGAGAAGCCATGGCACAAGACCAGGGGCTGCATCTTGAAAACAAGCTGCCACAAACGACGTCATCTCTCCAGATGCGGGCTCACGGGGTGGCTGAAATCTCTGTGATATTCGCTCTCAACCGTACTTAAACACGACCACAAAGTAAGAGAATGTTCTAGAACTGCTTCCATGGTGGGCATTTTTCTAAAAATAACTGAAAGACACCCTTCTGGGACAGATATGAGCTGATGCGGCCATTTCAGACCAGACAGGTAAATAGTGAGTCCCCATCTATTCAGCCCCTGGCTGTGAACAGTTTCTCAGTGGTAGCGGGAGCATGGTTGTCTCCTCTACAAGGAAGCAGGAGGTCAGAATCCACAATATTTATGTTGAGATTTTCACTGTTTATATGAGGAAACATCCTCATTAATCCCAAACATGTCTGTTATTGAGTAGGTCCCTAAAGTCAGGTGTTCCTTTAAAACAATAAACGTAACCTGTGTCTCATATTTCAGGTTTGATGCAATTACTGCCTCAGGCAGCCTACCTAGTTCTTTGGGGCTACAGTTTTCAATGTAAACGGGACTAGAAATTCAATAAAACTGGACACACATGTATAGGTTCTAACATTTGCTGTCATTATGAAAAAGAAATTGTTTTTGATTGTCAAACCTTGCTATGTGCTAGGAAGCAATGAAAACAATTATTTTAGACACCAAGATGGAGAGAATAGAATGCTGTGTATTTCCAGTGGGAGAGGAAGACGTTCAAATGCCCTGTCACATATATAGGTCTGAATTCTCTGCCTGCGGCAGAAGCGTCAGGCTGTTAGAGACCTGACAAAAGGAGATCCCAAGGGTTTATGGGCCGGGAGAGAAGGCAGAGAAAGGAGGATTCGCATTCCTTTGTTTTGGGGTTGGATGCAGGTAAATGAGCTGTAATGTACCCAGACCAGATCACGAAGTCTGACGTACAGGAGCCACTTAGTGTACGTTCTTTCTTCAACCCCTTCTCTCTTTGCGGCGGGGAGTCAGGCTGATGACATAGCCCTGGCAAGGCCCAGAGGTAGATTTGGTTTGCTCAAGATGGTTTTATCTGTAGTGGCAAAACATAAAGGAGAATGTTTCTATTGTTACTAAATAAAAGAACAGCTGTGTGAATCACGACTGCTTCATGAGAACAGTAGCAGCAGGTGCAGAATCTCCACGCCTCTGGGGTCAGGAGAAATTGGATTTCCTGACAAGGACTAGGGTTTCTGTGGGTTTAACCTGAAATGATGGGAGTGGAGCCACCCACAATCCATGCTTGGCTGTCTAGATCTGGAATATTCCAGATGAAGTCAGTGGGAGCACATGGCAATTCTGACCCAGTCTGCTGTGCTGAGACTGCTGGGGCAGAAGAGAAGATGCTAGGAGAAGGCAGAGCGATGTCAGGAGGTGATTCTCAGGGTTCATAGGAAAGGTTACAATAAGCCCATAACGTTTTAGGGGGAAAGAAGTCTGTCTAATGCATCCCAGATTTTCTTTAAAGGAAAATATATAGGTACAATAATGGGGAGGGGACAGAGGGGCAACGATCTTGGAGTTTCAAATACTCTTTGATCAGTTTCTTCTATCAGATTATGACAATTCTGATTTGCCAGGGAATTGGAGATAAATTTGACATTGGGTCCGTGCGAGGTAATGGAGTTAGGTTAAGATAATCCAAATGACACAGGTAGGCCTTCCTGGGTAGTAATAGTCATTTCTTTTTTTTTTAAATTTTATTGAAGTATACTTGATTTACAGTGTGTTAATTTCTGCTGTACAGTGAAGTGACTCAGTTATACATATATATTCGTTTCCATTATGGTTTATCACAGGATATTGAATATAGTTCCCTGTGCTATATAGTAGGACGTTGTTTTTTATCCATCCTATATATACTAGTTTGCATCTGCTGTTCCTAAACTCCCAATCCTTCCCTCCCTCACCACCCCCTTGGCAACCACAGGTCTGTTTGCTATGTCTGTGAGTCTGTTTCTGTTTTGTAGATATGTTCATTTGTGTCGAATTTTAGATTCCACATGTAAGTGATATCATATGGTATTTGTGTCTCTCTTTCTGACTTACCTCACTTAGTATGATAATCTCTAGGCCCATCCATGTTGCTGCAAATGGCATTATTTCATTCTTTTTATGGCTGAGAAATATTCCATTGTGTGTGTGTGTGTGTGTGTGTGTGTGTGTATATATACACATATATATATATACCACATTTTCTTTATCCATTCATCTATTAATGGACATTTAGGTTGTTTCCATGTCTTGCCTATAGTAAATAGTGCTGCTTTGAACATACAGGTACATGTATCTTTTCAAATTATGGTTTTGTCTGGATATATGCCCAGGAGTGGGATTGCTGGATCATATGGCAACTCTATTTTTAGTTTTCTGAGGAACCTCCATACTGCTTTCCATAGTGGCTGCACCAATTTACATTCCCACCAACAGTGTAGGAGGGTTCCCTTTTCTCCATACCCTCTCCAACATTTGTTGTTTGTAGACTTTTTAATGATGGCCATTCAGACTGGTGCGAGGTGGTACCTTATTGTGGTTTTGATTTGCATTTCTCTAATAATTAGTGATGTTGAGCATCTTTTCCTGTGCCTGTTGGTCATCTGTATGTCTTCTTTGGAGAAATGTTTAATTAGATCTTCTGCCCATTTTTTGATTGGGTTGTTTGGTTTTTTGTTATTGAGTTGTAGGAGCTGTTTGTATATTTTGGAAATTAAGTCCTTGTTGGCTGCATCATCTACAGATATTTTCTCCCAGTCCGTA
Organism: Stenella coeruleoalba; assembly: GCF_951394435.1. Taxonomy (NCBI): domain Eukaryota; kingdom Metazoa; phylum Chordata; class Mammalia; order Artiodactyla; family Delphinidae; genus Stenella; species Stenella coeruleoalba. The sequence goes on from NC_137163.1 coordinate 34,115,248, forward strand.
GGCTGCCTTTTCGTTTTGTTTATGGTTCCCTTTGCTGTGCAAAAGCTTAGAAGTTTGATTAGGTTCCATTCTTTAAGTAATAATCATTTCTTACATGGGCATGGGTTGTCAGTCTGTAGACCGTCCTCATGGCAGTATCGTGAGGAATGTCTCTCTAAGGCTAGTGCTTCTCCTACTAGACCAGTGGCCCTAAAATGGACAACCCACTACACCCTGGAGGGTACACACGATAATCTATTGCTTGCACAAAGAAGCTATTTAGAGTTTTTCCCCCTAAAAATCAGAAAGAAATTCAGCTTTACCAATATTGACTACACAGATTGAGCTTGGCACGCTTTGTCAGTTTTTATATCAGACAGCCCCACATTACAATGTCCAGGTGTCCATTACAATGTCTCCTGAGGACTGAGGGCATTCCCATGTCTCGGATCAGAGTGACCCCCAGCTTGTTCACTTGCTGCCTCCTGTTGCCCCTTATTCACCTGTAGTGAAGTGAATTGATAGATTTCGGGGTCTTCCTTCCTCTGACAGAGAGGAAAAGCAACTTAGAATGAATCTTGCAAAGAATGGGATAATATTAATGATGCAAACACACACCAAGCCCAGAAAACAGCAGAGCCAGTGTTTCTGTTATTTTTGGTATGTACTCATTGTCTGCCATAGTATGATATTGAAAACAGCAACCTCATCTGAGCTAACAAGTTGCCAAATTATTTTCAAGAAGATGATTTGAAATGTGAATTACCTTCGCTGTCCTTGATGATGAATGTCACCCAGGTATCCATTGTACCTTAATGTAAGTTCAAGGACATTAGGAAGCCATCATGATTAGCAATTCATTTAAAAGCAATACATGTAGGACTTAAAGACAAAACTCTGTAGTCCCCCTCCCTCCACCCCTCCCCCAGGTGGTTGAAGGCATGCGATTCTCACCAGTACTTAAAAATTTTGCCAAATTTAATGATAAATCTTTAAAAGCCTCTCTTGAGATTTCTTACTTAACTGAAAAAGCCACATATGACTGGGTAAATCTGTTCTTCTTGATGCTGTTAAAAATGGTTGAAATAATGCCTAAAATATATTTAGGGACAAACAAAATGCGTTTCTTGTCAGCTGATACTGTTGGAATAGAAATAGAAAATATTGTTGAATGTCTGAAGAAGCAAGGATTAGAGCAGGTGTTGCAGTGTAGGATGTTTGCTATGTAGTTGTATAAAAGCATTTATTTTGTCAATATGTTTCTACTTAGAGTATTTGCTAGATTCTGTTTCAATAATTCAGAAACTAAAGAGCTACTTTAAATTGTGTGTGTGTGTGCGTGCGTGCATGTGGTGTGTGTTTTGCCAGTGTGCATACCACATACGAGAAAATATACTGGAAATTATATACCTTCAACAATTATTTCTTTAATTAAAAAATGTTTCATGGAAAACCTAGGTAAATATGACCACTGAGACAGAGATAGGGCCGGATGAAAGTCATTCCCCAAATCGTACAGAGGAAAGCTTTTATAGCAAAGTAGTTAATGCCAGAAGTGCACAGAATGTTATAGGATGTTATCCATATGGGTTAAATTTATAAAAACAAGACCTTTAAAATATAGTGGAGTCCTTAAGCACTGCATAAAGAGATGGATAGTGACCATGAAAATCTTTTGTAATACACGGAGTTTCCTTTTAAATTTCTCGTAAGTTATCTTCTGTCAACATATTAAAGGAATTGTTGAACTTAAGATGAGACCCAAAGAGGTTGATTGTTTCTGTGATGACAATTATGCTATCTAGAAAAAATAAAAGTGTCATGAAGAATGAAGGTGGGAAGGAGGCATATTCATTGACTAACTGACCCATGAAGGGTATGACCAGGTGAAATGAACATTTTGCCTTCCCAAGGCATATCATCTCGGGCTGCATTTAGAACTCTCCTCTTCTTTGCGTTCCCATAATACCCTTTCTACACATCCCCCCACCCATCCACCCACCTTTCCATCTCTCTGTCCTTCCATTCATCCATCCATCCATCTAGCCATTCATCCATTTATCACCCATTAATCCAGCAAATATATATTGATCATCTACTAGATGTCAGCATTCTAGATGGTGGGTGTACAAACAGACAATGAACAAAACTATCAATAATCCCAACCATCATGAAACTAACATCCTAAGGAGGGAAAACAGATCATTTGAAAAATAAGATGTATAATAAGTTAGATGGTGATAAATATTATGGGGAAAAACAAAGGAGAAAAGGAAATTAAATTGTGACAGGGAACACACTGCAACTTTTAATTCAGTAATCGGAGAAAGCATCACTGAGAATATCACGTTCGAGTAAACACCCAAAGGAGGTGAGAGGCTGAGTCCTGCCGATACCTGTGCAGTTTACTGAGCAGAGGGAACAGTAAGGATAAAAACCCCAAGGAAGGATTGTGCTTCAGGTTTTAGTTGAAGCTGAATGAGTGAGGGGAGAGGAAGCCCTGAGGTCAAAGAGGTGACAAGTCAAAGGAGAGGGGCAGTGGCAGACTCTGCAGAGCCCTGCAAATATTTTGGCTTTTATTCCAAGGGCAGTGAGAAGCCCCTGGAGGGCTCTGTGCAGAGGACATGACTTGGTCTGACTTAACGCTTTAACAGGATTGTTTTGTCTGTGTTATAGAGAATAGACTAAACGGGGGCGTCTTAGTCTGTTCAGGCTGCTGCAACAAAGTACCATAGACTTGGTGGCTTGAAGCAAGTCCTCTCGAGACTCTTGTAAGGACACTAATCCCATTGAGAGGGCTCCACCCTCATGACCTCATCTCATCCTAATTACCACCCAAAGCCCCTGCTTCCTAATAGCGTCACATTATGGGGTAGGGCTTCAGCATAGCAACTGGGGGGTGGGGAGGGTGGAGAGACACAAATATTCAGTCTATAACCTGGGGCAGTCACAGAAGTGGAGGCCTATTGGGAGATACTGCGGTAATCAGGGTGTGGTAGTGAGAGGTGGTTGGATTCTCAATTATCATGTTATATTGAAATGATCCACTTTTTTTTCTGTCTCCTACACCTGTATAGGGCATTCCCAGCACCTATCACAATGCCTCACTCATAAAAATCATGAAGTATCTCCTTTTGGTGAATGAACTATGCTCATTTTGAGGGTAGTATAGGGCTAATTGTCTCAACTTGTAGATAAGATGGAAGTGAGGTAGAAAAGGTTATTTATTTAAGGATTAAAAGAAAAGTAAGTGGTTGATACTGGGTTATTATGAGAAATAGGATGCTTGGGGGAGTATATTCTTGGTCACAGGGGATGATTTTAAGGAAATCCTTCCTTTCCCAACACAACTCTGGGAATTTGGGTCAGACTCAAAACTGTTTCCATCTGATGTCACACTTGGAACCTCTGCATTGCACAATACCTGGACATGCTTTTCCCACAAAATACAACATGTCTCCTTGAAGTTGTACAGTGTGCTGATTTGTGGATATGTATCTATCTATATTTTTGAGAAGTCTTCAGCCATTGGGAGGGGGTCATAAATTCACATAATCATAGAAGCAAAGCAGAAGCCATGATCTTAAATACTGTTTGTTCAATTCTATCACCTATAAGATGGGGATAATACTTTTACCTCACAGTGTTCGTGTCAAGATTAAGTAAAAGAGTTAATATAAAGATTTCCGCACTGCTAGGTAAATAGTAATCACTCAAATCTTTGTCCTTTTCAGCCGATGTTATTGTTGAGCTAAAGAAAATTCACAAGGAGAGTATCAGGCCTACCTCAGTTTATTGTGCTTTGCTTTATTGCACTTCACAGATACTACATTTTTTGCAAATTGAAGGTTTGTGGCAACTCTGCTTCCAGCAAGTCTACTGGCACCATTTTTCCAGCAGCATGTGCTCACTTCATGTGTCTGTATCACATTTTCATAATTCTCACAATACTTCAAATGTTTTCATTACGACTGTATTTGTTATGGTGATTTGCGATCAGTGATCTTTGATGTTACTATTGTAATTGTTTGGGAGCACCACAAACCATGTCCGTATAAGACAGCAAACTTAACTGGTAAATGTGTGTGTTCTGACTGCTCCGCTGACCTGTTGTTCCCTCATCTCTCTCCCTTCCCTCGGGCCTCCCTGTTCCCTGAGACGCAGCAATATTGAAATTGGGCCAATGAATAAACCTACAGTGGCCTGTAAGTGTTCAAGTGAAAGGACAAGGCGCATGTCTGTCAGTTTCAATCAAAAACTAGAAATGATTAAGCTTAGTGAGGAAGGCATGTCAAAAGCCAAAACAGGCCAAAAGCTAGGCCTCTTGCACCAAACAGTAAGCCAAGTTGTGAATGCAAAGGAAAAGTTCTTGAAGGAGATTAAAAGTGCTACTCCAGTGAACACATGAGTGATAAAAAAAGCAAAACAGCCTTATTGCTGATACGGAGAAAGTTTTACTGGTCTGAATAGAAAAAATCAAACCAGCCACAACATTCCCTTAAGCTAAAGTCCAATCCAGAACAAGGCCCTGATTCTGTTCCATTCTGTGAAGGCTGAGAGAGGTGAGGAAGCTGAAGAAGAAAAGTTTGAAGTTAGCTGTGGTTGGCTCATGAGGTTTAAGGAAAGATGCCGTCTTCATAACATCAAAGTGCAAGGTAGATACGACAGCAAGTGCTGATGTAGAAGCTGCCCCAGGTTATCCAGAAGATCTAGCTGAGATAGTTAATGAAGGTGGCTACACTAAACAATAGATTTTCAATGTGGATGAAATACCCTTATATTGGAAGAAGATACCATCTAGGACTTTCATAGCTGGAGAGGAGAAGTCAGTGCCTGACCTCAAAGCTTCAAAGAACAGGCTGACTCTCTTGTTAGGGGCTAATGCACCTGATGACTTGAAATTGAAGCCAATGCTCATTTACCATTCTGAAAATCCTAGGTCCCCTGAGAGTTATGCTAAATCCACTCTGACTGTGCTCTATAAATGGAACAACAAAGCCTGAATGAGAGCACATTGGTTTACAACATGGTTTACTGAATATTTTAAGCCCACTCTGGATAACTACTGTTCAGGAAAAAAATGCCTTTCAAAATATTACTGCTCATTGAGAATGCACCAGCTCACCCTAGAGCTCTGATAGAGATGTACAATGAGATGAATGTTGTTTTCATGCCTGCTAGCCCAACATCATTCTGTAGCCCATGTATCAAGGAATAATTTAAAATTTCAAGTCTTAAAATTTAAGAAATACATTTCATAAGACTATAGCTGCCGTAGATAAGTGATTCTTTTTTTTTCTTTTTTTTTTTTTTTTTTTGCGGTACACGGGCCTCTCACTGTTGTGGCCCCTCCTGTTGCCGAGCACAGGCTCCGGATGTGCAGGCTCAGCGGCCATGGCTCACGGGCCCAGCCGCTCTGCGGCATGTGGGATCTTCCCGAACCAGGGCACGAACCCGTGTCCCCTGCATCGGCAGGCGGACTCTCAACCACTGCACCACCAGGGAAGCCCAATAAGTGATTCTTTTGATGGATCTGGGCAAAGTAAATTGAAAAACTTCTGGAAAAGATTCACCATTCTAGATACCTAAAGACCATTTAAGTATCTAAATGATTCATGGGAAGAGGTCAAAATATAAACATTAACAGGAGTTTGGAAGAAGTTGATTCATGGATGACATTGAGAAGTTCAAGACTTCAGTGAAAGAAGCAACTGCAGATGTCATAAAAATAGCAAGAGAACTAAACTTAGAAGTGGAGCTCGATGATGTGACTGAATTGCTGTAATCTCCGATAAAACTTGAATGGATGAGGAGTTGTTTCTTATTGGATGCACAAAGAAAGTGGTTTCTTGAGATGGAATCTGCTCCTGGTGAAGATGCGGTGAAGATTGTTGAAATGACGACAAAGTATTTAGAATATGACATACACTTTGTTGATAAAGAAACAGCAGTTTGACTCCAGTTTTGAAAGAAGTTCTGTCGTGGGTAAAATACCATTAAACAGCATTGCATGCTACAGAGAAATTGTTTGTGAAAGGAAGAGTCAATTGATGTGGCAGACTTCATTGTTGTCTTATTTTAAGAAACCTCCACAGTCACCCCAACCTTCGGCAACCACCACTCTGATCAGTCAGCAGCCATCAGCTTCAAGGCAATACCCTCCATTGGCAAAAAGGTTACAACTTGGTGAAGGCTCAGATGATGGGTAGCATTTTTTAGCAATAAAGTATTTTTAATTAGGGTATGTATATTTTTCTTTAGATGTGATGCTATTGCACATTTAACAGACCACAGTATAGTGTAAACATAACTCTTACATGCACTGGAAAACCAAAAAATCAATGTGACTTGATTTATTACAATATTCACTTTATTGTGATGGTCTGGAACTGAACCTACAGTATCTCTAAGGTACACTTGTAATATATTTAATGAGCTCATCGTCTAAAGTGGTGGTAGGAGAAGTGGTTCCGCCAAAAAAAAAAAAAAACGTAAGAACTTATATAAAAATAAGAGGATGAATCTATAGTGAGTTATTAAGGAAAAATAGAGTCTGTACCTATTTGTACCCCAGTATAGTGGGTTTATTTGTAATTTGGAAGCTGTTGTCAACCTGTGAGAACAGCAATAATTCATGGGTGCAGCTTTGGTCCCCATCAGGACCAGGGTACAAAAGGCCAGTAGAAACTGGGAGGGCTCAATAGATAGGGAGTTTGATGCTGATTAATACAACTACTGCCAGTAATAATAACGTATTCCGGCTTCTATAGAGAGGCTGGGAATGGGCCAAGATGACAGAAGAGAGCATAGGTCCCCTGCTCTACTTACAGAGATTATTTTTTTTTCTTTCCTTATTCCTTGAGATCAGAACAAAGAAACAATTGACTGGATATAAAAGTTTCATGACAATTAAGTGACATTTTGTTCAGGATAATTATAGGATTTACACTGTTTCCTTTTGACAGTTGATCAAAGGGAAATGAAAATTTGTAACACAAACTGCCCCCATGTAGATCAATAAGTAAGCTGCTGCGTTTAATTTTCTTCCTAGGACTTTGGAAGGCAAACAGGGATCTCTCCAGAATGTTCTTACTCTCTTGCCTCAGTTGGCACTGCCCTATGTAATCGCTCCACTGATGCTTCCAGCGGGTTGTTGTCAGCTTTCATCATACTCAGAAAATGGTCTGGCTTCTCTCTCGGGCTTTCCTGTATTCTGATCTTAAACCCCAGTTAAAGAGCAATGTATTTTGAGTACAGTCTTGAATTTTCTAGTATTCTGAGAACCCATCAACCTGTAAACATTCATTGGCTCCTTCTCTTTTTCTAGAAATGTTTTTATCCCCATGCTATTGACCTTAAGAAGCCTGGATACTGATGGTTTTTACATTTTTATTTCCTGAAAATCTTGTCAGGATTGACGAAAAATATTGTTTTAGTACCTTTGTCCTAAAAAGTGCTGTGAAATTCCAAGGCAGGCCAAACTCAGGAGGTTGGTGGGAGTGATTTTCACCAATGGGGAGGCCTTATGTATAGAAACTTAAACTTGAAGGAAGAATATTGAAAGATCCTTCTTGTCTTTCATGTGGGTGCATCTTACAATTGCAGCCTTTTAAACAGAGGTTCTAGGACCTAGTTTTTCAGCCAGTTCTAAGATCTCTTTTTCTTCTCTTTTTATTAAGTAGAACATTTCATGGCCTTGCTAACAGCAGGAAAAAAGTTTTTGCACATTCTACATACTCACCATATCTTTAATTTTCTAAAACTGTAGCTAGTTGCCAAAACTATTCTGTCATTCCATGAAGCGATGCTGTTTGTCATCAGAAAACTTTTGAACTCTACGTAATTGCAAAATATCAAAGAACATTTTTATATCCTGACAAGGCTTATAAAAACAATTAGACTGCATTTTATGGGATTTGTTTGGGTTAAATATGATTCTGGTCATCAGAAAAGGATTTTTCATTCTTTTTTTTTTTTTTTTTTTTTTTTTGGCTAAATGTATCAGTAAAGGTTTAATCAGGAAAAGAGAAACCACGTTAGGTATGTCAAATAAAGGAGGTTTAAAATAGGAGACTGATTCCAAAAGTAAGGCCTGAAGGAACAAAAGAAGGGAAGATGGGATAACACAGAGGTTAGTGTCAAGCTGCTATTACTGGAAGAACTAAAGAGCCAAGGTGGTGCCCCAGAGCTGAGAAGTGCACTCCTTGGAATTATCCAAGTGTGCATCTGCTCCTGGACCTCCTGATGCTACTGCTGGAACTGCAAAGGCTACTGGACCACAGCCACTCAAGGCTGCTTCTGCTGCACCCGGAACAGTCAGCACCATTGGAGTCCAGAGCCACCTGCTGCCTCCACGGCTGGACATGGGGCTGGAAGCAGAGAGAGGATGAGCAATGGCTTCTCTCCACCTTGCATCTTCCAATCACATGCCAGTGTGTCTCACTGCTTGGATCTAATTGATAGTCAGTTGGCAGGATTCTGGAGAATGTAGCTAGCTGGCAGAGTCCAGCTCACTGCAAAACAGAGCTGAGCCTAGAAGGGAAGGAATAGAATTGAGAGCAAACAGGCAAATGACAGCTCATGTCTGTCCTTCACACAGAGGAAAAATGTGTTCTAGACAAATCTGACATGGAACAACACAATGTGTCACATCCCTCTTTCCAGCTTCATGAATGAATAAATGTTCACTTGGCTTTCTTTTCACTTCCCCAAATATTTTAAATTTTAAATATCTTCCATTTTTTAAATATTTAAAGGTGGAATATGAATGAAGAAAATCAAGCAATGCATGCTATAGTTTATCTTATGTAATTTGTTTCTTCAGCAAGTTTTGGAGGAAGGCAGCTTTGGCTTATGCTTTTACAAAATGCTAGGTGATATACAAATATTTCTCATTTAATACTTACAACAGCCTTATGAGGTAGGAATTACTTATTTTTTAACATCTTTATTGGAGTATAATTGCTTTATAATGGTGTGTTTCTGCTTTATCACAAAGTGAATCAACTATACATATACGTATATCCCCATATCTCCTCCCTCTTGCGTCTCCCTCCCACCCTCCCTATCCCACCCCTCTATCTGGTCACAAAGCAGCGAGCTGATCTCCCTGTGCTATGCGGCTGCTTCCCACTAGCTATCTATTTTACATTTGGTAGTGTATATATGTCCATGCCACTCTCTCACTTCGTCCCAGCTTCCCCTTCCCCCTCCCCGTGTCCTCAAGTCCATTCTCTACGTCTGCGTCTTTATTTCTGTCCTGCCCCTAGGTTCTTCAGAACCTTTCTTTTTTTTTTTAGATTCCATATATATGTGTTAGCATATGGTATTTGTTTTTCTCTTTCTGACTTCACTCTGTATGACAGACTCTATGTTCATCCACCTCATTACAAATAACTCAATTTTGTTTCTTTTTATGGCTGAGAAATATTCCATTGTATATATGTGCCACATCTTCTTTATCCATTCATCTGTCGATGGACACTTAGCTTGCTTCCATGTCCTGGCTATTGTAAATAGAGCTGCAGTGAGCATTGTGGTACATGACTCTTTTTGAATTATGGTTTTCTCAGGGTATATGCCCAGTAGTGGAATTGCTGGGGCGTATGGTAGTTCTATTTGTAGTTTTTCAAGGAACCTCCATACTATAAAACTCTTAGAGGAAAACTCTTAGAGGAAAATATAGGCAGAACACTCTATGACATAAATCACAGCAGGATTCCTTTTGACCCACCTCCTAGAGAAATGGAAATAAAAATAAACAAATGGGACCTAATGAAACTTAAAAGCTTTTGCACAGCAAAGGAAACCATAAACAAGTCGAAAAGACAAACCTCAGGAGGGGAGAAAATATTTGCAAACGAAGCAACTGACAAAGGATTAATCTCCAAAATCTACAAGCAGCTCATGCAGCTCAATATCAAAAAAACAACCCAATCCAAAAATGGGCAGAAGACCTAAGTAGACATTTCTCCAAAGAAGACATACAGATTGCCAACAAACACATGAAAGGATGCTCAACATCACTAATCATTAGAGAAATACAAATCAAAACTACAATGAGGTATCACCTCACTCCAGTCAGAATGGCCATCATCAAAACATCTACAAACAATAAATGCTAGAGAGGGTGTGGAGAAAAGTGAACCCTCTTGCACTGTTGGTGGGAATGTAAATTGATACAGCCACTAAGGAATTACTTTTATAGGCACCACCGTCACTCCCCAAGAAAGCAGAGTCTCAGACAAACCTTCACATCTCTTCGTCTCCAGAGCGGGGACAAGAACTCTGCCTAGCACTTTCCAGCCAGCACATGGTGGCTTTGCAGCCTGGAAAATAATGGCAGGTTTTTACTTGCAACGCAAGAGAGACCTTGATGTGGGAAAAATAGGATTTGTAAATAGGTTGCCAGAATATTTTTTTCTACTGTAATACTACTGTGAACTCAAGGAAACAGTGTACCCTCCAGTGCTTACTGGTGCCCATCTTGAATTTCCAGATCTCTTTGCTTGAATCTCTTTATAACACAGGTTTCATTGGCCTTTTATAATATTCATTTGCTTCTCTGTCATTTCCTCCCAATAGATTATTGTAAGCACCTTGAGGACCACCACGGTGGTTACATTCATCTCTGAACCCCACACAGAGCCTGGTGGAGGGCTAGCACTTAGGAAGAGCTCGAGAAATGTGTGGCTATTGGATTGTGGGTTTTGGAAGGTCCTGCCCTCGTCATGGGCTGTGTAGAGCCAGACCACAGGAATCATGACTTTCAGAGACAACTTAGTTCATATCCTGTCTTCACTACTTACTAGCTATGTGACCTGGGAAGGTTATTAATTTTTCTGTACTCTCTTCCATAAAATGGAAATAATACCTACCCCTCAAGGATCATTGTAAAAATATGTTGGTTCATGTACAAAAATTTTCAGATACTATAGCTAGCATAGGCTAAGTGCTTAATAAATACCAGTTTACCATTGTATAATTTTTTATTGGTTAAAAAAACATAATAATTTCATCAGGACTCAATAAAAGTATATTAAGTGATTAACAAAGAGATCTGTAAATGAGAAATCAGAAAGACTTAGCTCATTTATATGTTGAATATCTGGAAGCTTTCTGGAGAAAGCAACTGGTTGAACTGAAGTGACCTGAGTTTTCAAGCACAGGTGTAGGTGTCTTAGTCCATTTGGGCTGCGGTAACAGAATACCATAATGCGTAGCTCATAAATAACAAATATTTATTTCCCACAGACTAGAGCCTGGAAAGTCTAAGATCAAGGTGCTGGCATGTTTAGTGTCTAGTGCAGGCCCACTTCCTGGATCATAGATGGGTGTCTTCTTGCTGTGTCCTCACATGGCAGAAGGGGCAAAGGGGCTCTCTAGAGCTTCTTTTAGTAGGGCTCTAATTCCATTCATGCAGGCTCTGCCCTTATAACCTATTTACCTCTCCAAGTCCCCACCTCCTAATACCATCCATTGGGGGTTAGAATTTCAATATATGAATTTTAGGGGGACACATTCAGTGTATAATAGTAGTGGATAAATCACATCATCTCTGTGTGTACGTGTGTGTACTTGCACACATGGTATCACAGTATTCACTTCCTCTGCAAAAGTATCCTCTGGAATTTCACATGCAGATTTACTCTTACCATGAATTTACTATACACTTGATGAGTAAAAGGTCCCTATTTGGTTTTGCTCCCCTGTTGCTTTCCCAAGTAACTGGGTATTTGCCATTTCCTACTATGAAAGCACTAGAAGGCTGGTGCCAATGTAGATAGTTCAAATATTGGCTGCATATATTCAAGTGTTTTGTTTTGGAGAAGTTGAGGGTCAAGGATCAACGTACTGTGACATTTGTAGCTTTGGTTTAACCTGGAAAAGCTACTTTGAAATTAGCTTTTTCATGCATCACACCATGGTCAGAATGCCTTTAGAGCCTATCCCATTCTTCATCAGGGATTCCTGTGTTACCAGGGCACATGTTACTTTGGCAAAAACTGAAGAAACTGGATATGATTTTTCAGAAAATTCAAAACTGATAAAAACTGGTTTTCCTTAATATTTCACATCCCTAGACCCTAGTCCAAGTTGAAGAAACCACACTTGAGTCAGTTTTCTAAATTCAGATCATACATCTGTATCTTTTTGTGGGGTCTTTATCCTAAAAACTGAATTTTAGTTCATTCATTCACCTATCCATTCATTCATTCATTGAACAAGTACATTTTGATCACTTGCCACGTGCCAGGCACTGTTCAATGCTGTGAATACAGAGTGAATAAAATAGGCAACGTCCCGAGGTTAGAAATGTTAAAGCTAAATAATCCCTAACTTCTTAATACTTCAAAAGCACCTTAATTTTTGATGCCATTTTTCATTAAAGCAGGATTACCACTATCTGTGTACAAAATTCCTGGAGGTCAGCAGGTGAAGGGTGGAGGATGGTGGTTGTTTTACAGATGGCCAAGTGGCTTCATACTTGAGTCCCTCTTAATAATAAAAAATAAACGAAAATACCTACCCTTATAGTTATGAAGGGGACTGTTCTACATTAGTCAGAAGCCTCTGATTGCTAGTAGCAGATAACCTAATTTAGAATGTTCTAGACAATAAAGAGAGCCTAACAAAAGAAAAGTTGAGAAGAAGGGAGGCTTTCGACACTGTTTCATTCACAGGTTTGTGAGATGATAGGGCCTCATCAGCCCCATTTTTCTGAAATTCTTGTGGAACCTCAGCCCAGTGCCCTAGCTTCTTCCCTCACTGCGGTGTGTTTACCGCTGGGACGTGGGTCATCCTTTCCTCTTCACTCTGTTTAAAGGGCGCCGTGCTCTTTATCTCACCAGGCGTGACTTATGGGAAGCATTGGAACAGTGTAACTGCAAATAAGGTCATTCCTTCATCAAGGTCCGAAATCCTTTAAGGAATATATACAGATGTACATGAGTTAACAACGTGTTAGAAAATGGCGTGGCACTGCCGCAGACTCTTCTGGTAAAAACCAGGGGGGTGGGAAGGAATTTAGGTGGAGATTAACATAAAGCTGAAATCATCATTACCATCATCATCTCACTGAGCAGACTGGGAACTGGGGAGAGAAAGATATTAGTTTTGGAATTATACAAAGCTATATCTGGTGAGGATTGAAATCTGGGTCTCAATGAATACAGAAGTACTAAATACAATTTACAGACAGGAAAATACAAATGGCAAACAAATATATGAAAAAATGTTCAACTGTCCAGTAGGGCAAGAAATAAAAATCTGAGTGATGACAGGTTGTTATTTGGCACTTACAAACGAAGAACAATAAATAAATTATAGATAGATCAATCGATCTAGATCTAGATCTATCTGATGCAGTGCTAACAAGCCTGTGGAGATACAGTACATCCAGTTCTTGCCAGTGGCTAGAAAAACAGTTACAGTTCATTTAAAAGTCTGACGAGAAGTAGTATCAAAGGCACAACTTTCAGTACCTATGACTCGGTAGTCACTTTCATTAGTCTCTTTTGCCCAAGGAAACAACTAAAAGGAAAAAAAGTAAACGTATAAAGATGTTTATGTGTTGCTATTTATAATAGAGAAAATCTAGAAGCAACTGAAATCTGAAGCAGTCAGAGAATTAAATATTAAATATACCATGGCATATCAGTTCATTGGAATTCATGTAGCAACTGGAAAGGATAAATATGGAGGCTCTGAAGGCTTCAGAAGGGATTCATTAGCCCACAGTGAGTGGAAAGCAGGGAAGACCTTTGGCTTCTGGATTTGAGTGCCAGCTCTTGTGTGAACTAACTCCGCGGATTAAGTCAGGCACCTCAGGCAAGTGATGGTCACTCCTCTAAAACTCAGTTTCTTCATATCTGTAATAATGGTACTTACCTCATGGGGCTGTTATGAAGATCAAATGAGGTCACTCACATAAAGCACTCAGTGCCAAGTGCAAAACAAGCCAATAAAAGAATCATACCTAAATATTATCTTTGTAACTATGTTCATTTTTCTCTGTGTCAAAATTAAAGGTTAGAAGAGAACATGAGAAAAACATGGGGGAAAAGTCTTAAGCAGGTTAATGGAATGGGTGAATATTTTATTTTTGAGTATTTCCCTTTATAATGTTTTATATGTTGACATTTTTAAAAATGTATTTCTAAGTTCAGACGCCTCCCAGGGCGAAGTCCTCATATCAGGGCCCCTCCTCTTTCTGGCAGCTGGAAAGCCCCATTTCGCAACCCTGCCACAGCTCTCAGAATGCAGACATTAAGCCGGGGGAGTCCACTGCACAGATTGTAAATGGACCAATTGTATCTTTATCCTTTCCGCAGCTGTTTTTGGAGAAGCTGCTGTTCTTAGATGCCTGATTATCCCACACCTGTGAGGATATGGTATCGCTCCCTGAGAACCAAATCATGTTTGAAATTTCTGGTGTCAGAGGGTCTTTTAAAAAATGGTTGGCTTAGCATTTCCTCAGAATGCTGCATTCATGGGAGGGGTCTTCCACCTGACCTGTCGGGAACAATGCGTCTTTCAGACTGTGGCCGCAGTGAATGGGACGCTCTGAACCTCCTCTCTTTAGGGTTATTATTCTGAAATCTTCATTGTCGACAGTGCCCCCTTGGCAGCTGGATAGTAAAATGCATCTTTCTATCAATTCAGTCTCTTTCCTTTTTTTGGTAGTTGATTGGCTAGAGAAGCAAAAGCCAGCATAGCTACATTTTATTTCTGTGCACCTGCATTATTTATGCTGTCAGAATCTCAAGGCAATAGGCTGAAACCGTGATTATCATTAGGCTTGGGAACTGCAAAGACAGGCAAAAGAGACTTTCTTTTAATGTGGGTGGCAGAAAAATAAAATGACAACCCAGGAAGAACGAATTCTAAGGCATGAACTCTAAAAATGATCTGCCAATTAACTATGAAGAGGAGGGCATCTTAATCAAGCACTTTATCTGCTGGCCAGGCTTCCTGGGGCTCGTTTGCTTGCCACTCCAACTAGGAGGGAAGGGTTGATTCCGTAGCCCTGCAGAGCGCCTTCCCAGGAGGAAGGACAAGGGGCTTCTATTCTGGTACATGAATCCTTATGAGAAGTGCTCAGTTTGGGTTTGACCAAGGAATTGGAGCTGCTGGCAGTGCGGAGAGAGGCAGAGACATCCTAAAGGGCTTCTGTGGTTGGGTGATGAAAACACCATCTTCTGATTTTGAAATGGACAGAGACATTCTGGAGACCAGGCCATGAAGAGACCAGGGAATGTGCAAATATAATTTATCAGATATCTTTCTGAGTATAATCACTCGATTATCTTCAAGTCTACATTTTCATGCAGTAAAAACGGGCAAGCAGCTGACTTATGGGGAAGAGTGTGGGGTCCTTTGTGTAATGGACAGATTTTCATCATGAACCCTAATCCTGTGACTTTTGTATGGCTCAGTCTGGACAAATCCTATAATTAAAGACGTTCTAAAGATGTCTAGTGTCTGGGGATAATGGATTTGCTGAGGGTGATCATTTGATGTTATACGTCACGCAAGGTGTGTACTGGGTACCTGGGGGCCATTTGCATAGTGCCCTTTGTGCCAATAGAAGATACATTCTCTCTACAATCAGCATGTGTTACCGTTAGAATCAGAAAAGAACTTTTGAAAGGACATTACTTTAAAAAGTTTAGTTGGTCTCTGAATTAGAGCTCAGATGACCTAGGGTCCAATGTGCCACCTGTTAGCTGTGTGTCCTTGAGCGAGTGGCTCAGTTACCTGTTTACATTCGTTTACAAAGCCCTCTATAAGCTGCCCACAACCGGCTTGCTCATCGTGTGCCACTTACTTTTCTCAGCGCTCTGCCATCCTGGCCTCTCAGTTCCTCTAACATGCCATGTGGCCTCTCGTCTCTGAGGTTTTAAACCCACTGTTTTCTCTGCTCAGTACATCTCCCAGCTCCTCAGCTGGCTCACTCCTCTTTATTCTTCACTCAAGGGTCATATCTTCTGAGAGCTTTTCTGTGAAATCCCAGACTGCATTATGGTCTCCTGGGCTGGCACCGGGTAGCTCTCCTTCTGTATCACTCATTATTTACTAAATGTTGTAATTGTTCAGTAACTATAAATTCCATGAGGCCAAAGTCTGTGTCTTTCTTATTCATTGCTGTGTCCTCTGACACACAGAGAAAGCACTCACTGAAGATTATTAGGTGAATGCATGAACAAATGAATGCAATGATCGAGGTAATGAAAGTCTTCCATTTTGAGGAAGCAGTGACACTAATTGAGTGAAGGACAAAGATGATTGTGTTTATATTAGAGATCACTTGCTTCAAATGATGGAATGCCCGCTCAGGCTGGTGAGGCAAAAAGAGAAGTTACTGATTTGATGTTGCGGTGCGCCTGGGTGTAACTATAGGAACTGGAGAGGCCCTGCAGAGCTCAGAGACTACCTGGGGACTTATGCTGTAGGACTCCGACTCCAAGCCCCTCATCCTTTTTTAGAAGGTTTCCACTGATACTCATTCCCAAGTGAACAGCCTTACTGAGTCAGAAGTCTTCCTTTCATCTTGACTTCACGATTCTCCTCCTTTGGTGAGGGTCCCCCCGCCCTTCCCCCGAGCCCCTACCATATTGCTTCTCTCCTCCCATTCCTGTTTCAACTCTGTTTGCTGGGAATTATTTCCTCATGAAATTCCTTATAAAAAATTTCTTGGAGAAAAGGCCAACGTCAAGTCTTGTTGCTCTGGAAGGTTTTGAGTCCCTCCAGCCCTGGCACAAGTGTATCCGGGCACTGTGGGCTCTCACTCCTTTTTGGTGAGGTTGCTGATCTCATGACACTCATCCTCAGGAGCTCGGAGGATGCTGACAGCTTTACACCATGGGAAACTTAATAACTGAACATCTCATTTTTTATAGGTTAAATATGATTCTATGCTGTGGTTTCAACTGTCATTAAATGCTATTAAGTGGAAATATAGGCTATGAAAATATAAATTCATAGTTCTCTTGATGTTAGGAACTATTATAATTTACTTACTAAGGAATTCCATGAAAATAAGAAATCACACTTCAAGTAAATTTATTCTTTAGAAAGCGTAAACTTAGGTAACCTGGACCCTAATTAGCACATTTGTTAATTATTCTTCCTAATTGTGAAGTTTAGCTTTCTGTTAACTGTATCAGATGCACTACTAAACTTGAGCATCACTCTTTATCACCACCCTGCAGGGCCATTAGTACTGCTATTTCACAGATAATAAAATGAAGACTCAGAGGGGTTAAGTAAGTTGTTTGAAGTCACAGAAATGAAAAAGTCATGTTTTGGGTGCCCACATTTAAATCTGAGTGTACCCGATTCCAAAGTTCATACCCTTTCCATTATAATGCAGCAAGAACCCTTGATACCCACGTTTTGTACAAAAACTCAACAAAATGCATGAGTTGGGGCTGCAGATAAATTTCAGGATTGATTCTCTCTTCTTGTTTATAGGAGTTGCATTTCAACACGGGCACCACAGAAAGCATCTAGATTCTTCATGCTTTTCAGTCTGTTTCTTTATCTCTTGGAAGTAGGAAGGAATAGAATCCTTGATGATCTGTAAAAATCAGGTTTATAAATGTACAAGAGTGTCTGACAGCAAGGAGAGAGTTATGATTCTAAACCAATCTTTAAAAAGAAAAAAGCAAAAACAAAGATCAATGTTTGTTCTAATTGTACTGGATGTTGCTGATGGAAAATTAACATTTTGCAGCTTTCCTTTTTGTATGAGAAATTAAAGAGATAATTTGTCAACCATTTTCCCATGAAATCCTTAGTTTCATGTGAAAAATTGTCTCTCTTTAAAAGAAAAGAATTTATATCCCTCATGCAATCTATGAAAAGGCAAGCAGGGTGAAAGGAGAGCCCATTTTTATTCCCTGAGTAATTTTGTTGTTTCTTTTCTCCTTTTTCTTTATCTTCAACCCATGTGACTCTTCAGTGTCTAGAAAGACTTTAAAGAATCTTCACATGATTATTACCAAATATTAATTAAAGGTTACTAATTTAATTACCTGGAGAAATGAAGAGCTGTTTTCTAGGATTCCTTTTGCAATGCTTTTGCAAAAAGCAAAATGCATTGCATTCTGTTTTCTTCTAGATGGATTCCTGGAATTTCATGAAAGTTCATAGCTTATTTAACATCTGACATTTCACTTGCACAGAGTTCCCTCCCCTCCCCCTTTTTTTGATGGTGGAAACTCTAACACTTGGGAATAGGTTTGACATATAATAATTGTGCCTTAAATATGAGAGAACTTCCTCCCTCTCTCTCTCTCACTCTCTCTCTCTCTCATCTAAAAGTCCAGAGGGAAGAAATGTAGGACTGGATTGACAGCTTTTTTCCATGAAGTCTTTGGGAATTAGGCTTCTTTCAGCTCATAGCTCCACCATCCATCTCTAGGATATATAGCCCGCTTCCTCATGGTCCACTGGTGGCCATCACCTCCATGCTCCCAAGCAGTAGGATGGTAAACAGAATAAAACAACGAAAAGGGCTCAGACACGTGTGTTTGCTCATTTGTTTTTAAGGAAGGTTCTGGAAGCTACACATGACATATCTATCTACATCCAGTTGGCCTGTTTTAATCACAAAGCTACAGAGCTAGAAGGGAGGCTAGAAAATGTCTTTATTCTGGGCAGCTATATCCCAGCTCTTCTTTGCCCAGCTAGTTGAGGTAGAAACTTAGATCATGGATTTTTAAACCTTTTAAAAAATTAATGTTTTTATTGATTCAGGGTCAAATGAAATAGAATCGTGGAAGTGCTATGTGAACCATAAAGCACAATACAAGGGTGCTACTCTTACCACTGTTTCAGTGACTGTGCCCAGTCAGCTTGCGATGATTAGTTTTAGCATGGCTCTCTTTAACTGTCTTTTCCCCTGATCTCTGTTATACTGTCTGCCACATTTGGTATCACACCCAGCTGTTGGGCTTCACTAATTTTTGGCTGATTGCTCTAGTATATCTTACAGTGCTCTGGGGCATAAATTGCTCCACAGTATGATCCAATTAAATTCACTAGGGGCAGTTTTTGAGGCCAATCTGTTTGTTCTGATCCCAGAAGGGCTCTTTTTAGCTGTTTCTTTCCCTGGTTCTCTCTGGTAAACTAGCTGGTCTACAGGTTAGCTTTTGCTCTTCTATCAGTCTCCTCTCAATTGTTTACCATCAAAATCTCCATTATTTTCAAGAGCAACCTTAAGCTTGAACTTCCCCACATTCTATTTAATAAAGTCAGTTCCTCTGTGAAGATCTACAGATCTCTCTGCTCTCAGGGATTGTCTCTCCCTCTGGGCAAAACCTCTGGACATGGAGCAGTGTTGGTAGCCTAGTCTCAGATTGCCTCTGGAATAGAACCTCTGCCCTACAAGTGAGCTGGATTGAGGGTAATAAGGGCCTCAGGATTTTTGACCTGTTGTGCCTGGAGTAGAGCATCTGCCCCTACGAGTGGGGGCTAGGTGGAGGAAGGGTGCCCCCAACCTCTTGGCTGCACTGACCAGGAATTTAACACCAGAGCTGGAGAAACGCTGATGGCCTGCCTTTCCCAGTGAGATACTGTGTCCCTTTATCAAGAGCTGAGGGGAAAAGGAGCCCAGTCTTATTGGTTACACCTTTCCAGGATGGAGCATGCGTGGAAGTGACTTAAAAGTGCCACAGATTCTCAGTGTTCTTATCAAGTTTTAGTATGGTTTCTTGAATAAATGTTTCCTCATTGGCTCTATACCCTAAGGACAATTCTCAGAGACTTTCTATGATATTTAAAAATACTTTCACAAGTTATGCTTGTTTCACTAGGGAACAGGGCCATGGAGGTCCTCAAAGTACCATGCTAAAAGTGGAACCTCAGTATTTTTTTTAAACAGATATAATAATTTCCATTAAGTAGTGCTTTAGGTGCATATAAATTTTGATACATTATATTATTCAGTTCAAAATATTTTTACATTGCAATGTAAATCTTTTTAATTCATGGATTATTTAGAAATGTATTGCTTGGTTTCCATTTAGAGATTTTCTGTTTGTCTATTTAATACTGAGTCCTAGCTTTGTTCCGCTGTGTACAGAGTATACTCTGTGATTTTGATAATTTATAATATATTGAAAAACTCCTGTAGCCCAGCATATAGTCAGTATTGCTAAATATATTTGAGAGGAAAGTTGTGTATTTTGTAATTCTTGAGATCATCATTCTTCATGTGTTAATCAAGTCGGATTGGTTAATTGCATCATTAAAATATTCTGTACCTCTACCTTATTTTGCTACTTGTTCTGTAAGTTATTGAAAAAAATATGTTAAACCAATACTATGAGTGAATTTTTCTATTTATCTTGATGCTATTTTATTAGGTGCATGCATATTTAAAGCAGTGAATTATGAAGTGTTCTTCTATGTCTCTAGTAGTATCTCTTGCTTATATTACAAGTAAGTACTATTGCTTGATAATAATGCTACAACAGTTTTTGCTTGTTAGTTTGTGTATCAATTTTCATCTCTTACGTGAAGAGTTAGAATTTTCTTATTAATACAGTCTGATGTTTTTGCCTTTTAATTAGAATATTTGGTCAGTTTATATATTATAGTAATCACTGTCATTATTTACATGTTTGCAGTTAACTCTTCAATGTTACTATTGAGTTGGCCAAAAAGTTCGTTTGGGTTTTTCTGTAAGATGTTGCAGAAAAACCCAAACGAACGTTTTTGGTCAACCCAATATTTCTACCTATTTATCCTATCATTTTCTCTCCCCCCCCCACCCACCTTTTTTTGCTTCTTTTGGGAATCAAGTAATTTTTAAAATCATTTTCCTGCTGTATTAGTTTATTAGCTATACATTCTTTTGTTATTCTTTTAATGGATATTACAAGGATTACATTGTGCACCCTTATCTTATTAGAGACTATTATTAATTAGTACTTTGACCAGAATACAAGAGTCTTAGAAAACTTTAATTCTGTTCATCCTCTCTACCTTTTGTGCTAATGTTGCCCTATATTTTGAATCTACACACATTTTAACCCCTACAAGACATGGGGGTTTATAAAGTTGGTATTCATTTAAATTTATCTATATATCTGCCCTTTCTGTATCTCTGTGTTTCCATGTGGGATCATTTTTCTTCTGCTTAAACAACTCTTCAGAAATTTATGCAATTCTATTGGAACAAATTCCCTCGGTTTTTGACTGAAATGTCTTATGTCACCTTCATTTAAAAATTTTTAATTAAACTTTTATTTTGAGATAAGTGTAGATTCACATGCAGTTGTGGGACACAATGCAGAGAGAACCCATATACCCTCTACCCACTTTCTCCTAAAGGTAACATCTTGCAGAGCTGTAGTACAATGTTACAGCCAGGATATTGACATTAATACAGTCAAGATGCAGAATGTTTCCATCACACTATAAGCATCCCTCCTGTTGTCCTTTTACAGCCATAGGCACTTCCCCTAATTCCCTCCTTAATCTCTGGCAACCACTGATCTATTTTTCATTTCTATAATTTTGTCATACTGTTATAGAAATGGAATTGTGCAGTAAGTGACCTTTTGAGATTAGTTTTTTACACTCGGAAAAATTCTCTGGACATTCATGCAGGTTTTTATGTGCATCATAATTTGTGTCACTTTACTACTAAGTAGTACTCTATAGTATGGATGTACTAAAATGTGTTCACTCATTCACTCATTGAAAGCACCTGAGTTGTTTCCAATTATTGACCATCACAAAGAGGTACTAAAAGCATTTGTATACAAGCTTTTCTGTTAGCATAAACCTTCATTTCTCTGGAATACCCAGGAGTACAATTGCATGAGTACATACAGTAGTTGCATGTTTAATTTTTTAAAAAACTGCCAAAATGTTTTCTGTAGTGGCTGTACCATTTTACTTTCCCACTAGCAATACGAGTGATTCAGTTTCTCTGTCAGCATTTGGTATTGTCACTTTTTTATTTTAGTCATTTTGACAGGTGTGTAGTAGTATCTCATTATGGTTTTAACTTGCATTTCCCTAATAGCTAATGATGCTGGAAAATCATTTTGTGTGCTTATTTATCATCTTTGTACATTCTTGGGGAAAATATCTTTTCCTGTATTTTGCCAATTTTCTGATTGGCTTGTTTGTTTTACTGTTGATTTTTACTGTTGATTTTTACTGTTAAAAATTTTGCCAATTTTCTAATTGGCTTGTTTTACTGTTGATTTTTTTTGCTCCTTATAAATTAATATAAGTTTTTTGTTTCACTGCTTTAAGATTTTGTCTTTGTCTTTAGTTTTCAGTAGATTGGTCACGATGTGTCTATGTGTGGTTTTCTTTGTAATTATCCTATCCTATCCTGTGGTATTAATAATTTCTTTGAAATTATTCGTTTCACTATTTTTCTCTTTTGCTATATCTTCTATGTTCTTGAACCCATCTGTTGTGCTCTTAATTGTATTTTTCAATTAAATTTAATGTGTTCTCTTTTTTATAGATTTTACTATTTTGCACGTGGAACTCTCCATCCTGCTATTTCCTTGAACATATTAATTATACTGTGGACCCTTAAATAACACAGGTTTGAACTGTGTGGGTCCACTTATGTGGGTTTTTTTTTTTCACTAAATACACAATACAGTACTACGCAATTCATGGTTGGTTGAATCTGTGGGTGTGGGACTGCAGATATGGAGGGCCGACTGTAAACCTAGACCCAGATTATCAACTGTGTGGACAGTCAACTTCCAGATTGTTCAAGGGTCAACTGTGGTCATTTTAAAGTCCCTGTCTGATAATTAGAGAAGATGAATCACCTGTGGATCTATTTCTACTGTCTATTTTTTCCTCTTGGATTTTGGTCAGTTATACCTATTTCATTAATCATAGCATGATTAATGATTTTGGAGTGAATTGGCAATGGTATATGAAAAATGGCAGAGGCTCTGTATGATGTTATCTTCCCTTAAAGAAGGTTAATTTTCTCTGGAAAATAGTAAGAATAGGGGTGAATTACCTTGATCCAACTAGGTATTGTAATGATTCTAGGATGGATCCAGGTTTTTGTGAGGATGCATCTATTTTCTGTTTTCCATTACTTCTGGGGCCTTTCAGTTACGAGGCCTGAAAACTTAGGATGTTCACAAGCTCCAGCTCCTTGAAGGATCCTGAACTCCCAAACATAAACTCGCCCTTTATGTTTTTATCTTATTTGCTGCATATTAATGCTTTGTCTAACACCATCTAGGAATTGGCAGGTGCTTTAAGGGGAAAACAGTTCAGAATGTTGGGATCTCTTCTCTGTGATTCCTTTTTTTTAAACCAGGATCTCAATCCCTGAAGTCCTGGATGTTTTTGAATATTTGAATCCCCAATTTTTGTCTCTCCAGTTTTGAGAATGCCAAAAACCCCATACCACTTAGGAATTATCAAATAATTTGAGGAGAAAAGTAGCAGATAATGTAGAGAATGCTGGGCTTACATCAATATATATTCCTTTTATCTGGGATCTTGGCACTTAAAGGTTTTGCTGCCTTTGCTACTCTTTGATGCCTTCCAACCACTTAAAAAAAAATCCAGCTATTATTATCTCAGTGAGAGTATTAGTTTGAACACAAAAAACTCCATCATACTGGGAAACAGAAGTTACCCAGGCCTGTGTAGTCCAGATGTTTGCTTCACTTAAGACTATAATAATTTGGGTGATTTCATTCAGGATATTTTCAGTTACTTTGCCCATTTTCCTTTATTCAAATCTTCTGAATTAGATTTTTCTTGCCATATTACACCTTAGGACAAACCTAGATTAAGATCACCAGAGTTCCCAAATGCAGAAAAGATAAGTTGGTCTTCTCTCCCTCATAAGAAATTAAAAATAAAAACAACCTTCAAGTATAAAATAACCATAAGAAATAAATCAATGCTTTCTAAAAATATATCAAATGTAAATTATTTCCAAAATTTATGGAGCCAGGTTTCCTGGGTGTAGATCCTGGCTCTGCCATGTGCTAGATAGGCAAGTTACTTAATCACTCTTTGCTTAAGTTTCTTTAGTTATGAAATGTGGAAATGAGTGATGCCTACCTCATAGTTATTATAGTGAATAATTTAATATACGTATAGCACTTAGAACAATGCTCCAGATATAGTAAGTGCTCGATTAATCAGTTAATGTAAAAGATTATCCAACATCAACAGCTATAACCATAAAATACATCAGCATATAACTTATGTGCACTCATAATAAATATGATTTAATAGAGATAAGTTTGATTTATTTGGCAAATTTACTTGAACCCATTCATCGCTAGAAAATTTTGTGATAACTCAACATTTTTGGTTTTGTTTTTCCTTCCTTTGCCTTTTTGGGGGGTTGAGGGGAGGCTCTCCCTTCTCTGTTAGCAGGAAGAAAAAGGAAACATTTCTTTCTCAGCATTTTGAGGAGTCACTCAACATTTATTGAGCATTCGTGTTCTGGTCCTTGTGCTATTAACCATAGAGTTGTAGAGATGAATAAGATTCATCCTTTCCCTGAAGGTCTTAGACTTATCAGAGTCAGACAGATAAGTAAGAAATTACATATACATTGAGCCACTGACCCTGTCACAGGGTATCAGAATTTTAAAATCCTCACAACAACCTTAGGATGTAGGCACTAAGGCTCAGAGCACTTGAGTAACTTACCAGATGAGATTTGAACCCAGTGCTTCCAAACAATAGGTCTGTGGCCTTCCCACTAAAATGCTGAGACAGGGATACAGCAAAATTTCTACCTAGAAACATCAAATAAAAGGCTGATTATAGTTGTCTACTCATTGCCTAAAACACCTGTTAATTCAGGTATGTGAACCCAAGTCAGAATGCTTGTTTAGTAGCATTTAAGTGTTATTTCCAACAGAGTGGTCAAACTAATAATAAGGAGCCCTGACATTCATACAGCAAGTGAAAACTATGGTGCAGAAGTATTTTTGAATGGGTATTTTTAAATTAAGTGAATCATTTTTACCTAAAAATATGAGTTATTATTTTAAAAAGAAAATGACTCATATTGTCTTCAATGCAGTGAGCTGTGATTGGAAAAGGCCCTCATATGTATTTCCTATGATATTTTTACCTACATTTGGATTAATTAGCCAAATGGGTAGAAACCTGAGCTCCAAAGAGATCATCGTCACAATTTCAACTCTGCAAGAGACCAGTGACTTCCTTAGCTGTAAGAGGAATCTCTAATTCTAGACAGTTTGCAAAGGGAAATGAGTGATGGCAGGTTGGAAGCATGCTATAGAAAAAAGGATTACATGTATCCACTTTTCATTTTGAAGGTCAGTCCACTGATAATTTTAACTTATAATATGAGTGCCCAAGTCAGTATATAATAAAGTATACTAGTCTTTAAAAAAAAAAAAAACTTTATTGGAGTATAATTGCTTTACAATGTTGTGTTAGTTTCTGCTGTATAACAAAGTAAATCAGCTATATGTATACATATATCCCCATATCCCATCCCTCTTGTGTCTCCCTCCCACCCTCCCTATCCCACCCCTCTAGGTGGTCACAAAGCACCAAGCTGATCTCCCTGTGCTATGCAGCTCCTTCCCACTAGCTATCTATTTTACATTTGGTAGTGTATATATGTCGATGCTACTCTCTCACTTCGTCCCATCTTACCCTTCCCCCTCCCCGTGTCCTCAAGTCCATTCTCTACATCTGTGTCATTATTCCTGTCCTGCCCCTAGGTTCACCAGAGCCTTTTTTTTTTTTTTTTTTTTTTAGATTCCATATATATGTGTTAGCATATGGTATTTGTTTTTACTCTTTCTGACTTACTTCACTCTGTATGACAGACTCTGGGTCCATCCAGCTCACTACTAATACCTCAATTTCTTTTCTTTGTATGGCTGAGTAATATTCCACTGTATATATGTGCCACATCTTCTTCATCCATTCCTCCATCGATGGACACTTCCATGTCCTGTCTATTGTAAATAGTGCTGCAGTGAACATTGTGGTACATGTCTCTTTTTGAATTACAGTTTTCTGAGGGTATGTGCCCAGTAATGGGATTGCTGGGTCGTATGGTAGTTCTATTTTGAGTTTTTTAAGGAACCCCCATACTGTTCTACATACTGGCTGTATTAATTTACATTCCCACCAACAGTACAGGAGGGTTCCCTTTTCTCCACACCCTCTCCAGCATTTACTGTTTGTCGATTTTTTGATGATGGCCATTCTGACTGGTGTGAGGTGATACCTCATTGTAGTTTTGAGTTACATTTCTCAAATGATCAGTGATGTTGAGCAAAACTTTCATGTGTTTGTTGGCAATCTATATATCTTCTTTGGAGAAATGTCTGTTTAGGTCTGCCCATTTTGGATTGGGTTGTTTGTTATTTTCATATTGAGCTGCATGAGCTGCTGGTAAATTTTAGAGATTAATCTTTGTCAGTTGCTTCGTTTGCAAATATTTTCTCCCATTCTGAGGGTTGTCTTTTCATGTTGTTTATGGTTTCCTTTGCTGTTCAAAAAGCTTGTAAGTTTGATTAGGTCTCATTTGTTTATTTTTGTTTTTATTTCCATTCCTCCAGTAGGTGGGTCAAACAGGATCTTACTGTGAATTATGCCATAGAGTGTTCTGCCTATGTTTTCCTCTAAGAGTTTTACAGTGTCTGGCCATATATTTAGGTCTTAAATCCATTTTGAGTTTATTTTTGTGTACGGTGTTAGGAAGTGTTCTAATTTGATTCTTCTACATGTAGCTGTTCGGTTTTCCCAGCACCACTTATTGAAGAGGCTGTCTTTTCTGCACTGTACATACTTGCCTCCTTTATCAAAGATAAGGTGACCGTATGTGTGTGGGTTTATCTCTGGGCTTTCTATCCTGTTCCATTGATCTATATTTCTGTTTTTGTGCCAGTACCATACTGTCTTGATTACTGTAGCTTTGTAGTATAGTCTGAAGTCAGGGAACCTGAATCCTCCAGCTCCGTTTCTCGTTCTCAAGATTGTTTTGGCTATTCGGGGTCTTTTGTGTTTCCATACAAATTCTGAAATTTTTTGTTCTAGTTCTGTGAAAAATGCCATTGGTAGTTTGATAGGGATTGCATTGAATCTGTAGATTGCTTTGGGTAGTAGAGTCATTTTCACAACGTTGATTCTTCCAATCCAGGAACATGGTATATATCTCCATCTACTTGTATTATCTTTAATTTTTTCATCAGTGTCTTATAATTTTCTGCATACAGGTCTTTTGTCTCCTTAGGTAGGTTTTATTCCTAGATATTTTATTCTTTTTGTTGCAGTGGTAAATGGGAGTGTTTTCTTAATTTCACTTTCAGATTTTTCATCATTAGTGTATAGGAATGCCAGAGATTTCTGTGCATTAATTTTGTATCCAGCTACTTTACCAAATTCATTGACTAGCTCTAGTAGTTTTCTGGTAGGATTTTCTATGTATAGTAACATGTCATCTGCAAACAGTGACAGCTTTACTTCTTCTTTTCCGATTTGGATTCCTTTTGTTTCTTTTTCTTCTCTGATTGCTGTGGCTAAAACTTCCAAAACTATGTTGAATAATAGTGGTGAGAGTGGGCAACCTTGTCTTATTCCTGATCTTAGAGGAAATGGTTTCAGTTTTTCACCATTGAGGATGATATTGGCTGTGGGTTTGTCATATATGGCCTTTATTGTGTTGAGGTAAATTCCCTCTAAGCCTACTTTCTGGAGAGTGTTTATCATAAATGGGTGTTGAATTTTGTCAAAAGCCTTTTCTGCATCTGTTGAGATGGTCATATGGTTTTTATTCTTCAATTTGTTAATATGGTGCATCACACTGATTGATTTGCTTATATTGAAGAATCCTTGCATTCCTGGTATAAACCCCACTTGATAATGGTGTGTGATCCTTTTGATGTGCTGTTGGATTCTGTTTGCTAGTATTTTGTTGAGGAGTTTTGCATCTGTGTTCATCAATGATATTGGTCTGTAGATTTCTTTTTTTGTGACATCTTTGTCTGGTTTTAGTATCATGGTGATGGTGGCCCGTAGAATTAGTTTGGGGGTGTTCCTCCCTCTGCTATATTTTGGAAACGTTTGAGAAGGATAGATGTTAGCTTCTCTCTAAATTTTTGATAGAATTGGCCTGTGAAGCTGTCTGGTCCTGGGCTTTTGTTTGTTGGAAGATTTTTTTTTTTTGCTGTACACGGGCCTCACTGTTGTGGCCTCTCCCGTTGCGGAGCACAGGCTCCAGATGCGCAGGCTCAGCGGCCATGGCTCACGATCCCAGCGGCATGTGGGATCCTCCCAGACTGGGGCACGAACCCACGTCCCCTGCATCGGCAGGTGGACTCTCAACCACTGTGCCACCAGGGAAGCCCCTGTTGGAAGATTTTTTTTGATTTTTTTTTTTTTTTTTTTTGTTGGAAGATTTTTAATCACAGTTTCAATTTCAGTGCTTGTGATTGGCCTGTGTATATTTTCTGTTTCTCCCTGGTTCAGTCCTGTAAGGTTGTGCTTTTCTAAGAATTTGTCCATTTCTTCCAGGTTTACATTTTATTGGCATATAGTTGCTTATAGTAATCTCTCATGATCCTTTGTATTTCTGCAGTGTCAGTTGTTACTTTTCCTTTTTCATTTCTAATTCTGTTGATTTGAGTCTTCTCCCTTTTTTTCCTGATGAGTCTGGCTAATGGTTTATCAATTTTGTTTATCTTCTCAAAGAACCAGTTTTTAGTTTTATTGATCTTTGCTGTTGTTTCCTTCATTTCTTTTTCATTGATTTCTGATCTGATCTTTATGATTTCTTTCATTCTGCTGACTTTGGGGTTTTCGTTCTTGTTGTTGTTCTTCTTTCTCTAATTGCTTGAAGTGTAAGGATAGATTGTTTGAGATTTTTCTTGTTTCTTGAGGTAGGCCTGCATTGCTATCAACTTGCCTCTTAGAACTGCTTTTGCTGCATCCCATAGGTTTTGAGTCATTGTGTTTTCATTGTCATTTGTTTCTAGGTATTTTTTGATTTCCTCTTTGATTTCTTCAGGGTTCTCTTGGTTATTTAGTAGTGTATTGTTTAGCCTCCATTTGTTTGTATTTTTTACAGTTTTTTCCTGTAATTGATGTGTAGTCTCATAGCATTGTGGTTGGAAAAGATACCGGATATGGTTTCAATTTTCTTAAATTTACCAAGGCTTGATTGGTGATCTAAGATATGATCTATCCTGGAGAATGTTCCATGAGCACTTGAGAAGAAAATGTATTCTGTTGCTTTTGGATGAAATGTGCTATAAATATCAATTAAGTCCATCTTGTTTAATGTGTCCTTTAAAGCTTGTGTTTTCTTATTTATTTTCATTTTGGAGAATCTGTCCATTTTTGAAAGTGGAGTGTTAAAGTCTCCTACTCTTACTATGTTACTGTCGATTTCCCCCTTTATGGCTGTTAGCATTTGCCTTATGTATTGAGGTGCTCCTATGTTGGGTGCATATATATTTATAATTGTTATGTCTTCTTCTTGGATTGATCCCTTGATCATTATGTAGTGTCTTTCTTTGTCTCTTGTAATAGTCTTTTTAAAGTCAATTTTTTCTGATATGAGAATTGCTACTCCAGCTTTCCTTTGATGTCTGTTTGCATGGAATATTTTTCCATCCCCTCACTTTCAGTCTGTATGTGTCCCTAGGTCTGAAGTGGGTCTCTTGTAGACAGCATATACACAGGTCCTGTTTTTGTATCCATTCAGCCAGTCTGTGTCTTTTGGTATAATCCAAACCATTTAATCCATTTACACTTAAAGTAATTATTGATATGTACGTTCCTATTACCATTTTCTTAATTGTTTTGGGTGTGTTATTATAGGTCTTTTCCTTCTCTTGTGTTTCCTGCCTAGAGAAGTTCCTTTAGCCTTTGTTGTAAAGCTGGTTTGGTGGTGCTGAAATCTCTTAGCTTTTGCTTGTCTGTAAAGGTTTTAATTTCTCCATCGAATCTGAATGAGATCCTTGCTGGGTAGAGTAATCTTGTTTGTAGGTTTTTCCCTTTCATCACTTAAACTATGTCCTGCCACTCCCTTCTGGCTTGCAGAGGTTCTGCTGAAAGATCAGCTGTTAACCTTATGGAGATTTCCTTGTATGTTATTTGTTGCTTTTCCCTTGCTGCTTTTAGTATTTTTCCTTTGTATTTAATTTTTGATAGTTTGATTAATATTTGTCTCCTTGGATTTATCCTGTATGGGACTCTCTGCACTTTCTGGACTTGAGTGACTATTTCCCTTAGCATGTTAGGGAAGTTTTCAACTATAATCTCTTCAAATATCTCAGACCCTTTCTTTTTCTCTTCTTTTTCTGGGACCCTATAGTTCGAATGTTGGTGCATTCAATGTTATCCCAGAGGTGTCTGAGACTGTCCTCAATTCTTTTCATTCTTTTTTGTTTATTCTGATCTGGTGTAGCTATTTCCACTATTTTATCTTCCAGGTCACTTACCTGTTCTGCCTCAGTTATTCTGCTATTGATTCCTTCTAGAGAATTTTTAATTTCAGTTATTGTGTTGTTCATCGTTGTTTGCTCTTTAGTTCTTCTAGGTCCTTATTAAACACTTCTTGTATTTTCTCCATTCTATATCCACGATTTTGGATCATCTTTACTATCATTTTTCTGAATTCTTTTTCAGGTAGACTGCCTATTTCCTCTCCATTTGTTTGGTCTGGTGGGTTTTTACTTTGCTCCTTCATCTGCTGCATATTTCTGTGTCTTCTCATTTTGCTTAACTTACTGTGTTTGGGGTCTCCTGTTTGCAGGCTGCAGCTTCATAGTTCCCGTTGTTTTTGGTGTCTGCCCCCAGTGGGTGAGGTTGGTTCAGTGGCTTGTGTTGGTTTCCTGGTGGAGGGGACTAGTGCCTGTGTTCTGGTGGGTGGGGCTGGATCTTGTCTTTCTGATGGGCAGGGCTGCATCCGGTGGTGTGTTTTGGGGTGTCTGTGAAGTTAGTGTGATTTTAGGCAGCCTCCCTGCTAATGGTTGGGGTTGTGTTCCTGTCTTGCTAGTTGTTTGGCATGGGGCATCCAGCACTGGAGCTTGCTGGCCACTGGGTGAATCTGGGACTTAGTGTTGAGACTGAGATCTCTGGGAGAACTCTTGCCGATTGGTAATACTTGGGGCCGGGATGTCTCTTGTGGTCCAGTGTCCTGAACTCAGCTCCCCCTCCTCAGAGGCTCACGTGTGACACCAGGCCAGGGCATCAAGACACTGTCAGCCACACGGCTCAGAATAAAAGGGAGAAAAGAAAGAAAAATTATAATAATAATAAAATAATTTAAAACATTTAAAAAAATTATTAAAATAAAAAAAATTTAAAAAGAGAGCAATCAAACTAATAAATCACCAATGATAACATGTGCTAAAAACTAAACTAAGATAAACATTAAAATTAGAAACAAATTAGTCACAGACAGCAAACCCCAAGCCTACCACCTCACTTTTGCGATGATTCGTTTTCTGTTCAGGTATCACAGATGCAGGGTACATCAAGCTGACTGTGGGGATTTACTAATCTGCTGCTCCTGAGGCTGCACAGAGAAATTTCCCTTGCTCTTCTGAACGCACAGCTGCTGGGCTTCAGCTTCGGTTTTGGCCCTGCTCTGTGTGTAGGTCACCCTCAGGTATCTTTCGGGAAGTCTGAGGTCTTCTGCCAGTGTTCAGTAGGTGTTCTGTAGGATTTGTTCCACATGTGGGTGTATTTTTGTTGTATTTGTGGGGAGGAAGGTGATCTCCACGTCTTACTCCTCCGCCATCTTGAAGATCCCCCTCTACTTAGTCTTAAAAATGATAGAAAATTCAAAATAAAAAGGTGTTAGTATTTGTTGAATTTTGAACTAATTTAAGGCCAGAATTTTAAGAACTGATAACTTCTTGTTTCAGAGGACATCACCTATTGGCAAACTGTGGTACTGCAGTTTCACTGCATAAAGAGGAAGAGATGATTAGGCAGCCATGGATTTGGAGTCAAAGAGATGGTAAAGCAGGCAGCTCAGAGAACATGGGGCCCTGGAAGTCTAGAAGGAAATGCTTTCTCTCCTCTCTTCCCATTCCCCTCATTGCTGTGATGTACACTTCTGACAGAAAACCAGAACTATAACTGGAACAAATTACAAATTTGTGAATTGTGACTGTTGCTGAAATCTACCACTGGTGTGACATCCTGACCCATTTAGATAGGCATTGGATTCAATGAGCCAATTGTCCTTGTGCTAAGAGGTAAATTCCTAGCTATCATTAATCTGAAATTAAAGGGGGGAGCGTTCATTATAGCATTACACTTTGATTTTACTTTTGCAGTGCTACAGCTAATAGCATCAGGAAAATAACTTTGCAAATAAAAATGTATCTTTTCTCCCAGATGGGGCTGGGACAGAAGTAAAAAGGAAGAGGAAGATGGAATAGGAAGATTCTATGGTCAGTTTGAACATTAGTCTTACTGTGCTAGAAGTAATTCCTGACTCTTAACTGAAGAAATTTCATTCTTTTGCAGTGACATAAATGTAGTCTGCTCAGCTGGTTTAGTTTCCATTTATATTTTGTAGCACCCCAGAGCTACTTTTTGTCTTTTTAAAGAAGCCAGCAGAAGCCAGCCAGAAGAAATCCTGATAACTTTAGCA
Organism: Stenella coeruleoalba; assembly: GCF_951394435.1. Classification (NCBI taxonomy): domain Eukaryota; kingdom Metazoa; phylum Chordata; class Mammalia; order Artiodactyla; family Delphinidae; genus Stenella; species Stenella coeruleoalba. The sequence goes on from NC_137163.1 coordinate 34,147,865, forward strand.
TGGGAAGGTTTTGAGAGCAATCTCTTCTCCCTGCCTTTTAACCTCTTTCCCCTTTGAATGGTATATGTTTCAATGGATGTATTTTTCAGAGTACCTTCCTCTGCATTTTATTTCATCTTATTTAATGGACTTCCTATTAATTAAGAGGGAGAATGAACTAGGAAATAAGCACTGTGTGGAGTTAGAAGTAAGGCAGGGTTGTCCTAAAGGAAATGAAGCTGAAGTTAGAAAATGTGCCGGACCTTCCTTTTATTCTGCTGTCCTAGGCTTTCACTGAAGTTTGTGTTTGGGGACACCCATTTACTCCATGCTGAGTCCCAAAGGGATGTGGACAAGAGCATTTAGAAGGGGAGGATTTGGCACCTCTATGGTGACCCCCAAAGTAAAAATCCAAAAAAGTTTAAAATGTAAAGCGTTTTAAAGTAGCACTGTTTTGAAACTGTTTTGGTCGTTCATCCTTGCATAGACATTTTACAATGCAGGGATCCTGAATTCATCTCACCTGATTCCCCATCCTAGTTGACGTGAGGCTCATTAGACTCTCATCTGACTCAGGGCCACCACGCCCCATGTTTCTTCTCTTTCTTTCCATTACTAGCCTGGTCTCAGTACATTGATGTGGATTCTTATATCATTTTAAAAATATCTTTTCTTCCAGCTCCCCTTGAGCTTCTGTTTTTATCCATTTACTTACAAATAGATTTAATTAGCTTAGAATACTATCCCCAGCATTTCTTAGTTCTTTCCTTCTGTTCTACAGAGAGAGACACAAACTTCATGCTGGTGACACTGAGACCAATGGGAACTTCAGAGGGGCATGCATTTTCTTGCCAGAAACTGTAAGGAACAGCCTTGAAGAGGAAAGTTGTAGGCACTCTTTAGTCACAACTTCAAGGGTTGAGGTTGCTGGGTAGCTGTCCGTGATGGTTGTGGGGTGTGTGCGTACACACACACACACACACACACACACACACATGCACTCACAAACACATACACATCACAGTGACAGATGACCTATTGAAATAATTTCAGAGCTGTTCTGTGGTTGCTACGACAACCAATGCTCTCTTGGCTTTCATCTGGCCATGTGACAGGGACTTTGACGTCAGCCGGAGGCAGAGTCTGTGGCTGAGTCCACACAGTCAAAGGCCTGTGAGAATCTGGTGGATGCTGGCCGCCGCTGCTGCTCTTAACGCTGCTGCCGCTGCTGCTTCTGCGTCCCAGGGGCTGCAGAGCATGGACTGTTAAATCTTGCACTTCTTCTGTGTGAGGTAATTAGTTTGCTTTATATACAGTAGTTAGATGTGTTTGTAGATCATTGTGGTTTGGCCCTCTCTCTTACCTCTTACAAGTTTGTCTTCATGAACAATTACTGTTGTACCAGGAGAAAAATGTGAAGCAGCTTCTAGTTGTTAATTTCGGGTGGAATCTCTGGCATTTGGTTAAATTTGGATTAGTGTTCTGTGAAGTAGGTTAAAATGTTAGCCGCCTTTCTTGTTCAACACTTGCTAACATGACATTATTTAGAGATACAGGTTTTGCGGCTTGAGCCAAATATTCCCCGTTGAATTCCAGGAATCCTCCCTTCAGTATTGTTTTCGGTTTAAAGACTCCAGCATAGCCTTGCAACATGTTGCTAACTTTGCTTTTTTTATATTTGCTACCATATTCTGAATCAGCCTGGAGTAGTTTGGTATTTGGTTTCTGTCTTGTTTGTAGCATTCATAATTAGCAACAATAGGCACGGCGGGAAAGAACATTATACTTTGAAACAAAAGTTGGGGTTCTTCTAGTAAATAAAGTATTCTGAAAATACCAGGGAAAACTGTCAAGAGCTTCCTGTTTAGAGAAAAATAATCTGGAATATGCCAAGGAAGTTGGGGTGGAACCTCTGACATGTGCTCATGCAGTTGCTTTTTGGTTCTCAGAGCAAAGTGCACATTTTCAGTATCTTCCTCTGAAAATTCAGCTGTGAAGAGAATAGCATTGGATGGTCTTCATTCACTAAGGAGGCATGTAAGCTATTTTTATATTTAAAAATTGAAATAATTACCTAGAGAAGAAAACAATAGCCCTAAAACTAAATTATCATTGGTAGATCTACTTTAATTCAAAGACAGATATAAATAGCCACTGAAAATCGCTCTAGATCTTGAATGAGTAATTTGATAACTGTGATTAATAAAGCTTTTAATCTCTATTCCTATAACAATATATACTACAAATGGGGGGTGTTGCATTGTTGTAGTTCCTTTCTTTCCCAAGTTTAGTAATTTTGAATTTTCCATCATTGCACACAAGTTGGATGGTTTTCGTAGCTTGTAATTCAACAAAAACCTCTGGTACTGAAGTTGATCGAGCCTAGATTTATAAGCAGGTATCTAAATCTTACAAATTTAACTGGAAAAAAAGGCAGATTTTAGAGCAGCACATGTAATATACCTACTGTTTTGATGAATAGAAAAATAATGGTTTAACTATGTAAATGAAGAATACACATTTTATAGTATGTGAGTTACATATCAGTTTTACAGTATGTGAGTTGTATATCAAGATAGCAAGAATCTATTATTCTTTTCTATATTCTTTATTAGTTTCTGAATTCTGATCACCTTTATTTTACTTAGAGATGAACATTTTGAACAGTATTTAGCTTCAATAATAAGTGAATAATTGTGAGTGCATAAATAATTTCTCAGTAGCTTTCAATGAGTGAATATTCATTTAACTTGCTGGCATTTGATATGTCTGTTTTTGGCCAGAGTCTCCATGGAGGATTTTCCAAAAACTCTTAATGTGCTTACACTCGAGGCACATCTACTGAGGCGTTATCTCATTGTTTAATTTACCTCATAATTATAATAACTCAGAGGCCCTATTCCTAACACTCCTAGAAATATGTTAATTGATTTGCAGTGTTTCAAGTGAGCATGAATAGGACCCATAGCCAGTAGCACTGTCATTTAAAAGCAGTCTTTGATGGGATGCTTTGATGTTTGCTTCTTTTACTCAAAATAAGGAATTTTCGTTATAGTTTTTCCAGGTAGTGAAGATTTTCTTGATGCTCTCTCTGTGTTTTAAAGTTATAAAATGATTGTATTCAGTGCCCTAATAAAACAGACTGGATTTCAGCAATACGAAATAAGTGAATATTTTAGTGTTGATCGGCAAAATGACAATGATAAAGTTTATCATTAGAAGAAAACAACCTATGCTATGATGGCAGAAATAGTTTAGAATCTACAGGTCTTTTCTTATGGAAAATTAGGGGAAAAAATGACTCTTATCAGAATCATCTATTTACAGCAATGAGACTGTGTTGATTTCAAGGTCAAGTTTGCTTCAACTTCAAAAGATACTAGCAAGGAATCATTTACTCTAGAAACCTGGATGTTGCATTATTAAATGCTTTATGTACAGTTTCAAGGGATTTTAATCTTTTGGGTGCCATGGACCTCTTTGGCAGGCTGGTGAAGCTTATAGGTTCTCCTTAGAATGATGATTTTAAATGCATGATAAAGTATGCAGGATGACAAAGGGAATTACTTTTATTGAAATACATTAACCAAATTTTTAAAATTGTGTGTGTTGTCAATAATTCACTATTAAATAAAACAAATTAGCAGCAGTTATAATTACTACCATAGTTATAATAACTACCATAATTTTGAAGTAGTGATGAACATAAAAGGTATTTCGAGATGGCTACAGTGACTGTAATGTGATGTGAGAATATCTGTGATTTCTCTTGGCAACAAAACCGCAGGTATGGTGGTTTATGCTCTACATTTTAATCTAAATTTTACTTTGAGGTTAGTGAAACTAAAGATAGAATATTTTTCCCATCCAAGTTCCTGGATCCCATGAATTCTCTCCACCCCTGAGTTAAATGATATGTAAGCTTGTGATGCTAAAAGGTCTTGGAACTGCACTGGACAAAATCCACACCTCCATTTCCACATTCAGCTCTACCACATCTGATTTTATTCTCTGACGGTGTGAATTTCACAGTATTCTCTAATTTCTGTGTGAAAGGGGTGGTATCCACATTGCTACCAAACTGTAAATTTCTTTTGTTTTCCTCCTTAATCCATAAGCAGGCTTGTGTACTTGGACTGAGCTCATACCTAGTTAGATAGGGGTTAAGAGGAAAAACTTATAGTGTTAACGCAAGTTAAAACCGTGGACCATAGAAGTAAGACTATAGCTATTTACAAAGGGACCTTTATCCAGTCAAAGAAAATAAGCAAGTAGTACTTTCATGAAGAATGCAGGATGTTATATGAGATCGTAGCTGAAGAAATATTCTAGAAGGTACTTTGTGTGCTCACAACAATTGAAATGAGCATTAAAGAATTTATGTCACTTTTCAGTTTGATGTAAAGCACATACATGCATAAATTGATCACTTGTAATGTAAATTTCAGTTACTCTGGATAGAGCCTGCTGGTTCACCTGTCAGAGGTCCCTGGAACAGGAGACATTGATTCAAAATGAAATGAGGAATGGAGACACTTCCCAAGTAATCGGAACGCAAAATCTTATTTGACTTATTGGATATTCAAGAACAACACAGGAAATATTAATATTATTGTTTAGGGTGACTTATATAAGAATTGTCTCCTTTCCCATGTCACTCTTAACTTGCAGAAGATATTGCCTAATTTTCCTCTGCAGCTAACTAGGTGACTTTGCAGTTAGTTGGCTGATGTCGTGTATCGCTGCCTTTCCAGCTCTGCGCTTAGTCCTTACATCCTTTTATTACATCAGCACCATCATCCCAGCATAAGAAAATTGGAGCTATGACATTATGCACAAGCTGGTGTTTAAACTCTATCCAAATCCCTAACATTTGAAATGGAAGCTTAGCAGTTTTTCTTCATGTGTTCTCGGGGAATTACAAAAGAGGATCTTCCCAAACATTTCTTATTCTTTGGACTAGAAAAGGACACCTTCTTCGGGGGCTTTGAGTGTCTGTGGCACCTTGATAAAGAAACTTGGAAAAAGTCAAAAATCTCAGAATCCAGTTGGAAAGGAATGTGCCATTATTTTTCATGAAATCAAGTGTTATTTTAATGGTACCCTGTGATGGAAATCAACTAGAAATAGCATTCCAAAACGCAGTATTTTTTATTGTTTCCAGAAGTGATGCCGTAAAAGTTAGTGCTCATTAAGACTTCGATACAAAAATTATATGATAAATATTTAAATCCAACGGAGGCATCTACTCCAAACCAAAAACAGTCTGCTCTTTTTATTTCTACAGTGAACTTTAGGGGATTTTTGGACATATTTCTGTAAATGCCTTTAATTAGAGACATAGCATCCCTTTAAAACTTAGTTTACATTAATGTAAAACATAGTATACTTACATCACATGAAAGTTCTATATTTGATTTTCAAGAAAGAAATCTCTAGTCTGAAAGACAGTCTAGCTGCTGCCTGTCCTAAAAGGAGGATTGTCCATATTTTCTGATTTCTGAATTGCAATGAGTGCAGGAAAACCAAAGACTGCAAACTGCTTTCATGCCAAGATGAATTCTCTTATGGATGATTCTAGAATTGCTTTACTTTTATGAATTTAAACCCTATCCATGAGATAGAAGAGTGTTGTATTCTTTGGCTGACTGCTCTGCTGACTCCCACAGACTTACGGATGATTCATACAACTAAAACCACGACCAATTTTGTGACGACCATATTTACAACATCCTTGGAGATAAATTTAAAACTAGCATCCCACAACAGTTATCCGATCCTGCGCCTTCCCACGTTTTGCCATGGGTCAGGTGAAGCATTGGGTTGCATCACTCAATCAGCAAGCATTTTATCAAGGGGCTACTGCGTCCACAGTATCGTAGTAGGCATTTGGGGCTCCCCCCTCATGTGGTCTTTGAGGGATATGCCACTGGCTTAAAGAGCCCAAGTTACTTTATAGACTTCTGACTTCTGTTTGCTTGAGCTTTCATTCAAACATTCAGTCTTTCATGCATTCAATAAGTTTTGAGCACCTACTGTGTGCCAGACATTAGACTAGACACTAGGGATGCTATGGTGAACAAGACAGACAAGGTCTCTGCCATCATGGAACTTACAGTCTAACTATATAGGGGACCTTCCCAGAGACCTAAGTGTAACAGCAACCAAGGTTTCTCCCTCACAGCTGTGCTGGTCAGCATAGTCAAAAAGAGAACCTTCTCTATAAGGGAAAAAAATCAAAACAAAAGAGACAAGCAGACAACCTGGGAACCATTAGGTTTTACACCAGAGTCAAACCTTAGAAGAGGCATTCCTCAGCTGGTGAACAGTCAGCCTAATTCGTGAGCAGTCTGTTCATATCAGTGTCAAGGATTCCAGATCAGTACACCCAGCCCTATTTCCAAAGGCTGCTTGTCCTCTCCTGTTCAGAAGATACAAGAGACTGGTAGGGACTGACCTAGAGAATAATTTTCTTTTATGCATATACCCTGCCTTATGCAAACAACAAGAGCCATTTCATCTTATGAAAGGAATCCTTAAGTTAGTTGTGCTCAAGCATATCAATCCCATCTTCCCTGTACTCACCCAGGCAAGATAGGTTCACTGCTCTAATAAATAACCCCAAGTCCCAACGGCATAATACAGTACTGTTCCTTATTCACTCAGCCACAAATCAGATTTGGGAGACAGGCTCTGCTCCATGCAGTAATCCAGGGATTCAGGCTCCTTCCATCTAGTTAAACTGATCTGGGGACAAATCCCATCTCTACCACTTGCAGGTGTCACTTTGGGCAAGTTACCAAAGTCACAGTTTTCTTACCTGGATAATATTAGTACCTACCTTATAGATTTTTAAGTCAGTTTACTTGGCATGGTAGCTGACAGGTATTAGGTACTCAATAATGTGAACTGTTATCATTCATTTTCTACCCCTTGTCGTGCTGCCACCACCGCTGTCCCCCCAGGAGCCAGGAAGTACCACTGCCAAAGTTGGAGGACGTGTATCCCTGGTGTCATGAGAACAGCTGACACTTAGAGAGCTAGATAGCCTTCTAAGCTTTTTTCAGAGTAACTATTGTTTTTTCTTCACAACATCCCAATTTCATAAATGAGGAAACTAAGGGACAGAGAGCTTGAGCACATTGCCCAGCATCACACAAGTATATAACGGAGCTCTGGGGATTCGGCTCTAGAGTCACTATGCTGTATTACCTCTTAAGCTGGAATATTTCTTCTAGAAGTAATGTTATATGTTGTGGCAGACTGTACACTATTGTGGGACGCTATTTGTAAATTCCTCTCCAAAAATGGCCTTGTAATTCTATCTGCTTCCCCTTGCTCTTCTGGAATATTGCTATACTCCCTCAAGAGGTGGAGTCTGTTGCCTTCCCCTTGAACCCACATGAGCTTTGTGATTGGTTCAACAGATAGAGCACAGTGAGAACAACGCTAGATGACTTCCAAGGCTGGATTTGAAAAAGAATTCAATTTTTTTTTTCTCTCGGCTATTCTTTGTTTCTCTTACACATGACATTTGCCCTTGGAAACCAGCCACCATGAGGAAGCCCAGACCATATAGAGGCGCCATATGTAGGTTTCAGCCGACACCTCCAGCTGAGATCTCAGCCAGACAACCAGCATCAACTGCCAGAAATGTGAGTGGGCAAAGCCTTCCGAGGATCCCAGGCCCCAGCCCCAGGGCCCCCTTCCCCTTCCTGACACCACGCGAACCAGAGGTGGACTGCCCCTGCCGAACCATGCCCTAAACTGCAGGTTCATGTGCAAAATAAAAATTGGGGTGGTTTTAAGTCCATGAATTTTAGAATTATTTCATAGGCAACCAGAGGAACTGGAATGTATGGGGTAATTAGAAATTACTAAAATACCTGTGTAAAGGACTAAACTGTAAGTACATGTAGATTAAATAGATTTTGGGGATTTGGCATAAGTATCTAACCTAATTAAAATAATTTCTGGAGGAAAATATATTTCAGTTACCAGTTAAATTACAGATGGGCTTTGGGTACACATCCTGTTCATAAATTTGGAAGAGAGTCCCTACATAGTAATGCTATAGATGGTTCTAGGAGAAGATTTGGGCTACACTGTGATGGACTATGCATTAGTGAAATCTCCCTCGTTGCCTCCTCCTGGCTGGGACCCTCTCAACAGGAGAGTCCTGTGTAGACAGCAGTACTTGTGCCATTTTCCCTTGGTCACTGTTTAGTCTCTGTATCTGCTTTTGTCTCTCTCACACCTACTCTGTCTAATCTGCTGCCTAGTTTTCTATTGTTAGATCCTGCTGTCTCCTTGACACTCTCTTTTGGCCCATTTCCAATGCTTCCTAACCTATTTTTCTGCTCTAATGATTTATAGTAAAGCTAGGGAATTTCTCTTGGGCAGGTAAGATTTAGCCCATTCAGCAAAGTCTTTTTTTTTCTTTTAGTAAAGCTGCCAAAATGGCAGCTGTCCCACTGGCTTGCGGCTCCATGTGTTGGTCAAACCTAGTATTTGAAATATTCAGAAATGTAGTCCTTAGGGCCTGACTCAAAGAAGCATCTCTGTCTCTTCTGCTGCAGAGAAATCAATACCCCTGACTTTCTTCTTGCTTAAACGTCACCCCATCCTGAGGGTCTTCCCACCTTCCCTTTAGAAGGCTAATCAGTTTGTTCACTTTTGATATATTCATTCAACATGTATTAATTCCATATAGTGGGCCCTGTTGTTGAGCACCTATGAAAAGATTTCCTTTGTGTCCAAGGACTAGTAAGGTTCCTCCAGTTGTCTCTCATTTGCTCACCACTAACACCAGGAAGATGTGGTCCAGTCACCTAGACCTTTCAATGACCAACACATGTCCCACCTCACCCAAGATGTCCCAGCTAAGTAGGATACTACGAGGGTAACATAGGACCAGCCAGTCTTTGAAAGGGTTACAGTCTAGTTGGGGAGGCCGGACAGCATATGCAGCTGAGGTCCAGAGCTTTGTCTTCCATGTTGGGTACAACTTCTTATAGTGCCTAGTGTAGCACTGGACACATAGTAACCACTTATTAAATCTCTGGTAGGTGATTAATGAATACATTAACTATAGAAAGGTATATGGCATTGAGACGACTTCAGAGGGGAAGTGAGCTTTGAGTTGGGCTTCAAAGGATATAGAATATTTGGCATGAACAGGAGTGAAAGGATTGCCCACGAATAAGAAACATCATAAGTACATTCCTAGCAACAGAAATAGACACTCACCCATCTGAGATCAAGAAAATGCCTGGGAAAAAGCAAAATGTACAACATGTAAGGTGGGTCTGTGGAGGACCTAGAATTTATCAATTTAAAACAAACTGGGGACTTCCCTGGTGGCGCAGTGGTTAAGAATCCACCTGCCACTGCAGGGGACATGGGTTCGAGCCCTGGTCCAGGAAGATCCTACATGCCACAGAGCAGCTAAGCCCGTGCACCACAACTGCTGAGCCTGTACTCTAGAGCCTGAGAGCCACAACTACTGAGCCTGCGTGCCACAACTACTGAAGCCCTCGAACCTAGAGCCCGTGCTTTGCAATGAGAAGCCCGCGCACCTCAAGGAAGAGTAGCCCCTGCTCGCTACAACTAGAGAAAGCCCATGTGCAGTGACAAAGACCCAATGCAGCAATAAATTAATTAATTAATTAAAGTCCCTGTTAAAAGTCCCCAAATAATTGGAAATTTCCTAGGTTTACACTGAGCAAAGTTTACACAAAGTTCCACGATGTACAGATTTCAGACATACATGTGTTCAACCCACCTACTTAAACCATATTCAATACAATTTTTATATAATCACTTAGCTTGCCACCTTGCTTGTCAAAGAGAAAGCCATGGAACCTGAGATTTTCTGGTCCCAGTAATATTCTCAAATAGTCCTATATTAGTCTTCTAAGAAACTTAAGTATAGAATCAATATATGTTTATGATAGAACATTCAGAAAATACAGAAGAATATAAAGAAAATAAACCTGACTTTTAATATTCTACTGCCTAAAATAGCCACTATTAATATTTTAAAATTAAAAAGCATTATATTTCAGTTTACTTTATATTTCATCTTACTTCACTTCAACAGAAGAAAAAGAACCCTGAAATGAACTCAAGCATTTGAACTTCAGATAACTATTTCTTTAAAGCAGGAATTAACAATTTTTAACTAAATTAAATTGCTAATTAAAAATTGAAATTCAGGGCTTCCCTGGTGGCGCAGTGGTTGAGAATCTGCCTGCCAATGAAGGGGACACGGGTTCGAGCCCTGGTCTGGGAAGATCCCACATGCCGCGGAGCAACTAGGCCCTTGAGCCACAACTACTGAGGCTGCGCGTCTGGAGCATGTGCTCTGCAACAAGAGAGGCCGCGATAGTGAGAGGCCTGCGCGTAGCGGTGAAGAGTGGCCCCCACTTGCTGCAACTAGAGAAAGCCCTTGCACAGAAACGAAGACCCAACACAGCCAAAAATAAATAAATAAAAAATAAAAATAAAGGAATTCCCTTAAAAAAACAAAAAATTGAAATTCAATCGAACAGTAAGAGATTGAGGAATCAATGTTTCTTAAAAACTAATTGTTTCTCAATGGATATAGGTTTATATTTTCAGTTAGTAAATCTTAGTTTACAATCTCATAAAGATCAGAAAAGATCAGAGATAATCAAAAATACCTTGGGGGAAATAAAAAGTTTTTAACCAGATATCACCTTTAGGAATGGTCTCCTGGGGAAAACGTAGATAAAAAAGTTAATATGTAAGGAATATAGTTCCTTACATATTAAAGTCAAAACCACTTTCAAAAGCAAAACTAAATCATACAATAGGGAAGCAGTTACTTTACCCAGTGGCCTAGAACTCACAGAGAATTTAGAGGAATTCACTATATTTATTGACCCTCTCCCTTGACCATAGAGGTTTAACTTTAATTACTTCAGACACCAGTGGGGTTTTTTTAATGACATTTTATTTATTTGTTAACATCTTTATTGGAGTGTAATTGCTTTACAATGGTGTGTTAGTAGCTGCTGTATAACAAAGTAAATAAGCTATATGCGTACGTATATCCCCATATCCCCTCCCTCTTGCGTTTCCCTCCCACCATGCCTACCCCACCCCTCTAGGTGGTCATAAAGCACTGAGCTGATCTCCCTGTGCTATGCAGCTGCTTCCCACTAGCTATCTGTTTTACATTTGGTAGTGTACATATGTCCATGCCACTCTCTCACTTCGTCCCAGCTTACCCTTCCCCCTCCCCGTGTCCGCCCAACCATTCCCTACATCTGCATCTTTATTCCTGTCCTGCACCAGGTTCATTAGAATCTTTTTTTTTTTTTTAGATTCCATGTACATGTGTTACCATATGGTATTTGTTTTTCGCTTTCTGACTTACTTCACTCTGTATGACAGACTGTAGGTCCATCCACCTCACTACAAATAACTCAATTTTGTTTCTTTTTATGGCCAAGTAATATTCCATTGTATATATGTGCCACATATTCTTTATCATTCATCTTTTGAAGGACACTTAGGTTGCTTCCATGTCCTGGCTATTGTAAATAATGCTGCAGTGAACATTGTGGTACATGCCTCTTTTTGAATTATGGTTTTCTCAGGGTATATGCCCAGTAGTGGGATGGCTGGGTCATATGATGGTTCAATTTTTAGTTTTTTAAAGAACCTCCATACTGTTCTTCATAGTGGCTGTATCAATTTACATTCCCACCAACAGTGCAAGAGGCTTCCGTTTTCTCCACACCCTCTCCAGAATTCATTGTTTGTAGATTTTTTGATGATGGCCATTCTGATCGGTGTGAGGTGATATCTCATTGTAGCTTTCATTTGCATTTCTCTAATGATTAGTGATGTTGAGCAAACTTTCATGTGTTTGCTGGCAATCTGTATATCTTCTTTGGAGAAATGTCTGTTTAGGTCTTCTGCCCATTTTTGGATTGGGTTGTTTGATTTTTTGATATTGAGCTGCATGAGCTGCTTGTAAATTTTGGAGATTAATCCTTTGTCAGTTGCTTCGTTTGCAAATATTTTCTCCCATCCTGAGGGTTGTCCTTTCGTCTTGTTTATGGTTTCCTTTGCTGTGCAAAAGCTTTTAAGTTTCATTAGGTCCCATTTGTTTATTTTTATTTCCATTTCTCTAGGAGGTGGGTCAAAAAGGATCTTGCTGTGATTTATGTCATAGAGTGTTCTGCCTATGTTTTCCTCTAAGAGTTTTATAGTGTCTGGCCTTACATTTAGGTCTTTAATCCATTTTGAGTTTATTTTTGGATATAGTGTTAGGAAGTGTTCTAATTTCATCTTTTACATGTAGCTGTCCAGCTTTTCCAGCACCACTTATTGAAGAGGCTGTCTTTTCTCCATTGTATATTCTTGCCTCCTTTTTCAAAAATAACGTGACCATATGTGCGTGGGTTTATCTCTGGGCTTTCTATCCTGTTCCATTGATCTATATTTCTGGTTTTGTGCCAGTACCATACCGTCTTGATTGCTGTAGCTTTGTAGTATATTCTGAAGTCAGGGAACCTGATTCCTCCAACTCCATTTTTCTTTCTCAAGAATGTTTGGCTATTTGGGGTCTTCTGTGTTTCCCTACAAATTGTGAAATTTTTTGTTCTAATTCTGTGAAAAATGCCATTGGTAGCTTGACAGGGATTGCATTGACTCTACAGATTGCTTTGGGTAGTATAGTCATTTTCACAATGTTGATTCTTCCAACCCAAGAGCATGGTATATCTCTCCATCTGATTGTATCGTCTTTAATTTCTCTCATCAGTGTCTTACAGTTTTCTGCATACAGGTCTTCTGTCTTCTTAGGTAGGTTTCTTCCTAGGTATTTTATTTTTTTTGTTGCAATAGTAAATGGGAGTGTTTCCTTAATTTCTCTTTCAGATTTTTTGTCATTAGTGTATAGGAATGCAAGAGATTTCTGTGCATTAATTCTGTATCCTGCTACTTTACCAAATTCATTGATTAGCTCTAATAGATTCCTGGTAGCATCTTTAGGATTCTCTATGTATAGTATGATGTCATCTGCAAACAGTGACAGCTTTACTTCTTCTTTTCCGATTTGGATTCCTTTTATTTCTTTTTCTTCTCTGATTACTGTGGCTAAAACTTCCAAAACTATGTTGAATAAGAGTGGTGGGAGTGGGCAACCTTGTCTTGTTCCTTATCTTAGTGGAAATGCTTTCAGTTTTTCACCATTGAGAATGATGTTGGCTGTGGGTTTGTCATATATGGCCTTCATTCTGTTGAGGTAAGTTCCCTCTATGCCTACGTTCTAGAGAGTGTTTATCATAAATGGGTGTTGAATTTTGTTGAAAGCTTTTTCTGCATCTATTGAGATTATCATATGGTTTTTCTCCTTCAGTTTGTTAATACAGTGTATCACATTGATTGATTTGCATATATTGAAGAATCCTTGCATTCCTAGGATAAACCCCACTTGATCATGGTGTACGATTCTTTTAATGTGCTGCTGGATTCTGTTTGCTAGTGTTTTGTTGAGGATTTTTGCATGTATGTTCATCAGTGATATTGGCCTGTATTTTCTTTTTTTGTGACATTTGTCTGGTTTTGGTATCATGGTGATGGTGGCCTTGTAGAATGAGTTTAGGAGTGTTTCTCTCTCTGCTATATTTTGAGAGAGTTTGAGAAAGATAGGTGTTAGCTTTTCTCTAAATGTTTGATAGAATTTGCCTGTGAATCCATCTGGTCCTGGGTTTTTCTTTGTTGGGAAATTTTTAATCACAGTCTCGATTTCAGTGCTTGTGATTGGCCTGTTTATATTTTCTATTTCTTCCTGGTTCAGTCTCGGAAGGCTGTGCTTTTCTACGAATTTGTCCATTTCTTCCAGGTTGTCCATTTTATTGGCATATAGTTGCTTGTAGTAGTCTCTCATGGTCCTTTCTATTTCCACAGTGTCAGTTGTTCTCCTTTTTCATTTCTAATTCTGTTGATTTGAGTCTTCTCCCTTTTTTTTCCTGATGAGTCTGGCTAATGGTTTATCAATTTTGTTTATCTTCTCAAAAGAACCAGCTTTTAGTTTTATTGATCTTTGCTATTGTTTTCTTCATTTCTTTTTCATTGACTTCTGATTTGATCTTTATGATTTCTTTCCTTTTGCTAACTTTGGGGTTTTTTTTTGTTGGTGGTGGTCTTCTTTCTCTAATTCCTTTAGGTGTAAGGTTAGGTTGTTTATTTGAGATTTTTCTTGTTTCTTGAGGTAGGACTGTATTGCTATCAACTTCCCTCTTAGAATTGCTTTTGGTGCATCGCATAGGTTTTGGGTCATTGTGTTTTCATTGTCATTTGTTTAGATATTTTTTGTTTTCCTCTTTTTCTTCCGTGATCTCTTGTTTATTTAGTAGTAAATTGTTTAGCCTCCATGTGTTTGTATTTTTTACAGTTTTTTTTCTGTGATTGATATCTAGTCTCAGCGTTGTAGTCAGAAAAGATACTTGATATGATTTCAATTTTCTCAAATTTACCAAGGCTTGATTTGTGACCCAAGTTATGATCTATCCTGGAGAATGTTCCATGTGCACTTGAGAAGAAAGTGTATTCTGTTTTTTTGGGTTGGTATGTCCTATAAATATCAATTAAGTCCATCTTGTTTATGTATCATTTAAAGCTTGTGTTTCATTATTTATTTTCATTTTGGATGACCTGTGCATTGGTGAAAGTGGGGTGTTGAAGTCCCCTACTATGATTGTGTTACTGTCGATTTCCCCTTTTATGGCTGTTAGCATTTGCCTTATGTATTGGGGTGCGCCTTTGTTGGGTGCAAAAATATTTACAATTACCAGTGGTTTTTATATTCCATTAATTGTTTAAATACAAACTGAATTTTAGCTTGCTTCATATTTAGACCATGATTGCCTTTTATGTATATTTATCTTTCTAGAGTGTCTAATTATCTTTTTCTTCTCTGGTTGACCTGGAGAAACTTGAGTCTTTAGTACAGATGTGGCATGTCATGGTTTACTTCTTGATTCTTTTTGTTTTGTTTTGTTTTTCTTCCCGATTCTTAGGTATCCAGTTTAATCATCATAATCTTTTGCTCTGTTGAAGATGTTTTTCACCAAGCATTCTGTCCCACTATTGTAATTTGGAGTAAATATAAGCTGTTCCACTAGGATTTCTTTCCATCTGAACTGGATTATTTCCATTGTTTCCAGGTCTTCCTATTTCTTGGATTCATTTTCAATTTTGCTAGAGTATATTTTTTAATTATTTTTTCAAAATGGCAGAAGAAGGGCTAAGTCCTTGTAGATCTTCATTTTGCCTTCATAGTTGAAAAACAGAGGTAGGATAGGTAAACTTGGAAGCTTAGTCTGCCATCTTAAAGTGAGATTGTACTACCATTCCGAGTGGCATGAGGCCGTGGCACATGTCTTACTCACCACAAGGCCATTCCTCTTTCTTTCATGGCCCTGCACAGCACTCCCAATGCTGGTTGACCATATGATCAACATGGATCATTTTTACAAAGAGAACAGAGAGTGAGAGGATGGATCACATGAGCCAATTCCATCACCAGACCCATAATATCTGCCTCCAACAGGTACTGCCTCATCCTGCCGGACACCAGTCAGGCCCCACCTCCTCTAGGAAGGCTTGCTAACTTCCCCAGTACTCCTGCATAATACAAACCCCAATTATAACACCAACCCCACAGCTCAATTTCCTACTTGTCTCTTCCACTAAACTCTAAGCTCCCTGAAGGTGAATGAGGTGCCTTATTTCAGGTCTGCGTCCTTGCTGCACTCCATAGGGGCTGGCATGCATTATATGCCCAATACAGATCGATTAACCAAGCAACTGAATGCATAAACAAGGGAATGAACAAGCTTGATGTTGACCTTGGAAACAGGTTTGTTGACCTTCCTTGTTGAAAATGAGGCCACTGACCTGCTCATTAGTCAGGAGAAGCTCTGGAAGGTTGTTTCAGGCAGAAAGACCAGTATGGGGAAAGGCTCGAAGACAAACTGGGGCATGGCTTTTTGGGGGGAATGATGGAGGTTGTTCCCAGAGGGCTGTAGATTTTTCGTTCATCCAAGTTCAATCTCTAATCTTTGCTGTGTCCTTTTGTTCTGAGTGGCAGTCTGATTAGAGGGTTCTTCAACTTTGCCAGTTCAGTGAATGTAGGTTTAATGTTTTGTTTTACCAGAAATGCTGGTGCCTCAATTCCATAGGTGTCAATAAAGGCTCCTTCATGGTACTTTACAGTCATGACTTAAAACCTATATCAATGTTCTTTGCACGTTTATATTACAGGATCTGCCTACATTTGTATTAAGTATCATGAATTGCGTTGAGCCCTCACTTCACAGGAACAACATGAAACCCCAGATGGCTTAGAATGGAGCCTTTCCATCATCGTTGGGCTCCTGAAGCCTGCTGGAAATTGGTGAAGTGCAGAGCTGAAGTTACAGATCTCTGCCGTTCATGTGATTTTCTGGCAGAACTTCCTCACTCAAATGCCTCTGGTTCCAGTCGCCACTGGAAGTCCTCCCCAGAGGTCTGAGGGCCTCACCTCCTATGTCTGGTTACTTAATTAAAAACTACTAGTTGTCAGAAGCAAGTAGGCTCTTGATTCCTGGTTAGTTAACACGAAGCTTTCAATTTTGAGATGTGTTATTCTACCCACATAGCAGGAGCTCTGTACATGTCTGTCAGCTGGGTGAAAGAATGAATGAAACATTCAAGAAAGATGGGATTTGCCTTTTCTGAAACTAGAGTTAAGGAGCACATTTGCTGGAAATTGTCCCTGGTAAGTGAAGGGAGCTGTTTGCCACTTACTCTTTCCATTTCAGCCATTTTCTGTTCCATCATGTATTGCACACATGATCCATCTCTTGTCTTTGGGGATAATTCATTCCAGGATTTAGAATGTCACCAAAGACATCTCAGCAGGGTCCTTTAATTTGTCCATAACACAGGATTGTCTGGCGGATGTGCTGTTCCCCGTGGCAGAGACCCTGACTCAAAGGGCACATGCATCACACACCAGCTTCTCAGCATCGATCTGGGTTTGTTTTTAAGAGTAAAGCTGTGTGGCCCCTCAGCAGTCCGGTGTTAGATGTGAGCTGTATAAACCAGGGTGTTCCCAGTTGTCTGACTCAGGAGCTGCCTTGGCAACCATCAGTAAAACGCCAGGCCATGCTAATAGGAAAACAGGTCTGGGAACGCTAACGGTGTAAAATGACTGGCAAAAAGGGACACAATTTTTGGCAGCCCTTGGGTAATCAGGGCCGGAGACATCAGGAGAGAGATGACTGCATGAAGATCACACAGGAAGAGCAGCTCAGGTCTTCTCATTATTCAAAATTCCAGAGCTGGATCTGAGCTGCTGCGTCAGTGGAGAGGAACACCAGCCCAAGCTGACCCCCAGGGGCTCTTGGCTGGAATCTTCCCAGGAGCCTGAGGGGAGAGGTTCAAGGGGTAAACAGTCCCCCCAGCCACTGGGGTTAGAATCACAGCCCTGTGGTTGAGATGCAGATTCCTGAGTCTGAATTCAAAACTTTGGTACAGAATCTGGAGGGCTGGGACTTGGGGTCTTCCTCCTTACAGAACTTCCTAGGTGATTCTTAACTTCCACCAGCTAAACCTTGAGAGCCACCTGAACTTACTCATCCTCTCACTCTCCAAGGATCTCTTGCTGTGGACAGGCTGCCCGACACCAGGAATTTCAGCCAAGCATGTGGCTGGTCAGTACATGACTTGAGGAGGCAAGTTCTGTGCCCTTGCATTTAACAAGTGATTCTAGAACATGGGCACTGCTTTAGGCCTTGAAGGCAATTCTTCCTTTCAGGGGTTATTAAGTTGTGAAGTCATAATCTGCACCCTCAACCCAACAGGACCACCTAGTATCACTGAAAACTCCTTTGATGGCTGTATGCCACTGGTCACAGAGATCTGATGCAAATAGGAAGTCATCAGCCCAGTGATGACTACCACAGCTAGAAAACAACTCCAAATTCCCTATTTGTGAGGAGCAACCTAAGGGTGGGGCTCATTCACAAAGTTCACAACAGGCCTTACAGATCCCTTAAGTAAGGTTGTCAAATTTAGCAAATGAAAATACAAGACACCCAGTTAAATTTGAACTTTCCAACATGGAGTAGTTTTCTTCAGTGTAAGTATATCCCATGAAGTATTGGGGACATACTTATGCTAAAACATTATTGGTTGTTTATATGAAATTCAGATTTAACTAAGCATCCTATATTTTATCTGGCAGTCCTACCCCTAAGCTTATTTAGGGACACTTCCTAAAAGATCGAGGCTGTCAAATTTGGGTATCTGGTCGCCATAAATTGATGAGAGTAGAGGGGCAGGGGGCTTGCCCTATTATCGTCACCTTCCTTAGCAAGCCTAGCACAGCACTCAGCTTATAATAGACACATGGCGTGAGGGGCGGGGTGTCAGTGTTAAATGGTTCTTATTCAAAGGAGACTAACCTTGGTGCTGGCCACTTAGGAGTGGTAGGAGGGGAGAGCCTGCCTAGCAGAACTGATGCACTATGGTAGACCTCCTCACATCCCCAGCATTGAGTGCCTCCCCCCTGACTCACTGACCAAGCTCTCCATCAGTTATGAAATGAGCTGGTGATTGGAAAGGGCTGAACATTGTATGTCTAAATATGTCTTTTTTCTCTTAGAGCTCTTTATAGCTTCATGGGAATAAACCTCACTTCAAATATCGTGAGTTACTGTAAAGGTTTTGTAAATTAAAGCACACTTCCCCACTGGATAACATGGTCATTTCGGAGTTACATTTCCATTTTGAATTGATTTTTTTCTCCCAAGGGTAATAAGTTAATGAACTGTGCACAAGGGAGGTTCCTATTTCAAGAAAGCTTTCTAAAGCGGAACAACTTGGTTATAGCTTTCATTGTAGATCCCCCTTCTTTAAGTTGAGGCACACCTGTTTCCAGGAAACAGTTTGTCAGCACGACAGTATTGGCATTGTGGGAGTGTGCCAAAGAAGCTTCAGGATATTATGTTCTTTTCTTTTGATTTATTTTCAAATTGCTCTCCAGAGGAAAGATATTAATGGGAGGAGAGAGTAGCCCTCTGTAGGTAATCAGGGGGTCCATGCTGCCTGCTTCACTGCAGTCCATTCTGGCTCTTTATTTACAGTTATTGGGCTATCTTGACAATATTTAAGAGGTAAATCACTCAAATTCCCTTGCTTGTCGTAGAAGCATTTTAACTTTGCCTAAGTAGGACCTTATGGCCATCTGAGTTAGTCATTTCTCATCACCCACCTTCGAGGCAAGTTAGCATTAACCCCTTATTGCTGGCTAAGAAAACCAAACTCCAAAGAAGTTGTTTCTGGCCCAAGAGCACGTGGTGATCAGAGTCAGACCCGTGATTCTTAAACCTCTTCCCTCCTCTGAGTATGCACACTTGCCATCTTTCACCAGCTTCAGTGGGATGTACAAAGACCAAAATTTAGACACAGTGTTTCTATTTACATGGCTAACTCTATCTTTAAAAAAGGAGTATTCAGCTCTAGTCTCATACAAAATCACCGAGAGAGAGAGAGAGAGAGAGAGAGAGAGAGGGAGAGAGAGAGAGAGAGAGAGAGAGGGAGGGGGAGAGAGAGAGAGAGAGAGAGGGAGGGAGGGAGAGAGAGAAGCTTGTATGGTGCTCCTGTGCAGGGAGGATTGAGAATGCTGGTCCAGGCAAAGTTCGTGGGATGCTAAGTTCCAAACCCGACTCAACAGTCTCCCCACATAGGTGTCCACCATCCTACCATTACAGTATACATTTAGCCTGGGTTAAAGCATGTTGTTACCAGAAAGGAAACATTAGCGCAGGGTTAACTTTAATAGAAATACATCACTCTGACAGAGGGACAGGGAGAAGAGAGCAAACCCAGGGTATGGAGTGCTGACCAGACTGGTGAGGGAGGGGTGGCACTGGGAACCCTGGGCTGTCCCAAGACCCCAACCCCATAGGAGTGCCATGCTCCTGGGCAGTGGTTCTGGAAGGTGAATAGGTAGACTTTGATAAGAGGTGGGGAATCAAGGTAGGCTTATTGGCTCGGAGCAGCATGTACTCTGAGGTCAGACTGCCTGGGTTCAAATCCTGGCTCCCTTAAGCTCTGTGACCTTGGGCAAATTACGGACCTCTCAAAGGATCAGTTTCCTAATTTGGAAAACAGAGGTAAAAATTGTAATTACCTCATCATTTGTTGGGGCAACGAAATGAGATAATATGTGATGCAATCATCAGTGGCCCCTGGCCTTTCCAGCATCACTGGATCACTGTTAAGTTCTCTTAGTTAAAATGGGGATGAACCATAACCCTCTCCTTCAAGGTAGCTAATTCTCACAAGGAAATATAAGATTAGATTTAAGGTGGTGACTTAACATGTTGACTCAGAAGCAAGAGTGGACAAAACCTTACAAGGGAGCCCCTTGGCCTCAGAGCTGTAGGGTCAGGCTGTAGCCTTGGACTAAAGAATGAGAACAGGTACCAGGAAGCCAAACGGGGTTGTCACAAGACGTGGCTCCAAGAGCACAGAGAGCTACCAAGTCAGAGGCTATGGGGCCAAGTCCCAAGAAAATCCATGACCCAGAAACCAAGGGAGGTACCCAAGGCTGAAGGAAGTGGTCTCAGGAATAGCCTTCTAGAGTTCACTGTTGGGAACCAGCAGGGCCTTGGTCTCTGCCTGATTTAAGACTTACTTAAGCCTGGAAGGTCCCAGATGTGAATATCTTCGCAGGCCATTCTGACAAGCGTGTGTACTGCTGGGAAAATATGGTTTCTAAATCAGAGCCCCCGACTCTGCTCTAAGACTGTGGACTTGTTAGCATTTCTCACAACAGGACCCACAAAAGGATGATTCTATGGGATGTCCCATGGTAAACAGACTTCCTGGGTAGATGAAAGTTAGCATGTTTCTTAATTGGAGAACTTTTCAGTATCTTTAATTTGCTTGTAAATTTCCAAGAGGAAAAGATGGTAAGATGGGTTTCCCAAACTAATTTGATCATGGAACCCTTTCTTCTTGGGAAGAATTTCCAACTCCTCTGGCTCTTTTGCCTTCTTAACTCCTGGAGCTTCTGCCTTAAAGCCCCTTCCTCACTTCTCAGGGGTGTGTAGAACCCTCTGTGGGATGTGGCCTCATTACCAGGTCCCTACTACTCAGGTAGGGGCATAAGATGAGGCTGTAAACTGGACAAGGGCAGGGCCCATGCCTGTCTTGTTCTTCTCTCTGGCACATAGTTGAGTCTCAAATACTGCCTATTTGTGGAATGACTATTCATTGAGTGAATGCATGAAATCTAGTTATGCCAAACTTCAGCTGCTGCCACAGGTAGCACCTTGGGTGTTCAGAATTAAATACTCAACTGACGCACTCTTGTTGGAGGGAAGTGATTTCTGAGGTGATTTTGTATAGGACTAAGGATCAGGAGATGTGAGTGATTGTCCTAAGTTGGTGTCTTTCTTTATCACCTATCCAAAATGACCTCATAATAATCCTGCCCATCTTACTTCAAAACAGTCATGCAAATATAATAGTTTGCAAAAATTAAACTCTCCACACATATAAAATATGTTCTTAATGACTTCCTTAGGAATTAGTCCCAGCTATTAATGGTCTAGTAGGCCCTTCAGTATCTAGTCTGATCCTTCCTGAAAGGCATATGCTGGTTCCCAACAGTGAACTTCCTGGCATATGACAGTAAAGGCTGCCCCCAAGTAGGTTTTGTAACCACAGGCTCTGCAAGTTTAAAGGGAGAAGAGAGATGGAGCAAGAATGGGATATTTTCTTCGACTCTTTTATAGTGGGTGGTGTTTATTTTAAGCAGTTTCCCAAATAAGTAAAGTGTTTCTTCTGTGCTACTGCACCCCGGAAATGATGCATTTTTGTGAACGTTTTCACCTGCCCCGCCCCACCCCTACCCTGAACTTGTTCATCTGGAGGTGCCGTGAGCTTGTTATTACTTGCGCATCTCATCCATCTGCACCTACCCTACAGCGCTTCGTTTTTACTTTTATATTTTGGAGAGTGTGCATAGAAGGAAAAGCAAGCTACTTTGATGGAGAGGCATTGGGACTTAGATCAGATCCACAGCTGCCGTGACTAGGAAAGAGAGCTCATTTGTCCAGACTCTGCATTGTAAGTTATGTTTGATTTGGGGAGTTAAATTTAAACCTCATTACTACACATAATGTATGAAAACATAGTGACCTTATTTGCTTAACCCTGAGTCATCAAACAGTCTATAAAGAGTTTATCTATTTCTTAAGCGTTTATGTGAACAGTCTTCAACCAGCATAAGGATTAAACCACATTTAGATTTAAACAAATCACTGTGTTGAAAAATGAAATTTTTTGAAACCAGGACTTTGGGAAATCTGAACTCTGGCCCTGTCTGCCCTGTGCCCTGGGAGAGAAAAAGAGACTTGGAAGTTCGTGCCATTTGCCAAGTGGTTCAAGAGGCCCCGCTGTCCCAGATGACAGCTGGCACACACAGACATGCCACTTGCTCTAACTTTATTTTTTCCTGGTAAGGAAATAGCAACTATATTTGCCAGCCTCCTTCTTCTTTGCAGGAAGGCAGCAAGGCGTTTGCATAGTGATTCTGGTATTTTTAGTCATTTCTTCAGTGTCAGTTGCTACTATCAGAGAGTAAGAAGGAGCCTGTTTACAAGGAGACCGTAGAAAATCCAGGAAAAAATAATAATTACGGTAATTTTGGCTAACGAGTATAACGTCAGCTCTAGATGAAATTTCTTTAAGGGAGTTAGTCTAGTACGCCGGGCACATTCAGCTGTTTGGAGCACTCGATTGGAGAAATGAATAATATAGGAGAACCAATAAATGTTGCTTTGGCTATTCCAAAGCAGTTTAGTATCTGCACAGAAACAGTGATGATTGTGATGTCCTGTTGGAGAGCATAGGGCTACACAGCAGGTTTCCAAAACCCAAAACTTTCTCTCTGAAATGTATGACCACAAAGGATGCATTTCTGAGATCTGCTGTCTCCTGGCTTGTTCAAATAACGATGATGTTAGGAACCTTCCAGGGCTACAGGACTCCTCTCCACACTCAGTGACAAGGACAACAGAAACCTCATCAATCAACCAAAGACCTTCCTTCCCGTTATTTGGATTCTATTCCTGGGCTGCTGGCTCTTCATCAGTGCTTATCTGCTCTCCCTTCAGCTCAGATGGCCAGTGTTACCCAGAGTCCTGCAAATGGCTCAGCCATTAGGTTATTAGGTTAATTAGGTTATCTGATATTTTCTTTCTGCCGGTGGCTAATTTTGTTCGAGATTTCACCATGCTTCTAAATTTATATATATAAACAAACAGGGACACACCTTTCTTCAAGTCATTTATTAGAATCAAAATTAGGAAGAGTTTTTAACCTTCGCACAGTTGAGCCGACGGAAGTAGCTATTGGAGATGGGTGTTGAAGATGTTCACGAGTGTCTCCACAGAAGAGGGAATTCACATTCCCTTCCCGTCATGCCTGTGTGTTTCAGATTTGTCACGCTGAGGGTCAACGAGTGAACGTGTGTCAGTCAGAGGACAGCATGCCTAGGTCACTTTCCAGGGGAAAGGAAAATGGCCTTCCTCTCTTAGGTTTTGGAGAGCTCTAGAGTATTTAGTGCGAGGTTCACTTCAAAGCTCACAGGTGGTATATTAGAATTCATTTTCTCTACGAGGAGGAAGAACCAGATCAATCAGAACATCACTGATAGGCTGTTTGAAATATCAGGAAACATTAATCTTAGGAACTTTAACAAATTGGGTATAGGACTTTAATACGGACAATATTGTTATGAGATACTTGGGATGTGGACGTTGTATTAGTGTCCTATTGCTGCTGTGACAAGTCACCACAAATCGAGTGCCCGAAACAACAAATCTGTTATCTTACTGTTCTGGAGGTCAGAAGCCTAAAATAGGTCAGCGAGGCAGAGTTCCCTTCTGGACACTTCAGAGGAGAAGCTGTTTTCTCACCTCTTGTAGCTACTAGAGGTCACCCATGTCACTCCAGACGCTGCTTCCGTTATTACATCTTCTCCTCTGAATCCAGCTTTCCTGCCTCCCCCTCGTCATGGCATGGGGCCCACCTGGGTCATCCAGGATAAGCTTCCCGTCTCCAGATTCTTATTTTAGTCATGTCTGCAATGCCTTGTTTGCCATATAAGGCATATATGCACATATATATGCATACACTCTGCCCTCGACTGTAGGCGGAGGTCTTTATGTGAGAACTAACGGGATCTTTAGGACTAGTGACGTGTGCTCTGTAACAACTGAACAGTAAATGAGGTTAATCCTACATCGCACAGGAAGGGAGTAAAGGATACTGTAGGAGAGATCCGTATGCTAAGCAAACTTGCCATATTCACAAGTTTCAGAGATCAGGATGTGGACATCTTTGGGGGCCG
This sequence comes from Stenella coeruleoalba, assembly GCF_951394435.1. Taxonomy (NCBI): domain Eukaryota; kingdom Metazoa; phylum Chordata; class Mammalia; order Artiodactyla; family Delphinidae; genus Stenella; species Stenella coeruleoalba. The sequence continues at coordinate 34,172,298 of NC_137163.1, forward strand.
TTAGTCTGCCTGCCACAGATAATCTAGTTTATCCTTTCTGATCAGTTTTCTCACTGATCTTCCCACAAAGCTGCAGGAGTTAAGCTTAGCTTTGTTACAGCTAAGATCTGCAGATGTGGACTGTGAATTTGAATGTGCCGTCCTGCAGCAAGACCGCCTACCAAGAAGGCCTGCTGGTGCTTTGGAATCTACTCAGTCCAAGGGAAACTTCCAGCGGTCAACAAATTGATATTTTTTCCATTTCCACCAAGTCTTCCAAGTGTAACGTGGAGCTCGTTACACAGAATCCAGAGCTGTTGTGATAGCATTCATAAGCGCCAGGGCTTTGGAATAAAGCAGTTCAAATACCAAATCTGTCCCTTACTAAGTGTGTAATGTTGCACAAATATCTTATTTTAGTTAAACCTCCATTTCTGTACTGAAAAACAGAGATGATAACTTCCAGAATTGCTGTGAGATTATGAAAACAAAATGTTCAAAGTGCTTAGCACATGCCTGGCATATAGTTGTTGCCCAGGGAGTGGTGGTCGTGCTCTGGGCTGCCCAGGCCCCAGGGGTAAAGAGTGGACACAAGCCGGGCAGAGAACACTGGAGTGGAGAGAGCTGCAGGTCGAGCCAGAGACCATAGCCATTCCTCTGTTAATAAATGAGGCAGCTCACCAACTTCCTCAGAGGAAATGGAATTCTGCACGTACATTGATAGGACTTGCACCATTTGCAGATGCAAAGTCTGAGAACTTAGTAATAAGACCCAGAATGGGAAGGCAGACCCCAACAAAGAATGGTATGGATCGTGACCTTCGCAATATCATAGAAGAGGAGGATTGGGATCTAAGGGATAAGCAACTCCCTTAGCCATGCTGGTTAGTACCAATACCCAATCCTTTGTAATATTTACAGCTGTGTAGATCATCATTTGCTTGATGACTTACTCTTCAGCAATGGATAATACCATCTTATCCCAGAGTGTGGCTTCAGCTTGATTCTCAATAATCCACTTTATTGTCATCGTAAATCCTGATTTTAGAACTGCTCCAGATGTTGTCAAATATATGAATTTGGACCAAGTGCATTCCACCTGGAAAAAAGCGCTAATGTTTATTGTATATTTACTATATGCCGGTCAGTGCCAACTGCCTAGAATATATTTCGTTCAGTCTTTGTAGTAACTCTATTATAATTCTAGTCGATTTTAAAGATGACAAAACAGACTTCTAAAGTCTGAGTAACTTGCTAAACTTACAGAACTTATAAGTGGTGGAGCCAGGAGTCCAATCCAGATCTTTCTGTCTCCAGGCCCAGATTCTGGCATTTAAAGGGAGAAAAACCAAGCGACAATAAAATACTATCAGGAACGACAACCATTATTTCTAAAATGGAAAAATGTCCATAAATGGAAAAAATGAGTGGTGGAATTATATGTAGATCATGATTAGATTTTTGTAAACTAAATAGGAATATATATATAGTTATATGTATGTTATACTTTATTGTATTATACTTTGTTATATATGGTTATATGTATATATAGGTAAATATATATACATATAAATATATATATTTTTTAACTTTTTGGGTAACTGATGAAATTTATGGTCTCTTTTCCTTTAAAATGTATATACATACATGCACACAAAATTTCACATACAATTTCAAGAGGTTTAGATTAGGGATCTCTAATATATATGTATTACATGTAAAGAAAAATGTAGAAGGATATACACCAAATTGTTACTTATGCTCTTTGACAGATGGGATTGTAAGATATTTTTCATGTTATCCTTTATGATTTTCTGTTTTGGTTGAATTTGTTTTCAGTGAGCATGCATTATTTCTATAATCAAGAAAACATTTTTTAAGATTATAGATGAAGTCGAACTGTTTCCAATTTTAAATGGAATTTACTGCTTGTTTCTCTCTTGATGACCAGGCTTCTAACGTTTTCCTGTGTCATAACCCGGAGATGATCGATAGACCTCTGAAAAAATTCAAAGAATGCCTTTGTGAAAGCACTCAATGTGGGCTATTTTGTCCAAAAAGAAACTTCCCTAAAAGTTAAGAATGACTGAAAATAAGGAGGGATGTGGGGAGGAACCATAAAGAGCATTTCTGACAGCATTATCGGTGTTCTCCACTGTGAACGAGACGTGTGCGTGAGGCTGTAGGCGGAGGTCTTTATGTGAAAACTAATGGGATCTTTAGGACTAGTGACGTGTGCTCTGTAAGAACTGAACAGTAAATGAGGTTAATGCTACATAGCAGAGGAAAGGCGCAAAGGATGCTGTAGGAGAGATCTGTATGCTAAGCAAATTATCCTTCGGCTATCGTTTGAAATGACCTCTTAATCCTTATTTCAAGTCAGTCTGGCACTAATTGAAATGGCTGTTTCCAGGGCGCCCTATGCTTAACCAAGGGAGTTTTCTTTGAGCTCTCCACCTGCTCACTCTTGCTGTTCATTCAAGTTGGGGTGTCAGGCTCATCATCTTCCACAGGAACGCTGGGTTTGGAGGACACTTTCTCTCCTCATTCCTACCCCTCGCCCACATGTACACCCCCTGTCTCTTCAGAGCAGGGAATTTCCATACAGTTTTACAAGAAAATTGTATTCTGAACATGAACAAAGATTCCAGGAGCCTCTGACTTTTCACGAAGGAAAGAAAATTTTTTTTCATCATGCCTTTTTATAAGGAATCCGTAATATGCAGTCTGATATAGTCTTGGTATGATAGATTTTCGTACACGTTGGGGTTTGACATGGCTGGAGACCCCAGTAATCCTCACTGCCAAGGATAGCGGTGAGCCTTTTCCCATCCCATCTCCAGAATGGTGTGTCTGTCCCTCAGTTTAGTGTAGCAGCTGCAGGAGCAGCTAATATTAATGAAGTTCCTTGGATCGATACCAGTGTGCTACGTAAGAAAGGACTTTATCACCCTGTCCAATCTGAAAATAGAATTCGCACACTGCTGTTTGTTCCTCTCCTTGGATATGATGTAAGCACCGCTTGCATGGCAGCCCGTGTCAGGGTATCGTTATTATACACCTCCTTCCTGAAGGTTGGGACCAGAGGACGATATGGAGCTGTCTGCTCCCAGGCTCATCCTCTACACCCTGACGAGAATCCTGACAGTTAAGCTTGGCCTGGTGTCTTCGCAGGCCTGCTCTCCCTGTGGGAGGCGGTCTCTGTGCGTAGCAGGCTCCATCGTGCGAGGAAGTCTCCTGGTGTATAAAGAGTCCTTGATTTCAAGTTCGAACAGCCTGGGTTTAAATCCTGACACGGCCACTTACTAACCATGGTTTTGTAAAGTTTCTCACTTTCTCTTAATATCTGTTTCTTTGTATGAAAGATAGAGGTGGTGAAATGCACACTGCAAAACCACTGGGAGGGTGAGATGGGGTGTTACGCGCGAAGCACCCAGCATCACAGCGCTGTGCTCCACAGATGGCAGCTAGTGATATTAACAGCATGCTCTTAGCTTGTCCATTAAAAGAAATGTCTTTCGACCCCCTCTTCCGCTGCCAACAACTGCCCTGTTTGCTTGCACCCCTTTTGAGTAGCTCTTGAAACAAGGGCCTATATTCAGTGGCTCCAACCTCCCTCCTTACATTTGCTCCTAAGACCACTCCAGCAGGTTTGGCCCACCTTTCTAACGCTCCGTTTCTTGTCAGGTCACCAGTGGCCAGAGCATTTACCAATGGTGGTGACCAATCAGTGGCATTTGATAGACGAGGTATCTTCTTCCTACTTGATGTGATTTTCCCCTTGGCTTCAGGACAACACACTTCCTTGGCTTCCTCCTGTCTCACTGGCTGCTCCTTCTCTGTTCTGTGGCTGAGGTTCCTGATCCTTAGACATTGTGGGCACCCAGGACTCAGTAATTGTTCCTCTTTTCTATCAATATTTATTCCCTCGATGATCCCATCCAGTACTCTGGCTTTGAATAGCATCTTTGCCGGTGAGTCCCAAATATATATTACTAGCCCTAAACTCCAAATTCCTCATATCCAGCTGCCTCCTGGACTCTCCACTTGAATATCTAGTAGGCATCTCGAGCACTGTATAATAGTCAGGGTTCTCCAGAGAAACAGAACCAATAGGATGGATGAATGTATGCATATATTATAAGGATGATGGATACAGGCAAGTCCCAAGATACCTGCAAGATGAGTCAGCAAACTGGAGACCTAGGAGGGCTGATGGCTTGGTTCCAGTCAGAGGCAGAAGGCCTGAGAACCAGGAGAACCAATGGTTTAGTTCTTGTCTGAAGGCCAGTGGGCTTAAGACCTAGGAAGAGCTGATATTTCAGTCTGAGTGTAAAGGCAGGAAAAAAAAAGCCCATGTCCCAGTTCGAAAGCAGTCAAGCAGGAAGAATGCTGTCTTACTCGAGGGAGAGTCAGCTTTTTGTTCTATTCAGGTCATCAGTGGATTGGATGAGGCCCACCCACATTGGGAAGGGCAGTCTGCTTTACTCAGGCTGCCAATTCAAATGTTAGTTTCATACAATAAAACCCAGAATAGTGTTTGACCAAATACCTGGGGACCCTGTGGCCCAGCCAAACTGACACATAAAATTAATCATCTCACACAGTATGTCCAGAAATTGGACTCCTGATCTTTTGGACAAAAGTTACTCTACCTACACCTTCCCTTGTCGTTGCTTGTCAACTGCATCCTTCCAGTTCGTCTCAAGTCAAAAACCTTGGCGTCATCCTTGACTCTTCTCTTCCGCTCACGCCTCACAGACAACTTGTCAGAAAATTCTGTTTACCTTCAGAACATATCCAGAATTCAACCACAGCTGGCCACTTCCATTGCTAATAGCCTAATGTGAGCCACCATCATTGCTCATGGGGACTATTGTGGACGCCATATTTGAGATTGCTGCCACCAGCACCCTTGCTCTCCTTTGCTGTGATTTTATCCCTAAGCACTCCTCACCTCTTATATACCATATAATTTCCTTATTTGTTCTGACTGTCGTTTTTCTGTCTGCCTCGGGTAGAATGCCTAGAACAGTGCCTGAGATGTAGTATACTTGCAGTAAATGATTTTGGTTGAATTGCCACTGTAGAGATGAGAAAACCGAGGCTTAAAGGAATTGAGTAATTTACCAGGGTGACACCATTATTAGTAGTAAAGCTATTCTAAAACAGTACTTAACAGAGTCACAGGCAAGAAGCGCTGAGGTTAGCTAAGTTTCTGCAAATGATTGTTGGACACCTATTTTCCATTTTTTTATTAAAAGTAGACCATATCCAGATAGCAGTGTCTATAGCCCAGTGCTAATTTACATGATTATGCTTGACCATAGGAAAAGGTTTATTCTCTTATTCTTATCTCATTGCCTTTCAGTCATCTGATAAAATCTCCTTGCTGTGAAATATTTCCACCTTTCAGACACTAATAGATTAACATTGTGTCCCCCATCCTTAAGAAGCCAAGCCAGACGTCACTTACTTATAAGAGCTTTCCTTGTAAGGTAATCCTTTTATCTTCTTGTAATACTTACAGTGGGATTAAATTATTTCACAAGAGCAAAATGGAGTTTTTCTTAACTATATCTTTGTATCATCATCCGCAAATATAAGGTGAGCAGTTACTCTCTGCGGCTCCATGATGGGGCTGGGGAACTAAAGAGGCTTCCAGAAAATTCTGGTCTGTTAGGGGAAGTGTGTATGCATTAGTTGGAATCTTGATTCCACTGCTTTAACAGAGACTAAATAACAGTGGCTTAAAAAAGATAGAAGGATTTCCTTTCACCATCACACCCCCAGCCCGTCTCTCTCTCTCCTCCCCCAGCTGATAAGCAATGAGGAGAGAGAAGGTTGTCTCCCAAGGTTATTTGGGGCCCAACTCCTTCCGCACCATCCCCTATTGTGTTGTTCTCAAGATGGCAGAATTTGGCTCCCACCCCCGCCTATACGTTTCAGGCCCTAGGAAGGGGGGGAGTAGGAACTGTGAGCAAATGGATTCCTTTTAAGGACACGACCCAGAACCTGCACATCTCACTTCTACTCATATCCCATTGGACAGAACTTAGTCACATGAGCGTACTTAAGCCAAGCCAAGAAACACAGTCTGTAGGGCAGCCATATGCCCAGCTTGGGGGATTCGAGTGCTAAAAGGAAGGAGAGATTGACTGTTGGGAGACAAATAAAAGCCCTTGCTTGGGCATATCTGTAAATATTTCTGTCACCAACTAAATAATAAGGTCTTAAAGGGCAGGGCTGAATCGTACGCTCTCAGCACCTTGCACATGGGTATTCAATAAATATTTGTTGATTGGGTGATTTGGTTCATGCACTTTCATCCAAGAGATTTTTGTGGAGAGTTTTTATTATAATGCCCGAAACAAACACTATTCAATCCCAGGGTAAATACTGCAGGGAAATAAATGTCAAAAGGCAACATGGTCATAGATTGGCTCTCTACACTTACGCACCCCTTCAAGCCAAGCTAGAGGGGCCGTCTATTGTAAAACAGATGCAAAAGATAGACTCGGACTACAAAGGACTCATGTTCCAGCTGAGAGGCTGCTTCATTAATGTACCCAGAGATCAAGCGCAAATTTGCTGACCTAATTTTGGGAACAGAAAGCCAGAGGTAAATGTGGTTTCATGGCATACTGCATTCCTTTCTTAATTCATCATGCTTCATGGGAACCAGGATCCCAGACTTCCCCTCCCCCAGATAGCAGTTAAGCTGGTAGAATTGTTCTCTCTAGTCCACAAGGAGATGAAAACGGATCCTGCTGGGGGAAGTAAATAGAGCAGCAGTAAAGTGCTCTCTCCCCCTGAATCTGAACATCTGTTCAAACTTTTCACAGCTCCCATGAGGAAGGGGACAAAACACAAGGCTTCGAGCTATCAAGGAAAAACCTCATCTCCTAGCACTCTGCTAACGATTTATACTCATTTGACCTGAACTGGGCTGGGTTTATCTCTATGATGCCTTTGAAGGAAGGCCAAGCTGGGTAAATAAATAGGGTCAACAATAGGATAAGGGGTGATGTTTATCATATTCATGAGAGCAAACATTTGCAGGAGTTAAGTTCATGAACGGCTGGATTTAAATGACTGCTGTTTATGCCAAATGAGACACAGATTCAGTAGCAGAGGGCACAACCACACCTCAGCGTGAAGCTTACAGTTAACATAAAGTTGAGTTGCTCTGTGGGCTTGAAAAAAACAGTCTATGCTCTGCGGTTTTGGAATTTCACTGATGCACACTGGCCTTTCTTCATTTATCTGAATTAGCAAGAAGTAGACTGCATCTGGTTAAGTTACCCAGACGCTCTCCTGGAACCTCAGCTACCCTTAATCTGTTTGTCAGTTTGCATTTTAGGATGTTAGTTTAGTTTTAGGATGAATGGAGGTCCCGTCCCCCTTGTCTCGTCATCTACCCTTCCCAGAATATTTAGCAGTATGGCCTTTGGCCAGTTCTTCTCTTCTGCTAGCGTAGAAGGTTCCAAGTGCCTGGCTGGTCGGCTGGGCCCCCAGCTGGCTCTGTTTCCAGCTGCTTCAGGGCCCACTGGCCAGGAGGGAAAGCCGCAGTAATAAGCATTGTAAAACTAAAGTCGGTTGCTAGCCAGGCCAGCCAAGCAGCGTGGGAGGAGTGGAAAATCCAGGCTACATGTTCTTGTCATCACAAATTGTCAGTATCTGAGGTGTTCCACTGGGAGAAATGGGATGAGATGTTCTCTAACCAGACCTAATGTGTGTATTATCAGTCGGTAGCTCTTGGAGAATCATGTCAGGGCCAGGCTAAGGGGACTGAAGCCATAACCTTGGGTCAGCTTGTTCATGGGCCACCATCTTGACTAACTTCTTGAGGTCTAGTATGGCCTTGGAAATTCAGTATCAGAATGCAGGAATGGTTGCCCTTTATTGAATTACTAAAGGAGAGTAAGTATTGGGAACTGTTTAATCAGGGACCAGGCCACCCTCTCTCCTCTGATGTGGCCTACTGATGATACATTTTTATCCAGCATTCTGAGTGTCAGATGTTGCTGCCCAAGTCAAGCTTTGGGGGTAGCTGTACATTTTCACATCTTTCCATACAAGGGAAGGAAATAATAGTGGCTGTAACTCCTGGAAATTCAGTTGGGTGACCTGAAACTTTGATGACTTTTTCTGGTCTTCTAGGGGATGTATGTTTAGCTCCCCACTTCTTGCTCTCCAGAACTCTTTGTCTCATGGTTGAATTGAAATAAGAGTAGAAAAGAAAACATTGTTGTCCCTCACTGAGACTAGGCAGGTACCTGGTATTTTCTCAAGACCTACCTGGAATTCAGATGAGAGCTCCTTGGGGTGGGGGGGTGGGGGTGGGAATGGCATGTTGTCTTAATTTTACTACTTACAATTTCTCCTATGTACCAGGGATTAAAGCCAAGTCTCTCCCCCCACTACTCCTTCACTTCCTGCTTCCTCCCCTGCCCTTTCCTCTCTCCCTCAGTTTCCTTGTCTTTAAAGACTCTGACAACCTTTCTGGCATGTTGCCTAGGCTTTCCAGCGAGAATCTTTATAAAAATTCCTTCTAGTCATTGGCATGGAAGCACTGTGTAAATCAGCAAGACACTTTGTTGTAAAACTTTCTCATTATCAACATTCACTACTGTTTCGTTTTATGAATGCTTCTTTGTCTTCCAAAAAGCATTTCAGAATAAGCAATGCTGTTACTGAAAACGTGGGTGGTTTCTGCTTGTATGCTTGGTCGAATTGCAGATGGTTGCCGTGAACATTACAACGCCAGGTTCCTATAGGTGAGGTACAAATGTGTATGAAGTAGGTAAGAGGTGGAAGAGGAGATTCAGCCGCCTTCTTATCCAGCGAGTCACTGGATTTATTCTTTCGAGGTAAAAGAGCTCTGAGACCTACGTGTGGCTCAACTACCCGATTTAATTGGGGCAGAGCTTTTTCCTATTATTGGATGCACAGATTCAAATTCAATTACCAAAAGAAAAAGTGTGTTGCACACCCTGTGTGCCAGCACTACGCTGAGCACTAGAGATACGCAGATCTGTAAGGACCAGCCTTGCTGTTGCGGTGTTCATAATTCCTCCAGGGAACTTTCATCTGTCAACAGCAGCTCTCTTGTAAGGTAGTAAGCACAGTTGCAAAGATACGTGCTAGAGACACGTGGTGAGGGATGCGGTGGGGTGGAGTGAGGGCGTTGTCACATACCTGGTGGGTAAGAGCACCTGGTCTTTGATAGCAGACGTATGGGGTTAAATCCTGGATCTGTCCTTATTAACTGGGTAAACAAGTTAGTCAGTGAATTAATACCTAACTTTCACTGTTATTATTGGGATTAAAAGGAATACTGGAATGGTGTATAATGTCCTCCAGATAGCGTCTGACACCTAGAACATGCTCCATGAATGATCGTTTGTAACTGAAGAGTAATCAGTTGATTTGGGTTTTATTGGGTAGACATCTGGGCAGTATGAGGAAGGGTAGTGGGGCTGAGACCACAGCAGGAGACACTATGGTGAGGCAAGAGCTCAGGGCCACATGAGAAGAGCCTGCCCCTCTCTAGGGTTGGGGCAGGAGTGAGTGGAGAGAGGGTCAAGAGCTTTAGAAAAGACAGGTTGGGACCAGATTGTGAAGTGATTTGTAATGTCAAACTGAAGGATTAGACTTGACATTAAAGACAGTGGGGTGTTATTGGTGTTTGCAAGCAAGAAGGCAGCATAGAGATGTGAGTTTTAGAAAGTAGCTTTTCTGATAGCCATATGGGGAATAGTCTAGAGGGGAAACTACTTAGGAAATGAATACACTAGTGCAAGGAAGAGTTGACGTTCTCGTTCACTCTGCCGGTACTCGGTGAAAGCCTGTGCATCTGAGCATTTTGCTGAGAACCAATGAAGGCAGAGTGCAGGCAAAGGATGGAATAAGGAGAAACAATGCTGTACATTTTTCCGAGATAAAATTGATAAAAACTGGTGACTGTCTGGAAGTGGAGGTGATGGAGAATGACAAGTGAGAAATAATTTCATGGGAAAGTGAGACCTTTCAGACCATTGGAATTCAAAATACTTCATCAGCGACAGGAAAGAAAGAAAGAAAGAAAGACAGCCATTTCTCTTCTTGCCTTTCTCCTCCACTGCATCATATTCTCTGGGAAAAGAAATCACAGGGCCAGTAATGGCAAGCACTCTCTGAGCAGTTGGTCCAGCAGCCTTCGGGGGTGAAATCATGCTCTGTATTATCTTCCAGAGAGATAATGAAAATTGAGTGAACAGTGAGAAAGTAATGAACAGCTTTGGACAATATTCTCATGGTACCTTGAATGTTCAACTAATTTTCTTTTTAAAAGAGAGACCAGCACTTGACTTTGGAAAGTTGTTTCTCCCGTCAAAGTGGAAATGTTATGAGAGGCGATATTAGGTAATGGAAAACATGAGGTTATCTGATGAGAGGCTGAGGATGGGATCCAAAGGCCATCTTAGGTAAACAGTAGGAGTGAGTGGTGATATGTAAATATTTACATGAAACCCAAGAGGAAACAAGGAGAGGAAAACGAATTACAGCATGAGATGGCTTCTGCTTATTGGAAAGATGTTCGTGAAGGAATAGCAAAATCTTCAAAAGAAGACAGAGACGTATGAATCAATTGCCTTTGACTTTGTTAATTCTTCCAGAAGTTACTAGCAGCACCCTTATTGGAAAGACAGCTGTGTGGCAGGATTCATCGCCATGGGTAAATAAGAGTCAATAACTTACATATTAAATAGTAGAGATTCTAATGGGATACAGTTAATAATCATGAAAGAAAACACACTTTGTATAGTGTGTGTTTGAGCCAGATTCTTACCAGAATAATCTCATCCAGCCAGATTCTCGTCAGATGCATTTGTAACTAGTGAGAATTATTCTACAAACTGGGGTTCAAGTGAAATTGCATTCCTCCTAATTTTTACTTAAATCTTTGGAACTCTCATGCACCCCACTCTATTAGCAGGCAGGCCAATGTGTCTCTCTTGATCTGAGCCCTTCTCTTAATTGTTCAGCAGTCTCTAGGGCTCATTCAGTCCAACAACAGCCCTTGACTTTCACATGCCTCGCCTAGATTGCTGAGGTCTCATTGGTCCACCACGTACTTGCTTCTCACTGTCGCTCAGCGGTGATGTTGAAAACTGGCCCCATGCAGTCTGACAGTCATTGCTGTCCATTGCTGCAGGGAATCCTAGCTGGTCCTGTTGGTCCCTTAGACCAAGAGGGTATCCCAACCAAGAGGGTTCACCTATGCAGCCACTTCTCAGAACACAGCTCAGCCCCAGTTGTGCTGAGTCAATGCCTCTTAAGCATCTGCCACCTCATGGGATCTTTTCCCCGAGGTCTTTCACCCAAATAGTGGACCTGATTTTCTGTTAAGTCCTCAGAATGAAAGATCCTGAAACACTTCTTTCCATAGACAGTAGGGCCACTAGCCCTGCATTTATACTCATAAATGAGGCCACTTCTGATCTGATTTTTCCATTTGTGTTATTAAAAAAGAGGGGGAACAAAAAGCTAATCTCTGACAGGTCCCTTCTGATAAGACACCTCAATATGTATAGTGTGTTTAGGAATTATTTTGCTTTTATTCTCCCCATATCAGTCATAATTCCAGAATTCAAAGTAGTTCGAGCTGAGCTCACAATGGCATTAATCCATTGGGAATCTCTTGATGCTACTACTGTACATTTTCACTGGTTAAAACAATAACAGCAACAACTCTGGTTTACCATGTAGCCCTACATTCCCAAGACATATACATATACTTACACACAACATAGAGGCCAAAAGGTACATGTTTAGCCACAAAAGGTTTGTTTCTTCCTCTTTTGCTGTTTACAAGGGCGTGTTGATCCTCAGTTGAAAGGGATTTCAGCCAAGAATAGCAGCTAGACAGTAATGTATTTCCCTAGCTTTTCAAAACCTGTTACCTCGTTTCTGCCAGCAAGACTTAGGATGTGAGGTACAGTCTAGAAAGTGGCTGCTGGAAGGGAAACCAGTAAAACAAAGGAAAAGAGATTTTTGAGAGAAAGGAGAGTATGGGGTGAATGGTAGACAAAAGAGGTGGTGAAGTTTGGTAGGCACTGTGCTTGAAAGCTCTCTGTGTTCCACTGTTAAATATGAACCTTGATGGCTGTTGGATTCATCTTTATCCAGAGGCAGCTGTGCCGGGCATTGTTGACAGAGCATAGCTGGAGAGGACAAACCAAGCTCTTATTTACCATGATTAAGGTGACCATTCAATTTATTGTTCAAACAGGAATATTTTGGAGTGTATTAATATTGCTCTATTACTAATAAAGCCAGGGTAACCAGTGTAAACCAGGACATTGTAGGTACACCAGGAGTCATGGTCATCCTAACCATGATAGATCTATAATTTGAAGACACTATATTTAAAAATCGAGCTATTAACTGTGAAAAATACATTGTCTTGATTGCTGTGGGAGCTACAAAAAAGCCGTGCCACTTCCAGGAATTGACAATCCGGTCGCAGAGAAAAGACTCATATGCAAAGAAATTGCCAGGGATCATTCAAGGTGATGTCTAACCAAGTGCCAAAGAAATGATAGTCATAGGATGTGGTAGGAAGGGCAATGGCCTTGAGGGTAGAAGACTGGCATCAAGTCATGGATCTGTCTTTAGCTGGATGACATTATGCAAGGTACTTCATCTCCTTGAGCATCCCTTCATTCATTCATTCATTCAGTAAACGGAGGGACTTGCTCTGTGCCATGGTGTCATGGTGATAAAGAGCATAACCTTTACAGAGAGACATACTTGGGGTCAAGTTGTGGCTCTGTCACCAACACTGAGACTTGAACTTACCATTTAACCCCTCTGAGCTACAGTTTTTTCATCTGTTATGTGGTGGTAATAATAACCCAACTCACAGAGCTGCTTTAAGCTCCTGCAAATGAGGAAATGAAGTCAGATTTTGTATATGAAATACTGAACAGTTTCTAGCACATAGCAAAGCTCAAGAATTGATAGCAGTTATTATTATTCCAGGTACTGTACTAGTTGCTGGGAATGCACAGGAGAATGGGGGAGAGGGATACTGTGCAGGTGAAAGTAGACAATAGTATCTGCCTAAACACCTCCCTGGGCTGTTAAGAGGATTCCATGAAGACATCAGGTGAAAGAGCTTCACATACTATATAACATGCTGAACAAAAGAAAGCTATTATGCTTGTTACCAGTGGTTGGGGCATTGTCTAGATTCTTCCCTTTTCCTACCTGTTAAGAAACTCTTACTTGCAAGTAAGAGATAACCCCACAGGTCTTAAATAATCCATACAAACATTCTCTCACAAAACAAGATGTCCAGAGGTGGAGTGTTTCCAAGATTGGTTAATTCCGTGGTTTGATAATGGCATCAAGAGTCCATATTTCCACTCTGTCATTCTCAGATGTTGGTGGACTCACTTCAGGATGACGTTGGCTGCCGTAGGCCAGGCATTACCTTCTCACCACACACTAGAGACAGCAAGAGGCTATCTCTTCCCTGTATCTTTTCTTAATATCTAAGAAGCCCTTCTCAGAGTCCCACCTTGCTGTCTACCCAGTAAGCCTCACTGGCTAAAACTGGATTCCGTGTTCCTTTCTAAGCCAGTCAATGATAAGATAAAATTATTATAATTGGCTTATGCTAATCAAGATTCACCCTCCTGGGGCTGGGAAGCCTCTCATCTCCCCGCCCCTGCCCCTGCCTCCAAAAAAAACAAAAAAACCTCAATCCTCCTATTGCATCTCCTCCTATTGCAAACTCCTATTCATCCTATTGCAGAGGATGCAGGGCACCTGAACAGAATCAATTTCTTGTTAACAGGGAAGGAAAGAGAAATGGCTGCTGGGTAAACATGTACAGTGTCTTCTACTCTATTTCTAGTCAGCCGCCGTGTCTCCTAATTCCACCTCCAAAAGCTCTCTTAAATCCACCCTGGCCTTTGCCTGCCTTCCCAACTCTCTTGCCTAGACTCTTGATTCCTTCTGTCCTTTTCCCAGCCATCCAGTCAGCTCTTCATATAATGCAAGTCTGAGTATAGCATTTCCTAACTTAAAGACCTCTCAAGACTCAACTCAGGTGCAACCACCTCTTTGAAGATGCCCCAGATGTTTTATTTATGGCTCTTTAGAGCCCTGCTGAGGGACAGTCTTGCTTTTGAGCTATTTGTATATTTTCTATACCTCCCAATTTCCTCTCTGTCCAATATAGTAGCATTAGCCACGTGTGACTCTTGACCATCTGAAATTTGACTGGCCCAAACTGAGATGTGTTGTTGGTGCAAAATACACTTTGAATTTCAAAGATTTAGAACAAATAAAAGGAGGAATGCAAAGTATTTAATAATTTTAAAATCGATTACATGTTAAAATGATCATTTCAAATGTGTTGGCTACATTTTGGTTAAATGAAATGTTATTTAAATTTATTTCACCTGTTTCTTTTTCATTTTTAACGTGATGACTAGAATTTTTAAAATTCCCTGCATGGTTCCTATTTGGAGCCCACGTCACATGTCTGTGCACTAGACTGTTAGCTCTTACAGAGTAGGGGCTGCATCTTCTTGATCTATTATGCATCGTGTAGCTCCCTTTCCCCACCTCGGGGTCCATCAGAGTTAGAATCTAGTCAAAACACATTACTTGGTTAAAATAAAGTGTAAGATAACTCCATTCGGAAATGAAAGTACACAGGATGATTTATCTGACTACTGCCTCTGGATTTTTGATGCATGGGTTTCTTTTCTGTGTTCTAACTAGTCTGAAGCTTCTTTTTAAGTTTACCAGGTTTGGAAATCACTGTTTGTTGTGGTTACTTCCGAGCACTGAGTTTTTATGAAATCATCCAGATTGAAAGAGGAGAAACTAGAATTGAAAGATTTTGATTAGGTTTGCTTCTCTTTGTTAGTTTTCATTCTGTCTTATTAGACCTTCCTCGACAAATTATATTTTACACTTTAGAGGTAGTGGTGTCTCCATGACTACAACCTCCAGAATATTTTCTTTACTTTTACAGTCATTATTAGGAATAAAGATGCAGATATAAATTATGCACTTTCTATTCAACTCCGCTAAATTACAGCTGGCATTTTTTTTTCATGGATAAAGAATTATATATACATATTTTATCATTTATTGTATTCTTAGCCAGGATTTTTTAGAAGGCCAAGAAATTAACATAACCCAGAAAATATTTAGCAGGAAATCTGTTTATAATGCTACAATGAAGTCAGAAACTTTTTTATATTTCATGAGCAGAAATGAGGGAATTCAATTTTATAGTTATGGTAGCCCCAAAATGCCATTGTTTGAGGAACATCTTCTTTTTTAGAAATGTCTGGAGAATTTATAGCTCTAATTTGGAAATAAATAATATCTATGGTCATAAATCATGTGCTGAAGACAACAGGCTTACTTGGTTACTGTTTGGTCAAAGGGCTGAGGGGCCTTTGGAAGCAGAGTCCTCTGCCCCTCCCTGTCTCTGGGGCGTGTTAATCCTCCTGCATGAACAGAAACAATCGCGGAGTCCATTATTTTGTCAGTTAACACTGCTTTAGTAAGTGCCCTTTGCCAGGTCTTGTGAAGACCATTGTTTCCTCTGGCTTTGATCTTTCTTGATCACTCAGAAAAGCTCTGCCCCAGTGACATCTAGATGCCGGGAAGCGGATTGGAATTCTGGGACTCTCCCTTTCCATGGAATTGTTATCCCAAGACTGCTTGGTGGTTCCTTCCTTCCTTCCTTCCTTCCTTCCTTCCTTCCCTCCCTCCCTCCCTCCCTCCCTCCCTCCTTCCTTCCTTCCCTCCTTCCTTCTTTCCTTCCTTCCTTCCTTCCCTCCCTCCCTCCCTCCCTCCCTCCTTCCTTCCTTCCCTCCTTCCTTCTTTCCTTCCTTCCTTCCTTCCTTCCTTCCTTCCTTCCTTCTTCCCTCTCCCTCTCTCTCTCTCCCCCTCCCTCCCTCCCTCCCTTTCTTCCTTTCTTTCTTTCTTTCTTTCATGGTAAAATATACATAACATCAAATTAACCACTTTATAACCATTTTTAGGTGCAAATTTTGGTGGCATTAAGTACATTGACAATATGGTGTAACCATGGCCGCTATCCATCCAGAACTTCATTGCCCTAAACAGAAACGCTATACACAGTAAGCACTAATTCCTCGCTCACCTCCTTTCTCCTTGCCCAGCAACCTCTATTCTACTTTCTATCTCTGGAAATTCACCTGTTCTGGGTACTCATATAAGTGGAATCATGCAAATTTGTCCCTTTGTCTCTGGCTTCTTTTATTTAGCATAATGTCTTTAAGGTTCATCCATGGTATAGCAGGCTGAATAATATTCCATTGCATGTATACAGCATATCTTATTTATCCATTGATCTGATGATGGACATTTGCATTGTTTCTACCTTTGGGCTTTGTGTAGTTTTTAATAGAGCATAGAAACATGTGATGGCACTCTGGCCTTTTCTGCATTTAGATCTGTTTCTGATGAAATAAAGAAACCTAGATGTTATCACCCTAAAAAAGTCTGACTACCTGCTGACAAAGAGAGCCTGCTAGTATGGGAAGGTGTCATCGAGTGGAGACACCTTTACAGTTCATATTATTTCTCAGAGTCAAGTGCAGACACCTCCCAGGAAAGACAGCCCTGCCTCATTGCCTGGTAGAGACGAGATGCAGGGGCTGCCCACTTCCCACCAGCCACTTCCAGGCGGGAAGGGTCGCTGAGGGTGTGTTGGAAAGCTCCAGCCAAGTGCTGTCTGGTTGCTATTGCAGGAAAGGGGATTTTTCAAAGGAGAGTGGAAGTGTCCCTGTCTCTGGAATTGAAGCAGCTCGGAGGAGGATTTTGCATAGCCTTCTTTTAGGAGAGTGGGCTTCCTTCTGGTGTGTGCTGGCTGCCGTTTTATTCCAAGAGATAGTTGATGTTGTAGCCAAAGACCGGGAAATATCCACATCTTGCCCTTGCAATCCCCTCTCCTCCCCCTTGGGGTTTCCCTGGGAGCTGTTAATACACAGACCTCAAGGAATCAAAATGCCTCTTATCATTAGCCAGACAAGCAGGGCAGGCCTCTCTGGTGATCGGGTCGGAGTGGAAGGCTCAAGGCCCAAGTGAGGCCTCCTCCACCCTCTCGGCTCAAATCTCAGTGTCCCCACCATCCAGCTGCTAAGCCGGGAGGGATAGTCTCTGTACTACGAGTAAGCAGAAGGGATGAGGGAGAAAGTGCCAGAGATCTCTGCTTATCTCTGGAGCCAGGCCAAAACAAGAAGCAGGGGGAAGGCATTGGACCTCAGCAAACTGCAGTCCTTGCTTTTGGCAAATTAGTAGCCTGGAAACTTAAACAGTGACATAAGTGCTTCTTGGGGAGGGACCCGAATAGAGGCAGAGGGAGGGCAAATTTTCCTCGTCCCTCTGTATATGTAAAGACCCTTTATGTATGTTTCTTTTATAACGGCATGTGTACCGCACACTCGTCATTATTGCTCTTTTGCTGGAGGCAATGCCGAGGCTCTGAGACTGTACATAAATGGCCTGCCATACAGCTGGGTGGCAGAGCAGGATTTGGACCCAGATCTGTTGGACACCATGGTCTGTGATCGAACAGTTATTCCATAATATTCCTTTTTTTCAAACTTGGCTCCAGAAAGAGTTCCACAAGGCCCTGCAGCACTTGCCCCCATCAGCCCTCTTCCGGGTCCTGTTCAGTGGGGAGAATGGACTCCTGTGACAGGTCTCTTCCAGTAATTCGTTTTGGTTCTTTGGGGAGACATTTCTGACCATGGAGACCATCCATTCTGCAGAGCCGTTTATGAATCCTAATCTAGAAACAATTGAAGTGATTATAACATGAAAATTGTTTTAAAAGAAAAAGACAAATGACCTTATTTCAGAATAATGTAATTATTTTAAGGGCTTGTTTCTCCTCAGCAGTCAAAGCCTGGTTAGAAATAATTGTTACAGAGCAAAACAGTAGCTTTGAAAAGTCTTACTGAGGAGATTATAAGGGCAAAGGGAGGTAAACCCACACCGCTGACAAATGCTGCTACACGATTACGTTGACGCCTGGTGTGCAGAACACACACACGAGCACATGCGCGTGTGCACACACTTCAGGGTGAAAGCAGCAGAAGAGACCACACCCACCTTACACAATGATTATACTGTGACACCAACAAGTCTCACATGCTCTCTGGCTTTGAAAGAGCCTTACCCGTTCTGTCCTCCAGGTTCACTTCTCTTAACCCCCATACTTTTACGGTTGTATCAGCACAGAGACTGCATAATGGACTGGTTAAGAACATGAGTTCTGGAGCTATGGCCCTCCATCTTAATCCTGGCTCCACCACTTATCCACTTGTTAGATGTGTGGTCTTGAATAACTCACTTAACCTCTCTGTGTTTCAGTATCTTCACCTGTAAAATGAGGAGGATAGTGGGACCTCCTTCAGAGTGTTGTTCTGGGTATCAAATGAGTTAGTGTCTAATAGGGAGTGCTCTATAGAAATATGGTAAATAACAGAAAAATCACAGCAGCCAACCAGAGTGAGTGAGATAGAAGGCAGACGGGGAAACGTTTTTTGTTTGTTTGTTTGTTCGTTTTTAGTAAACTACCTCATATTCACAAAGGCCCACACACTCAGACTTCTGTCATTATTGTCTCCAGTCAAGTTTACACATTAACTCACAGAGTTAGACTGATGAGATTGATGGGTGGGAAGTTCATTATGCCACTTTAATTGAGTCCCTGGACCACAGCATCTGTGATGCACTATGACTTAATATTCTTTATGAATCCTGTAATTCACTTCTAAATAGCATAATTTAAAGTGCTTTGAATTTTTACATGTATTATAAAAGCATAATTTGCTAAACATCAATACTTAAGAGTACATCACAATGTTTGGAAGTCTGTTTTGGCATTTCTTCACTTTTTTACAAGCCATTGGGACACACAAAAAAGGAAGTTGACCAGACCTCCTTCACACTCTGGGGTCAAACCCATGCCTTTCGGGTATTTCATGAAATGAACATCTCATTTCATTGGAGGAGGAAGCTGGGAGTTGCTGGTGGCAAGTCCTTCAAATCAGAGCTTTTTTCATACAACTATTAGTGTATAGCCATTTTCCCCCAAGCCCAGTGGGAATAGGGGCCCCTGGAAAATAGACTTAAGGAGGAAGAAATAATCTACATGGCTGTAGAACTGCGGTTGTTTCCCTGGTGTCCCAGTTAGGACACTTCCAGGTGTGAGGCTCAAAATCTCCAACCGTGACTTGCCACGGGGAAAATTTATTAGCTCACAGCACTGAAAGTTTCGGGCAACAGCCCAATGAGTGGCTCAGTAATGTCATCAAGGATTTTTCTCTTTTCTCATATCCTCAGTATCACATCATCTTAATGTTTTATGGTCACAAGATGACCACAGCAGATTGAACCATCACATGGAACTGTGGGAAAAGGCTGTTTCTTTTCCTGTGCTCCCGTTTTATCAGCAAGGAAAGCCTCTCCTCAAGGCCTCTAGCAGCCTTCCACTCAACATTTCATTGGCCAAAACTGAGGCTCAAGCCTTGCTCAAATCATTTCTGTACAAGAGGAATACAACCACCATCGTTGGCTTAGACTAGTCAGAGTTTGTCCAAGTTACAGTGGGGAGGAGGAGGTATCAGAACTACACCAAGGCTTTGCTGGTGTGGAAGAGGGAAAGAGCTGCTGGTGTGCCTCCACCAGTACATGCCTCAGTGGCTTGCAGAAGTAGAGGCGTCTAAACGGTGCTTCTTGCTGAATCCTGTTGGAACAACTTCAGTTGGATATTGTAGAGGTGGCTGCTTTGGGTGCTGTGTTAGTCTTGACTTAATTGAGGTTGAGTCGTGTCTATTCCTCAGCACAGTATTCATTGTCTTCAAATGGATCTCCTATCCCATTAACACCCACTGGAATGACGGGAACTACTCTACAGCCAGGTTGGAGTTCCATCAGGGGGTCATAGCATCTCAGATTTGGCATGTTTGGGTGGGATTTTAGGAAAGATCAAGTGAGAAATGAATGGTAGCTAACAACAAGGTAGTCATTATGTTCAAAGATTTATCTAAATTAATAATTTATCTAAATAAATAAATTAGATTGAAGATGTAATGTAATGTGAAAATTACATTAAAGAGGTACATGATGATGACAGTTTGGGGTATTGGTTTTGGTGGATGAAAGAGGACAGTGACGTCCACCTAGCAGAGGTTCAGGAAAAATACTGTGCTTTGCATTTGAAGACCTGAATTTCAGATCTCATCACAAGAATCTGAATCCTCATGAGCTGTTTGAAGGTTTGCCTTGAGTGTCTTCTTGTGTTTGCATCCTGCAGAGGCTGAAATGAACACGTAATAACACTAACATACTTATAAGCATCACAAGTTTTATTCTTGTTGCTGTTGCTATTATTAACGTTCGTATTGCACTGGATAATTTACACAATATTTTTACGCACAGTACCTCACTGGATCCATACCTTATAAGATATTATTGTCATGCCCGTTTCACCCATGCAAAATGGAGGCTCAACAGGTTAAATGCCTTGCCCGGGGTCACTTAACTGCAAAGGGACAGAGCAGGAAATCTAATTCAGATCTTTGACCTCAAAGTCCATGTTCATTCCTTACCATCATGCAACCTCATTGCGTGTTAGTGTTTCTGAACTAATTTCATCTTGTCTTAGGAAACCTGAAGTTTCTCTGGATTTCTGGCTCAATGACTTTCCCTCTCTGAGCCTCGATTTCCTTACCTATAAAGTGGGGATCATAATAGTTTGCAGAGTTATTGCGGAGGATTAAGTAAAATAATGGATGTGAAAGTGCTTCGTAAAACTGTCAAGCATTATACAAGTGAAGGTTATTCTTCATCGCTAGCTGCTGTTCTTTAAATATGACACAGTGCTGCGTAATGATAAAAGCAGATCCTGGGAGTCTGGGGATTCAAATCAGCCTCCACCGTTTACTATCTGCCTGATCTGGGAGAAATTATTTAATCTCCTTAAACCGAGTGTCCTCATCTGTGAAATGGGTGCGTTGTTCCCCCCTCATAAGATTGTTATAGAGATTAAATGAAGTAATGTACTTTTAGCATACTGTGGACATGTGACCATAACGATGTGGGAGTGATCATTGGCCTGGGGACACTAAGAAGAGGCCCTCGATGAGTTGGAGATTGATCACATAGCAGGTGATTGTGATAATCCCAAAGAGCAAGGGAAGAACAGACTTAGGAAGACAGGGCCTACTCACTAACTACACTATGATATCACTTTGTAATTAAGTCTTTCCCCACAGAAGAATTGTTTTAACTGAGTCCTGGCTATAAAAGATTCTAATTAGCTCCAGCCACTACACAGTGCATAGAAAGACTGCTGTGCTGTATTCTCTGATTTCCGTAGATCTGATTTTGTACGTTGAAAGAAAACTTGACTCACATGAGTCAGGCTGTGAGATGAAAAGAAAATATTCTGTTGACTGAATTGTCTTCCCCTAAATTTCGGTGACCAAATTTCAAAGTCCATTTCTACATAATTGGAACTGCTGTTTGCTAGCGCGTGACGAGTGAGCATCACAAGTCTTGCTTTATGTGTGTTTTATGCAATATGGAACAGGCTGAAATGGTGAAGTGGATTTAATCAGAAGGAAGGCAACCGAGTTCTTTGGAGTCAGTGGTGGGGCATTCGTAGTGGAGTCATGAGATGTCCTCTTTTCTACAAATACTAAATTTTACTTTGATCGTTTAAGTTAGGACTTCTCAGCCTGGGTATGGGGCCCACGGGTGAGCTATGGGTGGGGTGGTATTGATCCCTCA
The DNA here is from genome assembly GCF_951394435.1 of Stenella coeruleoalba. NCBI lineage: Eukaryota > Metazoa > Chordata > Mammalia > Artiodactyla > Delphinidae > Stenella > Stenella coeruleoalba. Next base: position 34,194,126 of record NC_137163.1, read on the forward strand.
GCCCTCTGGGTGGCACAGGCACCTAGGCCACCCTCCCCAGGGTGCAGCGAAAATAGCGTCATCTTCCACAGGTGCTATGAGACATTACAGGACAGGAGACACTGCTGTGTCCTGCCTCCACAATAGGGACACGTGGTTAGTAGAACTTCCCACAGGTAGTGTCTTTCCTGAGCTTGACCTTAACAATGAAGATACGTGGTAGGTAAACTAGGAGGAAACAGGATCCCTGCTCAGCCTGAAACTTTGACCCTAAGATTTTTAAACCTTGATAGGGAGAAGCTTTTTTTAAAAAGTCACTTTAAAGTCTGCAAGCACACTCTGTCTTGCTAGCCTTGGAGCGTCTCTGTTACTTTGGGGTTGTTTCTGTGACCATGAAAAACACCCAAGTGAGGTTTGAATTATGCAAACGTAAATCCGTGATGATTCTCTTTGGAAATGGAATTGTTTAAAATGCTCCAGTTTCAAAAAGCTAACTTTTTTTTGGCTGTGGGAAGAGGTGGTGGTAAGAGATATTCTGCTGGCAAAGCAGAGCTAGGATTCCAGTTGAGGTCTAAGTAAACGTAGCTCACAACTGCCGTCTGCACTGCTTGCAGCAGGTGAACACTGGTGGGATGAGGTGAGCATGGCAGAAGACCCTGAACGCCAAGGATGGTGGGAGTTGAGGAAGGGAGAAAGGGGACATGGAAGTGGAGTGGTGGTTCAGGGACTGAGCCTTGCCGGGTCTTTGATCCTTCCACCAACAAACTGTATTCTCCTTGGAAGACATATGGGTACTTCTTCCAAGTCAATGCCACGTGCTCTTTGCATTTCAGTCTTTCTGCCTTCTCTCGGGAGTTAAGTGAGGACACACGCTCCACGCCACCTCTGTGATTTCCCATCCAACACCTCATTCCAAGGGGTCCTTTCCCACTTACTGTTGTTATTCCTAGAGTTGGAGGGAACCTCTGTTCACCCCACTTGCATTCCCACCCAAGGAGAGAGGAGCAGATTTCACACAAAACTTGGTCTCGAGATGCTTGTCCAGAGCTTTACCTTTAGCTGCATCCTCAGGGTGTTTTTATAATTCGAATCTGATATGATGTCCTCACAAATCCAAGAAGAGATTAGTTTATTGTCATCCTGTTTCTTCTGGTATCTGTGACTAATGAAAACAGCCTCGGGATTTGTAGTGTTACTCACAGCACAGTGTTTTTTGAGGGAGTCAGAGGAATGAGGGGCAGGGAAGTTTCAAGAGAAAAGCATCACTTTCTCTTTGTCTCACCTGTATCCACTTCCCATGTGACCACAGAGCCACCTTTACCTCTTTTCATGGGTAGGGTTATAGGCAAAATTCAGTCATTCTGAATACTTCTTAACCCAATCACACAGTGAAAAGAACACCTACCCTCATTGTTTATGTGTGATACGTGATTACCTTGTTTAGATTATGCTCCTTGAGTATAGAGACCATGTCTTTTATGTGAAATCATAGTCTATCTGGTTTACCAGCTGACCAGTCTCCCTGCCATTTCATCCTATATAATAATTATTTGAATCCACTGTCTTGGACAGTCCCAGGCGCATAGCGCACTCTCAGGAAATTCTTGTGAAGTAATTCAAAAGGAATTGGGATCTCCTTGAGTAAAGACATTACTCCAAGCTTTTCCTGTATACACAGCTCACAATTTTATTCTAGGAATAGTGTTCGTTCTAACTTCTCAATTGCATTATTTGATCTATTGGGGATAAATTTAAACATTTAAAAGTATACCTTTTAATGCATATTTAAGATTCTTGTAATCTAAATGAAAGAAATGATTTAAACTACATGCATACCACTGTTGAAATTTAGATGTTTGAAATGCTGGAGAGGGTGTGGAGAAAAAGGAACCCTCTTGCACTGTTGGTGGGAATGTAAATTGATACAGCCACTATGGAGAACAGTATGGAGGTTCCCTAAAAAACTAAAAATAGAATTACCATGTGACCCAGCAATCCCACTACTGGGCATATATCCAGAGAAAACCATAATTCAAAAAGATACATGCACCCCAATGTTCATTGCAGCACTATTTACAATAGCCAGGTCATGGAAGCAACCTAAATGCCCATCGACAGATGAATGGATAAAGAAGATGTGATATATATATGCAATGGAATATTACTCAGCCATAAAAAGGAACGATATTGGGTCATTTGTAGAGACGTGGATGGATCTAGATACTGTCATACAGAGTGAAGTAGGTCAGAAAGAGAAAAACAAATATCATATGTTAATGCATATATGTGAACCTAGAAAAATGGTACAGATGAACCAGTTTGCAGGGCAGAAATTGAGACACAGATGTAAACAAACATATGGACACCAAGGGGGGAAGCGGCAGGGGGGTGGGGGGGTGGTTGTGAGATGAATTGGGCGATTGGGATTGACATGTATACACTAATGTGTATAAAATAGATGACTAATAAGAAACTGCAGTATAAAAAAATAAGTAAAATTCAAAATCCAAAAGAAAAAACATTTAGATGTTTGTCTTTTTTATTTTAAAGTGGATCCAACTCAGTTTTGATTACTGAAGTGTGTTAATTCTAATGCTTTTACTTCACTTCTGTGTTCTTGTGCTATGACTTCCTGTACGAATACAATCAAATTCTAATTTTGCATAATTTTCTTATAATGGAAAATGCTGCTCTAAAGAAACAAGCGATCAACTCAGAGGATTGGAATAATGTTCTGTATCATTTTATACACTGTTGCACATCGTATAATTCATTAGTGAAGGGAAAGAGGAGTACTGGCAAATTTATCGTCCTCATTATTCAAATAGAATAGTTACATATAATACAACACTCTCCCATTATTGCTTTCTCTTTCAATAAAATTATTGGATAAATTTGAGATTTTCATTATTTTTTTTACTATAACCGTTTTTGTTGCAACCCAACTCATAAAGCCCAAATTTTATGTAAGAGTAAGCATATTTGAATCTTTGGATGTGTTAACAATGAGAAAGATTTAGGTTGTCAGTTCCAGCCGTTTGTTATACGATTCCATTGGTGCTTCTGAGTCCACCCTGTTTGCCTGTTTCATAAATTCAAGGCGTTTTGCTAGCTACACATGATGAATGCATAGCCCAACAGTCTCCTCTCTTTAGTTCATCTCAGCAGCTTCACACTGAGGCTGTATTTGCTGCCGCCATAACTGCTAAGCTATGTGTACTAATAAACCCTTTGGTGCTGCAAGATAAAATAGAAAAGGGCAGAAGTCGCATTATTCAGGAAAAGGCAGAATGTAATTTTCTTTGCAACGTCTTCTGCTGAAGTCGGGGCACACTGTGGTTTGCCAGCACAGGTACCGCGATGTGGGTTTCTGTGCGTGTGCAGGGCGTGGAGTGCAGGATGCCGCCTCTGCTGTCCTTGCCGCATTAGCCAGTGTGACGTCTAGCTGATACGGCTTCCGCCAACCCCACTCCGGTAGTGACATGCCAGGAAAACGCTGCCAGCTTTTCGGAACAACTTTAGAATATTTTGGAAACTTTTTTTTGCACTGATTCTACATTGTTTTTAAATGTTTGCTATAATGTAAGAGAATATAGAGGGAGAAAACGGTAGCTCCATAGAAGTGACCCACTGCTGTCGAAATTTAGAAATAGGGAAAAGGTTAGGGCGTCCCAACTGGCAAGGGGGCAGGTGGGTGTGCAAGATAAGTTAGAAAACTCTCCCAGGCACACACACAGTCTAAACAAGGAGGGGCTCGCCTAGTTGGACACAGAACCTCTTTCAGAGCTGGTGGGGATCCTTTGTTTGAATTTGTTGCATTTTTATCACGTTGTGGATATATTTTCACCTTCCCTCTTTTCAAATTAAGCTTCCATTTTCATTTTCTCTTAACAAGAAATGGAAATAGTAAGCAGAGTGTAAATAGCTAGACAGGAAGGTTTTTCTTAAGCACACAGACCTGCACACATCCTCCAACACTTGGCAATATATCCCCTGAGGCTTTGCTCTGTTTTCCACCACAAGGTGCTGTGCTGAGTGGACAGAGGACAAAGCTCTGTGTCCTACGTCCACCTTTGAAACTTATCAGCCATGGTACCTTGGGGAAATACTTATATCATCACCCTCAATTTCTTTAATATAAGTAATTGATCTTGCCCCTTCCTTTCTCACGATATTTCAAGGATCTGCTGAAACAGTATATGTGAAAGCCCTGTAAACATGCAAGAAGGGGCTATGCTTTATTTCAGTTTGTGGCATTGGGTCACTGGTGTAGTGCCCTGCATACCCTTGGCATTCTTTAAATATTAGTGGAATTCTTTAAAGTGACACAAGCAATGTAATACTCTTTAAGGTCAGTAGAAAATAAGCTCAGTGGAATAGATCCATCATTTCTTAGGCATCTGCCACATGCCAGCATCGTTCTCAGAGCTATAAAGAGAAATGCCAACAAAACTCCACAGATACGCTTAATGCTCACTTAGAAGAGAAAGGGCAGCTGAATGTAGGAAGTAATAATCTCCACCTGACACCAAGTAAGATTTCAACAGGTAGAGAAGGAGAGACTCATGGTTATAATATTGACTATTGGGAAACACTTCAATGTTTACAAAGGGTTTTAAGTTTATTCTCTCATAAGCTTCATTCCCTGGACCAATGTGAGGATTGGAGTGGAAATAAAAGTGTGTGTCAAGTTCAGGATAGAGTGACGAATTCAGTGGTTCTGATGAGGTTGGGATGCAACCTGGAAGGGCCCTGAGGACCAAGCTATGGGCTTTAGCCTTTAATCTGTCATCAATACGGAACATGGAAGATTTTTGAGAAATAACATGACATGATCAGATGCAGAGCCTTAAGCCTGGAGAGCAGTTAACATTTCTGAATTCAGGTGGGAGATGATGAAGGTCTGCATTAAGAAGTGGCAGCACTAATTGGAAATAAGTTGAGAGACAAGGATTTTCCTATGGCTGTTTTTTTCCCCCTAATGATAAATGGAGTTTTTTTTAAACCAGTTTATTCCTCTTTTTCACCTGTGATCTTAGAAAAGATGGTTAAAAAAAAGTAATAAAACAACGGAGAATCATTTCTTACCCCAGGTAGGGAAGAATTGATTTGGTGAGTCATTGATACCCGATGTTTGTTAGTGGTACCAATTTGTATCCAGTTTGTTCTGAAAATAGCATTCTTGTCCAGCCAGACTCTGAGAACGGGTTGTAAGTCCTCCTTAAAGCAGTAGGACCATCCCATTGCTGGAAGGCTGATTCGCCATGGGACTTCTCTGAGGCTGCACTGATTCTACCCCAGCCCCACTTCCCAGCCTCAGGAGGGAAGACCAGAGAAAGAAACAGTGTCCTGCTCTCCATCAGCTGCTTCTCCAGTGGGACCTCTTTGCTTAATTTCTGGTTAAAATAATGCCTTCTATGCAAGGAAAACATTCAACCAGGGGTCTGGCAGGAGTCCTCTCTGGGTGCAAACCCACAAATGTCTTTCACATCTGGCAAGTGATCCAAGGGGGGAGTCAGGCAGGAAGCTAACAGTGGTTCTCTTTCTTTCTCTAATGTCACATTCTTGCTCTTGTTCTAATTCTTCATGGAAAAAAGCGGGATGACTCTGGAGGGCTCATCTTTGTAAGCAACCCACCAAACTGAATCCTTATCTCATTCAGATTAATAGTCAGTGTTTACTGAGCACCTGCTAGATGCCAGACACAATACTGAGTTTTCCCTCACTCATCGGGATTCCTTTTTCTCATTTCCTGTTTTCTCACCAAACAGCCCCATGAGAGAGGTGTTACTACGTCTATTTTACTGTAGAAGAATGAGATCCTTAGAGAGGTCAAATGACTTTCCCAAGGTCACATAACAGTGTATTATAATAAGGACTTTAATTCAGTTCCTTTGCTACCAAGTCCAATTCTCTTTCCACACGCCTGGCTGGAGGACACAAAAGGCGCAAGAGGTTAAAAGAAGTTACTTCACAGTCTCTCCTTGTCAGCCAATTATTGTACTTCTGACTTGTACATTAAGCTTGATGGATAAACGTTAATATTTTAGCCACATTGGCCAGGATAGAGATTGATTGATCACCACCTTCCAACAGAAGCATTCGAATACCAGAAGTGATCCAGCCAGAGATGTGGACGGGATGAGAGTGGGAGGGTGGTTCCCACGCTCCTCCCCTGGGACCACGAGCTGCATGAATTTGTCATGATGGTTAGCTTCTTAAGCCCCGTGGAGTAAAACCAAGATATAATATCCCTCTCACCAACAAAACTGCAAAAAATTGTAAAAATAAAATACTAATGAAAGTACTCTGAGCTGCAACCAGAATACCAGACTCCCTCCCTTCCTTTCTCTATCTTATGTAGGATGCTATTTTTGTAGGAATACTCATTTTAAGCCAGGAAACAGTAGATGTTAAGCACATGCTTGCTGAATAAATAAAAAAGAATTATAAACTATTCTTAGACTCTGTGGAGGGGCTTGTATCAATTAGCTAAATGCATTTGTGGCCCCTGGAGAATGTCTAAAAATGGACATTTGAGCTTCTCTTGTGCCTCTCTGGCTGCTAATTACATGATGAGGCCTGGATCCCCATAGCTGATCTATTTGCCCTCCTGAGTCCATGATGGCTCACTCTTCTGCTTTACAATTTTATCAAAACCCAAAGTAGTACTTCCTGTCTTTTAAATAAGAGAATATTGGACTTCCCGTGTGGTCCAGTGGTTAGGACTCCACACTTCCACCGCAGGGGGCACGGGTTCGATCCCTGCTCGGGGAACTGAGATCCCACATGCTGCACAGCATGGCCAAATAAATAAATAACTAAGAGAATATTTAGTACATTTAGCTAAGCAGAAATTTATCAAAATAGGAATTCCATGGAAGTCAGCCAAGGTAGGGTCTTAGCCTGTGGCAGCCCTGGAGAATGGTTGAGGGCCCTCAGAGCTTCCCCTTCTTTCCCTCCCTGCAGCTGGCCCTGACCTAGCATCTGCCACGAGGCGGCCCAGACAGGCAGCTCTGAGGCAGTGGCCTGATGGCCACGTGCACTGATGGCAAGGGGACACATACACTTCATCCGAAGACCTTGACTTCAGGCACTCCAACAATTTCTTTCTCTGGATCAGCTTTGTAGTTTCTGCATGTAGTTTAGTATGACCCCTGTCCATTTACTCAAGGCCACTTAACTTAAGGGCACTTGAAGCATGCAATGTAAGTTCACCTCCAATTGCCAGCAGTCTAGGAGTGGGTGGGGCGTGGGAGTCAGCCATTAGCTAGACTTGAAGTGGGGGGAAAGGAGTGGGCATGAAAAGTCAGGAGTTGAGTATTAAGCCATAGAGGATTTAGAGTGCTGTTTGGGTAAAATAGCTCTTCAGGCTGAAATGAGAGAGGGGACATTCACGTGGTGGCAGTAGTGACAGGGTGGACATGGCCTCCTAGGTACTAGAAATAGCTAATGCCAAATTTGCGTGTGTGTGCCTGTGACACAGGCAGAGGGGGTGGTGTGCAATTCCAAGTCCAATTTCAATTCTAATTCAGTTCTAATCCTAGCTGGTGTATAAACTCTTACAAAATGCACGGTTAGCATATAAAGGCTCTAGAGGAAAATGGCTTGTTGGAGAATTTATAAGGGAGAGTCTAGAGATCATGGTACTTGTCAAAGACATCAAGAACATGTTTGTAATAAATACTGCCGAAGGAATCCAGGAACCATGACTAAGGTAGATGCCAAGGGAATGAAAGAAAAGTGGAATCAACCGAAATTGCCTTCAAGGGGGATTAGTTAAATAAATGTCATGCAATGGGCTGTAAGCTTCACGTCACTAATTATTCTGTCAGCTACCCAATTCAGTGCTTGGCCCAAGGTCAGTGCTCAATACTGTCTGTTGAATCAATCAATCAATCAAAATTCAGCAATTTGAAAAGATGAGATACATCCATATGTATAACATGGAAGAATGCCCACGATATACTTTTAAGTGAAAATGATCCTCTTCATGGTTAGAGTGTACAGATTTCATATATGTGCATTTAAATGTCTAATATATGTATATATATATATATATACATATATATGCATATATAAAACTGTTAATAGTGGTTATTTCTTATGGAGTACTACTGGATCAGAGCGAGGGTGTTCACATTCTAGTTTCGATATCCCTTTACTACTTACATTTTTTATAGTAATGATAATGTAGCACTTTGGCAGTCAGCAAAACTAAAAATAATCATTTCCATTTTGGGAAACAAAGGAAAGGGTTGTTGTTGGATAATGTTCTCTTCAGAGTCTATCAGAAATATATGTTTTATTGGCAGTAATATGGGTTGTACTTTATTTTTTATGGAAAAATAAAACTTGGAAAAGAGCCCAAAGCCAGGCCCTCTCAGTCTGAACTTCAGGCTCTGTAGAACAAGGGCCCAGATATTTGAGAGACCATAAGCCCTACTCACCCTGGGAAGACCAGATGGGTTTCCCGGGCTTTATCTCAGAGCCCGCGGAAGGCAGAAGGCAGAGTGGATTTGTTTCTAGAGAGCTTTCTGCTCCCTATGTATTTTGTACCGTTAAGTTCTCATCTCAAACCCCATCACCTCTCTGCAGGGGGAATGAGTGCAGGGCTGTGACCAGGAGCACAGGTATGACCCCGCAATCAGGAGACATGGGTCCGAACACCCAGTCCTCATTGGGAAGAAGGCCTCCCTGCAAGCAGTGGCTTTGTGACATAGTTCAAGCAGCCCCAGCAAAGCCGTTTTGTGATCCACATGAGGAGGTAGGGAGCACATTTTGCTCCCTTATATGAGCTCATCTTACCAGAGGCTGGAGGAGAGAACATTCTTTGGTCGAGGCAACTAAGTTAGCGAGATTATTACATAACTTCAGTTCTCCCTCGGTAATATTTTAATTTTTTTCCCCTCTATGCACCACTGTGTTTCATTTCCTAATTTCCCCACTATATGTAAATATGCCAGTTTATATACATGGTCTCCTTTCAGACTTCCACTGAGAGGAAAGTTCCACTGAAGAGAAATTTCTGAAACACTGTGCTCTTCAGGTTTTTATTTAGTCATTTTTTTTTTTCAGTGAGAATTAAGGACAACTGACCGTGAAACGAATTTGCTGGATTTTAGCCACCTGTAAAATTCAGATGGCTAAAACATCTGATGTCCCAGTGATGGTAAATGAATGCTTCCTCCCATTAACCTATAACTTTTATCATTTTCTTCCTTACATTTTAGGAACCTTTTTTCAGTTATGTTTTCATAATTTAGACATTCCGTTGGTTGAAAATTCAAAGCAACTCTTAGAGGACAAGGTTACATGTTCCAAACAGGCAAACGTTTTAATTAACCCGGCCTCTTTCGGAAACCACTGTGGGCTCTGTGTTCCTTGTTGCAGCTAAACGTGACTTTAGCTGCTAGCTTCTTGTCTATTCCATTTTAGGAGACCTCAGTGCACTTTGCATTGAGACTTCCTCTGAGGTTAACCAGGCTGTCCAGGGTAAGTTATGGATTTTTTCCTGGAAAATCTAACTCTGGGCATTGAAGAATTAACTCACAGAGTTTTAGAACCTTATGGGGAATCACAGAAATGAAATGCAGCTCTTTCCAATCCACAGGTACAAAATATAAAGAAGGGAGCACATGCATTCCAAAAGGTTGTTCCCTACTCACCATTTCCTTTCCCTGTGGCATCATTTTTAGGAGCTATTCCTTTTTTAGTTCTTTTTAGATGGAAAGTTAACTTCATAGTTTAGATTCCTGTGCATGGTTCTTTGTTGGTGGTTTGGTGTCTTGTATATTTTTCCTTTTTCATCCGTGGTCATTATTAACCCCAGATTTATTTTTTGGACACGGAGCGACTGGATGTGACTTATATTTCCCAAAATAAGTTGGGAAATTTCACATTGCCCAGCTCAGATTAAACTACTGAGTAACAGAATGCTGACGTTTAATAGAATACCACGTGTATTTCATTTGATGAAATGCAGTTGAGATTCAGCAAAAATTAATATATATTGTATATGATATATGTTATATATATTTTATAGTAGATAGATAGGTAGGTAGATCTTACGGGGTATTTAAACTAAAGGGTGAGGACCGAATTGCTATTTAAAAGTATTCTTCAACACCCTGAAGCAGAAGCCCTTAAGAGGTAAAAGCTGGAGCGTGCAGGAGGCCAGGGTACGTGGGCAGGGGGCCTGAGAAGTCAGGGATGGCCAGGGCCAGCTTCCACAGAGGCTTGTGGGCCCAAGGAGGGAGTCTGGATTTTCTTCTCAGTGTGTTAGGAAGCCCATATGGAGCTTTAAGCAGAGGAGTGACCTGGTCTGTTTTGTGTTTTTTAAAGGTCATTCTGGGGCGCTGAGTGGAGAGCAGATCGGGGCCAGGTAGGGAGAAGGAAAACAAGAGTCAAGAGTGAGAAGCCAGCGAGGAGGGCGTTGTAGACATTCAGGAAGGAGGCGATGATGGTTCAGGCTGAGGTATGACAGTGGAGATGGTGAGAATGAGTGTATCTGAGACCAATTTTAGAGACAGAGACAAGTTTAGACAGCACCTGCTGTCTTTTATCTAACAAAAGTGCAAGGAATCATAGGTGAGTCCCAGGGGTTTGGAGTGAACAGCTGGGTGGAAGCTGATGTCCTTTACGGAGACGGGAGAGGCTGGGGTGGGGGAGTGAGCACAAGATTCAGAGAGGAAACCAAGAGCCTCAGTCCTCACCGTGCCGCTGCTTTGAGCACTTCCATGTGCCCCCTCGAGCTGGCATGAAGGACACACGACGGAGTGGGCACACTTTCAGTCTCTGTATCTTCCTGCCCCCTCGCTGCCCATCCCCGTCATCCTCCCCAGCTGGTTCCTTCTCCTCTTTCAGATTCTAAACGGCAGGGCGACGGAGGGCTCAGTCCTTATCCCCTTCTCTCTTCCATCCACATTCACTTCCTTGGCATTCTCATCCTGTCTTTTGCTATAAAGATAATCTATCTTCTGATGACTCCCAAATTTATATTGCCTCCCTGGACCTCTTTCTCTAACTTTAGACACATCCAACTACCTGCTCAACATCTCCAATCAAATGTATGATAAGCATATCAGAACTAACACATGCACAACTAACTTAGCACTGATACCCATGCCCCCTGCCTCTCCTGCATTTTTCTTATTTCAGTAAATGTCAACTTCATCCTTTACTGTTCGTCTTTTTTTTCACACCCTACAGCTGAACCGGCAACTAATCCTACTGACTATACCTTCAAGCTGTGTCCAGAATCCCACTAAGTCTCACATCCTCCACTGCTACCTTGGTTGCACCATCTCTTGCCTGGGTTGCTGTCATCTCTTGCCTGGGTCACTGCGGTGGCCTCCTAACTGGTCTTCTCACTGCTGCTCTTACCTTTCTTTAGCTTTCTCTCAACACAGCAGCCAGAGTGATCCTGTTAGAATATAAATCACTCCTATCATTTCTCTGCTAAAAATCCTGCAGTGGCTGCCTCTCCCTCAGAGTACAAGCCAGTTACTTCCTGGTCCCACATTCTGGTCCTCATTACTCTTCTGATCTCATCTCCTTCCTTTCCTCGCACCCATGCTCCAGCCCTGTCCTTGGGCGTGCTGAGCATATTCCCCGTGTAGACCCTTCTCATCTGCTGTGGCCTGGAATAGTCTTCTCTCAGTCATCTCCATGGCTACCTCCTTGCCTCTCTGGTCTTTTACAAAGGTCACTTTCTTAACAGGGCCTTCCCTGGCTTTTTATTTAAAACGTCAACACCCACCCACCCGTTCCTGGCATTCCCCCACTCACCTTACTTTTCTCCATGGCACGCATCTCCTTCTAACATTTCACTTATTTATTGTCTGTCTCTTGCCACTAGGCTGTAAGCTGCATGAGAACAGGAGCTTTGCCTGTTTGTTCCCTGCTGACTTCCCGGTGTCTTGAGCCTTGCCTCCCTCCTGGTAGACGCTTAGCCCATATCTGTAGAATGGGTGAGCTCTAATAGGGGTCGTCTCTTCCCTCTAACTGCTTCTTTCTGACTTCGTGTGGAGCTGTTGTCTTAATTTCTACGTGTGCTTGTCTGTGAAGCTAGTAGGGCGTAGTGAAAAAAAAAGCAGTAGACAGCCCCATGCAAATCAAGCTTCCCACTTGGCTCTCTCATTCAAAAGCTGTGGAACTTGAGACAAGTCACTTTGCCTCTCAGAGTTTCCTTCCTTCCTGCCTGCCTGCCTTCCTTTCTTTCGCTTAGGAAATGGCGAAAGCTACCCTGCCGTCAGTCAGGGTTGCTGTGAAGGTTCGACAGAATAATGTATGAAGTGCCGTGGAGAATAAGAGGCAGTTTTCACTGACCGCAGCCTCTGGCCTCGACTCAGTGCCAGAGCTTTACGTATGTGACTGTCTCGTTTAATTCTCACGTAGAATCAGTGAGACACGAGCTTGTACAACTGAACTCATGTCACAGATGAGAAGACTGAGGTGCACCAAGAAATTAAGTGAATTACCTGAGAGCTAGTCAATGGTAAAGCCAGGCTTTGAACCCAAAAGCATTTTTATTCCATGGCCTGAGTTTTCCTCATTGTGTTCTACCGGCACAAGATAAAGGTTTCAATGACCAGATATGGAGTGATTAAAAGGATGTGACCTGAGGTGCAACTTCTGTCTCCAGATGATTTGTTTTCTTGACTGCTAATTAATGTAGCGTTTCCCTTAATGTTATTTTTTCCCCCCCTTCAACTCAAACAGCAGAAATTCCCATCTTCCAAAGAAAAAAAGGTATTGTCAGGCATTTTTCTATCTTTCCCTTCCTCCCTCAAAGAATGAAATGCTGTCCTGTGTCCCCGGAGATTTCTGTCATACAGCCTAACCAAGTCCAGATGGTTTTCTCAAGTTCAGACATCATACTTAGTAAAGTGTGTGTAGTTATCTACAGAAACAAGTTCTGGACTAAATTGCAAACACCCGCTTCCCAGATAACTTATTCCATGCTCTTCTGCCTTGTTTGTGTTATGGCCTGTCTGTGCTAATGAATTTGTAAATGTGGTTTAATTACTGTTTACCGGAAAAATAGCTGCACACAGATCAGTCTCAGTGGGAGTCTTAGCCAAAATGTTGAGGCCATTTGTTTCTAGGGCAAAAACAGCTAATAAATGAGAAGCACTTTTTAAATGTTGGGAAGGGAGCTTCAGTTCGGTTTTGAAGAAACAGTTTTTTATATATCCTGGGAAATAAATCATTCTTTAAGAGAGTGGATTTAAATATCAAAGTGGCATTTTTTTTCCCAAGGCCTTGCACTCGGTAATTTGCACGGAATCAAAGTATTCTAACAGTGATTTGATTGAATACCACACCAAAGGGCTATCCTCTAAAGAACTCACCAAAAGGAAAACTCAAAATTACTTGTAAATTCCAGCAAATGTTTCGGAGCTCTGTAAATCCATGTATTATGTATTACCTCATGTTTCTGAATTCTTGCCTCAGGCAAATTGCCAACTTAGCAACTAAATGACAGTTTTAAAATTCTAATAGAAACCAGCCTGTCCAACTTTTCTTTTTTTCCTCCAGGAGAAAAAAAAAAAAACGGGACACGAGAGGGAAGTGAAAGTTATTGAAAGGTTCAATTTATAAATTGTTTGTGCTCTGCTTGGAGTTGTAGTTTAATTTTGCTCTTGCATAAAATGGTATTTGCCTGATTCTGCATAAAGGGGCACCTTTGAAAGTAAATAAATTCTCACGGGCAACTGTTGGTCCTGCTAATAGGGAGGAAGCTCTGTCACGCTACCCTTCGGGGGGTGCCTGCCTCAGAGCCAGAGTGGGCCGGTTCTGCCTTCAGTGAGAACTCAGAAAACAAAAGCAATCAACTTGGCAACTAATAAAGATGTTTGTCATTTCCTGAACTGTGGATATAACAAAGAATTTGAGCAGTGTGAGATGCAAGCCCTGCCCTCAAGAAGTTTATTTTTAGTGGGGGCAGCAGACAGGTACACAGGCAATTCAATCTAAGAGATCCCAAGGCGGGGGGAGGGGGAATTGAGTGAAGGTGGTCAGCAAGTACAAACTTCCAGTTACAGTGTAGGATACATAAGTTCTGGGGATGCAGTGTACAGCATGGTGACTATAGTTAACAATATTGTGTTGTATATTTAAAAGTTACTAAGAGAATAGATCTTAAAAGTTCTCATCAGAAGAAACAAATTCTGTAGCTATGTTAGGTGATGGATGTTAACTAGACTTATTCTGGTGATCATTTCCCAATATATACATATATCAGGTCTTATGTCATATACCTCAAACTTATGCGGTGCTCTGTGACAATTAGATCTCAATAAAATTAGCAGGCAAAAGAGACCCCAAGACCAAGTCTTAACTACCAAATACGATTAGTGTCTCAAATAACCGTATGAAAGCCAGGGCCTCATCTTTGGGGCAGAAAGACTCCTTTTCCAAGAAGATTATTGCATATTTCCACATTGTAATAATTTATCTGTCTATCAGTTGTTTCTTCATTCATTAACTCACCCAATGTTATTTGTGATGGGCCCTAGAGAGACAAAGTAACTTCAACAAGACTCCATCTCAAGGAGCTCACCCTGCAGTGGGAGGGAGGCAGACATAAACAAACACCACAAAGTGAAAATCTCAAAGAAACTGGGAATCATTATTAAAATGGGGATGTGTTATCTTTTATATATTCTATGTTTCCAATACAAGAAAAATGTAAAATATAAGTGCAGAGCCCCTTTATTAAAAGGGATTTATCTTAACCATGCTTAAATCATAAGACTTTGGACATGAGAACTAAGCTCAGATATCACCTCCTCCAAGAAAGCTTCCCTGATAGCACCCATGTTCCCTTTTGGCTTGAGTGTCCTTTCTATGTACTCTCACTGCACCATGTCCATTCCCCTGATACCATGTTTTGAATTTTTATTGTGTTGTCCTCTTACTGCCACTACCACCTCCATAAATACACAACTGGGTACCCCTTAAGGAGGAGGGGACACATCTTACTCTTTGCATTCGCAGCGCTAGAAACATACCTGGTATATGGCACTCGGTTAATGTTGAATAGCTCTGTGAGTGGGAAGATGATAATTACAGGTTTTTTCCCCATCTAATAAAAGTTGCCTTTTATTCCCCCCATTATATTAAGTTTTAAAATATGTAACAAAGGGTATATATTCTTGTTTTTTGAAATGTAAATGTATTAAAATGTAAATATATTAAATGTAAATGTATTAAACATTTATTAATAGCATATTTAGATAAGGGCACATACAAAAAATCTAGAAGGACACACACCGAAATGCTGGTGGTGGTTATCTCTTAAGTGTTAATGTTTGAAATGATGCTAACTTTGTCTTCATGCATCACTGTGTTGTTTAACTATTTTACTATGGATGTGCTACTATTATGATAAGAAAATATGAAGTTATTTGTATTTTAAAAAGGAAAATTTGGCCCATTTCATAAGCCACAATCATAGGACATAAACAACTTTATGAAACATCATCTTTACCATCTAACGCAATGTTGACAGTGATTTGACTTCGGATTTAAACAACTGACCAAGCTTGGTGGCATTTAATGGAATTAAATGGGTTTCTATTTTCCTTGCTCATGTCTGTGTTTATAATATTCAGAAGGTACCCAAGCACTTTATTTGCAGTTGTCTAAAACGTGCGAAATTATCTCTTTTGCTCGCTCTCTTTTGTTCCTTTCCTTTAATTCTCCCTGCTAATACTTGGATTGGGTGTTAGAACCCCAGTCTTTTTAAAGCCAGGTTTAACCTCTTGCAAATAGATAAGGCAGAACTAAGTAACCAATTAATTCTCTCTCTCTCTTTCCTTCTGTCTCTTTTTCATTATAAATCTCCTGTTTTTAGGGTGGCTCTGTGTAGAAGAAATATCAGTTTTCTGGTCCGTGATAGTGTTCTGCCGTGCATCTTCTGCCTGCCCGTCTTTCAGCATTTTGTCTGGCTGACCAGAATGTTGGAAAACCCTAGACAATGTTATTGGACTAACAGTTTATTTCTTTTTCCCAGAGGAACAATCACAGATTGTAAAATGTGCCTCTAAAGAACAGGTTTAAAAAACTATACATACTATATTCTTTTTTATCTGCAGCTGAAGTCTTGCTGCCAAGATGGGGAAACAGAACAGCAAGCTGCGCCCGGAGGTCATGCAGGACTTGCTGGAAAGCACAGATTTTACAGAGCACGAGATCCAGGAATGGTATAAAGGCTTCTTGAGAGACTGCCCCAGTGGACATTTGTCAATGGAGGAGTTTAAGAAAATTTACGGGAACTTTTTCCCTTATGGGGATGCTTCCAAATTTGCAGAGCACGTCTTTCGCACCTTCGATGCCAATGGAGATGGGACAATAGACTTTAGAGAATTTATCATAGCCCTGAGCGTAACGTCAAGGGGGAAGCTGGAGCAGAAGCTGAAATGGGCCTTCAGCATGTATGACCTGGATGGAAATGGCTACATCAGCAAGGCAGAAATGCTCGAGATTGTGCAGGTACGTGGACCTTGCCCTTTACAAAGAGAAGAGTGTGAGTCGCAGTAAGAACTGGGAAGTCCACAGTGCAGCTTAGTGGAGAGATTGCAAACGGGTGGTCTGCCTGGGCACTGATTTGGCCTAGCCAGTGTCTTTGAAAATGTGGAACCCATATACAAAACAGGGAGGTTTACACATAAACATGCAGATTGGTTAGTATCTCTTGGAAACTCAGGAGCTCTGGCCACACTGGGCCCACATTCTTGCCTGGCATAGGTGCCCTGGGGCTTTGTGCTGACTCCTCCCTACAGAGGGACATGCACTCTTCAGCTGGTCATGCTCACTGTGGCCACTCCATCTATTCAGTGCAATGACCTGCCTGGACCTAGAGCCTGGAGTGATGTTTAATGGTCAAACTCTGACCTGGGTTCAAATCCTGCCTCTTTCAGTCACTACCTCTGTGACTTTAACCCAAGCGAGCCTCAGTGTCCTTGTCTGTAAAATGGGACTATCAGCAGTGCCCACTGCTGTGGGATTGTTTTAAAATTAGACTGACTCTCTGTGTTCAATGCTTAGCACAGTGCCAGCCTTACAGAAAAGCTCATCATCACTGCCATCACTAATTTCCAACTTTATTAGACACTTGAATAAAAGTAGGGATCTCTAATCTAGCTTCTATCTCATCAGAGATACAAACAGTGCAGAATCAAGGCCTCCATCATTTTTATAGGAAGCACTCCATTTTATTTCCCCAAGTCACTCACCCAGAGTAAATTTCCCAAATAGAACAGGAAAAGGGGTCGTTTTTCCTTTCACCACCCCCTCTTCTTTGCAAGTCCACACTCAGGCCTTGTCACTGTCCCAAGAAGCTGTGTACCTTTGTGGGAATTCTCACTGGTTCTAGCTGGTCTGCACCAGGAGAATGCATATTTGCAGATGCTACAATCGCTTCAGAGGCGGCACTGTCTTTTAGGTGTCTGGGAAAATACCTGTTAGAAAGTGTAAGATGGAGGCAGGCTGTGGGCCGGCAGAATCATACACAAATTAAGGCTCTGTTTGTTAAAGCAAGTGAAACTTCAGCTTGATTACAAGTGTCAGCACATAAATTCCTTGCTGAACTTCTGTCCCTCCAAGACTCAGAAATTCAAGCCATTTAATGTAAAATGCAAATTCATGATGTTCACCTGCAAATACTCATAAGTGGTCAGGGTGAAGATCGAGGCTTGTCAGTGAATGGAGGGCGGAACTCCATAAATTCTCTAGTTTTTCTTCTTTATTGTTGCTTTCTGTGGTGTAATTTTGGTATCCACAGAATATTGGTGGTGGTAGCAGACTGGAATCCTTTTGTTTTTCCTGGCATTGGTAGGAAGGATTCTATTGTGGACTCTGTAACACTGAAATACACGGTATTGGTTTCCTCTTGGAAACCAATTGGCTGCTGTAACAAAGGGCCATAAACTTAGTGGCTTAAAACAACACACATTTATTATCTTTCAGTTCTGGAGGTCAGAGATCTGAAATCGGTTTCACTGGGCTAAAATCAAGGGGTCCGCAGCTTGCGTTCTGTCTGGAGGTTTTAGAGGAAAATCTGTTTCCTTGCCCTTCCTACTTTTTGAAACATTCCTTAGCTTGTAGCCCTTTATATCCATCTTCAAAGCCAGCAACAGTGGATTGAGTTCTTCTCACGTTGCCATTCCCCTGGGTATCTCATTCTGCTTCTCCCTTCCACTCATAAAGACCCCTGTGAGTACACTAGGACACCCCAGATAATTCAGAATAATCCCCCCTAGCTCAAGATCCTTAACATAATTACATCTGCAAAGTCCCTTTTACTGTGTAAGGTAACATATTCACAGGTTTCAGGGATTAGGACATGCACATCTTGGGGGGGCCATTATTCAGTCTCCCACGTATGTCCAAACGCAGTTATGTTCCTTTTTCCAAAAAATAATTTTGTGCTATATCAACATCTGGGTGAAAAAGCAAAACCATATGCAGATTTATTTTTAGAGTCTTACACAAACATTTTCACATTCATGTGTTTGTTTTTTTAAAGTGACAAACTTGGGAACATGATTTAGGTCCAATATTTTATTATTGCATCAAAACCATCTCTCATGAGTCTTAAGCCAGATCACAATTCTGACGTTTCTCCCGTAACGGCAGATCCTCTCCTGGGGCGGGGAGGGCCCTAATCTCAGCCCCCCGCTGCAAGAGGAAGGAGAATCCTTCCTGCCCCACACAGTTCTCTGTCCCTGAGCCCAGCCAGAGGCAGGTCTGAGCACCCACACCCAGCCCAGCACAGGCTGTTTCAGGAAGGGGGCAGCGAGCATGTGAGTAGCGTTGCTCATTGAACCACGAGTGCTCAGATGCTCTCTGGGATCTTGGGGGTGAGGGAACATGAACTTAGGGATCCATCAACAGGACCTCAGGGAGAGAATGCGGGAAGAACAGAGAGTGAAACTGACCCCTTCTGTTCTCAGAAAGTAACTAGGACCCTTGAAAGAACACGTTTTAACTACAGGACTGTCATTGGGTAGGAGTACACAGTCTGTGTTGCTTTACTCTTATGATTGAATGAAAATCACAGGCTTAGACAAAAATTGATCACCGGGATCCAAAACAAAGATGAAGAGGGAGTCAAGGGAAGAATTGGCATGTGAGAGCGGTTGTCTGAGCAAAGCAGGTCAATATCACCTTGCCCCTCCTTTTTTAATCTCCTTTTCCTTCTTTTCCTCGGGTAAATTATTTAACCTTTCTGTGCACTGTTCTCATGATTTGTGAACTGGAACCAATCATAGCACCCGCCTCAAGAGTAACCATAAGGGTTCAACAGTTATTACAAGTAGAGTACCTAGAACAGTGCCTCTCAATGGGTATCCTTCAGTAAATGTTGACTACTATTATTCTATAGACGTTTCTGGAGCTGAGACAGGACGTTTCCCTGCAAAATAAAGGGAGGTCCTTTCCCATTCAAAGGACAAAGTAATAGAGGCTCCCATTAAGTTTTTTTCTCTTTTCACCTTTATTGGAGTATAATTGCTTTACAATGGTGTGTTAGTTTCTGCTTTATAACAAAGTGAATCAGTTATACATATACATATGTTCCCATATCTCTTCCCTCTTGCGTCTCCCTCCCTCCCACCCTCCCTATCCCACCCCTCTAGGTGGTCACAAAGCACCGAGCTGATCCCCTGTGCTATGCGGCTGCTTCCCACTAGCTGTCTACCTTACGTTTGGTAGTGTATATATGTCCATGCCACTCTCTCACTTCGTCCCAGCTTACCCTTCCCCTCCCCATATCCTCAAGTCCATTCTCTAGTAAGTCTGTGTCTTTATTTCCATCTTACCCCTAGGTTCTTCATGACATTTTTTTTTTTCTTAGATTCCATATATATGTGTTAGCATATGGTATTTGTCTTTCTCTTTCTGACTTACTTCACTCTTTATGACAGACTCTAGGTCCATCCACCTCACTACAAATAACTCAATTTCGTTTCTTTTTATGGCTGAGTAATATTCCATTGTATATATGTGCCACATCTTCTTTATCCATTCATCTGATGATGGACACTTAGGTTTCGTCCATCTCCTGGCTATTGTAAATAGAGCTGCAATGAACATTTTGCTACATGATCTTTTTGAATTATGGTTTTCTCAGGGTATATGCCCAGTAGTGGGATTGCTGGGTCATATGGTAGTTCTATTTGTAGTTTTTTAAGGAACCTCCATACTGTTCTCCATAGTGGCTGTACCAATTCCCATTACCACCAATAGTGCAAGAGTGTTCCCTTTTCTCCACACCCTCTCCAGCTATTAATGTTTCTAGATTTTTTGATGATGGCCATTCTGACCGGTGTGAGGTGATATCTCATTGTAGTTTTCATTTGCATTTCTCTACTGATTAATGATGTTGAACATTCTTTCATGTGTCTTTTGGCAAACTGTGTATCTTCTTTGGAGAAATGTCTATTTAGGTCTTCTGCCCATTTTTGGATTGGGTTGTTTGTTTTTTTACTGTTGAGCTGCATGAGCTGCTTGTAAATTTTGGAGATTAATCCTTTGTTAGTTGCTTCATTTGCAAATATTTTCTCCCATTCTGAAGGTTGTCTTTTGGTCTTGTTTATGGTTTCCTTTGCTGTGCAAAAGCTTTTAAGTTTCATTAGGTCCCATTTGTTTATTTTTGTTTTTATTTCCATTTCTCTAGGAGGTGGGTCAAAAAGGATCTTGCTGTGATTTATGTCATAGAGTGTTCTGCCTATGTTTTCCTCTAAGAGTTTGATGGTGTCTGGACTTACATTTAGGTCTTTAATCCATTTTGAGTTTATTTTTGTGTATGGTTTTAGGGAGTGTTCTAATCTCATACTTTTACATGTTGCTGTCCAGTTTTCCCAGCACTACTTATTGAAGAGGCTGTCCTTTCTCCACTGTACATTCCAGCCTCCTTTATCAAAGATAGGGTGACCATATGTGCGTGGGTTTATCTCTGGGCTTTCTATCCTGTTCCATTGGTCTATATTTCTGTTTTTGTGCCAGTACCATACTGTCTTGATTGCTGTAGCTTTGTAGTATAGTCTGAAGTCAGGGAGCCTGATTGCTCCAGCTCCGTTTCTCGTTCTCAAGATTGCTTTGGCTGTTCGGGATCTTTTGTGTTTTCATACAAATTGTGAAATTTTTGGTTCTAGTTCTGTGAAAAATGCCATTGGTAGTTTGATAGGGATTGCATTGAATCTGTAGATTGCTTTGGGTAGTAGAGTCATTTTCACAATGTTGATTCTTCCAATCCAAGAACATGGTAAATCTCTCCATCTATTTGTATAATCTTTAATTTCTTTCATCAGTGTCTTATAATTTTCTGCATACAGGTCTTTTGTCTCCTTAGGTAGGTTTATTCCTAGATATTTTATTCTTTTTGTTGCAGTGGTAAATGGGAGTGTTTTCTTGATTTCACTTTCAGATTTTTCATCATTAGTGTATAGGAATGCCAGAGATTTCTGTGCATTCATTTTGTATCCTGATACTTTACCAGATTCATTGATTAGCTCTAGTAGTTTTCTGGTAGCATCTTTAGGATTCTCTATGTATAGTATCATGTCATCTGCAAACAGTGACAGCTTTACTTCTTCTTTTCCGATTTTGATTCCTTTTATTTCCTTTTCTTCTCTGATTGCTGTGGCTAAAACTTCCAAAACTATGTTGAATAAGAGTGGTGAGAGTGGGCAACCTTGTCTTGTTCCTTATCTTAGTGGAAATGCTTTCAGTTTTTCACCATTGAGGACGATGTTGGCTGTGGGTTTGTCATATATGGCCTTTATTATGTTGAGGAAAGTTCCCTCTATGCCTACTTTCTGTTGGGTTTTTATCATAAATGGGTGTTGAATTTTGTCGAAAGCTTTCTTTGCATCTATTGAGATGATCATATGGTTTTTCTCCTTCAGTTTGTTAATATGGTGTATCACGTTGATTGATTTGCGTATATTGAAGAATCCTTGCATTCCTGGAATAAACCCCACTTGATCATGGTGTATGATCCTTTTAATGTGCTGTTGGATTCTGTTTGCTAGTATTTTGTTGAGGATTTTTGCATCTCTGTTCATCAGTGATATTGGCCTGTAGTTTTCTTTCTTTGTGACATCCTTGTCTGGCTTTGGTATCAGGGTGATGGTGGCCTCGTAGAATGAGTTTGGGAGTGTTCCTCCCTCTGCTATATTTTGGAAGAGTTTGAAAAGGATAGGTGTTAGCTCTTCTCTAAATGGTTGATAGAATTCGCCTGTGAAGCCATCTGGTCCTGGACTTTTGTTTGTTGGAAGATTTTGAATCACAGTTTCAATTTCAGTGCTTGTGGTTGGTCTGTTCATATTTTCTATTTCTTCCTGATTCATTCTTGGCAGGTTGCGCATTTCTAAGAATTTGTCCATTTCTTCCAGGTTGTCCATTTTATTGGCATAGAGTTGCTTGTAGTAATCTCTTATCATCTTTTGTATTTCTGCAGTGTCAGCTGTTACTTTTCCTTTTTCATTTCTAATTCTGTTGATTTGAGTGTTCTCCCTTTTTTTCTTGATGAGTCTGGCTAATGGTTTTATCAATTTTTTTTATCTTCTCAAAGAACTAGCTTTTAGTTTTATTGATCTTTGCTATCATTTCCTTTATTTCTTTTTCATTTATTTCTGATCTGATCTTTGTGATTTCTTTCCTTCTGCTAACTGTGGGGTTGTTTTGTTTTTCTTTCTCTAATTGCTTTAGGTGCAAGGTTAGGTAGTTTATTCGAGATGTTTCCTGTTTCTTAAGGTAGGATTGTATTGCTATAAACTTCCCTCTTAGAATTGCTGTTGCTGCATCGCATAGATTTTGGGTCGTCGTGTCTCCATTGTCATTTGTTTCTAGGTATTTTTTGATTTCCTCTTTGATTTCTTCAGTGATCACTTCGTTAATAAGTAGTGTATTATTTAGCCTCCATGTGTTTGTATTTTTTACAGATCTTTTCCTGTAATTGATATCTAGTCTCATAGCGTTGTGGTTGGAAAAGATACTTGATACAATTTCAATTTTCTTAAATTTACCAAGGCTTGATTTGTGACCCAAGATATGATCTATCCTGGAGAATGTTCCATGAGCATTCGAGAAATATGTGTATTCTGTTGTTTTTGGATGGAATGTCCTATAAATATCAATTAAGTCCATCTTGTTTAATGTATCATTTAAAGCTCGTGTTTCCTTATTTATTTTCATTTTGGGTGACCTGTCCATTGGTGAAAGTGGGGTGTTAAAGTCCCCTACTATGAATGTGTTACTGTCGAATTCCCCTTTTATGGCTGTTAGTACTTGCCTTATGTATTGAGGTGCTCCTATGTTGGGTGCATAAATATTTACAATTGTTATATCTTCTTGGATCAATCCCTTGATCATTATATAGTTTCCTTCTTTGTCTCTTGTAATAGTCTTTATTTTAAAGTTTATTTTGTCTGATATGAGAATTGCTACTCCAGCTTTCTTTTAGTTTCCATTTGCATGGAATATCTTTTTCCGTCCCCTCACTTTCAGTCTGTATGTGTCCCTAGGTCTGAAGTGGGTCTCTTGTAGACAGCATATATATGGGTCTTGTTTTTGTATCCATTCAGCCAGTCTGTGTCTTTTGGTGGGAGCATTTAATCCATTTACATTTAAGGTACTTATCGATATGTATGTTCCTATTCCCATTCTCTTAATTGTTTTGGGTTTGTTATTGTAGGTCTTTTCCTTGTCTTGTGTTTCTTGCCTAGAGAAGTTCCTTTAGTATTTGTTGTAAAGCTGGTTTTGTGGTGCTGAACTCTCTCAGCTTTTGCTTGTCTGTAAAGGTTTTAATTTCTACATCAAATCTGAATGAGATCCTTGCTAGGTAGAGTAATCTTGGTTGTAGGTTTTTCTCCTTCATCACTTTAAATATGTCCTGCCAGTCCCTTCTGGCTTGCAGAGTTTCTGCTGACAGATCAGTTGTTAACCTTATGGGGATCCCTTGTGTGTTATTTGTTGTTTTTCCCTTGCTGTTTTTAATATGTTTTCTTTGTATTTAATTTTTGACTGTTTAATTAATATGTGTCTTGGCGTGTTTCTCCTTGGATTTATCCTGTATGGGACTCTCTGTGCTTCCTGGACTTTATTAACTATTTCCTTTCCAATATTAGAGAAGTTTTCAACTATAATCTCTTCAAATATTTTCTCAGTCCCTTTCTTTTTCTCTTCCTCTTCTGGGACCCCTATAATTCGAATGTTGGTGTGTTTAATGTTGTCCCAGAGGCCTCTGAGACTGTCCTCAGTTCTTTTCATTCTTTTTTCTTTATTCTGCTCTGCAGTAGTTATTTCTACTATTTTATCTTCCAGGTCACTTATCCATTCTTCTGCCTCAGTTATTCTGCTATTGATCCCTCTAGAGTATTTTTAATTTCATTTATTGTGTTGTTCATCTTTGTTTGTTTCATCTTTAGTTCTTCTAGGCCCTTGTTAAACGTTTCTTGTATTTTCTCCATTCTATTTCCAAGATTTTGGATCATCTTTACTATCATTATTCTGAATTCTTTTTCAGGTAGACTGACTATTTCCTCTTCGTTTGTTAGGTCTGCTGGGTTTTTACCTTGCTCCTTCATCTGCTGTGTGTTTTTCTGTCTTCTCATTTTGTTTAACTTACTGTGTTTAGGGTCTTCTTTTTGCAGGTTGCAGGTTCGTAGTTACTGTTGTTTTTGGTGTCTGTCCCCAGTGGCTAAAGTTGGTTCAGTGGGTCATGTAGGCTTCCTGGTGGAGGGGACTAGTGCTTGTGTTCTGGTGGATGAGGCTGGATCTTGTCTTTCTGGCGGGCAGGTCCACGTCTGGTGGTGTGTTTTGGGGTGTCTGTGGCCTTATTATGATTTTAGGCAGCCTCTCTGCTAATGGGTGGGGTTGTGTACCTGTCTTGCTAGTTGTTTGGCATAGGGTGTCCAGCACTGTAGCTTGCTGGTCATTGAGTGCAGCTGGGTGTTGGTGTTGAGATGGAGATCTCTGGGAGATTTTCACCGTTTGATATTATGTGGAGCTGCGAGTTCTTTTGTTGACCAGTGTCCTGAAGTTGGCCCTCCCACCTCAGAGGCACAGCACTAACTCCTGGCTGCAGCACCAAGAGCCTTTCATCCACACGGCTCAAATCACAAAAAGAGGAAAAGGGGAAAAAATAATAAATCTTCCTCTCAAAGTCCACCTCCACAATTTGGGATGATTCGTTGTCTATTCATGTATTCCACAGATGCAGGGTACATCAGGTTGATTGTGGACGTTTAATCCGCTGCTCCTGAGGCTGCTGGGAGAGATTTCCCTTTCTCTTCTTTGTTCACACAGCTCCCAGGGTTCAGCTTTGGATTTGGCCCTGCCTCTGCGTGTATGTCACCGGAGGGCGTCTGTTCTTCGCTCAGACAGGACAGGGTTAAAGGAGCAGCTGATTCATGGGCTCTGGCTCACTCAGGCCAGGGGGGAGGGAGAGGCATGGAGTGTGGGCCGAGCCTGCGGCGGCAGAGGCCTGAGGTGCCCCGTGCGTTCTTCCGGGGAAGTTGTCTCTGGACCCCGGGACCCTGGCAGTGGCGGGCTGCACAGGCTCCCCGGAAGGGAGGTGTGGATAGTGACCTGTGCTCGCACACAGGCTTCTTGGTGGCGGCAGCAGCAGCCTTAGCGTCTCATGCCCGTCTCTGGGGTCCTTGCTGATCGCCGCGGCTCGCCCCCGTCTCTGGAGCTCCTTTAAGCAGCGCTCTTAATCCCCTCTCCTCGTGCACCACTCTGGACCCCACGGCCACTGGCTGGCCCACTGTGTTCAGGAAATTCAATAGGAACCCTGGCAGCTCCTCAATGTCTGCTAATGTTGGAGGGTGTCCTGCAGAGGCGGGGGGTGGCTCTGTTTCAGACACTGGCAGCAGAAGTTCTGGGAAGTACTCCTTGGTGTGAGCCCTCCCAGAGTCTTCCCATTAAGTTTTAAGTTAAGTTTACCTAGTCGTATAAATGTGTGTTCACAAAACAAAGGGAGGTAACCCAGCTAAACCTCCAATTGGTGGAACTCACAGAAGAGATATTCTTGTGCAGATGACTTTAGGAGTTCCCAGGCTTCTTCAGCTGTTGTGTTTCCTACCAAACACCATCCCAGCTGGGAATAAGCTAAAACTTCTGGGCTGCTCTGATGCTTACAGGATTTAAGTAACAGAAAGATCACCTTTCCAGGAGAGAATGTGGTTGGCACCAGGAATTCCCCAACTCCGAGCTGTTGCCCTGAGCCCATAGGTGCACTTCATGCAGGACTTTTGGGGCACAGCCGGTCTGGACTTGTTCTCAAGTCCTGCTAGAGACTTTCCGAAAGGAATATATAGGCTAACACGGTGTTGCCTTTAGCAGTTCTCAGGGAACTCACTTTAATGACCAGGTTGCAATAATTTCTAGTTAGCGTATTCATTCCTTGGATGGTAATGATTGCTTTAAAGTAGTTGGTGTTCAAATACGTGTTGTCTTAGAATCAGACTCTCCCTCCTAGTTGTGATTCAAGGTTAATTAGCACTTTTGATAAGGCAGAGTAAACTTCATAACACCCTCGGTCTACATTTTCACACCCTTTGAATGAATGAAAACTAAAGGAAGGAGGTTGGGCTGATGCTGGCAGCGCATCACAGAAGACTTCATTTTTTTGTTTGTTTCTTTTAGCAATATGGGAATTTTTTTTCCTGATTCACTCATCAGAATAAGGCATATGTATCCATACAGCAACCAGATGAAGAGGAAGGGAGACTATGGTGTTAGCCGTGCAAAGGTTTGCCGTCCACAAACACCAGACAGACTCACAAATTAATCTGACCTGGTCTCAAGAGCACTGTGACCAGTTCAGACAAGCAGCTTGTGAGTATTTGTGCCATGACGGATCAAAATCAGGACCAGAAAGACTTGGTTACATTCTTTCTAAAACCACTTCCTGAGTGGCATTTTTTTCTCCCAAAGATCTTTCTAAATTGGTGTCGTAGACACTATGTCACTTGTGATATGTGCCTTGGAGACCTGAAATACTGTGCTCTTCTGATGGTGAAAAAAAAGGCAGGGGGTGAATGGTGTTGTAGTGAAAGCTTCTAGTCCGTCTTGATATGGCCCCTGGGAATTCAGCTGCAAACCCTTGCCTAATTCTCAGTTATGAGTGTGGACCACAGATGTTACTCCAGAATGCAACTTGGATTTCTCTCCTGGAGAAAATTCTTTAAAGCAGTTGCCCAGGTTAGTGACTTTCTCTAAGAACTAACCTTAGTGTTTGTTTATCAGTTGTGTTTGGCTTATCCCTTTTTTATCAGGGGATTAATCTTATCGTGACAAGCCACATTATAGTTTAAGAGTTGAAGTTAGGCATCTAGCAACCCAAGTGAGTGCCTGCTACCCAAAGGCCCCCCACTCGGCTGTGCCCTCCGTCTACTTTGTGGACTATTCTTCCTTCTCCTGTTTCCTAAACAAGGATATTCCCAAGCAGAGGTCCAGCCTCAGCCTTCTTTTCCTTTCATTAGTTCTGGGAAGTCATCTTCTCAGTGCTCGTATGGGCCAGGCATAGTGTTAAGTATTTTCCACACTGTATTAGTTTCCTAGGGTTGCTGTAACAAATTACCATAAACTGGGCAGTTTCAAACAACAAAAATTTATTCTATCACAGTTCCAGAGGCCAGAAGTCCAAAGGCAAGGTGTGGGCAAGGCTGGTTCCTTCCAGAGACTCCTGGGGGGATCTGCTCCATGCCTGTCTCTTAGCTTCTGGTGGTGGCTGGCGATCCTTGGTGTTTTGGGCCCACATCTCTCTATCATCGTGTGACATTTTCCCTGTGTGACTGTGTCCAAATTTCCTTCTTCTTATATGAACACATCATTGGATTAGGGCCTGCCCAAATCCAATATGATCTCATTTTAACTTGATGACATCCGCAAAGACCCTATTTCCAAATAAGGTCACATTCACAGGTTCTGGGTGAACATGAACTTTTGCAGGACACTAGTCAACCTGGTACATGTGCATTTTCTCATTTAATCCTCACAATAACCTTATTAGCCCCATTTTATGGATGAAGAAACAGAGTACCTCTAGATCTTCACCTCTGCTATGTCCAGCTGTTAATGGACACCTCCACTAAGACATTGCACTGGTACCTCACAGTCAAACATTCCAAAAACAAACTCAGTATTGCCCCCTAAAATGTGAAGTCCTAAACCACAGCAGCTCCAGAATGTCTTTTTAGGAGAGTGAACGGGATCTTTGGAAGGGGCTGTTGGAAGCAATCTTTGCACAGCACTTTATATAAGAATGAAATAAATAGTAACTGCCCATATCTAAAAATGATGGGTACCACCACTCACCTGAAACAAGACAGTGGCTGAGGAATGGGCAAGAATGATAAATTTAGAAAAATATGAAGGAGGCAGATTTGATAGGTCTAGTTGACTGCCTGCACGTGGAGACGGGTGGTTAGAGCCATATTAAAGATGTCTTTGACTTGATTACAGGATGGTGGGTGGTAGGAGTGTTTACCAAGAAACAAACAAACATGAGTGGGGGCAGGGGCCTGGGCAATAATGAGTTTCAAGTAAAATCTTCTGTGAAAACTAATATAAGAACGGAGCTGCTTTGGTTGAAAAAGGGGTAGGGCCCTTATTCTCCCCCCATCCTCTCCCTGCCTGTGAACGTGTCTACAGCACTTTGGGAGAACATTATGGGTTTACTGACTTACTGTATTCTTCTAGCTCTAAACAAGAAAGTGCTTACGCTGTTCTAGATACATAGATATTGACCCCATTTTAAGAGTATTTCCAAGAAAGATTCTCATGGCCTCTCTCTACCCTCCTTTCCTGGTATGTAATATCCTTCTAAGCAGGATGCTTTTCTTTATCGACAATCTAAGAACAACCTATACTGCTTAACTTCTTTTACCCTTGGTGGGTTGTCATGGGGCCTTGGGTGTCCTGTTGGAAGACCCTGCATCTTCTGATGAAAAGCCAGTCTGGTTTCCTTCAGAGAGAAGGGTGAACTTTAGCTCTTGGAATTGTGCCTGCCCTTAGTTAATCCCACAACGTTTATCAGTTCAGACATGAGCCTTTCCTTTCCAACATTCCGAGAGGTGGTTCATTCAGAGGGAAAAAGAAAAATCACATATATATATATATGTCAAGAGGAAGCTGGTAATTCCCCTGGCCGCAGGTGGTGCTGTCCTAAGCCTGCCTAGGGCAGAACCAGAGCTGGGTTCCTGGGTGTCCCATAGCGGTTGTATTTACCCAGAGACAAGAATAGGGCTCTTCAAGTTTAATTAAAAACAGGATGTCCCTGCTGGGCCTCTCATTGACATTGCTAAAAATAAAGTAGGGAAGTAGCCTGGCCTCTCCATGGTTTAATCCCATTAAATTAGGGGGAGGGGTGTGGGGAACTGGGGTTAATAAAAGACACGATTTGTTTCAGATTGCTGTCTGGAGTTGTGTCTTTTCTCTCCCTGCGCTGTGGAGTCCCAGGTCTAATACAATCAGTGCTGGCTTGCTGAGGCCATGAGAGAGGGGCAAAGGGACAGGTGATTCCCCACTGAGGTTTTGCAGGGCTGTCACCCACTTACATTGGGACCCCTGGGGCTTGTCACCTCATCTCTTTGCTCACTGCTCTAGTACCACCCACGTTCATAGACCTGGTTTTGTAAATAATCCACTAATCCCTTTCTGTGAGCTGATGCACATTAAAAACAAACAAATGGGGCTTCCCTGGTGGCGCAGGGGTTGAGAGTCCACCTGCCGATGCAGGGGACACGGGTTCGTGCCCCAGTCCGGGAAGATCCCACATGCCGCGGAGCGGCTGGGCCCGTGAGCCATGGCCGCTGAGCCTGCGCGTCCGGAGCCTGTGCTCCGCAACGGGAGAGGCCACAACATTGAGAGGCCTGCGTACCGCAAAAAAAAAAAAACAAAAAAAACAAATCAACAAAAACAGTCTAGTCTGAGTGCTATGAAAGAGCCATCTGGAAACGTGAGCATCTTAAAGGTGCTCGCACTTCCTCCTCAACCCCTCAGTACACTCAGACGTTACATCTCTTGCCCAATTCCGGAAGCCTCGTTTGCAAATATCCTCATATAAGGGATCCTGACTTTCTTCATTTTTGTTTTGTTTTTATTTATGGGTGTTTTGTTGTTGTTGTTTTGAACTAACCTATCCTCATTTCTCTGCCCCAGCCCTGTTCCTTTAGTCTAACAGCTAAAGACTAAACGCCTGAAGACTTTCTGTTGGGTGTAAGCGCCTTGTTTTCAAACACATTCATCTGTTTGCTTGGTCTTTCGTTCATTTGTTCAACCAGAGTATTAAGAGAATAATCCCTAGATTATTACACAGTTGACTTCCTTCAGAATCCCAAGAAGGAGAATTTCATGAACCTCAACTCTTAGAGGCTGAGAGTTCCAAGGAGTGTTCCAGACCAGTGGGTTTTACTTGCTACCATGGGACCTTACCGAGGCCAGAACAGATTTGGGGAAGGAGTAACGCAGCCCCAAAGAAGGTTGATTACACAGCATCCTTAAGACTTCTAGCCAAAGTAAACTTATTATTTGTCCATAAATGCCCCTCCCACATCACCTGTACAACTCCTGAAATGTACCAGCTCTTAAACCTTTAAAGAGGTGTACTTGTGATTTAGTGGGGCGCTGATATCTAGATACTGTTTTGTTGTTGTTGTTCTAAGATTCCTGGGCTTGTGAATTCACAAAATATTTAGACTGTGTAAGTCTGAAATCCGTGTGAGGGGGGTGTGTGTGTGTGTGTTCATCAGTTGGTGCCGCCGATTCCTCTTTGAGTCAAGAGTTACAGAAAAGCTTCCGTGTCGGAGCAGAGAAAGCTGAGGAGAGGGCGCTGGACCTCAAAACATGGTGGTGTGGAGAGTGTCCTGCTTTCCACTCTTGTTACTAAATACTCACGTGGCCCTGGAAGTTCAGCACCTCTGTTTCCCATTTGTAAAAAAGTCTCTAACTCTCTGGCCTTTTCTAGCCCCCCCAAGGAGTCAGGTGTCCCCAGCGGCTTGGCGCATGGCGCTATGACCCCAGCACAGATGGTAGTGTAGTCCTGGGCTGGAGGGGACAGCAATAGGGATCCAGGAGGAAGACAGAGTATGGCTCACCTCTCGCCTCTGGAGCACACTTCAGTGAACGTCTCTTGGGACAGCTGACTGTGGCCAAGCTTACTTACCCCAGTGACACCCATCATCCCAGACAGAGCCATGACTCCCTGTTTGCCCTTCCTCCCAGACAGAATCACCGTGGAGGCAGCTCCAGTTCAGCGAGGACTCTGGGTGGGTTCAAGTCAGACTTGGGGAGCCTGGCCTGAGGGGTCCCTAATGGGGTGGGATCAGCCCAAGAGTCAACACACTGGGTGACTCCATTTTTCACTCCTATTTTATCAACGGAGATTATAATATTTACCCCCATTTCTCCAGAATATTTTAGGAACTTGAGGCAGAGTTGATCCTGAACGAGACTGTAAAGTGGAGAAGTTAAGCCTTTATCTCTTTTTGCAACCCTTTTTGTTTCCACATTTCCCCTTTGGAGACTACTTTCCTTCAGCTGCCTTCCTTTCTCTCCTTCCACTACATCCCAAGTTCCAGAACTTTCCAGATTCCTCTGCCCACCCTCTGGCAAAATCTACTTTTTCTAAAACTCCTTCCCAGGGCTAATTTTCCCCAAGTGAATCTGAGTACCAGAACCATGGTCTGGGGATAAAAACAATGACTTTACATTATGCTTCCAAAATAAAAACAACATTTGACCGCTGAGGCCTTCCAGGCGCTTACTGGGTACCATGGGGGGTCCACGGTAGGGGAGATAGTTTCAGTACTGTTCACAGAACCTTTTCAGTAGAACCCTCTTTTGCCCATCAGATTTCTGATGTACCCAGCTGATCTCAAGCTGAGACTTTATACTTATTTCTTCCAAAACTTGGATGGCAGATTGTTCCCATCCCGGGGATACCTGGCAGCTTGCTGAGAAGGAATGTGAGACGATTGCCACATCCAAGGAGAAAGAGCACTGGGATGGATTGGTAATGTCTGCCCAGGAGAAGAGGAGGGTAGGCCCTTACAGACCATCAGTGTTTGTCACCCTTGAGGGACCCAGGGAGAGACCACAGTAGACCCTGACCTGTCTCTGGCCTGAGGAATGTCACCTACAGCCTGAGAGCAGGGACCTCAGAACAGCAGCAGCAGCACACAGGCACCTCGTTAGAAATGCAGACTCTCAAGCCCCCCATCTCCCCAGCCCACCCTACTCAATCAGCTGCTGCGTTTTCACAAGAGTCCCAGGGGATTCATAAGCACATAAGTTAGAGACACGGGGGGCCTAGTGGATCTTCCTGCCAGTTGTCGCTCCTGAAGGTTCTTGCCGCTGGACAAGCTCTGCTGGCCTGGCTGCTCTCACCAGCAACTGCACGTCTCTCTTCTACGACAACAGATGGTCAGGAGCAGAGCTGGGTCGCTGTGTGATGGGAGGCATTCCCTTCAATCCTGTATTTGGGAGGTTTAATAATAGGGCCATTGTGTGCGAAAACAAACCATGTTTCTGTCTCACGCCATGTTGCTTCTGTCCCCAGGCAATCTATAAGATGGTCTCCTCTGTAATGAAAATGCCTGAAGATGAGTCGACCCCAGAGAAGAGGACAGAAAAGATCTTCCGCCAGATGGACACCAATAGAGACGGTAGGAGGCCATGGCTGCTTTGCTTTGCTTTGCTTTGCTCAGAGGCGGGGCTGCTGGAGGGGCTGGGGTGTCCGGGCAGGGAAATTCCACTAGGGGTCAAGATATTGGCCATAAGGACCTGGCTCGAGGCCCTTTGTGAAAGTGGCTTATCCTGCTTTCTCCCTGTAGGGGGAAGATGGAGGCTGGATCCTGCAGGCCAGCGAATCAGAAAGTGGGGAGGGGCTTGTTATGCACCCAGACCCTAGTAGCTTTCACCCCAGCCTGCCCAGGGGGTTTTGTTGGGGTTTCGTGTGCATGCTCCAAGGTGCTGGGTTTCCTGGAGCCAAGTGGGACCCCTCAGCTGTTGGCGGGTGAGGTGGCCAGCAGATTCCACCCTGAGGGAGCCGCCCACAATTCAAATCCAACAAGGGGATGCAGAGCAAACCAAAATGAAAGGAGAGATGGATTTCAAACTCAAGAACAGTGGATTTTAGATGTTGGATTGCCAGACAGAATACAGGAGGCACCATTAAATTTAATTTTTGGACAAATAACAAATGACTTTTCAATATAAGTATGCCCTATTCAATATTTGGGACATACTTAAAAAATTGTTGTTTATTTGCAACTGAAAGTTAGCTGGGCATCCTGTATTTTATTTGCTAAATCTGGCAGCCCTAGTTAGATGTAATATCTGAGTTTAAAGTGCTAACACAGAGCTTGGTCCATAATAAGCCCTGAGTCATCTATAGCTCTTGCTTTTATTTCCAGCTTGCCTGTTCTGCTGGGCATCCCCAGCAGTTCTTGTCAGTGATGAGCAAATGCAGTCATATACCCCCGGCGGAAGGCTTTGTCGCAGAGCGAGCCTCCGTTTCTATCCCTATGCCCTCTGGGGCACCAGCTGCCTGAGAATCCAGGTTTGCAGGGTACAGGCCAATCTGTTTGCTTTGTTTCTCCACAAAGGTGCCGTTACATCCTGTTTCTCTATGTGCCTTGATTCACAGCGAATAGTTTGTTTTGCAAAGACTAAACACATGGGATTCTTTTAATAGAATAGTAAACTCGCTGACATTAAACTGCACATTTTGCTGATGCTCCAGGGGAGCACAGGTGGGCTTGTCTGCTGCCCGAGGCCCAGCCTCCTCTTCAGAATAGGGCTGAAAGATGGGAGAAGACCCAAACACTGCAGGATCGAACGCTCACTGCGAGAAATGAGACCCTGTGCTCTGGGACTCGGCCACAATGGGGTCACAGAGCCCTGACGGGGTCAGCATTCCCCAAATGCATCTCGTTGCTAAAAGTCCTGTGCTTTCCTAAGGGAAAGCCTTGGATTTTTTAAAAAAAAAAAAGGGCGGGGGTGGGGGGGGTGGTCGGAGTGGGAGCCGTACTGGGAGGGGCTTTCGGTCTGCAAGGGGTCAGGCTCCACCCAACCAGGAGACTTGGTGCTTTGGCTCAGGGCTTCTGGACCCCAAGGCGGGACGCCACACCGGAGCACGGTCCTCATCTAGACCCTCCCGCTGTTAGATTCCTCTTGGAGAAGCTCTTTGCATCTAACCCCTGGCGCTGACTTGAAGAGAAAAGTCTGGGCCCCCAGCAGGTTAGCTGGGAAGCCAATCCGGGAGCACGCGGGTAGTTAGCCCGAGCGGATACATACGCTGAATGCAGGGTTTACCCTGCCGCAACAAGAAAGCGGGGGAAGCTTTGCCTCCCCACCAACAATATGACCGAGGAAACTTCCCGAAGGGAATTGATACATACTCTAGCTTGGGCAAGAAGGAGAAAGACATCGAGGAGGAGTGGAATCCCAGGCAGCCAGTCTCCCCCGTCCAGCCCATTGAGGTAGGAGGAAAGTGCCCTGATTGACGGGAGGGACCCCCGCGGCACCTCTCTGCTTCTCGGAGCACACAGCCCTCGCCTGGATGGAAGGGCAGCCGTCCTCACACCTTGGCCCAAAGAAGGGGCCCTCTCCCCAGATGTCTCTTCGGGCCCCTCTGCCCACATGCAAACGTAGGTGTAGCCAAGTGACCCTGAGGAGCCCAGAGGGCCCAGTGAGCCCGTGGGGACGGCCTTGGCGCTGCAGGAGCCCAGCTCAGTCTCTGAAAGGCGCTATCTGAGTCCCTCCGGGGCACCTGCAGCTGGAGGGGCCACGAGGGCAGGGCCCACGTCGCGGCCACGCAGCAGCCCCGCAGCCCAGGGCCGTGCACACAGAGCTCTCAGGAGGCCGCGTGCTGCACTGTGCGATGCTCAACGAGCCCCGGGGTCTCGGCTCGGAGAGACGGAAGGTGGGCCTCACGGCAGGTGTGAGACCCCGGGAAGAGGTGGGCCGCCGCCGCCGCCGGCTCCAAGGTACAGCGGGAAGCCTACGTCTGTGCAGCGGCCGCCAGCCGCCACTCACCGGTCCTCTTGCTTTCTAGGAAAACTCTCCCTGGAAGAGTTCATCCGAGGGGCCAAGAGCGACCCGTCCATAGTGCGCCTCCTGCAGTGCGACCCCAGCAGCGCCGGCCACTTCTGAGCCGGAAGCCCCACCAACTGTAGAGCTGCTTGTGTTCCCTTTGGAGTTTACTTTTTAACAAAAAAATTTTTTTTTTGCCAAACAATATTGACGGTGATGCTGTTCCTCGTGTGGTCGGATGCACCTCCCTCCGTGCCGCCTGCAGCTTCTTTTGTCGTGGACGCTTCATGGGAATGTCTAGAGCCCCCCGCGCTTGTGGAGAGCATGAACAGTGCTGCCGTGCACAGACTTTGTGGTGTTCGTTGTTCTGACGATTTTTCATCGTTATTATTATTACTTTCCCTTTGATTCGAAAGTCTGTGTTCTAAAACCGAAGACTGGGGGAGGCAAGAGAAGAGAAGAGAAAACAATCCAGTCCAGTGATTCTATTGCAAGCTTAAGGGCCCTGTTTGGAAAACAAAATTCCCCACCTGGGTCTGGAGTGACACATGCCCTAGGGGTGGTGGCACCAGATGCTCGATTGCCCAGGGACCAGGAATCCTCCAGGGCCAGGCTATTAAAGGGGCCTGGGGGATTCCCGCCTGGAGGCCCACCCCATCCTCTTCCCCAGCAGGCTTTAGTTTCTAAGCTGTGAACATTTCAAGGTAAATTCATAGAGGAGAGGAAAAAGATGGCTCAGCTATTTCTTCCCAGGTTTACACTAGTTGAGCTAAGATGAGTTTCTCTGGAAATTAAACACAAATGGTAATTTATATTTCAAAGCCAGACCCATCTTGTTGCCTATTGTAGTTTAAAAAAAAAAAAAAAGATCGCTGTATATAAAATACTGGGTATTACAGACGAAATTAAGTGTTTTGCCTTGTTTAAATGAAATGCATGTTTAGTGAGCACTAATACAATCTTATTACAGGAGACTGTTTTTAGTAGCTTGTTGTGAAGTAAGCCAGCTATAATGAATGTCTGTGTCTTATTTTAAAGTCATATCCGTCTTTGCACAAATGCACCAATCAACAGGTATATTTTATATATTCCAGAAAAGTACAAAGTAACCATGACCAGGGCCCAACCTTAATTTTGAATGCTTTTCCAGTGGTAGTGCCTAGGCAAGAGAAGTGGGGCAAGTTTGAGTGGGATGTGTCAACTGGAGCACCAGAAGGTTCATATTTATTAGAGATGTGGGTTTGCCCACCCAGCCCAGCAGCCCGTTGACAGTCCTGGATCAGAGGTGTGGTGCTTTTCTGAGCAGATAATATTCTGTAGCTGTTCCCACCCCCACCCCAAATAGCATAAATTCTCGGGACTTCCCAGTGCTTTAATCCACATGGATGGTTAGGAAGCCATAGCTGGAATGTTGACTTTTCCACGCCTCTAGCGGCCCTGAAAAGAGTCAGAGGTTAGAGGCTGGGCATCACCTGGTTCATCCTGAAGAAGGCATAGGCAAGTGTGTCTGTGATTTCCAAGGCCCACCCTTGGGAATCCGAAAGTATCTTGCATCATCGTGTTCTCTGAATGCAAATTTCTATTTACAGAAGTGACAGTACAAATTTGAGTTGCAGTTTGGTCTGATGACCTCATACATCCTAATTTGAATTGAAAGGTAAGAGTACAAGTTGCTGGTCACAGGTAAGTCATATTTTCACAAGCAGTAGGTATGGGGAAGTCCAAACACTCAAGGATGTAGACGGGGAGACCCTGCCCCAAGAGAAGGCAGAGAGGTCTCCTTGGCTGCGGCCAAGCTACTTCCTGTAGACCATGAACCACAGAAAGATAAACTTATAACCATGAGAAAAACGATGCTGAGCCCATTTCTAACCTCTAGATTCCTGAGTATTACGCGATTCCATTTAAACTGACAGTAAAAATCTGAATTTGTATGGTTGACCAAAACGAACCAACTTGGCAGGGTGAAATTTTGAGACCTGGACTCAGTAAAATAATCTTCATCTTCCTCTGCGTGTCAGTTTTTTTTATAGTGGTTCTATACTGTGAGACTTGCTGAGTCCCTCCATTGGCCAAGTGGTAAAATCTGGTTTTGAAAACTAGGGAATTAACCTAAGACGCGGCGTGCACAGTGGCAAGGGGACCCGGCACCTCTGTAGGTGATGTTCAGGAGCTGCCTCCCACTTTCTCCCGCTCTTGATTGAAGACCTAATTCCTCCTTTAGTTCTCCTTAGATGGCGGAGTCAGTTAATGTTGGGGAAAGCCCGCCTGGGCTCTGTCCTCAGTCATGACATCTTACTGAGCCAGACGCACTCCGTTCCCTAGAACCTAGAGCTGGAGTGAGATGCAGGGGAGTGTGTCTCCAGCTGTTAAGAAAACAAAGCGGAAACTAGTCCTCGTCCTTGCCTGCCATTGACCCTGTCTGTATTTTCTTGAGGGTTGTTTTCTCATTCTCCTCCTTCCCAGGAAGACCTTTGTATGTCTGATCCAATGCACTCGAGTGTGGCCAAGGGACTTGACAGCACCCAGAAGGCTGAATGCCTAAAAGCTTATGTCACTCCTGTGCTGGGCTGTTCATTGTCATTGCTGTGTTGAGGGACCTCTGGAAATGGAGTCTGTTCTGTCTGAAATCAGGCCAGCCTGTGATGTTCAAGGGACTGGAATAAAGTGGCTTACGACGTGAAGGATGATAGAGTGGTCGACTGTTCATATCCTTGTTTAGGGTGGGGAAGGGGTGTTGAGGGCGCAGTCCCATCCCATTGATATGCCCTGGGGGCACTTTGCACAAGTGAATTTAGTAATTTATGAATCCCTCCCCGTGGAGTGGGTCCTATATCAGGTGACTTTTGTGTTACTCTAGCTTGGCATTCAAGAATGTTGCTGATTTAATATGATGGTCTGGGACATGAGGTTTCCATGCCTAAACTGCTGCTCCAGCTGAATCTGTGCCCGAGTGAGGGCCCAGATGCTGTGCTGGCCACCTCCTGGGTGTGGTTTCTGCTCTCCAGGCACAAGGAAGCAGGGTTTGTGAAAGCGGGGATGAGAGGGTCTGCTGGACCCCAAGCCGTGTCCGGAAGCATCCTTGGTCTACATGTGGGCTAACTTTCCCCTCATGGCCTTCCCTTTCTTACCTCCTCTCCTTCCTCACAACTGGAGCTATAAATTCTAGTCTCAACATTAGGTGCACCAGAAGGAGAAACTGAGGCAAGTTCCTCTTCAGTGGGAAACTAACATGCCCCTCTCCCCTCTCAGGGCCTCTCAGGCTGGAGAAGAGTCTGTAGGAAAACTGACATGATACAGAGCCCATGGCCTCAAAGCCAATTCAGATCAAGGTGCTTGTTGCTGCTGTCCTTGGCCTTGCCTCCAGCGCAGAGGCCATGAATGTAGGAAGAAGGGGCTGAATGTCAGCTACGGTAGGTGTCTCATGGGCCAACCAGACCTCGTGTAGGAGCTGAGTTGGCCTGGAGGGGAGTCTTTTTGTACCTCACAGTTTCTCTCTGTAGACCAGCAGTGGCCCTGAGGCCCGTGAGAACTGAGCATGCGTAATGCCGTGTCATTCACGGCAGTGATGGTGAGGAGGTGGCTGCGACCCTCCAACCTGATCAGGAGGCTCTTCACTCGCACACCTGTTAGAGGGGAACCTGTTAATTTCCAGCACGTTTGCAAGCCTGAGGCTCCTATTTTCAGGGTACTGTCCCAACCCAGCTCTGGACCCCCTGACAGCCTAGTTCAGGCATGGGGGGCGGGGCAGGCATAGGCCAGGTGAGGAAGAATCTGCCTGCTTTCTCAGTCGAGGCAGGGGGAGGTCACGAGAGCTCCCTTTGGAAGAAATGGAGATGCTTCACGCAGGCCTCTCTTATCTTTGTCAGGAGTATGCGTTCACTTCCCTGAAATTTTCTGTTTTGTTTTTTTTTTTTTAAGGTGGCTGAAGAAACAAAAGAAAGAAAATTGAGCCCTGTATTTTCCAAGGCAGTAGAGTATCAGTCAGATCCACCTAAAGTAGAAAGATTGTTGCAGAGTGAAAAGATGTCCACGCCAAGGGTCTAACCAATGGTATATTCATTGCAAATAGATTTCTCTACACTTGAATGATGACCACATGTCCAGGGCTCAGGTAGGTCCTGGGCATTTGCTGCCCTGGGTGTTAATGTGCCACTGACCCTCAGAGATACAGGGGCTCAGACACTCGAGTTGGCAGCCTTCCTAAAGTGAGATTAGCGTTTGGTGACCTCATCACATTGTGAAAGTCTAAGGGTAAGAGGGGATTGTATGCCTTAGGACTGGGGTGACTGCTGAGCCCTGGCTCTCCCAGAGTGAACCCCTATCCCGATGCTGACGATGCCAGGCTGTTATCACTGGGCACATTGCAGCCTCTGAGGATGGACTGCATCTAATGTGCCTCTTATTCCCCAGCACCGGGCACGATGCCCGGTCCATAGTAACTGAGCTGAGCTGGCATAGCGGTGAAGGCAGGAGCTGGTACTTGACCCTGTGGCCCTGACAGCTTTACCTACCCGGAGTCCCAGTACAGGGAGGTGGGGTGTGTGTGTGGGGGGCACACATGGGGAGCAGAGTTCACAGCAGGACTATGGCTGCAATGGGTCAAGGGAGGACTGCCTCAGGGGAGATGTGGAGACCAGTGCATGCCCGGCAGGACGTCCTCGGGCCTGTGGGGAATACATTCAGACCTCCTACTGAGACTGCGGAACACGGATCGTGGCAAAGAGGCCTTTGGCCCATTTCTAATCCCAGGATCTCTCCAGAAGCCTCCTCAACGAGCATTTCTCCTGACCTCTTTGCTGCCCACTGGTCCAAGCACGGAGGCTGCCGAGGATGCCAAGGGGGTCAAAGTTGGTCAGAGAAAGCTTTCCCTGGCGAATTTTTAGCCAAGATTTGAAAGCTGTGGACGTGGACAGACAGACAGGTGGAAGAACATAGAAGCGCTCCTTGTTTGGAACAGAGAGGCTCTCGGGAGCTAATCGTGGAGGATGGCTGAAGGAGTGTGCGTGGCCACTGAGGAAATGCCGAGAAGTACTGGGATTTGAATACAGAGTGAAGTAAGTCAGAAAGAGAAAAACACATACCGTATGCTAACACATACATATGGAATCTAAGAAAAAAAAACCAAAACGGTCATGAAGAACCTAAGGATAAGAGGACACGGGAAGGGGGAAGGGTAAGCTGTGACAAAGTGAGAGAGTGGCATGGACATATATACACTACCAAACGTAAAATAGATAGCTAGTGGGAAGCAGCCACATAGCAGAGGGAGATCAGCTCGGTGCTTTGTGACCACCTAGAGGGGTGGGTGGGAGGGAGGGAGATGCAAGAGGGAAGAGATATGGGAACATATGTATAACTGATTCACTGTGCTGTAAAGCAGAAACTAACACACCATTGTAAAGCAGTTATACTCCAATGAAGATGTTAAAAAAAAAAGGAAATCCTTCAGCAGAAGCATCTGCTTGGCCCTACAGGGCTTCTTCAGATGAGCCATGTGGCTGTAAGGTTGGAATTGTCCATGGAAAAGAGGAAGAAGGGGTCAGGGATACTTACTTTCTCCCTCCCATATTCAGTTTCCCAGTGATCAAAGTTTGTTCCATGGGAATTAGCACACCACACTTAAAAAAAAAAAAAAAAGAAATACTGGGATTTGAGCTGACAGATACTAGCGAGGCTGTGGGTTCCAGGGCAAGAGACTGTCATGATGAGGTTGGCGTTTCAGCCACGTGGTTTTAGTCTCTGTGGAGAGGTGGGCGAGATGAACTAAGGGACGGGAAAGCTCTGGTGGTACATTTAAGTGGCGGTGAGGGAGCTGGGCGTGAGGAATGCAGATGGACAGAGCCTACTCCCTGCCCTGGGAACTGGAAGAATAGCCATGCTGGTGGCCTGTCATGGTCACACCAAAGGCCTCGTGATGTCTTCAGCCCTCTTCTCATTTAACCTTGGGGTTGGGCACAACAAAGCAACCAGAAGAGGAAACCTCTGCTTGTTGGAGCCCAGGGCCTGAGGTGCCCAAGGGGAGCCTAGAACCTTCCCCGCTCACACAGAGGCTTCTTTCCAGTCAGGCAAAGAGCCCCAATACCAACCTCACCGAGAACACCAGACATTTGAGTTGTTAGGAATATTTATTTTTTTCTTCTTAAAAATGTACAAAAAATAAAATAACTGTATTTATAGTTTATAGATTCCCCCTCTCCCATTTACAAAACTATTAAGTTACATTTGCCTTTTTTTTTTTTTTTTTAAACACGAGAGCAAATTGTCCATCTAGCAGTCTTCCTTGCTTGTCTTTAAGAAAGGGCTGTTTTTAGAATTTGGCACAAGCCCTCTGCTTCTGTTGCATTTGCGTAATTTTAAATAAGAAGGAAAATGAAATGTTTGATTCAGTTCATGCTTCTTAAGTTTCTGGGCTGGGACGTGCCTTAGTCTTTTAGGATCCAATTCCAAGATGATACCCGACTGCATTTTTCTGTTGGACCCAATTCCTAAACACCCATAAAGTCTAAGCAATTTGGGTAAGTATAAGAAAAACACTTGTTTCACATGTCCCTCGTCTTACGTGAATTTTTTCTTTAAAGCTTATTTATTAAGGGACAAAAAAAGAAGAGGAGGCAAGTTTTCCTATCTCTCTGGAGTGTGTTTCTTGGACAATTTTGCTCATCAAAGCTCTGCTCATATACATAGTGAAGGCCACATCGAAGCTAAGCCATGGGCACACCAAGGACGCAGAGGGGACACGGTAAGATGGGGACATCAAATGCGAGGGGACACTCTGCACCACCCTTTGCTGGCACTGAGCTCATATGCTTTGTTCTGGCAGTGGTCACCGCGATCATTGCCCAGGGACCTGGGACAAAGGCAAAAGCCCCTTTGATTCATCTGCTGCCTAGGGCAGGATTAGCCAACATTTTTTTCCACAGAGGCTGGAGAGAGAAGGCTTGGTAACCCGTGTCAGATTGCCAAAGATTTTCTCTTTTTCCTATTCTGGAGTGCTGTGCCCCGGCCCAGTAGTAGTCGCCATTACATCTGCCGATCACGTCTGGAACCAGCCCTCAGGCAAGGAGCATGGGAGGCGCACTGTACCTCATGCACTCCCAACAGTGAGCCCCACTAGTACCCAGGAGGTTCCCCAAGATGCCGGTCCAGGGCATGGCAGTCACAGAGTGGAGGAGGCGGCGACAGACTGGAGCAGAGGTGAATCCAGGATGTAACCTTTGGCACCACGGAGAGGGGCGATGTGTCCAGAAGACACGGAAAGGTGCCTGCTCACCACACCCAGAGATCTTCCTAGGCTCTGCACCTGCCCACCATTCCATTCAAGTCCTCTGCAGCCTCCAGGACAAACAGCTGGACTGGAGGCAGCCCTTCCGTCCAGCTCTGGGCCTCAGGGGCAATGGGGTGGGAGGGCAGGGAGCCCTTGAAGAGAAAGCCCCCAGGTAAGACATCAAAGTGCTTTACAAACAAATGGGTCCTTACAGAGAACCTGTCCTAGACCTGGGACCTTGGGTGGAGGGTGTGCTCGCTAGTAGAAAGCTAGCGCTTCAACCCACAAAGGTGAACACAGACCCCTAGACCACGTTCCTGTCCCCTCAAGGAGAGCTGTGGCCTGGCCGGTCCATGACATCGTGATCGCTTGGGGAAGCGTTTCTTTTCATCTGCTAGGGCAGCCAGCAGAAGGGCAAACCGCCTCTCCGTCTTCCTCTGGACGCTGCTTTCCGAAGAGCCAGGGCTCTCGGGGCATCCTCGCTTGCTCCCTCCACATCCAGCATCTGGGAGCAGAGGCGGCGGAGCACGGCCTCTCCCGTGCCGGCTGAGCCCCAGGAGGCCGCGGTGGCCTGGAGACCCAGAGCTGAACTGTCGGCCTCGCTCTCGGGACCACAGTTGGGCTTTAAGGGGGCCACTTGTGATGAAGGACGAGCTTGTAAACTGCGAGGCACTCGCAGTGGCCAGGATCCTCACGATAGCCAAGGAGTTCTGCAGCGGGCCCAAGAGACGGGGCCCTAGTGGCAACCCCCCTGCGGTCTCTCCAGAAAGTTCAGGCGGTGCCGACACCAAAGCAGGAGGAGCTGGGGCCTCAGACAATCTCACCTTTGCCACGAGACAGCTCAGAGGGAGGGTCAGGCAAAGCACATCGCCGTGAGATAAACTCAGTGGCCTCCGGGGCGAGCAGTGCCCGTGGAAAGGGAACAGGGCGCCCTCTGCGGACAGGGACCGAGGCCCCGCGCGTGCCCACGGGAGTAGCTGTCTCGGCGCTCACCGCAGTCACCCGACACCCCAAAGGCCACTTCCGTCGCCCAGCGCGTCTCCTGAACAGCACAGAGGCAGAAGCCTCTTGGAGAAAGCAGGGTCTCCAGGTACGTGCCTCCCCCGGCCAGTGGCAGCAAACATGCCCACACAGCACAGGTAGAATATATTATTGCCATATTATAAACACTATGTACACGCGCAGCCAGGCACACCTTCTAGGTTACTTACTCATTACACAGTGGCTGAATGTTCCTGTACACGGCCTGCTGGCCACTCACTGGGAACCCCTGGGGGTATCGGCGAGATGACCGTCTCCGAGCAGCCTGAAGGTTTCTCACCAGGAAGGGGCGTCCGCCTCTCCCCCGACCTCTGATGAAGGAAATGGCTCGTTCTATCCGTCCACTCAGGAGACGTAAGGAGGTGAGACAGCAGGGGCGAGCATCCTCAGGCCCTTCGGGATGAATGGATTGAAGGGGAGGGCTCTGGACGGTGGCACCTGGAGCCAGCAGTGACCGGCAGAGCCCTGGCGGGCCTGGGCCCTGGGCTCCAGAGAAAGGTGGACAATAAATAAGGATCCAACAGGCGCAAGGCCCTTTCCCGAGGCGCTTGGGCTGCGGCTCCATGGCAGGAGCCGGCGGGCGGACCAAACGCACGGACCAAACACGGGGCTTCAGGCCTCGGCCCGCTCCCCAGCGCGGTCGTGTAACAGCAGTTGTGAGATGGGCTGGGTGGGTCTGCAGGGCCCGGGCTTCCGGCTGCCCCGGGGAGAAAGGCCCTGAGGGCTGCTGCCCGGAGCAGGGCTCAGATCTCCATGAGCGTGATCTTGAAGCCCTCCACCGTGCTCTCCATGTTGAGGATGAAGGTGTCCTCATTCGAGTAGTGCTCGATGATGTTGTCGTCCATGTTCACCAGGATGCTGCCGGGGATGGGGGAACAGAGATGCCATGACCGAGGCGCTCAGTGCAAGGGCAGGCTCCCGGCTGGGGGCTCCCTCAGCCATGCTTTTGCAAGGGAGGCCAGGGAGGGGGGCGGGGGCTGGAGGGGAGAGGAGACAGGCTCCCACTCTGCAGCGGCCCCCAAACTGGCCCCCAGAAGCCACTTTGAGGAAAGCAAAACCTCGCTTTCTCAGAACTCACTCCTTATGAAACAGGATTTCAGAGCTCATTCAACCCAAACCTTTTGCTTTCTAGATTGGTAAAGTACAGCCCAGAAGTTAACAGAGCCTGAAATCACAAAGTTAGCTATTGACAGGGCCAGGTCCCCGAACTATTTTCATTAAACCATATTGCCTCTTGAAAATGCATTTTAAAAAAGTACTCCACACTTAGGAGAAGAGGAAAATAAACAAGAGCTGCAGGTACCCTTCCTCAAGCATG
The DNA here is from genome assembly GCF_951394435.1 of Stenella coeruleoalba. Classification (NCBI taxonomy): domain Eukaryota; kingdom Metazoa; phylum Chordata; class Mammalia; order Artiodactyla; family Delphinidae; genus Stenella; species Stenella coeruleoalba. Next base: position 34,238,786 of record NC_137163.1, read on the forward strand.
TAGTGTGTTCCAGTGTTTTGGAGACCTTGTGTTCAGTCCTCAGGGCAACCTTGAAGGCAGGTGCGGTCATCACCACGGTGCAAATGAGAAACCTGAGCTCAGCAAGGTGAGATCGTGTCCCCAGGTTCACTCAGCTGCTTCACTGCTGAGCTAGGTTTTGAAACTGGCTTTGCCTCACTCTGAAGTTCATACTTTTACCACGTGACCTACTCCTTGGTTAACCATCTGTGTTGGGTTTGGTTTTAAGAAAACCAACAACTTCCAGGGCCTGTCTGTGATTTAGAAGTCCTTTAACCAATCCCCTTCTCTGAAGTCAGACAGATCTTGGTTTGAGAACTGACTCTCATTTTACAGCTATGTGTCATCAGGCAAGTTGTTTAGCCTTTCCGCAAAAATAAGAATAACAACCCTGCTTTAGACGGTGGTTGTTAGGATTAAAGTATTTAGCCCAGGGCCTGAGACAGGGCTCAGTGGAAGTGAAATGTTACCATCGGCATGTGCGTCGACACTGAGGGTTTCTGCTCAACGTGAGACCTTGAGACACCGCTCAAATCTCACCAGCGAAGGAATACACTCAGCCTCTTGCACTGACTTTGGAAAGAACTGTAACATGCATTTTAGTGAGCTTTTCAACCAGGGCTCAAGTGGAAAGGGTTTCCTGCTTGGCTCCAAATTAACCGAGAGACCACATCACTCAAAAAGCCCGAGTATCCCAGATAATCAATTTCCTTTATGAAAGAGGCCCAGAGAAGAGTTTAAAGACCTATTTTCTGCTTTTTGTAAGAAGATAGCTCCAGAAGCTGACTCTAATGGAGACCCTCTCCTGGCACTAAATCCAGCTCCGTGGCAACTAAACTTGGAGCCTCATACACAGGAGGCCCTGGGAGGGCTGGAGACAGCAGACGTGCGAGCTAAACCCTAGGGCTTTGGGGCCACGGACCTGGGTTAAATCTGCGCCTCACCTACTGAACATGAGACTTTGGGCAAGTTGCTTAGCCTCCATCAGCAATAAATTATGGATAAGAATCTACCTCACTGAGTGGTGAGGAACAATAGAACAATCCACATAAAGCACTTAGCAGGGGACCCAGGACCTACTGAGCACCAGATAAATGAGAGCTGTCGTTCTTAACAGTGAGAACAAGCAGGTCCAGTAATCATTTCGATCATTATGTTAGTAATGACCTCAGAAGAATCCCCTATGCCCTGAATCCTTTGTATTCCTACCGTGCTGCCCTGAAACCAGCCCCAAGAGCAGCACGTGATTCCCTATAAACTCTGCTCTCTGCAGAAGGGCGACCTTGCCACTGTCCCCAGGGCCACTCTCACCACTTCCAGACCCCTCTATTCTACCCACTGATCCTGTCATTGGAGGGGGGCATCTCAGCTGACGTCATGACAATGCACTCTCACCCCCCGCTCTCTCTCATTAAAGGTCTTCAAAATGCATGGCACACGTAAGCTGCTCAGCACGCCTTTGGAAGGATGACAGATTTTTATAAAAGGCAGACAACAGAGCTAACGAAAGACGGGCACCATCTTGTTTTTTTTTTAAAGGCACTGTATAGACATATCTGATTGGGAAATCAATTTAAGTTCCATTTCTTTCTTACCCTTTTTTGCTTTTCTTGTAAAGCTTTGTTATCTTTTCCACGGGCAGCCCGTATTTCTCAGATATCTGCAACCAATAACAAAAAGGCAGGTGAGTGTGGAAGGGGAGCCAAGCGGAGACGAGAGAAAATTCCAACTTCACCGTCCTGGAAATGTTTCTGGGTGCCAGTGGTCTTCACTCATGAGTCAGACTCTCAAAAAGGCTCATTGCTTTGGACAAACCATAAATCAGTCAACAAAAAATTCACCCACAGGAGAATTTAATCTATGATGAAGGTGTCATTTCAGGTCAGTCAGAAAAAGATGGACTCTAATCATGATGTTGGATTAAATAGGTAGCCATATAGAAAAAAATTAACAAGTTAAGTCAGATCCCTTCTCCACGACTTCCATCAAAATAAATATCACCAAAGATTTACAGGGAAAAGATGAAACCATGCAAGAAGAAACCATGAATCAATTATTTGTACAGATATCATCTTTAAGTAAGGAAGATGCCAAGCCAGCTATGAAACCTGAAGAAAAAAGGCCAACATGTAGATAAAGCAGCATAAAATGAAAAATACCAGTATAGGCAAAACCACCCAAAAAGCTGAGGACAAACAATACACTGGGAAACATTTGTGCAACACAAATGACAGACATGGAACTAAACTTTCTTAAGTTAGAAAGAACACGTCCAAACTAAAAAAAACGGACTAACATGCTCCCTTTAGCAGCACATACACTAAAATTGGAACGATATAGAGAAGATGAGCATAGACCCTGCACATGGATAATGTGCAAGTTCGTGAATTGGTCCATATTCCTTAATACAAATGAATGTATTTACAGAACAGAACAGACTCAAACAGACATAGAAAACAAACTTAGGTTACCAAAGGGGACGGGGGGAGGGAGGGATAAATTAGGAGTCTGGGATTAACAGATACACACTACTGTATATAAAATAGATAATCAATAGGACCCTGTATAGCACAGGGAACTATATTCAATACCTTACAAATAACCTATAATGGAAGATAATCTGAAAAAATATATACATATAACTGAATCACTTTGCTGTACACCTGAAACTAACATAATATTGTAAATCAACCATGCTTCAATTAAAAGAAGGAAAAAGACTAACAATTCAATGGGAAAAGGAAGGCAACAACATAAAGAAGTAATTCACAGAAAAAATACAATAGGACAATAAGCAAATAAGAAAATGCACCACCTCACTATTAATTTAAAAATTCAAATTAAAACAACAGCAGGATACTACCTTTAATCTATGAGACTAACAAAAACTGAAGAATTGATAATACAGTGCCAGCCAAAGGATGAGAAACAGCAACTCTCATAGCCCATAGATAGGAGAGCAACAAGCTCAACATTTCTGGAGGGAAATCTGGCAGAAGCTATTGAAATTTCAAAGGCATATATCTTTTGACCCAAATAATCCACATCTAGTAATCTGGTGCACAGAAATACACTCAGATGTATGCAAAGCTCTTCAAAGCATCACTGTTCATAACACAGCTAACTGTGTACAACAAACATTCATTAAGCACATTTTGATATTTGCACAGTTGAAAACCACGCCGTCATGCAACCATTAAAAGAAATGCAGGACGCCTATATGAAAAAAATGTCCTTAACATACTAAGTGAAAAAACACAAATTGCAAAACACTGTATATAGTGTAATCCCACTTGTATTTAAAAAAAAAAAAAATGTAAGTAAATAGAAAATATTTGAAAGACCCACCAATCTATTAGCAGTGGCTACCCTGGAAGAATGGACAGAAACAAGGAGATTCTTCTTCTTTTCACATTGTACAATTCTGTGCTATTTATTTTTACAGTGACCATGATTCAGCTTTATAAATATAAAACTATAAAGTAATATAATAATAGTTTAGAGATGGATTCTGGAGACACCTACCCAAAATGCTGCTTCTCTCCCAAATCCAATCCACCCACCTCTTGTGAGCCCAGTGGCTGGCAGGGCTCACAAACGGCTAGGGCAGGTGAGGTTTGGGACTTGGACTACTGGGCAGTCTAGCAGGGCCTAGGAAAAGAAGCCAAAGAGCCCTGGGACAAAGGTGGGATAGGTTTGGCTCCTGCGAAGAGCTTATTCTCCAGAGAATCGGATTCCCACCCATCCATCCCTTACACTGCACAGGAAGAACTCCCACCCCCTCCCCCAAGCCCCAAAGGAGCAGAACAGGTGGGCTGAGGACTGAGACAGCAAAGGTAGACTGGGAAACAAGTGGCCTGCCTGTCGCACATCACTGCTCCGTCACTGATGGAACTGCCTCATGGCCATACTGGAGCCCAAATGAGCCCAGCACATAAAATAACACGGCCTGTGGGCAGCGAAGAAAATGGACAGAACTTAATGTGGACGGCATCTGTGTGAACAGAACATAAAAGAGCACTTATGAAGACTGCTGTACAGCACACAAGTATAAAATTCTGATCTAAATATATGATTATTGAACTAAAAATTCTGTAAAGGTCAATAAATGAATTGAAGGCCAGGTGGTCGATCCAGCAAACCAATCGGCGTTAGGAAAGATAGATTAGAAAAACCATTTCAAGTGCAGAGCAAAGACACACAGCATAGATGGAAATCATGAAGGGAAAAAAAAGAGAGGTTTGAAGAATAGAGACAGCCATACCTGATGTGACTATATCCAAAGTCCCAGACAGAGAAAAAGGAGCAAATGGAGAAGAGGAAACAATTAGACAAATAACAGAGGAAAGACCCATGTTTTTAGATAGGAGGGGTATCCTGAATCCCAGGAAGGAGCAATGAGAAAAGAACCATGCATCTGGCCACGTGCCAGATCTCCAAGGGTAATGAAAATACAACATCCTGGAACCTCCCAGACAGAAAGTACAAGTTACCAAAAAAAGAAAAGAAAAAGAATGAACCTGGCTTCAGTCTTCTCATCTGTAGCACTAGAAACCAAACCGGAATAACCCCTACAGACTACTGAAAAAAGGGACTTTACCCCAAGAATTCTGTACACCAACAAGCTCTCCCTCACTTCTCAGGTTAAAGAATGGCATATAAGAAATGCATTTCACCCAAATATCCCATTTGAGGAAAATACTCACAAAAGAACTCTAGCATATGCATCAAAACAAAGACTTCAGCAAAGGGGGAAGAAAACAAGCAATCAGTGTTGTACCATAAATATATACATAAGTATACACACACACGCGCGCGCACGCACGCGAAGACAGACTATATATACTCTATATAACTATAGATCTATAGTTACATATCCATACATAATGTATATACATATAGATATATATGGTCCGTATATAGAGTTATAGGTATGTATAACTACCTATATATAGTTAAATGGACTGGGAATGTGAAATAAGTGTTAAATAAGGATTCTTGAAGTAAAAAGAACATAATGGAATCAGAGCAATAAGGAGAAGAGACTGAAACAATTTAGGGAAAGTAAAGAATAACTTTCAAGAAAAGATGAAAAACAGTGACTTAATCCAACTGCAAAACTAAAGAGAAAGAGGAAACTGCAAAGTAAAATAAATAAAAACCAAAACATTTATCGTTGTGAGTTGCTTGGCCTGCAAGCGTTGGGTTTTGAACTTTGGTTGGTGTCGTTTGGAACTTGTTTTTAAAATGAAATGGAAAAATAAAGTGTGTTCCTTTTTTGACTCAACATCAGCAAGTTCATATCTCTTAGTCCCCCTTTTCTGAAAGAGAGGTGAATCTGATTCTTGGATCTTCTCTTTTCAGGGGTTTGACTCCCAGTTTTTCCCAAAGCATGAACGCATATACCTCAGCTCACAGTTCAGTTGATAACAGTCAGGAAATTTGCATAAACCTGCATATCTGCCGGAAGTAGCGGCAGCAGGCAGCATTCACTGAGTGCTTACTAAGTGCTTAGCATATCAGCACAGGGAGTCCTGCATCTATTAACTCGCTCAATTCTCACATCATTGCAACAGAATAGGTGTTTTTAGGAGACCCGTTTCTCCGGGCAAGGAAACTCAGGCTTAACACTCAGTAAGTAATCAGGGTCCCTCAGCTAGGAAGTGGCAGAGACAGGATTTAAAAGGTAACAGTCTGGCAGTCTGGTTTCAGATTCTAAGCTCATAGAGAAAAGGGGCATATGATGGGCCTGTTTGAAGCAGGGCTCATGGACCCCATCCAGTACCAAGAAGCAACTGGCAGAGTTGACACGGGCATCAGGCTGCCGAGGGCAACAGTCTCCAGGAGGACAAAGCCCTGCCCTCTGTGCAGTTGTCAAAGGCAAAGGCAGAGGCAGCTGGATAAAATGCCACCCTAACACAGCGTCCTCTGCCTCCACGCCAGGCAAGGAAGTGGGCTTTGCCAAATCCAGAAGCCTGGAAAGAAGTGAGACCGTGCAGGATAGCATGTGGAGGAAGCTGGCCATCTGTCGGGAGATTACGGAAGGAATCCTTCTGCCCAGGAGCTGGATGGTGTCACCACAACACTCCCCTTCCGTGTGCATGGCAAGCACACGCTTCGTGATAGTTCTCAGAGCGGGGGCATTAGGACTGCCTGGTTTTTTCTTTGTGATTTTCAAGTAGTCTGAACTGCTCGTATATGTCCATCATTTTTAAAAGCTCATGATCAATATTTTTAAGGACCCCCTAAGACTTCCCTGATGCCCAAGAGGATCCTAGGTCTTGGACATATCTCATCAGTGTGTTACTGGCTAGCTGACGATCTGGAACTTTTAGACTTTTACTTTGTGGAGAGTTCTCTTTGCCCAGAAACCTCAGATATGTGACAGGCAGAACTAGAGATTTACATTGGTTTTCACCAATGTAGGACTCTGTCTGCCTGGTCTAGAGGCATCCAACACAACTGCCAGCTCTGGAGGCCGATGACTTTTTTTTTTTTTTTTTTTTTGCGGTACGTGGGCCTCTCACTGTTGTGGCCTCTCCCGTTGTGGAGCACAGGCTCTGGACGCGCAGGCTCAGCGGCCATGGCTCACAGGCCCAGCCGCTCCGCAGCATGTGGGATCTTCCCAGACCCGGGCACGAACCCGTGTCCCGTGCATCGGCAGGCAGACGCTCAACCACTGCGCCACCAGGGAAGCCCCTAAGGTGCACTTTTGGAAAAGGGGTGGCTCTTGCTTATAAATACTTCCTAGGTGGCTACATTTGACCTGTCAATAGAATTGGGGAGGACAGGCCTGCATCTCCATGCATGAATGACTCAGCTGCATAGAAGGGGGTGCTACCGGGGCCACGAGCCACCTTTTCCCTGTGCACCCAGCCAGCTTCACCAGGGGAGAACACCCTTCTCTAGCCCCTTTGGCTTGAGGGAATCTCAATCTGCCTCTCCACCCCATAGCACTTACAGCCGTCTACTACACACACACACACACACACACACACATATATATATATTTTTTTTTTTTTTTCATTTATACAGTGTTTCTGTATTTAAAATTTTATTTATTTTTCTGGCTGCATTGGGTCTTCGTTGCTGCATGCGGGCTTTCTCTAGTTGCGGCGAGCGGGGGCTACTCTTCCTTGCGGTGTGCAGGCTTCTCATTGTGGTGGCCTCTCTTGTTGTGAAGCACGGGCTCTAGGCATGTGGGCTTCAGTAGTTGCAGCACACGGGCTCAGTAGTTGTGGCACACGGGCCCTAGAGCACATGGGCTTCAGTAGTTGTGGCACGTGGGCTCAGCAGTTGTGGCTCGCGGACTCTAGAGCGCAGGCTCGGTAGTCGTGGCGCATGGGCTTAGTTGCTCCGCAGCATGTGGGATCTTCCCGGACTAGGGATCGAACCTGTGTCCCCTGCACTGGCAGGTGAATTCTCAACCACTGCACCACCAGGGAACTCCCTATATACAGTGTTTCTATGTGCTACTTTAAACACCTTGTATAGGAACTCATTTAATCCTCGAAACAACACTACATCTCATTTTATCAGTATCTATCTTCATAATAATATCCCATATTATTATTACTCTCATTTCAGAAACGATGAACCTGGGGTACAGAGAGGTTGAGTAACTTGCCCAGGGTCACACTACTCTGAAGTGTCAGAGCTAGGATTTGAACCCTGACTGTGTGGGATCAACCATCATACACACTACTTCTTGCCTGATGGCTTACTACTGCCTAAGCTTCTTTCCTTTAGTTGTTGTGAGCTGTGACTTGGAATGGTTATTCTTCTTGCAATAACTTTTCATGTGTGGACGTCTCCCTAAGTGGACTTAAGTTGCTCAAGGGCTTAAGCTGGCTCTGCCTCTCTGTGGAGCTCAGGAAACCCCACATCTGTAAATGACGGTGATGACATCTGACCTGCCAAGTTCACAGGGCTATAGTGAAGCTCAAGTGAAGCAATGCATGTGAAATACATGCCACCCATAGCACTTGGCATGGTGGTACATACACAGTGGATGCTCAATTCAGTCAACAAATATATATGCTCAAACACCTGGGGATACACAGAAGACAGCAAGAGACAAAGCCCCTGGGGGAAGAGAGAAACAAATTGGGGAAGAGAGAAACAAAAAAGCAGAGTTAACTCAGGGATTGTTTGGGTGGAAGTGAAGGTGACATTTAACCCCACTGTGATCCAGCGAGACCACAGCTACAGAACACTTGTAGAACTAGCCAGATGTCACAAACAGGAAAGGAAGACACCAAGGAAGAAGGCGTAATGAATCAGTTCAGAATTGGTCTAGGTCAGTGGTTCTCACACCTGGCTGATCTCAGAATACCCTGAAAAACTGTTAAAAATACAGATTCCTGGGCTTCCCTGGTGGCGCAGTGGTTGAGAGTCCGCCTGCCGATGCAGGGGACACGGGTTCATGCCCCGGTCCGGGAGGATCCCACATGCTGCAGAGTGTCTGGGCCCGTGAGCCATGGCCGCTGAGCCTGCACGTCCGGAGCCTGTGCTTCGCAACGGGAGAGGCCACAACAGTGAGAGGCCCGCGTACCGCAAAAAAAAAAATGCAGATTCCTGCTGCTCCACCGCCCTCCCCCACCTCCACTTCAGCAGAAAGGGAATCTGGGGTTGAGGACTGGGAATATGCATTCAAAACAGCTGCTAAAGTAATTTTCAGCTTCACCACCATCCTAGGTAAGTCAGTTTCAGTAATATGATCTTAAAGGCCAGATTAAAGGTATGAAATTTGTTCAAAGGGCTTCTGTAGCTCATAAATCAATCTTCCAGTCATTTTAGGGTTATTTAAAAAAATCCTAGTTCATTTGAAGAGAGATAGATGATACTTTTTGTTGTGTTCATTTCTGGTTTTGTTTTCCCTTTATGGGGTGGGGGGCAGATTCAGTAACAACAAACGCCATGCCAATGACAGATCCTGAGAACAGAAGAGATTACCAAACCCTCCAGCCAGGTGTTTCTTAGAGGGTGGTCCTCCATGCCCTGCTCTGAATTGCCTAACAATGCCAACCACATTGGTAACATTCTTGTGCTTTTTAAAAAAAATTTCAGATGAACAAATAAATAATTTTTTTACATATCATATAAATTCCCCACTTAAACCATTTAAAGTGTACAATTCAGTAGCATTTAGTACATTCACAATGTTCTGCAAACGTCAGGACTACGTAGTTCCAGAACAATTCATCACCCCAAAAGGAAACTCACTAAGTAGACTTTTCTCATTCACTTTTCACCCAACTCCTGGCAACAACTAATCTGCTTTCTGTCTCAATGGATTTGCCTGTTCTTGATATGTCCTATAAATTGTACGATTATACAATGTGACCTTACGTGTCTGGCTAGCAATTCCACTCCTCAGTATACACCCCAAAGAATTGAAAACAAGTATTCAAACAAACACCTGTACCTGGATGTTCTTTGCAGCACTATTCACAATAGCCAAAAGGTGGGGGGGGGGGGGGAATCCAAATGTCCATCAACTGGTGAATGGAAAAACGAAATGTGGTATATCCACACAATGGAATATTATTCAGCCATAGAAAAGAATGAAGTACTGATTCATACTACAACATAGATGAACCTCAAAAACATTACGCAAAGTGAAAGAAACCATCCACAAAAGACAACATAGTGATGATTCCACTGATAGTCACTGTCCTACACATTTTCACATATTACTCCATAGCCCAATATGCTGTTTCAATGCAGCAGTTTTCCAGACCAACAAAAATTCTAGACTGTCCCTTGGCAGTCCTGCTGTCGTCATCACCACAAAAACCCTGGATCTTCTACAACATGGTTGTACAGGGGAGTCAGATATCATTTTCAATGTAGAGTCATATTCAGATGGATAATACATGGATAAAACATAAAATAACTTCCTGAGCCCAGGTTGGGTAATGCTAGACTGAACAGGGGATGAAGAGGGAAGGAGAGATTTCAGAATCTTACTTAAATCATTTTATAACTCTGCAATTTATATTTTTTTCTTAACCAAAACAGGTCATATTTTATTTTGGATTACACTATCGCAGCTGGCAAGACACTTCCTAATCGTTTTTGTTCTGTATAGATTTGGAAGTTAAACGTATCTAATTTGGTTTCATGCAGAGACAAATGGAAACTCACAGTTTAAACTTTCTCTGTGGCATCTTACTCTGATTAGCCTTAAACTGACAGGGAATTGGCAGTTCTACAAAGTTTCCTTCTCCTTAAGATGCTAATAATAAGCCAGACAGGGTGGAAATCAGTGTCCCCATGAATCTCTACTTTTTCTTTTTCCTTGAGAAAGCTCATTCCAGGGCCATCTCGAAGGCTGCATTTTAATAAATGGATTTCAGCTCAGGAGACTACATGCCGGTTTCTCGGAGGCTGAAGGGGGTTCATTGCTTACCGCTTCCATCAGGCCCCTCACGGTGGGGGATTTCAACATCAAGGCATCAAACACATCGTCTGTCTCCTTCCTCACGTACAAAAGCACTGAAAGAGAAGGGACGGGAAGCCGTGACTGCGAAGCCCACACAGCTGCCCCAGGAGACTGCTTCCTACCAGTGGCTGTTACAGATGAACATTCTGTAACTTCTTCCTGTAACCCCCAACAGAAAAATGTAATTTCCAGCAGGCTGACCCTAAGGAAACCCCAAACCATATTCTATTGGGTTAGCCAAAAAGTTCGACCCACCCGAACGAACGTTTTGGCCAGCCCAATATTTAAATGAGGGCCGCTTCCACTGGATTTACAGACCTCTTCTTGGAAAATCATTGTCTTTAAAATAGTGTGGCTGCTACTTCTGCTGTAGGAGCCCCTGGAATGGGTTAAAGGGGGCATGGCAGCGGGTTGATGGGCTGCAGTTGCCACCATCTCCTGCTGGGCTTGTGGATAGCCACACCTGCATGCTGGGCTTACAGCTCACCCCCAGGGCCTGCCCAGAGAGGCAGCTCTCATTAACTGTATCTGTGGATAGGAATCACTCCACTAACATAGCAGTAACCATTATCAGGCATCCCAGAGCTTGTACAGACAAAGGCAACCGACTCCCATGACTTTGAGAGAGCCACCCTGAGAAGTGGCTACAAAGGCAAAACAAATAACGGCATTGGTGATAATTACAGTCATTCTCTGTCCTGGAGAACTTCTAACAAACAATGGGCACTGTCACTGACCCTGACTCCTTGTGCCTCTCAAAGCCCAGCTCAGCGTAGGAGCTCCAGGCGAGGGGCTCAGTAACTCCACTGTCCTTTTCCAAAGAAAAGCCACTCCCGGGAGAACGAGTTCTCTATTGCTGGAAGGTTGCAGTGCCCTCACGTGTCCCTAGGACTGAGATGTCTCAAAGGCCGTAACTTTGCATTTTGTCTCAGCAATTCCTGATGGCAATTTTTGTGCAGACTTCACAACCTCAAAATATCTGAAAAACACAAGCTTTGGACCAGCCAGCATGTACTAAATATGGATGTAAGCTACTATCACTTTGGCCCGTGTGATCCTTGATTTCCATATAACATTGCCCTCATTCTAAAGGATGAGATATAAAAGGCATGCAGGAATGGAGCTCAAAATGCACTCGAATATTTGATGGTGAGCCTGTGAAGCCGGAAAACCCTTTATAGGTTTAAATATTACTACTGTAATTAACACTACTCAGGTATTTACACTCCTTGAATTCTGAAATGCTCATTACTCATTCACAATTATGATAATATTCCTTAACTAGATCCAGGTCTAAAAATAAAACTAATTATATTAGTGAAGATGGAGTGCTTACTATGTACTGGGCACCTGAGTTTGGTGTTTTACATACATTAACTCATCAAGCCTCCCTCTGTGACGTGGGTACTCCTGTCACCCCATTTTACAAGTGAGGACTCCAAGGTGCAGAGGACCTTCCCAAGGTCACGTGACTCGATGTGGCTGAGGGAGGCTACACGGGATGCTCTCGACCATTATGCAAATCCCATTTCAACAACTAGGAAAAAAAAAATTCTCAGTAACAAAAACCTCAAGCCTGTGCAGATGGTGGACGTACGGTAACCTGACTCATTAAAAGTCCAGTGCTGTAAGCAGAAGGTCTCTGGAAGCTCTTGGTGTTGGCTACAGCAGGATGTGGGGAGAAAAGCCACCACCTCCCCTTTCCCCTTACTCCCAGGAGGGACAATGAATCAGCACAGCATCGAGATGCTGAGCAAGACACTGACAGGCCTGTGCTTCGTTTCTCATTCTCTCGGTGAAGTGGGATAAGATCCCTGACTGAGAGAAAATGAGTAAGTTGGGATGTCACAGAAAACAGGTTCCCTGACTTGTACCGTGATTAATCGTTTGCGTCTGTTGAAGGATTCTCAGCTGCTGCTGCTTATGAGAGGGTATTGTCAAACACAGCACGAGCTTCTTTTTAACCTTGTATCTCACTGCTTGATGAGTCAGTATATTCACTACATTTCCCTCAAGGTAAAGGAAAGAATCAGTGCCCAGGAAGAATAAATGTTTGCTTAGGGTGTTTAAAAAGATAAGGTTTAAAGCAAAGGAGGAGACTGTGGACTTCCTGGATCAATAAAAGCATCCCCAGGCTAGCACGGAACCACAGGGACATGGGCCGGGCCGGGGGTTCTTCTCAGTGAAATGTCCCCACCACCATTCCTAATTGGAGCAACACCGGGGGAGGGCCTCAACGGGAACAGTACCTCGCTTCATCCCTTCTTCCTTCATCTGCTTAGAAGGTGCCGGACCAAACTCCTCTTCCATGGGCCTGAACATCCGTTTCACAAGGACACTGCTGCTAGAAAAGGTGAGGAGAAAGTGTTAATTAAGGAAGGCACCCGGGGTGCCAACAAAAAGGTGTATGGATGTGTCGGTCCCTATCTCTTCCCTTTGTTTACGCCATCCCTTATCACGACTGGATCCACGCACCAACCTCCTGCCTCCCCCTCACGGGTCCCAAGTCTGCATGTGGGGCAGAACACACATGCCAGTATCTTTCACGCATGGCCCTGAGACATCCTCCTTGCTGCTGAACATGGATCCACCGAGGTGAGGCCTCTGGGTTTTACCCATTCCGTTCTGCACCTAACCCCCCTTCCTGCTCAGAAGACCAGGGCTGGGGATGCGGGCCTGAGCCCTGTGTTTGTGTGGTGTGCAAGTTATACAGCCCGTCCCACCTAGCTAGGGCCTGGGTGTCCCGCACTTTCTCGCCAGCCCCGAGGGCACAGCGTGACCTCTGGAAATGGCACGGGCCTGCCTCGCTGGTTCTAAGTTATGAGGCTGCCCTCGGTTCCTGCTATTCCACAACTCCATCAGCTTGGAGCAGAGGAGACTGCAGTGGCTGAGGTTCCCTAGACCCGGCCCTTCCTCATGGGAGAGGGTTTCGGTCCCCCTTCCTGAGGGCCCACGGGTCCCCAACTGGCCAGTTCTGGTGGCTCTGCATTTCCTCCCAAAGTCTCTGTCTGTCTGGGCACTCTAGGGAACGGAGGGCTGTTCCAGAGGAAGGAAATTAGAAGAACAGATTGTCACTGAAGAGAAGTCATTGCCGCTGAGTGTCCCCTCAAACTCATATGCTGAAACCCTAACCCCCAGGAGGATGGTATTCAGAGGTCCGGGCATTGAGAGGTAATTAGGCCCTGAGGGTGGGGCCTCCATGATGGGAGTGTCTTTATGAGAAAAGGACACCCTCTCTCTTTCTGCCGCGTGAGGACACAGCAAGAGGATGGTGATCTGCAGGCCAGAAAAGGGTCCTCACCAGACACTGACCATACTGGCACCCTGATCTCAGACTTCCAGCCTCCAGAACTTTGAAAAATACATTTCTGTTATTTAAGCCACCCAGTTTATGGTATTTTGTTATAGCAACCCAAACTGACTAAAACACTGAGAAAATGCCCCTGCATGGAGTCTTATGGTCCTTTAAGCCCTCAAGAGAGCAGGTGTAGGTTTTTAGAAGACTTTAATCTCTCTGGGGATTCCTGGAACCAGGCACATGAAGCAATGCCAGATAGGCAGTTCTGCAGAATTGTTAAGACATGAGATCTGGGGTCCAGACTACCTTGGTTTAAACCCCTGCTTTGCAGACTCACAGACATAGAAGACAAACTTATGGTTACCAAAGGGGAAAGGGCGGGAGGGATAAATTAGGAGTTTGGGATTAAAATATACGCACTACTCTATATAATATAGATAACCAGAAAGAACCTACTGTATAGCACAAAGAACTATACTCGATATCTTATTGTAATAATCCATTGTAATAACCCATAACCTATAATGGAAAAGAATCTGAAAAATTATATGTATAACTGAATCACTTTGCTGTACACTTGAAACTAACACAACACAGTAAACCAACTATATTTCAATTAAAAATTTAAAAAATAAACCCCTGCTTTGCAATCTACTAGCTACGGAAACATGGACAAATTCTTCAACTGCCCTGAGCCAACAGCCTCTTTAAAAGGAGGATGTTGAGAGGCTTAAATGAATTCAACATAATGTAAATTCAAACTCACAAAGTTGCCTGATACATTTTAAGTACTACAGAAGTGTTAGTTAGAGATGATGATGGTCATGATGATCATGATAATTAAAGTTGGAGAGATTTGAGGAAGAGACATAACGGGGAAGAGTACATAAGGCAGACAATTTAAAAGAGCTCAAAGTTTCCATTCACTATCAGATAGCAAACAGCCCAAACTACCACTTTGGCCCAATTTAAGGGCTAAAGTTGGAAAAGCTTCCTGCATCAGAGACTGACAATTATATCAATCCCAAGCTTCCAAGATAATATAAAACCCTGCTCCGGGGCTTCCCTGGTGGCGCAGTGGTTGAGAGTCCGCCTGCCAATGCAGGGGGCACGGGTTCGTGCTCCGGTCTAGGAAGATCCCACATGCTGCGGAGCGGCTGGGCCCGTGAGCCATGGCCGCTGAGCCTGCGCATCCAGAGCCTGTGCTCCGCGACGGGAGAGGCCACAACAGTGAGAGGCCGGCGTACTGCAAACAAACAAACAAAAAACCCTGCTCCAAAGCCAAGTCCCTATTGGCATCATTGTCATTAAGAAGTTCTTTTTATCAATTCTCAACTGGAGCTAATGGTGGGGTCCAGTGGTAGAAAGAACACATGGTATAAAACTGTGGACAGTCCAAAAAGTACTTCTATTAATTCTAATAGTTTAAAGTATTAAACCAACAAGGCTTTAAATTACCATCTTCTACTCTAGGTGGTCCAAAATTATGTTTATGAGCCCTTAATAAGACCACGCTTTTCATCAAAGCACTTTACATCTCCTTGGTCAATTAAGTCTTATGAACTCTCTGTGAGCCAGCAGCACAAAGACCAATCTTATCCCTATTTCGGTGACGACCAAACTAAGGCTCAGGGCGTTATGTGTCTCATGCAGGGCAACGCAGCTAAAACAGTGAAACAGGCTGTTGAGAGAACCCAGCTCTGAGGAGCAACCTCCTGATAAAGTACTCGATAAATGTGAGATGATGATGAGTGAGGGTATGAGAAATGATATTCAGAGTCAGCATTCTATTTTATTCCATAGTAAGTCAAACTATGGAAATAGCCAGAAGAAAAACTCAAACTCAAGTCCCAGCTGAAGGTGGTAATAAGTTTTTAGAGCACTGTTCCCTCTATCTTTCCCTCACTTTTCTTTAAAACCATAAAAGCGGGTCATATTATTCTGTCATGTCTTGGAGCTGGACTGACCATGACCCTGGGAGCAGAAGATTAAAAATCTATTGACATTGCTGTCAATGACCAGTAGGTTAATGATGGGTAAATAGCCTGAAACATCACCAGACACTCTTTCATGTTGTGTTAGGGTTCCTAAACTAGGGATTTTCTTTCTCTCATTAAGAAAGATTTATTTACATTTTTCCAGGTCTGTTGACTTTTGACAGCACCCCATTCTGAGCATGACAAACTTTGCCATTAAAATAACATCTTGGATAAACCACATTTCTCTTGGGAGTTCAGAAATGTTTTTTCACACTTTCAAATCTATAAACCCAGTAGGAGTCAATAAGCTTGTGTGGTCTGAATTCAATGGTTTCATTTCTTTTTAAAGCAAGGTGAGAAAAAAAGGGGCAGAAATGACTGCCCAATTGACAGAAAGAGTAAGGATTTCAGGTCTCCTAATGTCCTGTTCAATTACACTGGCTTGTAGCACAAAAGGACAAGAACAAGGAGAAGGTGCTTTCTCTGACATCAGTCTCCATCCCGTGGGCACAACATGTTAACATGTAGAGGGACTCCAGTTCCAGCAACATATGAAATCATTGCTTTGTGGGGTCAATGTCAGGGAAAGCAAGTCCCTGAGGTGTAAAAAAGGATGGCTAAGTTTCATCAGAAGAAAAACTGGGAAGGTGTTTGGATCTGAAGCCTGTCTCTGGACATACTTGGCAATGTTGAGCCCTACCTATCAGGCTGAACCACACTAGGCATCAGTACCTAGGTGAGGAGGTACCAAAATAAAGCATGGAAAGGAGGTGCAGGCACCATGGAGACATAGTTTGTCTAGTTCACAACTCTGCTTCTGGCCTGTGTAGGCTGATGACCACATCTGCCCTAAATAAATTAACATCCTTACCCTTTGTTAGCCTCAGAAAAGAGGAGGTGCTCTTATGTTCAAGTCCTCACAAAGTCTTTCACATTATGGAGTAGAATCTCAATTAGTTTATTTTCAACAATAAATCACTCTGGGGAAGAACCTATCATCCCCAAATGACTTTAATCAATGCTAGTTCAGGGTCTTGATAGAAGTTCATCTGACACACTCAGTACACACAAACCAAAATCAACAAACAAACCCCACATATGTTTATAATTATGGTAGTTAAGAGCTTACAATTGAAAGTAGTAAATAACTAGGTCAGTAGGCCCCAGAGGAAATACAGATATTTCTGTTTCTGGCTAAGATGTTGTATCTTGTGGCAAACCAAGCAATGTTCCAGCCAAGAACGATGTAAGTAACTGTAAATATATATACATATATATTTAATCTTATTGAAGGTATTGGACACTACTGTTGAGTCGGCCAGAACCTGAGAGCTGAGATCTCAGAGGAGAAAAATGCGAGAGGTGAGCTGATAGTCAGTGGGCCACTTTCCTCTGGAAGCATTTGCCATTTCTCAGCTGGGAGTAGAGGATGGTGATCGCAGCAGAGGCACATACTTAATGGCAAAGAAGTCTGCACAGCTTTTGGCAATCTTATGGTGTTAGAGAAACAGAAATTGGTGTTTAGGGCTGCAAAGTTATTCAGGACTAATAGGAAAACTTCCAGAGAGTAGAGAAGCACAGAGAAGTAAGCCAGACACTGCAGTATTCCTTCCCAGGTATTTGCCAAGTTTTTAAGCTGCACAGGATGAGAGAGTAAGAAGTTAAGCAGAAAGCCCTTGAAACTCATAGAGGAGGCTTGGGTAGTCTCCCCATGCTAAGGAGACAAAAATTGAAGTTCAAGCTCCATGAAGGAAAAAGACCCATAGAAAGTCCCTCAAAGGTACAATCTAGGAGTTAGGATGAATTAGAGGTCATCTGAGGTTAAAATAAACTGCAACCCAGCTTTGGGTCAGTTCTGTCCCTGACTCAGTTATGGTGATCTGTTAACTAAGGCTACATACCAGATAGGGAAAACCTTCATAAGGAAAAATATGGTCATCCAGAGCCTCCATAATTTTTATGCATATTGTTCATCATTCAATGATTATCAAATATTAAACAGGACCAAGGGAAAAACATACAATAGAAACACACCCAGATAACATACTTATAGCACAGTTATTATGTTCATGAAAATAAATGACAAGACATTTAGAATTGAAGTTCATTAAAATAAACCAATTAAGTGGAAGTCCTAGAACTAAAAAGTGCAATAATTGAAATTAATAACTCAATAGATGGGTTTAGTATATTGAACCTAGCAGAAGAGAGGATTTGAGAGGTCAACAGAAAATATCCAGGCTGGAGCATGGTGAGTAAAGAAGATGGACAGTTTAGAAAAGAACATAAAAAACATAGGGACAGAATAAAAAACTCTAATACACATTTAGAGTCTCAAAGGAGTGGGGAGAGAACAGGGAAGAGCACTATTTGAAGAGATGACAGCCAAGAATGTTCCAAAACTGATGAAAGACATCAACTCACAGATTCAATGAGTGGTATAAAATACCAAGCAGGGGGAAAAAGAAAGTACAAAGAAAACCCACACGTAGAAACATCATAAAAAATTTGAAAACCTGAGAGAAAGAGAAAAATTTTAAAGCAGTCTTTCTCAAATGAAAGAAAAAAGAAGGGGAGGAAGGAAGGAAGGAAGGAAGGAAGGAAGGAAGGAAGGAAGGAAGGGAAGAAAGAAAAGATTACATTTCAAATAGCAACAATAAGACAGTTGACTGCTCAACAAAAAATGATGGAAACCAAAACTGAAAGAAAGTAACTGCCAACCTGGAATTTGATACCTAACAGAAATACCCTAGAAAAGCGATTACAAAATAAAAACATTTACAACAAATAAACAAATATGAGAGAATTCTTTGCCAAAAGTTCCACAACAAAAGAATTATTAAACAGAATTCTTCTGGCAATAGGAAAAGGATCCCATGTATAACAATCACTTTGCTATACACCAGGAACTAACACAACATTGTAAATCAACTATACTTCAATTAAAAAAAAAAAATAGGAAAAGGATCCCAAAGAGAAACAGAGAAATAAAGCAAAGAATGAAGAGCAACAGAAAGGGCAAATGTAGGTTAAATTTATTAAAAAAGGCAAAGCTTAGTTCTAAGAGTCTTTAGTTCAAATCTTCTAATTTGCAAAATGGCTAACTAGTATACAAGCAAGAATAACTGGTACTAATGTAAGAAACTGATAAAAATCTGCTACTCTGAGGGATGGTAAACATGATTTTCATTTCCTTAAATATTTTCTAAAAATCTTCCTTGTATATCTGATGCAGATTTGAGTATTATTGGGTGGATTTTTTAACTGCAATATCTAACAGTAAAAATAAAAATACATCAATTGAAAAGGGGGTGGGCCTGGAAATTCCCCAGTGGTCCAGTGGTTAAAATGGTGCTTTCACTGCCGTGGGCCTGGGTTCAATCCCTGGTCAGGGAACTAAGATCCCACATGCTGAGCAGTGTGGCCAAAAAAAGAAAGAAAAAGGGTTGGGCTTCTTACAAGTGCATGTGAATCAATAATTATCTTGAAATAAAAGTTTTGATTAAAAACAGACATGAGGATGCCCAAATTTGCCAAGAATCCCTGTGCCCCAAATGCAGTGCAGAAGCCACAGAGCTGCTAGACTTGAGGGGACCTCACAATAGACTGGAACGGGGGACACCTCTGTGGGGACCAGTGTGGACAGAGGATTAAGGCAAGAATGGTTTTCCAGGAACTAGAGGTCAGATGGAGATGGATACCAGATCCCCAGAAATAATGGAAATAGAATTTCTCATCATGCATGATATTTGAATATCAATTTAAATACTGTTTCAGGGAGCGTAAGGCCCTTCCCTCTTCCCCATGAGAGCCATTCATGAATCCCCGGTTAAGGGCTCAGCTCTACAGAAAATCCTTTTTGTCTGGTTTTTCTTTCCATTTTTCTTCATCTTCCTCTCTTCCATTTCTCAATGAAATATCATTTATTTAGGGCCTGAAAAGGAACCTTGGCAACAATAATAGCTCTGTTTTTTTGAAAGCATCTTCCATGTGTCAGGGCATTTTACGTATTAATGCTTCTAATAATTCTAGCAGGTAGGTATTAATATTTGCTATTTTTAGATGAGGGAACTGAGGCCCCAGAAGGTTGTTATCTTAAGTTACACAGCTTGTAAGATCAATGCAAGACTCAAATCATGGCTGACTGGCTCTAGAGCAGTGGTTCTCAAACACTGCGTGCATTAGAATCACCTGGGGACTCTAAAAAGGTCTCCATGCCTGAGCTGCACCCATCTGCCAATTTAGTCAAAATCCCCGGAGACGGTCCCTGTATGTGAGTATTTTTTTAACTCCCCGGCTTGATTCTGATACGCAGCGAGAGACCTGCTGCTCAGAGATGGTGTCCAAAAGCCTCTGTATCTGTTGTAGCCCCTGCCTAGGAAACAAGCCTGCATGGGGTCTGTGATCCTCAGATTCAGCACCAGAAGTCACCCCAAATACTTATCACTAGACACAGAGGCAAGAGCGAACAGGTGCTCCTCTTTTCGTTTCGTTCAGGTACCTAGCTGGCGATGGCTCCCCATCCCACCTCATCCGAACTTTCTCTAGTTTCTCTATAACTGCTGGCGCTTCAGGCCAAAAAGCTCTCCTCCTCATGAACAAGCCCGTGTCTGGCCACCGCTCCGGCTTTGGAGTAGTCGGGAGAGGGCCCTGGTGCACCTGGGCAGGCTGTGTCCTCCAGCTGGTGGCTGCCTGAAGGACGCTCTCCAACACTCAGTTAGATGCTTCAATACTAACTGATTTATGCCTGGCAGGGAGAGAGGAGAACTGGCCAGACAGTCCTGATCTGATGAAGGCTAAGCGAATGCCCGTGAAGGTGGTTCTCCCCAGGGCTCGGTGAACTGACCCCCTCCGCCAGGTACACTCTCCTAGGCTTGTCACAACCTGGGTCCGAAAATCCAAACGGTGTGCCTTTGTCAAGGCCAGAGAGCCATCACGATGAGGGCCTGTCTCTGGATGATTCCTTGGCAGCCACAGATCAAGAATTACGAGGGTTAGGTGATGGGGCGTGATGGCTAAAGGCAGGCGATGGGAGTGCAGCTAGACCCAGGTTCAAATCCTGCCTCTGTCACTCACCAGCTGTGCGGCTTAGAAGTTTCCTGACCTTTTGAAGTTTCAGTTTCCTCCTTATAAAGTGGAAGTACGTATAGCATCTTCCCTATGGGAATTTTGGAAGAATCCAATAAAATCATCCATAGAAAGCACTTAGGACAGTGCCTAGCCAAGGTGTCCAGTGAATGTCGATTACCACTTTTACATGTAACCATAGCCAAGTCCTACTATGTGTTAACGCCGGGCTCCAAGGCCGCCCATATTGCTCAGTCGAACTCTAATGAGAAGATGGTTAAGAGTAAGAGCCTTGGGCCTCAGGCCTCAAGATTCTGCAATAAAAGAGGGGAACTGTTACAGAGAGGCCAGGCCAAAAGAGGTCAAAGTAGGTCAATTCGCCACCTAAATGTTGCCGACTTGCAGGGAAGGACAGTTACGCTGAGGCAGATTCACAAGCGCAGCCTGCACATGCAAGAGCATTTAGGTCCCAAGCATTTCTTATATAACACTCAATTTTCTCACAAGAGATCGTACAGATCGTCTTATACAAAATCCTCATTTTACGATGGAGGACACCGAAGCCCAGAGGTCAGGGAGGTGGCCCCAGGCTTCACACGGGTGAGCGGCAGCCCGGGAGTAGAACCCGGGCTTCCTCAGCTCAGAGTCAACGTTCTTTCTGTGACACCAACCTGTCCTTTGTAAACTACGTGAACAACAGATTACAACTGCTCGTGCTAAGCGTTTCTGTCCATTCCCACCCCTGGAATATATTGCCTCTGTACCAAGATGAAAAGAACAATCTAATTATGTATTTAGAAAATTTGGAACTCAGAATCTAGAGGTCAAATCCTGGACAAGGCTCTGCTCCTAACCAACTAGGGAATTATTAGGCTCTTCTGAGATCCTCTATCCTTTGGAGGGTGGCACACTTTTTCTGTAAAGTAAATATTTAGGCTTTCCCGGCTAGACGGACGGTCTCTGCTGCAACTACAGCAGCGCCTCTGTACTCAGCTCTGCTGTGGCAGCACCAAGACAGCCAGAGACAAGACACGAAGGCATTAATGTGGCTGCATTCCAATTAAGCTTCCTTTCTGGGCACTTGAACCTCATAATTTTCAAGTGTCATGCAATATTATTCTTCTTTGGGATTTTTTCAACCATTTAAACATGTTTGCAGACAGTACAAAAAGTATTAGGCCTTGATTTGGCCCTTAGGCTATAGTTCCCTGAGCTCTGCTCTAGGAAATGAGCTCAAGAATATCTGCTCCACTTACTTCACTTTGAAATGTTTTACCAGTAAATATGTTAATTGCATAGGGAAGAATACCTGGTTTGACTATAGTTTGAAAAACCAGTGATCTAGAGAGTTTAGTTATACACATGTAATTAATGCAAACCAAGACTTTAGTTGTATATAAGTAATGTTATGTAGATGAAAAATGAACGTAGTTCTAGATTGCTTTAAGAGAAAAACAGTATCCAGGTCACAAGAAGAAATCATCCCAATATAATCTCCAACTCCTGTGGTTCAGAACATGTGTATTTCTGAGAGCCAGCTTTAAGGAGACTATTAACAAATCTAGTGGTACCCCCTGGAGGGGGAATTAAGATGCTGAGAGGTAAAACTATGTCTGAATGAGGAGGAAAGGTTGAGACTTATCCAGAGAGCAGAAATAGAGCTAATGGGTCAAAAGAAGACAGACACCAGTTCAACAAACTTCCTGGAGCTGGAACTGGCCAACAGTATCATGAGTATCAGAATATTCCCATCACTGGGAACATTCAAGTAGAAGCTGGCTGACCACCTATCAAGGATGCAGTATATTGTGCTACACTGCCTAGAAGACATTGCCTAGCAGTATGCTGTGCTACACCTGCCTGGAAGGAGAATGGCCTTCCCCAGCCTCCTTCCAGACAATCCCCAGAGTCAAGCCTTTCCTAGCTCTGAGTCTGGAGGCTGAGCAGACATTCTCACCCCCTGCCCCATTACCCTGTGCTTGGAAACCCATTTCTACTGACATGAACTGACTTTGGGTGCTTGAGTGAAAAGACCGAGTGTCTTACCCTTCTCGTTCATCATCCGTGTTGTAATACACCTGTGGAACAAAACAACAGGCTTACTGTAGTTTGGACACAAGAAATGGAAATATATTACATGATGCACAGACTTTCCTAAGGCATTACACTGTCTCAAAAAAGACAAAAGACAAATCTGTTTAATGATGCTGCACATGTGTGTCTGAGGAAATACAAATTTAACCTCTTCACAGTCTCCCTAGGGTTACTTCTTAGATTTTAATGAACTAAAATTGGAAATCAGTTTACCTATAGCCCTAAGCCAAATCTTGCTTTTGGCATTAAGGAAATATTTTAGCAAGATCTAAAAATCATTGTTTACGAAGGCCTTGGAGCAGGGCCTGTGAGTAACCAATCCCATCCAGTCCACAGGAGAGCTGACTCCAGACAGAGTGCTTTGGAGAAGAGTGCAGAACAGGAAGTCCCCACGGCAGTAACCCCAGGCCTCTGTTTTTTCCCCAAAGGGACCTGGGTTACCCTAGCATCCCGCGACCACAAAAATCTAGGAGTTAACTACCCTCAGGCCAGGAAAGGTCATTTAGCTCTAGGAGGTGCTCTGGCCAGAAGAAAAAGAGACTTCTTTTGGTGGCCAGCATGGCAGCAGGCAGAATCAGATTTAAAGACATTATGAAGCATCCTTATTTTATGCAACTCCGGAAATCCAGAGGGTATCCGCTATGTATGTTAAGTCCTCTTCATCCAATTATTTATGACAATTAATTGTGGGCCTTTTGTGAGCTTTAACTATGTGCTGCAGGACCATTTCCATTTGGGTGAAGGATGAAACTCAAGTTAGTATCCAACATTCACACATTAACTTCAAAGTCACCTCTGGTTCTAATCCATTTCTTCACTGTCCCTGCTGCAGCCACCTGGGAGAGAAACAGCTGTGTCTAGACTGACACTCTCCGTGGAAACTTTCTCAAAGGCTTGTGGCCGTTCCTGGGATGCTGCCAAACCCAAATTTAGTTATATAACAAAGCTGGTTACCTGGAACTCTTTGGGAATGAGTCATTCTAGACATTAGCTCGGATTTCCACAGGGAACTTTTTCCTCTTAAACTTTTTAATGTCTATGGTTGTATTGTATACTTTGTTTCTTCTTAAACTGAGAACAATGAAGGTAACACGTTTCCTCCCCAGACCCCACGTTTCAGTGTGGCATCAGAGCACTGGCATGTGCTAGTAATGGGACTGTCTATTTAGATGCATATAGAGTGACCCACATAAGCAAGGGAGCCTGAGCCATAGCACTGGACACACAACTGGATTTGGAGGAAAAGTTCCTGATGCTGGCTTGTCTTTTGCTGGTTTCTTTAAACGTGGCATAATACATCCACCCTGCTGCACCACCCTGGTAGGGTAATGGACAGCTCTCTGCAAAGGTGACTGGTGACCCAAAGCTGGAAGCAGCCTTCTCTTAAGTGTCCTCCTGGCCTCCTGAGCAGCCTCTGCTGCACCGTCCCTGTCACCTCCTTGCACTGTCATTTCTCCTCCTCTCATGTAATGACCCACTGTTTCTTCTTGGTTGGCTGTAGGGCTTATTGCATGAATTTAATTCTTAGACAGTGTTTCTCAAACTTTAGAGTGCATAAAAACTATCTGGAGAACTTCTCGTAAATGCAAATTCCCAGAGTCCCCCTTCAGAGATTTTAATTTGAAAGGCCTGGAATGGAACTTGGGAACCTGCATTCTTATCAAGAATGCCTATACTTCTCTGGTGGCGCAGTGGCTGAGAGTTCGCCTGCGGATGCAGGGGATATGGGTTTGTGCCCCGGTCCGGGAAGATCCCACATGCCGCGGAGCGGCTGGGCCTGTGAGCCGTGGCCTCTGAGCCTGCGCGTCCGGAGCCTGTGCTCCACAACGGGAGAGGCCACAGCAGTGAAAGGCCCGCGTACCGCAAAAAAAAAAAAAAAAAAAAAGAATGCCTCTGATCTGGGGGATCGAGGGTTTACAAGCCACAAGTGGGGAGACGGTTCTTGAGGGTGCGAGGGAGGAATGATGTCCTCCCTGTGTTCAGGTGGCTAGAGGAAGGGTCATACCCGCCAAGTACATGTTATCCAGTGGGATAATGCCTCTGCCTCCCACCGTTTCTCCCAAGCTCCCCTTGTCACTTCTTTTTAAAGGCATTCCCGACAGAAGCCACAGTGCGTATCAGGACGTCAGTGCGAGGAGAGGGAGACTGACGATCTCCACAGAGCCTGCACGTTGGGTTCATGCCCTCATGTGAGGTTTTGATAACCGTCTGGTGAATGTATCAACCCACAAGTGAATCAGTGAGATAATGAAGGAGCAGGGGACATGTGGGCTGATAGTGAAAAGCCTGCTCCCCAGGCCACGTGACCAGAGCTGAGGTGCCTTCAGCGTGGCTCGGAGCGCTCACCGACCATGAAAGCTAAACAGCTGCTTGCCCCGCAGTTGTGCAGGGCTGCCGCGTGGCTGATTTTACCAGGCTCACGCCTGCAGTGGGTACCATGGCCCTTCCTCCCCTACCCGCCCCTGCTCCCTTATGGTAAAACTGGCCCAGCTTTTGATCTGCCACAACTAGCTCTCATTTTGCCTGTCAAAGTCAGCCAAGCCCTGTCCCATGCCCACTTCTCACGCCACGGCGCTGCCCTCTTCCCTCCTGCCTCTGGACCCATCTCCCAAGGCTCGCAGCTTTTCTAAGAAAAGGCAGCCTTTAAAGTTCCAGCCAGCTACACAGTAGGCGCTCCTTTCCTTCGGCCAAGCAAGTTGATCAACCACAGGACGTTCACCCATTGTTCTAGAGCACAGAAGAGTGTGTTCCTTTGTTGCCTGAAGCCCAGGCAGGCTCCCTAACTGAGCCCCTTAACTCTGACTCCAAGGCCACAGGGGAAGCCGGAGGCTCTTCAAGAACAGCCCCAGACAGCGGGACTTAACTTCGCAACGCCCCAGGGGACGCTGACTGGGCTGCTTTGCAAATTGCTGCAACCAACCCACGGTAAAGGCTACACTTTCCTTCTGATTCAGCCACAGGCTAGGAGCCCAGCTCAGGACACGGAGGGAGCAAGTGAGGCCAGAGGACTGACAGTCACGAGCAGTCAGATTTGGTCACTTTTCCTCTTAGGATTCGTTTACAGCTTTGTGTATTTCAGAGAAATCTTGCCAAGAGAACAGGTCAGGCTGTCAGTTTTGACACCGGGCTGAAGCCAGAATCACACCAGTAAATAATAAGAGCAATTTAACTCAGTTTCCCCCTCTCTCCTGGAAGGTGTGGACACCTAGCTTCAAAAAATCCCATGTATTTACGAAGACTGTAAATACACAAATCACCATCATGTTCTTGGGAATTAAAAAATAATAAAAATAGGTGCTGGCCCTCATAGCTTAATAAATCATAATATTCTTCCTTTCTTCTTTGTGTCCTTTTCCTATCAAACAAGCAAGACAAGATGGGAATGCTACATTTTAGTGGAATGCACTCTAAGAAAAAACTATGGGTATTTTATTGCCATGTTGTGTCAAAAACAGCAACTTTTAAAAAAAGCCCTGGTGTACAACTGCTTTGTCTCATACACAAAATATTCTCCAGAAAGAGAAAGTTAAGCTGATAATGATTTCTGCTCCTAGACTAAGGTCAATTCTAATGAGTGTGTGAACAGTTAGAATGGAAGAAAAACTGGAATGTGTCATTATGCACCTGTTTCTCAACAGACCTTTCCTCAGAGGACTCTGAGTTTAAAAGAAAACTAATCAATACAAGAGTCACTAAACCCAACTGGTTTGGTGAAAGACAATTCTGGCTAACACTGGGGAAGTAATTACCTCACACAATTTTAATTCATAACAAAAAAAAAAATAATACTAAAGACATTACAAAAAGTCATCCATCTCCTAGCCCTACTCATCAAGTATTACAATTTGTCTTGTTCGAATTCAGGTATATATTTGGAATCACAGTATAGATACAAATGGCTATTGTACTTTTTTCCCCTCTGAACATTATCATAATGAGTTCCTATGTTGCTACATAGTTTTCATAAATATAATTTTAGTGGCTGCATAACATTTCATCAACTTGAGCTACCATAATGAGTTAATTATTGGATCTTTATATAATATTATTTCTATAATTTCACTTATAGATATACCTAGAAGACAGGAACTTTTTTTAAAAGGCTTGTCTACAATCTCATTTTTCTCTTGGTGTGAAATTATTTACCTATTCAATGGAAACTGTTAATTTACTAAGGGAAAAATTGTTGATAGAGTTTTATTTAACCAAAGAATTTTTCCTCTTGGGCAACTTTCTAAAGTTATGGGTGCAGTTCAATTTCCCACCATTAGATGGAGCTTCATCGCATCAGGTGGATCCCACATGACAAAACTAACAAAACAAAACTTTTCTTACAGGTTATCAGCCTTCTTACTTTCTTCCTCTTTCATTGCTTTGTCAACACTTCGAGATTATCAGCTCACTCTCACCTTCCCCTTAGTAAGCTGGTTTCCTCTCCTGAGACATTCCTTTCTATAAAATTCCATTTTCTGTAGGGAAGAGCTGACTTTTTGTTCAATTCATGGGTTTTATTTTTAAGATCAACAGTGCCTGAAGTGATGCTGTCTTAAGGCTCTACCAGCCCAGTGAATGGATGGCAGGCAGATGTTAGCAGGGAGGCCATACCTGTCCTGTCCTCTGCAGGTTTGCAAAGTGAACATCGGGTATGAAGAGGACGGGCTGGGAGTGCAGATCAGGCATTGTCTTGAAGTAGGTGATGTCGCTCTTCTTCTGTAACGGTATCGCCGCCAACTTCCCATCAGAGGCTGGACACAATCACAAAACCCATAAGTGAGAAGGCTGTGAATGACTAAACTCTCACCTGTAAGATCTGATCTTAGCTAAAGTTCATGACTGTCTCCTATGAAGATTCCCAAACACCACAGATGTGAACACACTTTAAAAGCTTCCCCTCTCCCATCACCAAACCAGCAGAAAGAGAGTGGACTTGGCGTGAGCAGTCCTGAGGGGGAGCTCCGGTCCCCTCTTGCCCTCCTGTCCCTCTCTGTGCCCTAGATTCCTTGTCTGGAGAAGGAGGATGTTGGTCTCCTTGACATTAGAAAAATCCCTCCTAGTTCTAACATTGTGATCATGTGATTCTATTTACGTTTAACAGGGACAGTTCGCCCCTTCTCCACTGCTAGGGAAAAGCAAGCCATCCCTTGCATGTCCATATTTTACCCGCAACCCACTTCTTTTCACCCATTCCCCAGTGGACCTGGCCCAGACAAAGCCTAGCCCTTTGCAGCCACACTCACAGTTGTTGCACTGGGTTTGGGAGGCCTGGCCTTTCCCCTTCTTCCTGTTCTGCTTCCTCTCTTCGTCTCGGATTTTTCTTTCTGCTCCCTGACAGGGAAAAACACATGCAGACAATGCTAGGCATGTTACCAGAGCAACTGTCTGTACACAAGCCACAGGGATAAGAAACAAAACGTGGGGAGGTGAGCCAGGCAGCCCCGTTTCCGTCCTCCGGCGAGGTCAGGCCTCCACTCTGAAGGCTGAGACTGCTCCTTCGTTTACAGTACCTTGTTGACCTCCAAGCGATCCCACTCTTCCCAGAGTTCCCCCTGTTCCCTATCACAGTGAAGCCGGTTAAGTAATTTTACTGATCATAATAAAATGTTGTAGGATGAAGCATCAGCTCGTTAACATCATTCCTGGTAATTCCTATAATTCCCTATAAAATTTTTCCTTTGCTCGTTGGTACGGAACTATAAAAAGTCATTGCAGTAGAGGAAATGAGGGAGGGCATAAGTAAACTACAGAGGCTTTAAGATCATTTTGTACATACAAGTATGATTTGGGGTTTCGTCTTAATATGTTCATATGCTCTTAGAGATGGTGCTCATTTGACCGAATAGAAGAGGCTGGTCTATTTGCTTCCCTTTTGCTCCTCTGTTCCTTGTATTTTGACTTTTTCATTGGCATCTCTTGCCAAATCCATCTGACTTAACCAGTTGACCGTCACCTTATGTCTCTTGCCTTCTTGGCCGTCCATGATTCTCTGAATATCTTCTCTTTCTGGTCAGCTTTGCTAACTCGTTTTCCTCTTCTCACTCCCCAAATAGACATTCCAACACAGTTTCCTTTTCTTTTCTCTCTTTCCATTCTTACGACAGAAGAATTCATCTACCCCCATATTTCCATGATGCTCTAAACAGGTGACATCCAGATATATACTCCCAGCCTAGACTCCTCCCCTAGATTTCAGATCTGCATTTACTGGTCCTGCCCTTTGTGGATTTAAGGGATAGTAAAGTAAGGACTGGCCAGCAACCTCTACCCCTAGAAACTGCCCCCAAGTTATCACACACTAAAGAGATAGATTTGAGAGTATACAACTTACTCTTTCTGTTAAACACACACACAAATTGATTAAAAAGCAAAGGACGAGGATACTTCCCTGGTGGCGTAGTGGTTAAGAATCCGCCTGCCAATGGAGGGGACACAGGTTCAAGCCCTGGTCAGGGAAGATCCCACATGCCGCGGAACAAATAAGCCCATGCGCCACAACTACTGAGCCTGCGTTCTAGAGCCCGCGAGCCACAACTACTGAGCCCGCGCGCCTACAGCTTCTGCTCTGCAACAAGAGAAGCCACCACAATGAGAAGCCCACACACCGCAATGAAGAGTAGCCCCCACTTGCCGCAACTAGAGAAAGCCCACGCGCAGCACTGAAGGCCCAATGCAGCCAAATATATAAATTTATTTTAAAAAGAGGCAAAGGACAAATTGGTGAAAATACTTGCAATAAAATATCATATAAAGTGTTAAATCATTAATATATAAATAATGATTCAAATGAAAAAAACAACTAACATACCAATAAAGAAATAGACAAGAGCCATGAAATAGGCAATTCACAGAAAAGGACACACAAATGGTTTGAATTAAAACATTGAAATATAGAGTTTGCTTATCAAATTGGCTTTTTAAAAAAAAGTTGATTCCCAATTCTGGCCAAAGTAAGGCCATGACACAACAGGGATGTATGGTCAATCAAGGTATCCATCATGGCTTTAGAGCTAATTCTTGAAGAATGAGTGATTACAGCTAATCCTGATGGGGCACTGCCTCTGTGGCAGGTGAGTTCTAAGAGCTTTACACAGGTAAGATTTGGATAGTTATAATAGTTTAATCAGATATTTTAAATATGCATTTTTATGCCCCAAAACTTCTTACTACCAAAAGGGAGTAATTATTTCACAGTGCTTCAAGTTTTGAATTGTCACTGAGGTTTATAAACCATAGAAATTCATAGAAAGAAGGAGAAAAAAAATATAGAAATATTTCCTTTGCAAGTCTCTTCAACATATACTAAGGTTTTGTAGAGTTTTTTGTCTAGATAACGTGTAATATTTTCAGAAAATAAAGTGTTAAATGCACAAACATGACTTTGTTCAAATGGGTGTGAAATATAAGCAAAAGGCCCCTATTCATTTTTATTGTGTCCAAGTAAGACATTTTTCTCTGTATTTGAAAGACTGTACAATATGGTATTTAATGTAAGTAGAAATATGGAAATTCATCTATATAAACTACAACTCACCAAAGACACACTCCAAGGTTTGTCAAGCAATTTTATTTTTAAATTGGTGTTTTATTTTGTACAATTGCTATGAGAAAAAGGTCTGAAATTAATCTGTTTCAGGATTTATATATGTTCAATGTCAATTACTAGGAAATAAGATCACCTGCTCATTATTTTACAGGTATTCTTTGATATGCCAAATCCAAAGGATTAACATAAAACATAGAGTAGCTCTCCACAGAGCCTAGCCCTAGTACCACATCTACGTAAGAAATTCCTGCCCAGAAGGCTCAGATATCAGCACACCAAAACAATTCTGATAGTATCCAAACTTCGAGAGCCACAGTTCTCATATCTAAAATAAAGCTTTGACTTCACAATGACCCAGGGCAGCTTTGATACATTCAATTAACATAGAGAAAGCATCCTTGAACATGACCTTCCAAGAATTCCTTTCCTTCCTTTGATTATTTGTGACCCAAAGCTTCTAGAAAATAATCTTTTCACTCTCACTAAAGCACAAAAAAGTCTAGTTCTTCCAGAATAGTACATTTTCTGCAAACACCAAATTTATCATTTGAAAATAAATTCCTCAACTTATATGTTCACTATGGAGTGTTAAATTTGAAAAAAAAATACACCTGAGGATTTCCTGATTATATTGTGATCACTTTTGCCACCTTTTGAGAGGGGATGGCTATCTTTATTTTTTTATTTGGCACTTAAATTGTTTCTCTTAAATTTATTTTAAGAATGTGGACTTCAATAAAATGGATAACCTGGAAGAAATGGACAAATTCTTAGAAAGCACAACCTTCCAAGACTAAACCAGGAAGAAACAAAATATGAACAGACCAATCACAAGCACTGAAATTGAAACTGTGATTAAAAATCTTCCAACAAACAAAAGCCCAGGACCAGATGGCTTCACAGGCGAATTCTATTAAACATTTAGAGAAGAGTTAACACTTATCCTTCTCAAACTCTTCTAAAATATAGCAGAGGGAGGAACACTCCCAAACTCATTCTACAAGGCCACCATCACCCTGATACCAAAACCAGACAAAGATGTCACAAAGAAAGAAAACTACAGGCAAGTAACACTGATGAACATAGATGCAAAAATCCTCAACAAAATACTAGCAAACAGAATCCAACAACACATTAAAAGGATCATACACTATGATCAAGTGGGGTTTATTCCAGGAGTGCAAGGATTCTTCAAAATACACAAATCAATCAACGTGATACACCATATTAACAAATTGAAGGAGAAAAACCATATGATCACCTCAATAGATGCAGAGAAAGCTTTCAACAAAATCCAACACCGATTTATGATAAAAACCCTGCAGAAAGTAGGTATAGAGGGAACTTTCCTCAACATAATAAAGGCCATATATGACAAACCCACAGCCAACATCATCCTCAATGGTGAAAAACTGAAACCATTTCCACTAAGATCAGGAACAAGACAAGGTTGCCCACTCTCATCACTCTTATTCAACATAGTTTTGGAAGTGTTAGCCACAGTAATCAGAGAAGAAAAAGAAATAAAAGGAATCCAAATTGGAAAAGAAGAAGTAAAGCTGTCACTGTTTGCAGATGACATGATACTATACAGAGAGAATCCTAAAGATGCTACCAGAAAACTACTAGAGCTAATCAATGAATTTGGTAAAGTATCAGGATACAAAATTAATGCACAGAAATCTCTGGCATTCCTACACACTAATGATGAAAAATCTGAAAGTGAAATTAAGAAAACACTTCTATTTACCACTGCAACAAAAAGAATAAAATATCTAGGAATAAACCTACCTAAGGAGACAAAAGACCTGTATGCAGAAAATTATAAGACACTGATGAAAGAAATTGAAGATGATACAAATAGATGGAGAGATTTACCATGTTCTTGGATTGGAAGAATCAACATTGTGAAAATGACTCTACTACCCAAAGCAATCTACACATTCAATGCAATCCCTATCAAACTACCAATGGCATTTTCCACAGAACTAGAACCAAAAATTTCACAATTTGTATGGAAACACAAAAGACCCCGAATAGCCAAAGCATTCTTGAGAAAGAAAAACGGAGCTGGAGGAATCAGGTTCCCCGACTTCAGACTATACTACAAAGCTACAGCAATCAAGACAGTATGGTACTGGCACAAAAACAGAAATATAGACCAATGGAACAGGATAGAAAGCCCAGAGATAAACCCACGCACATATGGTCACGTTATTTTTGAAAAAGGAGGCAAGAATATACAGTGGAGAAAAGACAGCCTCTTCAATAAGTGCTGCTTGGAAAACTGGACAGCTACATGTAAAAGAATGAAATTAGAATACTCCCTAACACCATACACAAAAATAAACTCAAAATGGATTAAAGACTTAAATGTAAGGCCAGACACCATCAAACTCTTAGAGGAAAACATAGGCAGAACACTCTATGACATAAATCACAGCAAGATCCTTTTTGACCCACCTCCTAGAGAAATGGAAATAAAAACAAAAATAAACAAATGGGACCTAATGAAACTTAAAAGCTTTTGCACAGCAAGGAAAACCATAAACAAGATGAAAAGACAACCCTCAGAATGGGAGAAAATATTTGCAAATGAAACAACTGACAAAGGATTAATCTCCAAAACAGAGAAGCAACTCATGCAGCTCAACATCAAAAAAAACAAACAACCTAATCCAAAAATGGGCAGAAGACCTAAATAGATATTTCTCCAAAGAAGATATACAGATTGCCAACAAACACATGAATGAATGCTCAACATCATTAATCATTAGAGAAATGCAAATCAAAACTACAATGAGATATCATCTCACACCGGTCAGAATGGCCATCATCAAAAAATCTACAAACAGTAAATACTGGAGAGGGTGTGGAGAAAAGGGAACCCTCTTGCACTGTCGGTGGGAATGTAAATTGATACAGCCACTATGGAGAACAGTACAGAGGTTCCTTAAAAAACTACAAATAGAACTACCATACGACACAGCAATCCCACTACTGGGCATATACCCTGAGAAAACCATAATTCAAAAAGAGTCATGTATCAAAATATTCATTGCAGCTCTATTTACAATAGCCAGGACATGGAAGCAACCTAAGTGTCCATCAACAGATGAATGGATAAAGAAGATGTGGCACATATATACAATGGAATATTACTCAGCCATAAAAAGGAATGAAACTGAGTTATTTGTAGTGAGGTGGATGGACCTAGAGAGTGTCATACAGAGTGAAGTAAGTCAGAAAGAGAAAAACAAATACCATATGCTAACACATATATATGGAATCTAAAAAAAAAAAAAGGTCAGAAGAACCTAAGGGCAAGACGGGAATAAAGATGCAGACCTACTAGAGAATGCACTTGAGGATACGGGGAGGGGGAAGGGTAAGCTGGGACAAAGTGAGAGAGTGGCATGGACATATATACACTACCAAATGTAAAGTAGATAGCTAGTGGGAAGCAGCCGCATAGTACAGGGAGATCAGCTAGGTGGTTTGTGACCACCTAGAGGGGTGGGAGAGGGAGGGTGGGAGGGAGGGAGATGCAAGAGGGAAGAGATATGCGTACATATGTATATGTATAACTGATTCACTTTGTTATAAAGCAGAAACTAACACACTATTGTAAAGCAATTATACTCCAATAAAGATGTTAATAATAAATAAATAAATAAATAAAATAAAAATAAGAGATAACTGAGGTGACCACCTAGAGGGGTGGGACAGGGAGGGTGGGAGGGAGGCGCAAGAGGGAGGAGATATGGGGATGTATGTATATGTATAGCTGATTCACTTTGTTATAAAGCAGAAACTAACACACCACTGTAAAGCAATTATACTGCAATAAAGGTGTTTAAAAAAAAAAAAGAATGTGGCCGTAAACTATTTAAGTTGGCTAAGAAGGTAGTTTGGAGGGATATCTTTAGCTTTTCATAATCTCCAACAGTCATTGTCTCCAAGATCATTCCAAATAAGAATTAATAAAGAGAAAAAAATTCTTAAGGGAATGTGGCTTTATTCTCAAGTTTTGAACAATATATAGTCACTGTCTTCAGCAATATAATTCTTGTCTTTCAAAAGATAATGGAAGTAATTAAATACGGATATAAAGATGTAGACATAAGTATTGATATAGGCACAGCCATATAGCAGATTCTGAATTTTTATATTCATAAACATGTATTTCAATAGAAGTATCATAATATCAAAAAAAGGTAGAGAAGGACTTTATCTTCATCTGCAATCTCACAGGTGCATTAATTAGAAATCAAGCTGGGGAACTAAAAATAGTGCAGAATACCATCTGTTTAAAACTCTAGACTGTGACTGGGAAATTTACAGTTTTAAATAGAATAGCTCTTAATTCTTTTGCTTTAGAGGATAATTCAAATTAATCATTTGCATTTACACACCCATTTGAAAAGTGCAAGAATTAAACTTTTTCATTTCCCAGGAGTGAGATTTTGCCTGGATTTTTAAATCAGAGCTACAAATATGATAACAAATTATAGCAAAAAAATTTTGTTTCCAGCTTATCAGAAAAATTAATAGCAGTTAAAGTTAATACACCCTGCTTGTCCCATGAGATTTCTTCCTTGTGAGTTCCCTAACACTCAACATTGGGAAACGTAAACTAAAAACTACCCACTAGAAACTCTTTACATCACTAGTTTCTTAAGAGTCCCTCTCATTCTAGGGCACAGGTGAACAACAATACAACTCTCTATGTATTCTGCATTTTTGCTTTGTTTTGATTTTTAGTATTTATGACCTCAACACTTGAAAAAAAATAATTATATGAGTATCCCTTAAGCCCTCTCTTTCCTACTTTCAATTCCAACTATGACATGAAGGTAAATGGATTGCCCAGGGCCTCCATTCAATCCTTCCCTCCCTTTCTCCTTGATCCTAATCTTTCTCGTCCCTTCCAAGAAGGAGATTCACTGAGGGGAATTCTACCATCTCCCTTGAAACTTCTGGAATAAAATAAGGAATTCAAATTGTATAAACGTTCTCCCACATGTAGTTTAAAAATTCCACGTTGTACGTCATTTGAAAATGCTTTCTTAATGTTTAATATGCTGAATTAAAGATATAAGGGAAAAAAAAAAAGAAAAAAAAAGATATAAGGAGTAGGAGTTTGGAATCAGATGTGGATTTGCATCCAGCTCCTCTGCTTTTTCACCGTGTGACTCTGGCGAGTTACTTGTGCTCGCTGGCAGGTTTCTCTTCTACACAACAACCGTGTCTTACTGACTTAACTGTGTCTCCTCTGTATTGTGGGGGCTGCCTAACTGTCCCCGAGAGAGCTGTGCTGCTCTGACGAGTAGCACTAACTGAAGTCATTATGACCTGAAAGGCTATCGAGATTTTAGAGACACTGCTATGCCACATGTCCCTAAACTCAGTGCAGTTCTAGTTAATGTGTTTCCTTCTCTTTTCTCATGACCATCTCTGCCTCTGTTCACAGAGGCCCACTTCTTCCTACTCTCTATCTCTGCTAAACTACAACTCGGACATTTTAATGGCGTGGTAGATCTTTGATCTACATCTGACTGTAGCACCTTTAAGAGTGCTGGCAATTCTGAATTAGCCACTAACCTCTTTTTCCCCTTCCTCTCCTCTCCCCGGGACCTATCTGAACTCACCCTTTTACGTCCAGTTAACACCTATAAGCAGTTGCCAGCTTATTCTATTTTTCATATTCTCTCCCCACCCTACCCAATTTTTAAATAATTGTACTATGTCTACACTGTCAGAACATATCACATTGCCATTACTGTCTTTCCCATCATTTAGAATTAGATCCAAGGTAAGTATACACATAATGCTCACCATCAGTCCTTTTATCAATGTCTTTACAGTCATACTGGTGTCTAAAGCTTGTTCTTTAATAGATTCCTCAAGAAGAAATATTCCCTGGATTTTTTGATTGCTTGTTTGTTCGTTGGTGGTTTTATTTCTTTGTTTTATTTTGTTTTGCTTTTGCCTGTCACCTTTATAATTGAAAGTCAGCTTGGCTGGATATAAAACCCTTGGCTCACATTTTCTTTATTTGATTACTTTAAATATCATTGTCTTCTGACAGGGTGTTGCTGTTGAAAAGTTTGACGATAAAAGTTTCCTTATAGGGCTTCCCTGGTGGCGCAGTGGTTGAGAGTCCGCCTGCCTATGCAGGGGACACGGGTTTGTGCCCGGTCCGGGAAGATCCCACATGCCGCGGAGCAGCTGGGCCCGTGAGCCATGGCTGCTTAGCCTGTGCATCCGGAGCCTGTGCTCCGCAGCGGGAGAGGCCACAACAGTGAGAGGCCCGCGTACCGCAAAAAAAAAAAAAAAAAAAAAGTTTCCTTATAAATGACTCCTTATCTACTATAAAATAGATGGCTAATAGGGACCTACTGTGTAGCACAGGGAACTCTGCTCAGTGCTCTGTAATAGTCTATATGAGAGGAGAGTCTGGAAAAGAGTGGATATATGCATGTGTATGGCTGATTCACTTTGCTGTGCACCTGGAACTAACACAACATTGTGAATCAACTATATACTCCAGTAAAAGTTTAAAAAAATAAATGACTCATTGTCTATTTTATTTTTCTTAGATGCTCAAAGAATTTTTTTTAAAGACACCAATTGTACTTGAACATTTGTTACTTTTTTTTTTAATTAATTTATTTATTTTTGGCTGTGTTGGGTCTTCGTTTCTGTGCAAGGGCTTTCTCTAGTTGTGGCGAGCGGGGGCCACTCTTCATCGCGGTGTGTGGGCCTCTCACTATCACCGCCTCTCTTGTTGCGGAGTACAGGCTCCAGACGCGCAGGCTCAGTAGTTGTGGCTCACGGACCCAGTTGCTCCGCGGCATGTGGGATCTTCCCAGACCAGGGCTCGAACCCGTGTCCCTTGCATTAGCAGGCAGATTCTCAACCACTGCGCCACCAGGGAAGCCCTCAAAGAATATTTTTAAAGTCATCCTGGGTCAACTTTCCCAGATGCATGGTAGCCCATTTAAAAATGTATACTTTTTATTTTAACTTTTCCTGATTTATCATTTTTAGCATTTCTTCTGTTCCATTGTTTTAGCTTTCTTCCTGAAAGATACATATTATACGTCTCTTGGATCATCTTTACCTCCCTTCTATATCTATTATTTTCTCTTAATTGTTTCTTCATTTCTTCTGATTTTTAAGATTTTGCTGTTTTCCAACTTGTATTTCTATTAAGGCATTCTCTTTTCTTATTCACTCTTGTGTTGCTTGTAGTGTAGTCTTTTCTTCTGAAATATTTTAATCTTTTCCTTCTAAATTCTTTCCTGAATTCTACCATATCTCTTTTCAAATCATTCTGTTCTCCAAACACCTCATGTCTAAGTTTTTCAAACTGTGATTTATGTTGCTCTTTATAATTTCCATGATTTTGTTAATTTCAAAATTTTAAAATTATGTTAATTTTAAGCCCATTTTTGGAACATTAGGCTATAGGTTTCACCTGTTTTGTGGGCATGTCTTTCTGGCACGCATCCACTGTCCACAGGAAGTCAGTCTGATCTTAATTATTTTTTTCATGAGACTGTATGGGATTCAACTGTTTTTCTTTCTGCTGGTCATTTCTAAGTGAAATGAGAGAACTAGGATAATTCTTTTAGCTTCATGGCTCTCATGCTCCTGCTTCAGTTGTGTTCACAAAGTGATAAAAGAAAATAGTCCTGTATTTCCTGAGATCTGCCTACTCTGTATCTTTTCCCCTCTTCCTTTTCATTTGGAACTTCTCTTTCCTTTGAACCTTTGTTTTTGTTTTTGTTCAACTCAACTTGGATTCTACTCCCAGCAGCCTCTTCTCAGAGCAGGATTTTATCCTACCGGGAGCTTCAATTTATAACTTTCCAGAGTTTATAGAGCCCAGAACACTTCAATGTTCTGTCCCCTTGCACCCACCAGTAAATTGAAGTCTGTACAATCCATCCCCTCCCACCCTAGTTTCACATACAGTCCTCTGATGGCCCATTTCTCTCTCTGGTACCATGGGTCACTTTGGTAGGTTCCCTGTTCTTTGATCATCAAGTGGGCCCACTACTTTCTCTCACAATGCCGACATCACACAGGTCTTGAAATTGTTGATGCTTGGTCCCATTCACATTTGGGATTTTGTAAGGGTCTCTTGTCACATAATCATGGGATTTTAATCTTTGCCATTTTAATTGCTCTGTCTTTTATGAGGGGTTTCAAAAAGATTCAAAAACTACATCTTCTGCTGAAGCATGTTTGCTAATGAACTTATTTTAGAGGTGCCATTTCCATTCCAAAAGGCTCTAGCTGAGACCCCAATTAACGCATAAATTAATAGCGGTTACATTGATATGTTCTGGGACAGGATCTATATATCCACTAAAAACAATCTATTATTTCAGTTATCTAACTGAATCAGACTCATAGCACAGTGCAATGGCAATCAGTCATTAAATTAGCAGTAGAATGATTGACTGAAAAGAAAAAATAGAGTTGATTGATGACTCCCTAGATATCTAATAGGAACTGAGAATGAAAGATTACCACTCCCACTGTGATTAGTAAGTGATTATTTTGACACCACTAGACAAGAGAAGGTGACAAGGGGGAAATGTCATTAAAGCAATATCTAATAACAAAAATACCTTTATGACAAACTGTCATCTTTACTCACTTTGTCGCAGAAGACCTTGATCTGGCAATAAGCTCTATGAATGGGTTTATTGCTACGATTATTATAACTGTATGTATCAATCTGAATCATCAAAGGAAGTCCTTTCACTCCTTTTTGGGAGGAGAAATCTGTACTCAGGCAATTCACAGTGATGAAAATCTGAGGGAGGAAGAAAGAAAGGAAAAAGTTCACAAGTCACCGTAAAAAAGATCTATTTAAAAAAAATGCATAAGCCTTAGACTTAAAGTCAAAATATTAAATAAACCTATAAGGACAACTGAAGAATATTTGGATATTCTCACATAAAAACTTATTAAACACATATAACATGATTTATTATATAAGTTATAGTTATAAATTTATAAAAATTTTTCTTTTAGACTTAATCTCGAAACAGACAATTTAAATTACTTCTCTTTAACTATATTAACAAAGTCTTACTTATTTTTCAAACATGCATAAGTTAGCTGGGTAAAATGCTGTCTCCTCAATGTATTAAAGCTGTCACTTCTAATAATTGTATCAGTTTCTCTAATCTCTGACCTGTGAGATAAAAAAAAAAAGCTACACAACACCTTCCTTTGCACCTTATTGCACTGAAACATAGTTATTTGTTTACACATCTGTCTTTCCTATTTGTATGAGAGTATGAGACTTGAGACAATTTCTTATTATTTTTGTATTACTGGTACTTAATGTAGTGCCTGGCAGAGAATAAGCATTGAATAAACATCTGATGAATGAGGTCAACGAGTTTATCTAGAAAGCCCACTAGATTGGGAGTCAAAAAGCCCCAGGTTTTAGTCCCAACTCTAATATTAAGCAGACTTCAGGCAAGTCACTTCTTGTCTTTGGTTTTCAATTTTCCCTTTAAATCATTTTTAAATCCCTCCCTGAAGAACAGAATATAAATACTAAGATACTTTCATGTTAGTGAAAAAGTAAAAGCAGGGCTGGCAGAGGTAAGACACAGAACAGGAGGAAGGACAGGTAGTAAAGTCACTAGCATCCTCATCTTACATCACGAGATAGCAAGAAAGACAACAAAAGTGACATGAATCCGAAAAAATGGAAACTCAAGCAAATAATTAAAGATTATAGCACTGCCCAACAGAACTAAAAATAATAATTTTATTACAAAATATTGGCAGGAATAGAAGGAGAAGCACAAATGAC
Source organism: Stenella coeruleoalba (assembly GCF_951394435.1). Lineage (NCBI taxonomy): Eukaryota > Metazoa > Chordata > Mammalia > Artiodactyla > Delphinidae > Stenella > Stenella coeruleoalba. The sequence goes on from NC_137163.1 coordinate 34,279,079, forward strand.
TAAATTTATCCTCCTTTTCTATAGTGTGTAGATGTCAACATATACCATTTAAAGTTGATTTATCACGGACTAGGGATATGAGGACAGCACCTAGATTTATGTGGTAACTACATGAATAGTAAGAGGCAGTCTCTGGGAAAAAACAGGCATACTATAGTATATCCTTGATACTATTTCCATCTAATACCATGTGCATTACTTCTATTTAACAGAAAACTTTAAACTCACTGTTTTAAAACTGTACAGTTATTTATCCTGAAAACCATTTCATTGGATGTATTATCTGACTCTTGTTTTATTTCATCCCCTTGGAATTTTTATTCACCTTCAAACCCTGAAGCCTTTCGTATCACAGCAACACCCCAGAGAAGAACCCTGCAGAAAGCAAAGAGCCACTGCCATGAGCTGCCTTTTAAAGGCCATTCAACTTTCTGACCTAATTCATTTTAAGTCCTATGCCTGTAGACCTTTGGTAATTTATACAACCAGATCTCTCATTTTTAGTGCTATATCTACATAAAGATCATTTTAATCATTTAATTTTTGAGCCCCTTACTTGGCCACGAGAAACACATTAGCAGGGCACCACATCAGTAGCAGTCAAGGCCAGATACAGGTTTCAGTGACATGCTAATCACAATAACTATGGACACCATGCCACAGGGTCTCACTTCTCCAGCTGCATCTGAAAATGAGTGCCTAAAGATGATCTAACGTCGAATACGGTCATTTTATTCATTCATTTCTTTTATTCATTCCTTCTATAAATATCAACACAAGTCCACAGTAGGTCAAACAATTAGAAACTAGGGATACAGAAGAAAGTAGATCCCAGCCTCGTGAAGCTGACAGTCCAAGGGGAAGGCCAATGAGTAATCCAGCAACGACCAACACAGGGTGGTCAGGGCTCCCCTGAGAGAGATGAGTACAGAGGCCATGAGAACACAGAACAGAGCACTGAACTTGGAGGACACAAGTGAAATACAAAACCCACAGAGACACTGGGCTAAGACCAGGGGTTCCATAAATATCTGTTTATTATTTAGGAATGGTAAAGACAAAGAGTAACTACAGACGCAAATGTCAAATGATTTAGGAGAGCTGAGTGATGAAGACCGCTCAGAAAGAATACGCCATGTTTCTTATGCCTGTTTCTCCTACCGAACTTCCAGGGTAGAAGTCGACAGAAAATGCTGTCTACTGCTCCTGGAGATGCCCCAACTGCAGAGAACATTCACTCATGCCACAGATATTTTTAAGTATCTACCACGTCCCTGAGACTGTGCTAGTTACTAGCACAGATGCACCAATTATGGTCCCTGCAATCACAGAAGTTGGAGGCTAGATGGGAAAGGAAGACAACACGATGGTGCTCTAAAGATGACAATAGCTTCATTAAACCCCGATCATTAGGTCAAAAAATAAAAGCGTACTTTTCTGGGAACACTTGACTTCTTTTATTGTTATTGTCATTATTGACAATGGGGTTATCTTGGCCAGAAGCTATACATAAATACAGCTTTATGTCAGCAAATCAAATGATCACTCTGGGATCAAATGACGTGGTTGTTCCTACCTAGGGCTACGTATTTCATGTAGACATCTTCCAACATGTTGGTGATTGTAATCCACAGGGTCCTCAACCAGACTAGTTTTTTTTCCTCACCCTCATAAAGCCTGCCTAGTCCTGCAGAAGCCAGAAGAGAAACGTGTTCTGTATTTCCTAAGCTAATAGGATTCATGGTTGGGCTTACTGATACATCCCTACGTCACTCACAGTGAACATACACTCAGACAGGCAGGAAGCAATATTAATTGTGGCCTTGTCAGCTCCAAGTCTCAATTAAGAAAGCTTAGCTGATGGAACATGTATTTTTATAAGGGCCACTTGAGCAGGACAGATCCATTGAAATAACAGATGCTTACTGGCAATACCCTACAATACATACACGAAATCCTCCTTGGAGGAGCTGTTACGATCAGCCATCCAGTAGACATGGTCTACACACTGGACTCTAGGAGACACTTAGACTTAGGTCCTCGTAATGGAGAAAGGCCCTTAGAAGGAGATCCAGTGGGCCTTCTTTGCTTCATGGCATCCTAATTTCATAAAAAGTAAACACGAGAATCCGCCTTCTCTGCTACACTGTGTTGCCAGCTCCCAGAGTTATCCTAACAAGCAGGAATTTTATCCTAACAAGCAGGGATTTTATCCTATAAGCAGGGATTTTATAATAGGGCTGGCACTGCTTTCTTCTTGCCTGGCTGTCCGACCCAATAGCAAAGCACAGTCTATGTGCCTGATGATATCAATCACAGTCTCGCTGTGCTGCACTTAAAACCTGAATGGTTGAACTTTAACTGCAATTGCGGGGGTTGGGAAGGCATGGAAGGACATTAACTAAAACCTCGGGTTGGGACTGATAAGCATTAATTTGTTTCATCTTGCAAACCCAACCATGTCTGAGCTCCATACCCAGCAGGCAAATGTGACAACACATTTCTTGGAAGTTTATCTACAAAGCACTGTTTGTACATGTGTACTACAGAAACTTAGGGAAAAGGTACGCTTTCCCTCACCAATGTTCATCCAAATGCCAAGCACAGAAAGTTCTTTTTAACTTTAGTACAAGCCCTAATTATGTAAAGAAATGCCATGAACAATTGGTCTGCCAACCAAGAGTTATGAATGTTATTTTCCTATAATTCTTACAGCACATAATTTATTTTTTAGAAAAATTTTAATTGAATCGGGTGTATCCAGGCAGATAATAGATACAATTTTAATTCTGTCATTGGTTCAAAGACTGATTCAGATAGAAAGAGCATTTGTATTCCAGAAATAGAGGCAGTCTCATGAAAACTGATGATTTTTAATAAAATCATTCTTTGACACGTGAATTCCAATTCCCATTCTGTAGTTCCTACACAAGAAAAGTGACTTTACCCAGGTTATAATACCTCTCAGTTGTGCATTATGTGTGTAGTAATATTTATTAAAACGAACACAGTATTTGTCTTTCTCTTGCTAACACATATATATGGAATTTAAGAAAAAAAAAATGTCATGAAGAACCTAGGGGTAAGACAGGAATAAAGACACAGACCTACTAGAGAATGGACTTGAGGATATGGGGAGCGGGAAGGGTAAGCTGTGACAAAGCAAGAGAGAGGCATGGACATATATACACTACCAAACGTAAGGTAGATAGCTAGTGGGAAGCAGCCGAATAGCACAGGGAGATCAGCTCGGTGCTTTATGACCACCTAGAGGGGGTGGGATAGGGAGGGAGATGCAAGAGGGAAGAGATATGGGAACATATGTATATGTATAACTGATTCACTTTGTTATAAAGCAAAAACTAACACACCATTGTAAAGCAATTATACCCCAATAAAGATGTTAAAAAAAAAAAACAAATACAGATTAATGGGCTTTAGAATTGCTGCATTAACTTGATTATTAACTCCCAAGAGTTTTTCTGAGAGCTTGCCATTAAAACAAATAGGCCAATCTTGATTTACAAAGCAGTTTGGGATTTAAAAAATCATAAGGTCCATGATTTGATGGAAATTGTTTATTTTCCTCTTTAAACAATTGCAATTTGTATTTTCAACAAGATCCTCTGATTAGAGACTAAGAAAGCTACTTATTTCCTAAGGTTGAGACTCTTAAGAGCTCATTTACAAGAAATTGCACACACATTAGCCTCCAAATTACAGACATGGCACATAGCAAGAAATCAGCATTTTCACTGTAAAATGCAAACAATATATTAATACGTTAAGTGTGCTCTTGCCAGTTTCCATACTCTATTTTCTTTCTGGTTCTTAGAATTATTAAAGACCTTATAGATGGTTTTCTCACATTTCAGCATTTTTTCCCATTTATATGATTGCATTTGGTACAAATGCAAAGCTAAATTGAGACAGAAAGACAAACTAAGAGTAAATAATATTAACATATGAAATCTCAGTCTTGGGCAATTATTCATTTTCTCCAAGCGTTAATTCATCAAATATTTATCAAACATCTTCTCTCTGTGCCTGGCATCATGCTACGAGGTGGGACACAAGAATACTGAGATTCCCTGCCCTCAGAGAGTTTGTGATTTTGTTGAGGATCTAAGAAACTCCTAGATTTCCTGACACCTCCATTATATAGATAGAGCTCCTTTAGGGAATGATTTAAAACCTGAGAATAGACTTCTTCATTTTCTCCTACAGATACTGCGGGTGTGCACAGATACACTTCCGGCTTACTCACATATTCTACCACATTTTCCATATTCCTTTAGTACTCAATACTCTCCATTGCCAGAATATGCCCAGCTTGTTCGCCGTTGCCAGTCTTTGCTATGTGCTGTGCCCTCTACCCCCAAGGCTGCCCCCAGGATCATCACTGCCCACTCCTTCTTCTCGTTCAGGTTTCAGTCCAATGGCCACTCTTCAGCAATCCCCACCTTGGCCATCTAGAGCTGTCTTCGTCCTCCTTCTCCCACCTCTGCCCGTGACGAGTAGCACACGCCCTACCGTGCTGCTCTTTTCTGGTTGCCTCATAGGACTGAACATTATTTCGATTTATCTTGTTTCTCTGTTTAGTGCTTAATTATCTGTCTGCTCCATGCGACTCTAAACACATAAGAGGAGGGCCCTTGTCTGCCTCAAGCCCACTCTACTCCCAGTGCCAGGCCCATGGGAGATACTCAACAAATATCTGTCCAACGAATTAAGAGAAAATTACTTTTCTACATACACATTTCCCTCTTTTTCCATGTTCTTGCTTTCATAAGCAAAACATCCTAAGAGTCAGGACTGCTCTGTGTAGCTGAAGTTGTCAAGATAATACAGCAGAGTTAGCTGCTCTGACCACGTTTATCCTCAAAAAAATGTTATCTATCTGTATATCAACAAACACAAGCCAAGCACCAATTATATAATCAGTATGAATGTATGTATGTACATATGCATGTATGTATTGATACATGTATAGATGCTACTGAAGATGCTACATACAGATGCTACAGGAGATATAGAAATCTATGGTAGGGCCTGCCGTCAAGGAAGAGGGGAGATATAACATCTCTCAATACACTGGTGGGGTGCATAGAAGTAGGAACTAAGTTGAATATCTCAGGCTGTACGTACCGTAAGAACTTGAAAAAAAGGAGAGAGCTCAACAAGGGAAGATTTCCTATAGGTGTCCTGAGCTAGAAAAATGAGAGATGGAGGAGAAGAAAGTGCATCCTGGCTCTCAAAAGAGGGAAGAGACCAGCCTAGTGGGAGGCTCAGAGGGGGCCTGAAAAAAGGCCGTTGGGGAGAGAAGAGGCCGACCAAGATGCTTGCATCACCGTGATCAGGTCAGGAACACTTGATGAGGTCAAGGGTGTATCACTGAGGCCAAGGGCAGATAGAACTGTGGCCCCAGTATCCAACATCCAAGTTACCAAGAGGACAGAGTGAGCACTAAGAAAAGACCACCAGGATCAGAAGTAGAGGGTCTGCGCCCCTTCTGGAGGCCAGACTCCTGGAGGGAAGGACAGGAAGCTAGACTGCTGGGGCGAGGGAGCCAGGACACCAAGATGGAGAGGGAGAACCTCGGCTGGGGAGTCTGGCAGAGGCAGGAGGCTGGGCAGGAACACAGGCAGCAGGGCCACGCACAGGTGTTCTTCCAGGACGGACAAGGTGTTCACACAGCACGAGAGGATGAACGTAAGGCTACGGAAGGAGGCTCTGTGGGAGCTAAGAGCCCCGGAAGCAGGGATTAAATGGGATCGACTCACAGGAGAAGTTTTGTAAGAGGAAAGAGCGTTCTGTGAAGCTGGAGGGCGAAATGAGAGAAAGCACAGCAAGAAAAAAAAAGGTACAGGAGACTCAAAATTATGTCCCTGGTGCAAATCCTGACACTATGGCCTTGGACTAATGGCACCGTTCTGGGCCTCATTTGCCTCATCTTTTAAATAGGCATAACAATCCCTAGCTTGCTCCTGTGACACTTTAAAACGAGATCACGTTTTTTGTTTTGTTTTTTGTTTTTTTTTTGCGGTACGCAGGCCTCTCACTGTCGTGGCCTCTCCCGTTGCGGAGCACAGGCTCCGGACGCACAGGCTCAGCGGCCATGGCTCACGGGCCCAGCCGCTCCACGGCAATGTGGGATCTTCCCGGACCGGGGCACGAACCCATGTCCCCTGCATCGGCAGGCGGACTCTCAACCACTGCGCCACCAGGGAAGCCCCTGAGATCACGTTTTTAAACTGTAAAGTGCTACGAAAATCTATGGCAGCTTCCTGTGCCCACCATGATCTCCATCTTCTCAGATGCCCGGTCACCCAGCCAGCCCTACTCTCTGACTCCAAGCGCCTCCTCAGCCCCACGGCACAGTCCACAAAGCCCCATACATATTACCTCCCCAACTGTGCCACGAGGCTCGCCTCCTCAGCGTCCCCCTGGCCCCCAGTTCAAGCTCTCCTTCCTACCAGACTACTCTAAGAGCTTCCTGTCCGGACTCTCTCTCAAGGCATTTTGTGATGTTCTCCCCAGATGATTCCAAAGTAGATTAGTTATATTCACAGAACTCGAATAGAGAGATAGCTTATGAAGGTGAACTGATTTTTAAAACATAAAATCTATCTGTGTGGGACACTTTCAAGGGGGAGAGTCACACGCTTTGGTGGGGAGAGAACAAGGCGAACTCTCTCGGGCAGAACCTTCATTGCTCTGCCAATGGCCAGTCTCTGCCACTCAGCTCTGTCACCTGAACAGGTCTTGTGAAACAGCACCTCAGGACAAGGAAAAATTTGGACATTGTGTAACAATGGGTTGGCCTGTTTCATAAATAATGAGCTCTCAGCGGGAGGAAGAATTTACGCAGAGACTGAAAGAGACACTCACTCAAATTTCTGATCATTTGTTATTATTTTAAACCTTTTTCTGTTCATGTTTAATACTTAAAACTTGTTTTGAGCTCGTAATATCTGAATCTAGCACAAGGTTCAAAAGGGCAAACATGGAAACCACACCCCCTCCCCCGCCAGCATTGTTCCCCAACCAACAGCTTCTTGAGTATCCTTCACACTTTCTTGTGCATCCTTCTAGAAACAAGCTATGCAAATTCATATCCTTTTCTTTTCTATACAAATGGTAGCACAGTAAACACACAGTTCTGCAGCCTGCTTTTTCCACTTGACAAGATATTTTGAAGACAGCTTTTTCTTTTTCTTTTTTAAAAGAACCATGATTATGGAATAACCATGTCTTTACCATGAGGCTGTTTCTAGTCTTTTCATCTTGTAAACGATGCTGCAATGCATGCTTTCAACATGAGCACATATAAATCACTGGCTGTAAGTAAAGGCCATGTCACCGACTATTTTGAATCTGACTTAGGACTTCACTATTCTACCGAGATTGCTTTCTTCCGGGTCAGCCTTCTCAGTAGCATCCTTATAAGCAGGGGTATGCAACCAGGAGGCCCTGTTACAACATGTTAAGACTCTGCCCCCTTGGCGTTTCCAATGCAGTAGGTCTGAGGTCGGAGGTCCTAGCATCTGCGTTTCTAACAATTTCCCAAGTTGCTGCTGCTGCTGCTGTTTGTGGAGGCTCAGGCTGTGAGAAACCACTGCCTACAACACCCATTTCACTTGCCACTTCCTCCTCTCCCCATCCTTCTGTCCTCTCCTTCCCAACCACCCTTTCCTTCTCTGGTTCCTCTTCCCCTACCTCCCCTAAATGGGTGGGTCTAAAGTTCCCACCTTGACCCTCTTTCGCCCACCCTCCAATTCTCTCCGCGGCATCTCACCCCTTCTCCTGGCGTCTCTCCTCCCCTCCTTACAGTCCACTCGAAATTCCCTCCCGAGCTCCCCCACTCCCAGCTCTTCTTCTGCGGCCAGTCTCTGCACCTTTGAGCGCCCCGTCCTTCCACCTGGCTCCCCTTTCCAACCCACACTCGTCTAAATTCCACCCGACCCTTAAGACACAACTCCCTCCCGTGCCACACCCTCCCTCGAGCCTTCCCTGATCCCACAGAATGGCGCCCTCTCCAGGTGCTGAAGTCTTTAGTAGAGAAAAGTGTGTGTGTGTGTGTGTGTGTGTGTGTGTGTGTGTGTGTGTATGTGTGTGTGTGTGAGAGAGAGAGAGAGAGAGAGAGAGAAAAGAGAAAGCAAATCTGGCAAAAGACTGACAATGAGTCAATCTAGGTGAAGGGTATGTGGTAAGAACTGTATTATTCTTTCAACTTTTCATTTGCAATTTTTTACACAAGAAATTGGGAAAATATTTTTAAACAGAAAACTTAATAGAAATGTTTTATAAAAATAAAAACAAATTAAAAAATGAACTTATTTACAAAACCGAAATAGACTCACAGACATGAAAAACAAACTTATGGTTACCAAAGGGGATGGCAGAGCGGGGGGCAGGATGGGGGGCAGGGGAGGGATGAATTAGGAGTTTGGGATTAACATATACACGCTACTATATATAAAATAGATAACCTACAAGGACCTACTGTATAACACAGGGAGTTATATATCTTCTAATAACCTATAATGGAAAAGAATCTGAAAAAAAATATATATATATATAACTGAATCACTTTGCTGTACACCTGCAACTAACACAACATGGTAAATCAACTATACTTCAATTTAAAAAATGGTTTAAAAAAATAAAGTTACCAAAAAGCTCCGGGCTACTAATCTAGTAGGTGGGTGCTTATTTGTGCTCAAGAAAATAAATCTTTTTATGTTGTGATTAAAAAAATAAAATAAAATAAAAAACAGGGCTATCTCCCTCTCCAGAACTTTCCTGGCCCTTTAATTCTGTTTTCATTACAGTCTTTGTCACTTTCTTCCTCATATTACAGTCATTTACAGATATGTCTGAGTTCTCGGCCCAGCCAAAATGTCCTCTGAGAGCGGCAGACACTCTGCTTGGCTGGTGTGTCTGTAAATTCCCACTGCCTGGCCCAGCACGTGATGTACAGCAGGCAAGCTGCTTGGAGGGGATGACTGCGCCTTTGCCACAGATAATACAGAAGATACTATGACTACCTCTTCCCAAGATGAAAAGGCACTATGGAAAGAGCACATGCTTCAGACAGACATTCCCAGGGTGGGAATCCCAGCTCTGCTGTGCATTCGCTGTGTAAGCTCTCTGGACTTCAACCTCTCCATTATTTAAATGAAAAATGATATCCACTTAAAGTATGAATATTGCATAAGGTATATAAAGCACCTGGCAGAGTGCCTGGTATATGGTAATCACTGAATAAATACTAGCCATGGTACACACACGCACACACACACACACACGCACACGTCAGTCTATGAAATCCAAGTATGCGATCTCAGTCTCTGTATACACACAACAGTTGATACATGTGAGTTACAGAGCCCTCAGCAGAATTCAGGCCAGAAACCATGGATACTCCACATTCTAACAAAAGATCAAGCCGTAGGTAGCTTGGATGAGATGGTTTCCAAAGATTATTCCTTCTATATATGAATTAACTCCAGCTTTATAGCTTTTCCTGCCATCCATTACCTTATAAAACTGGAACAAAGGCGTGGCTTTAAGTTCAATACCAAAGACTCCAGCAAATGTTTACCTTTCCCTTTTAAAGCTTCCTTCACCCACACCACGCCCCAGCAAACACATAAAAATGCCATTTGCCCTGCTTTGCGGTGTGTATCTCAACCTTTCAAGACCCCTCCCAGGAGCCTTCCCCACCCCTTCTTTACTCTGGAGAGCATGGAAGATGCCCTATAATATCCTCTATTCTGCCATATGATGACCTGCTGAAACCTGGGCTCTATTTAGTCAAAACATTAGGATATAACTTCTTCTTTATCAGTAATATCCATCAACTCCACTGCATCCTGGACTGTCCTGTAAGCAGAAAGTGGACTCCCTGGACTGCTGATGGGAGGTGGAGGTCAGGGAAACAAACTAGGTCATGAACCCACAGGGCACTCAGGAGTATGGCTTCCTTTGGCCGGTCCTTTGGGTACTCTTTTCATCTTGAAAATCAATATTTACGCATCTCCCCTTCTCCCTGGTGACCAACACTGGAGTTTGGCAGAAAGAGAATACAGTCCATTTAGAAGCATCCCCTTGGAAGCCGTGATTCGTCAAGACTAACGAAACTGTAACTTTCTAAAGCACTTTGCTTGACACACAGTGGAGCCCCATAAAAACTGATTAAATCTTTAGACCGAAAAGAAATGTTGAGGGAGAGAGAAAAGGAAGGAGGGTGAGATAAATTTGGGACAATTTTAATGGTTCTGCTGTGATTTGGTACTAAATGTCAAAACAGTCTTTCAATGAGCATTAACATATTTTCCACAAAGAGAGACTAAATAATTTACAGAAGAAGGTTAGAACACTTACATTTTCTCTAGTTTACTGCCTTTACATAGGCTGTGATCAAAGCACTGCCATTTGCACCATCCTGTCTTTGAAGCTACTAACATTGAGATCTGAGGACTGAGGGGCTGTTTCCTACCCCTTAGCAAATGATAGAGTAAAGAGCTAGGTTTCGCTTGCTGACCACTTGTTGTACCTTGAAAAGACAGCACTGGGAAGAGAACGGGCTGAACCACACAGGAAGAAAAGGAAGAAACCTGGACTTAACATGACAGAAGTAAGTCACCCGATGTGAGAGCTTTATTTATGTCTCACAATATGAAGCAATTCATGACATGGGCCCCATCAAATGCCCTTATGTCCAGGGCAGCTGCAGGGCAGTGCTGGGGCATTCAAGCAACTTCATTTTCTTCCTTAAGGATAGAATTGCAAATCTGGAAGAGAACTTTTTACTCCCAACTTTCACTTTTGCTTTCCTGCTCAGCCAGCTGATTCCTCTTAGCACATCCATGTTTCCATCCCTCAGACTGGGTCTCAGTTCTCAAATGACATCTCCTTGGTATTAGTGCAAAATCAGACACAGAGGCAAAAATAGGCAAAAATATTAAGGGAAATAGGGCCTAGAGGGAATATCAACATGCATCCTCTCATCTGGCATTTTCTCTCAATTTAAAAAATTACATGGAAACTGAATCACTGCGCTGTACACCAGAAACTAACAAAACACTGTAAATCAACTATACTTCAATAAAAAAAATTACATGAAAATCTCTTTTGTAAATGCAATTCATTTATAGCATCCAAAGGGATCCAAAGTGAGAGGAATCTAAATATAAAATAAATATTGCTTATGTGTAAATGTTTACTTCCAATTTACCAGCTTGGTAAATATGGGTTTTCATTTACCGTATTTCTTAAGTTGCAAACGTAAAGCAGGGAGCCACTGTGTACCTTCTGCAACCTCCATTTTCTCGAATAATAACTGTCATCCTTGCTTCGAATTTTTTCATGCTGTGCTTCCTACATGGTATGGCAAAAAAGAGTAAGGAACAGTCTTCACTGTTCATAACCGGAAAAAACCAAAGCATAAAAGTGTACAGAAATAATGTAAATGAGTGGGAAAATGAAATTCAGGATACCAGGAAAAGGAGCTAGAGAGAAGTGGGGAAAATGGAGAATAAATGTGTAAGGTATGGAGGAGAAAACGCTGCTATGCCTCAGAGCTGCACTATTAGAAAGCATGCACTGATCTTCAATTAACACAGAGCGAGGTCATAATTAGGCCAATGAGATCACTAATGTTAGGCTAATACACACACATACACACACACTCAGCTGAAGAGGGCAAGGGATCCAACGGTCCTCACTCCCCTATGCACTCTGGTCAGTAATATGTATGACATCAACCGGGAATGTACCAGGGCAACCAAAGACATGGATAGGAAGAGACCTTTGTGCTGGAAGTGTTGGGTCAGTGGGCCCACCTTTGTTGGTGGGGATGGGGGAGACGGGTGGCAAAATCAGGGTGACTTGATAGAATTGCTTTGCTCAAGGAAATGAGATTCATTTGATTTCTTGCTTTCTAGGTTGTACCCTATACATCTCTTTGAGAAGGAAAGTCATAGCATTCTTTGGTCTAAAAAAAATTACAGATATCCCTCTGTTGGGATGGTTTAAGAACATGGACTCTGGACTCAGAGGGACATGGTTCAAAGTCCACCTTTTCCACTTGCCCAATCTTGCAGAGCCTGCTATGAAGAAAGTTGATATTTAGTGGAATCAGAATCTGAGATGCACAGGAAAATGATCCATGGTGTCTCTCAGCCTCTCTACTTCCCACCTCACCCCAACCAGTTTTCAGCCCTGCCCACCCCCAGTTTCACCACAAAAATCTGTTAACAGGGATGAAAATATGCCTTATCTGTGTCCTCGACTCTCTCTAAAACTGCAACAACTTCCGGTCTGAAAGTTCCTCCCAAATACCAAAATGCAGGAAGAACGTTTCCCACCTAATCTTGCAAGGCAGAGGGCCTGACAGCTACTCTCTCGAAGCCCCTCCTGCAACTCAAGAGAGAGAGTTGGGGGGGTGGGGCGGGAGGGTAGGCATCCCTCCAGAGCGCAGTCACTGCGCTTCTGCAAGCAGAGGTGCTGGGCTAGACCGCAGCAAAGAGTAACACAGGGCAGACAGAGCTCCATATAACTGAATTATAATACATTTTCTTTTTAAATCATAGAGACAGGGGAATGGGTTAGGAGTGGATTTACTTGTTTGCATGATTATTTCGCAGTGCTGGTAGTGAGGGAAAAGGAACATTTCACTGACTCAAGATCATTCCGAAAGGCTTAGCAGCAGAGGGTTCATGGAAATAGGCCTCCTTCATCTCAGGTAGTCTATAAACCACGAGAAGGGTGAGGCATAGAAATAGGGGGAAATTGGTACGGTGTTCCAGTGAAAAGACACAAAAAAGAAACTCGTTCCTCAGAGCACTAAGTAGTATCTTAATGCTCAAGTAATTCTCTGTGGTCACATGAGAGAGGCCTTTGTAGCACGTCGAGGTTGGTTTACTCTTGAAATCACTGCGAACAGAGAAAAAGGCTCTGGACACAAATAAGGGGCCTGGTTTCAAGAATCTCCTTAGAAATCGGGGAGAAAGGGGAGCCTATAATTAGGGTTTGTGTGCTCCCGCTTTGGGGGTGATGTCATCAGCGGCGCTCGGTGCCAGGAATCTGAGCTCACCACCCTTCAATAATTCAATAGGGGCTTGCCTGGGAACTTCTCATCTCGGGGATTAGTGACCAACAGATCTACTTTGTGGGTACCTGCGTTTGGCTGAGGGGAGAAAGAGAAATCGAAATGACCTTGTAAGTGGGAGTCATGTGAAAGAATGCAGCCCTCTGGTGCTCCCACTAGAATCTTACAGATGGGACCTTAATACTTTGTCAGCCCCTCCCTGTTCCGCTTCCCGCCATTTTCCAGCTGAGAAACTGAAGCTCAGAAGGGGGAAGACGCAAAGCTGGCTATTCCCGCGCCGGGACGATACCTGGTGGCCTGAGCCCCATTTCAGCGCTTTGTTTTCTCTGTCACCCTGTGCCCCAACCTCATCAACTTCCAAGCTTCCACCAGCATGGACGCTCAGAGCCTCACCCACCTGGATGCCACCTGAGTCATTCCCAGGGGCCCAGGGACCCCGGTTCAAGTTACAGGAGCTTCCAGACTGCACAGACCCTGAGGGGAAACGAATGTCCTGCCGGAGACTCTTTCTGCTGCGGGCGTCATTGTGCAGAGACGCTGCAGCACAACCAGCAAAACCGGTTCTGGGAGGAAGAAGTCTGCAGTAGTTCTGCCAGAACCGTGCTGCCCTTGAGACTGGCGATCTGCAGTTAATCCCGTAACCTCATTTTCTTTTTTAACACCTTTATTGGAGTATAATTGCTTTACAATGGTGTCTTAGTTTCTGCTGTATAACAAAGTGAATCAGCTATACATATACATATATCCCCATATCTCCTCCCTCTTGCGTCTCCCTCCCTCCTACCCTCCCTATCCCACCCCTCTAGGTGGTCACAAAGCACCAAACTGATCTCCCTGTGCTATGCGGCAGCTTCCCACTAGCTATTTATTTTACATTTGGTAGTGTATATATGTCCATGCCACTCTCTCACTTCGTCCCAGCTTAGCCTTCCCCCTCCCCATATCCTCAAGTCCATTCTCTACATCTGCGTCTTTATTCCTGTCCTGCCCCTAGGTTCTATTAACACCTTCCCTGGCCAAACTTTCCCTGTAATTAAATTAAACTAAATGATTAGAGTTTCACGTTCTTTCCTTTCTTCTGTTCCTGCTAAACGAGAGCTAAGAATAGAATATAGGTCAGCAGCAAAAGAAAAGAGTAGTGTCCTGGAAAAATCCATAAATTTTGTCATCAGGCCTTGATGATGCATATGTGGGAAGACTAACAAATACGGGACTGTTTTATTTTTTTAATAAATGCACCAAAACCAACTGTCCAAATAGAAGCTATCTTAGGAAGACACACAGATCTCTCAAATGATACTGCCATGGCTCAAAGTATATTCGTAGTGTCTCTCGGGATATTACCCACTTCAAAGCTGGTCTTGTGCCAAAAGTTATACATTATTTTTACCCCTGAAGTCATATTATCCAACTTGTTGGTACACACTCACATTTGGACCCAAGTGGTTTCTGATTTTTTAGAAAATATCCTCAAAGATCAAGATTTACTACCTTTCTTTCAAACAAAGAAGGGCGCAGCAGCTCTCTGTAATGGCACCAACACAAGTCAGCCTCTGTGTGGCCCGTTGCCAAAGGAAGCCGGGGAGGTTGGTGGGGTTCCTGACTGGCCCATTCCTCTCAGCCACACGGCGTCAACCTCCCTTGTGTCACTGCTTTCCCCAACACCGAGAGCCAGTAAAGATGTACACGGCATATTCAGTTGTCTGAGGGGGTGCGACTGGGGCGTGAAACTTCAAGTGTCCACGAGGACCAGGCAAGGAAAGTTCCACGATGGAGAAGGCTACAGAAAGCGTTAAAGAGAACAGCTGGTACCTCACAAGAGCTACTCGTGGGCTTGCAAACACTCGGGCTCATGTTGCCAGAATCTCTAATTACCCAAAAGAATCTGGAAACTTAGGTTTTTGTTTTGTTTGTTTCTTGAATCTCCTGATTATTAAATGTGGGCAAAATATTTTAAAACTTGGAATATAAGTACATAAATGCAGGATACACACGTACATATACGTTCTGTGGAATATATGAAGGCTGCGGGTCACAAATGTGTGTCCTCTGGCCACATGAACTAAAACAACATGTGACACTGAATGAATGTCGCAATCCTAAAGCCTGCAACAGATTTCTGTGTGGATGTTACCAAGAGGAACTCGAAGTCAAATGCAACTGCTCCCGAAAATAAGTTCACAGTAAGAAAATCACAAACAATCCCACCGTGAGAGGATTTTATGCCTTGCTTTGTTGAAAACCTTTTTCCCAATCATGTAATTTTGGGTTTTTTTGCAGCCTGCTTATTATAAAATCAATGATATGTTTTTTGTTTTTTTTTTTGCGGTACGCGGGCCTCTCACTGTTGTGGCCTCTCCCGTTGCAGAGCACAGGCTCCGGACGCGCAGGCTCAGCGGCCATGGCTCACGGGCCCAGCCGCTCCGTGGCATGTGGGATCTTCCCAGACCAGGGCACGAACCCGTGTCCCTTGCATCGGCAGGCGGACTCTCAACCACTGCGCCACCAGGGAAGCCCCAAATCAATGACATTTTAAAGAAAAACCTTACACCCTGCAGGTTGAAAAAAAAAAATCTTCTCAGCCTACCTAATGAAATGGATTTAACTTTTATGGTTTTTCTTTAAAAGCTCTTCCAGTAGTTTGGCAGAAGTATTTGGAGCTATTTTTATTACTCATCGATTAACCCAAACTGCTCACAATTACAACTACCAAATAATAGTTACTGAAAATATGTATTAAAGAAACAAGTTTTGCTACAGCAAGCAAGCACTGCCATTTGTCAAAGCAGATGTGACCTTAAATGTGTCAGCCTGGAACAATACACGTGCACAAACATACATATTTCAACAAGAAAAGTGAGCCTTACCTATGGGAAACGCAGGAAAAGTCAACTCAACCCCCAATTAACTACCTCACTGGTTGACCATAGAGCCGCCATCATTCAAGATGCCCCTTCAGGTTCAGGCATTTTCTTTAAAAGGTCCTTATTGACTGGTAACAGTTAACACATTCACCTTCTAGCACGTGTTATCAGATTGCATGATAAGGAAATTTAGGGCTGCAGTTACAGCTTGCTTTACCTTGACAAGGCACTTCCAAGTATAGGATCCCATTGTCTTCCCAACGGATGGCTCTGCTTGGGCCTGCCTCTCACTCCTCACGCACACTGCTGTCCAGCTAATGATTCCCTTACCTCCCTCGGAGACTGGAGTTTCACACATCATGCTCCCAGCACATGCTTGGTACAGCAGGGACAATCGGAAAAGTTTGTTTTGTTTTGTTTTGGTTTGGTTTGCTTTACATGAGCGAACTGAGGCCCAGAGAGGTCAGCTGACTTGCCAGGATTCCAACCCTGGGCCCTGATACCATGGCACACACTGCCTTTTCCTTACCCAGCCCAGTAATCTAGCCTCTGGGAGAAGAGAAGGGGGCACGAGGAGAAAGCCTGGGGCTTGGGTGAGGAACTTTAAACGGAGGTGGAGTGGGGCCTCGAGGAGAAGCTTTTCCTGCACTTCTGTGCCCATCACATCACAAGGCCCCCTGCCTTCCCTCAGATGCACTGACCCACTGGAACATTCTCCCAGCTACTATGGAGCTCTGTTTCTGCTTGCCCATTTAGGTCACCTTTCTTGGGCCTAAAGCCAATTTCATTTACTTTGTTTTATACCTGAGTGAAATGAGACACTGAGCAATTCATCTTCTTCTCTAAGTCATGCCCACAAACTCCCATCCAGTTTCCTTTCTCACCTGGCCTTCCCCTGCTCACAGACAATGAAGCATTGAAAGCAGTTGTTTACATTGACCTTTTCATTAATTCCAAGACAAAGTCTTCTAACGCCCTCCTAGAGGGTACATAACCGAAGCAGAAAACAAGCTTAGGGTTCACCTGGAACCTTCCCTTTGGTGCAAAATAAGGATCGAGAATCAGAAGGTACAGAACACAGGAAGAAGAGTGGGCACAGCAGCAAAGTTCAGTTTTCATAAACTCAGAGACTCATGGTTGGAAAGCAAATCTGAGTATCACCAAGTCTCACTTTTTTACCCGAATCCATGCAACGGTGGACATCTGGCCTCAGGATGCACCTGGCCAGAGATTCTACTGTTGCCCTTCTTAACCATGCTGGCACCAGACAGAAATAAGAAAAGCTTAAGCTTGAGGTTAACAGGAAAGAAATGGCTCAAGGTCACGGTGGTGGCTCTTCCTCAGGGAGTCAAGTTCAGAGCCCTGCAGCCCTGCTTCCTGCACCCTCCCTTGACCAGATGAAGCCTCACAGGGGCCGGGGGTCGGGAGGCTTGCCCAGCTGCTTACCTGTGCAGACAGTCGCTCTGAGCACCTTCCTGCCTCTGAAGAAGGCAGCAGTTGGAGAGGTGTTTGGGGAAACTGCAGTGCAGGTAGAAAAGATTTTTCTGGCCCAGTCCTGTCAGCCCCAAGTGCTAAAATGGAGCTTGGGGGCCTGGAAGATCTGGGAGGGACAAGGGGCCTGGCCCGTTCAGCGGGAGGCCACAGGGGAATAGGTACACCCCCTTTCTCCTGCTCCACAAAAGGCAATTTAGCTGCGCGTAATTGAATGTGTGTGACTCAAGAGAAAGATCACAGGTTCATTTCCCTTTTTTCTGGCTCAAGTTAACAGATCTTTCCCTACTCAGAGGCTCTTGTAAAAGAATCCTCTGCAGAGAAAGGACACGGTATTTAACAGGTGCGACCAATGAATCAGTGCTACCTTCACACTCACCTTAGCTTCTTCATTCACGTCCCAGGTGAAGGAGACAGCGTTATACGCAATCTCTTCAATGTTGCCAATCGTATTAAAGCTCTCCTTGTAATCAGCTGTGACATGAAAAAAGAAAAAGGTAGTAAAAGAATCAGCGTTACTGGGCGACATGTATTGAATTATCATTTTTCCAGTGGGGAAATGGCAACTTGGCCTATTCTTCTGTCTGTCTCCATGGCTACAGTTCAGGATTTGTGCTTGCTGATAATCTTTTACTAATATTTACTCTATAAGAATGTAAGCGTGTTCCTCTATTACAAGAGTAAACCTAGGTGAAGCAATGTTCCTAACTGATTTGTTCATTAGTTTCCTTTTTAACTCGCTTTATAAATTTCTTCCTCCTGACCAGGTTCCAGAGGAACCACCTACCTAGTCCCTCTCCTACTCACTTTTCTGCCACTGAATTTGGCCGGCAGTGCCAGAGTATTCCATAGGGATCGTTTCATAGGACAGAATATTCTCTTTATCAGCCGGGCAGGGTCTCCGGGGCTTCCGTGAAGAAATCCAAGAGTGCAGAAAAACTTATTTTTTACTTCTTTTTGGATTCAGGTACAGAGAATTGAGTCAATTGTACTCAGCTCATTACCACCACCTGTCCCCTCAAGGCCCTCTCTTATTTCTTTATTTATGTAAAATTTATGTATTCCTTTTTATTCTCTCTATCCCCCACCCCCAAACACAACAGCTATCAACATGTTTGCTCTGTATCCTTATGAAATAAGTTGGGTTGATTTGCCTGTGTACATAGTTTTCATTTTCACAAATTGTGCCGTACTGTGACTAGGGTTGCCAGATTTAGCAAATATTTGGGTCATACTCTAAAGTATTTGTTGTTTAATAGAAATTCAAATTTAACTGGGCACCCTGTATTTTATCTGGCAGCCCTCGCTATGGGCCTTTTCAGACGTTAGTGGTGACCACCAACTACAATTTACTTATCCCCTCTCCCCAGAGATGGACCCTTCAGTGGTCTCCAGCTCTCTGGTACCACAGACAACACTGTGATATTCCTCTGTCTCCACTGTCACTGCCTTAGTTGGTCTTCAGGTCTAGACACGACGTTCCTAGTAGCTTAATCCTCACTACTTCCTGAGGTTTTTAGCTTATGCTTACCATCTAGATTTTTCCCCTACTCTTGGCCTCCTTGGATATGACATCCTACCTCCACTCCATCCCTTGTGTACTAAGTAAACACTGGCCATGTCCTGCTTGGCTGGCATGACGGTAAGGCCCATCTGCTTTTCTTTGAGGTCTGGTTCACTCATAACTTGATCACCTAATCACATATGTTCTTTCTTTCTAAACTTTCATAATTATTTTTCTAAAATGAAAACTCTAATCATGTGCTTTTATTAATTTTTTAAGGCTAAAACTTACACCATGACCCATCATATGCTTTACAATTAGACCCTGCACACTTCTGTGTCATCACACTCCAGCCCCACAATGGGGGCCAGAGGAAGGTTCAATACTAATGATATTGGAGGTCTTTTTGTTTATAAAATCTTTTTGAATATGTTTCTGAGTTAGGATGAGTTATTATGATGGACTTCCAGTATAAAGTGTTCATTGTCTACAAAATTTGACATGTTTCTGGCCAAATGGGCATTTCCTCAACCTGTGTTCTAGGTGGCCCTATCACTCCAGGGCTGGTGGCTTCTTGAGGCTTCAGCAAGTTCTCTATGTTAATGCTGTAAGATTTTGAAGTCTGCTTTCCTAAAACTCACATATCTGATCATTTTTAGATCATTTCCTCCTCATTTATCACAAAATCTAAATTCATGTGATCCTTTACCAAGATTTTAATTACCTTCTCTTACTAATACAACTCATTTTGTTCGTGTGAATTAGGCTGGGAGAAGCAGGACTCCTATTTGATTTTTCTATCCATAACACAAATAATAATAAAACAAAGTCCATAGTAATAATATCAATAAGTTTAGGGGAATTCCCTGGCGGTCCAGTGGTTGGGACTCAGCACTTTCACTGCTGGGGCCCCGGTGGATCCCTGGTTGAGGAACCAAGATCGTGTAAGCCGCGTGGCATGGCCAATAATAATAATAAATAAAATAATAATAATAAGTTCATAATAATCCATAATAAAACAAAGTCAGTTTGATTTTGTGTTTTTAAAATAACTCCTTATTACTGGGACCTGGATTGCTGGTTAAATTCAGAAAAACCTACTGAGATGTGCTCTCCAGAATGGCCCTCAGACTCACTTCCTATAATGGGTCATGTCAATCTATACTCTGACCAGAATTCTATTTCCCCTCTTTCTCACCAAATTTCTACTTTTGTGGCCAATCCAGTGGGTACAAAGTGGTATGTTGCATTTCTTCTATCACCTATGAGTTCAAGCATCTCTTCACATCCAGGATAGCCAACGAGGTGTCTCCTTATACAAACTGCCTATTCATGCCCTTTGTCTATAATTTTATTGGTTTCCTCAGGGAAACTTTAAAGCAAAACTATCGATCTTTACGTTTTAAATAAAGCGCACACACTTTAACATAGAAGCTTGTGTGTTCACCACAGGAAAGTCGTTTACCATGAACAAATAAGAAAAATATTTAAAAGCAGGCACAATCTACTCACCCACTACAAACACATCTGTGTAGACTTCATTTTTCCTATCTCAGTCTCTGTCTCCCTTTCTCGAAAATAGGTAAATATTTTTACACAACACTGTAACAATTATTTTTTAATTTGCTTCTTTTCCCTTTAATACATCTTCAGCATCTTTCCATGTCACTAAATAAAATTATGGAAAATAGTTTTAATGTCCAAATACTATTATCTTGGGTTGAAATAAAATGCTATAACTTTATTTTGCTCCTATTGGACCCTTAAATGATGTATACTACTTTGCTACCTTAAATAGCGCTTCATCTAATTATCTTTATGGCAAAATAGTCATATATACTTCCTTATTTCATTAACATATATTCTCAGAAGTGAAATTAATAGGTCAAAGGCAAATATATTTTTGAGGCTTCTAATTCACTTTGTCAGATTGCTCCTAGAAAGGTTAAAACAGTTTATATTCACAGTAACAGTGCGTGACTTCCTGTTTCCTCAAACTGTCTCTTTCCAAGTTGGTATGCAAAGCATGCTAACATTATTTTATTTGCAATTCCTTGATTGCTAAAGAATAGAACAGTCTTCTATTTGCTTTCTGGCTCTTTGTGTTTCTTTATATTCTTTCTCTTTGTTTTTAAAATTTATTCATTTATTGTAACAGTTTATTGTTCTGTCTTTTGCTCATTTTTCTCTTAGGGAATTCAAATTTTCTTATCGATTTAAAGTAAATACTTAAAGCTAAGCGATAAAACAGAAAGCAAAGGAAAACGATTTTATATCCTACAAGTTTAAAGAAAGGCTTTATGACTATATTTCAGATGATTTTAAATGCAAAACTGTGCTTTCAGCAGGCCAGCCAGTTTCTTAAAATTTTGAAAAGAAAACAGATCACTGAACTTAAAGGAACTGAGTTCCCTGATTCTTCATAGCTATTTGTTTTAAAAGATAGTCTTACAATTTTGTTTTGCAATTTTTAATAAGCATTTTTAAAATCATAAATCAATCATAAATTTAGAAAGCAAATGCCATATCTAGCAGTAAAGAGAAATCAGAACGGTTTGGTCAAACGCCTAACCTAGATCTTTTTAAGTTTTTATTTTTCCACACCTTCTCTACCTGAAAAATTCCTCCCCTAAAAAAATATGTTAGCTTAGAAAAGTAAAGAATTTTAAAAACAAATGCAATACAAACACAAATAAATGCTTTCTGGGTCTTGCACAGGGTCCCTGTCAGTTTCTATCATGTTCACTTAATCAACTAAGGTATTGAACAAATATTTACTGTGTGTTCCCTATATACTGGGCAGCATCCTCACGCTTAGGAAACAGCAGAAAATAAGACTAGGTCCCTGATCTAACAGCACTTACAGTTCAGAAGTAGACAGAATACAAATAATTAGACAAATAAATAAATGAAAAACATATTACGTTTAATATGCTTTTTATGCCAAAAACAAAAAAAACAAGACTGGTCAGGCTACTTTTTATTGGGTGGCTACGTTACCTTGCTTATTTCCTTCATACTACATATCAATGTTTTATTTATTTGTTTATTTATTTAACACTGCCATTTCCCATTAGCTATACATGCTATGTAAAGGCAAGGAACTTAAATACTGCTACTTTCTCAGTGTTTAACATTATCCAGATAAGATGCATTCCATAAATTTGTTGAGTAAATGAATGAATAATAGATCCATGAGCAGTCTAAACAAAAATATAACTAAGAGACTAATGTCACACACTCCTCTCTAACCTTATAAAAGACATATCTGTTCTTCTCTACCCCTTTGTTTTTAGTCTCTAAGCCACTCACCTATAGATGGTGAAACAGCTCTGCTATCATGTGGTGACTGTCAAAGTTTTGTACACGACTTACACACATTGATATTGCTTTGTCCACATGCATTTTAGTCCAATAAACAAAATGCTAATAGACGTGTCTCCTGTTTCTGAAAACTGTCTTAATGTCCTTTGATAACTGTTGTTTGCTTAAGGGTTCATGACCCTTGGTGTAGGAATAAAACCTCCACAACCTGTTGTTAACTCTTCCTGAATTTATTTCCTCAAGAAAGTTTCTCAAACCCAAATTTTGTAAATGCTGATAGCTACAACCAGTAAAAGGTATTGTAGGACTTCCCCAGTGGTGCAGTGGTAAGAATCCACCTGCCAATGCAGGGGACACGGGTTTGAGCCCTGGTCCAGGAAGATCCCACATGCTGCGCAGCAACTAAGCCCGTGCACCGCAACTAGTGAGCCTGTGCTCTAGAGCCCACGAGCCACAACTACTGAGCTCGAGCACAACAACTACTGAAGCCCACTCACCCTAGAGCCCGTGCGCTGCAACTACTGAGCCCACACGCCGCAACTACTGAAGCCCGTGTGCTTTAGGGTCTGCGTGCCGCAACTACTGAGCCCGCATGCTGCAACTACTGAAGCCCATATGCCTAGAGCCAGTGCTCCGCAACGAGAAGCCACCGCAATGAGAAGCCTATGCACTTCAACGAAGAGTAGCCCCCGCTCACCACAACTAAAGAAAGCCTGTGCGCAGCAACGAAGACCCAACGCAGCCAAAAAAAAAAAGGTATTGTAATGAGCTGGTGTAACGAGCTTAGTTTCCTAGAGCTGCCATAACAAATACCACAAACCTGGAAGTTTAAAACCACAGAAATTTATTCTCTCATTGTTCTGGAGCCAGATGTTCCAAATCAAGGTGTTGGCAGTATTGGTTCCTTTTGGAGGTTCCATGCCTCTCCTAGCTTCTGCTGGTGGCTGGCAATGCTTGACATCCCTGGACTTGCAGACATATCACTCTAATCTCTGCCTCTGCCTGCACGTGATGTACTCTTGTGTGTCTCTGTGTTTCTTCCCCCTTTTTCTTCTCTTCTAAGGACTTGTCATTGGATTTAGGGCCCACCCTAAGCCAGGATGATCTCATCTTGAGATGCTTAACTCATTACATCTGCAAAGGCCTTTCTCCCAAATAAGGTCATGTTTACAGGTGCTGCGACTTAGAATATGAACATACAATTTTTGAGAGTTACCATCAACCCCTGCATCTGAGATTCCCTCCTATGATTGGAAGTCATGTGATTTGAGTGTATGGCTTATTCTTGTATGAGAGCCACCGTAGCTAAAAAGTAATCACCCTACTTTAAAAGAATTTTAAAGCATTTAATCGTGAACATACAGGCATGCCTCCAACATATAGTGGGTTTCATTCCAGACCACCCCAATAATGCCAATATTGAAATAAAGTGAGTCACACAAATGTTTTGGTTTCCTAGTGCATATAAAAGTTATGTTTAGTCTGTACTGTAGGCTATTAAGTATGCAATAGCATTATGTCTAGAAAACAATGTACAAACCTTAATTTAAAAATACGTTATTGCTATAAATGCTAACCATCATCTGGGCCTTCAGTGAGTCATAATCTTTTTGCAGGTGGAGGGTCCTGCCTGGATGTTGACGGCTGCTGACTGATCAGGGTGGCGGTTACTGAAGGCTGGGGTGGCTGTGGGAATTTCTTAAAACACGACAACAATGAAGTTTGCCGAATTGATTGACTCTTCTTTTCAAGAATGATTTCTCTGTAGCATGCAATGCTGTTTGATAGCATTTTACCCACAACAGGACTTCTTCCAAAACTGGAGTCAAACCTCTCACACCCTGCCGCTGCTTTATCAACTAAGTTTTTTCCTTTGCTCAACCATAAGAAGCAACTCCGCATACATGAAAGTTTTATCATCAGGTTGCAGCAATTCAGTCACATCTTCAGACTGAGTCGCTAACTCTAGTTCTGTTGTTATTTCCACCACCACATCTGCAGTTACTTCCTCCACTGAATCTTGAACCCCTCAAAGTCGTCTATGAAGGTTGGAATCAACTTCTTCCAAACCCCTGTTAATGTTGATATTTTGACCTCTTTCCATGAACCACAAACGTTCTTAATGGTATCTAGATGGTGAATCCTCTCCAGAAGGTTTTCAATTTACCTTGCCCAGATCCATCAAAAGAATCACCATCTATGGCAGCTATAGCCTTACAAAATGTATTTCTTAGATAATAAAACTTGAAAGTTGAAATTACTCTTCGGTCCATGGGCTGCAGAATGGACGTGTGTTAGCAGGCATGAAAACAACAGTAATCTCATAGTACCTCTCCATCAGAGCTCTTGGGTGACCAGGTGCATTGTCAATGGGCAATAGTAATATTTTGAAAGGAATCTTTTTTTCTGAGCAGTAGGTCTCAACAGTGGGCTTAAAATATTCAGTAAACACATGTGCTGTCATCCAGGCTTTGTTGCTCCACTTATAGAGCACAGTCAGAGTAGATTTAGCATATTTCTTAAGAAACCTAGGATTTTCACAATGGTAGACGAGCATTGGCTTCAACTTCAAGGCACCAGCTGCATTAGCCCCTAACAAGAGAGTCGGCCTGTCCTATGAAGCTTTGAAGCCAGGCATTGACTTCTCCTCTCTAGCTATGCAAGTCCTAGATGGCATCTTCTTCCGATATAAGGCTGTTTCGTCTACACTGAAAATCTGTTGTTAAGTGTAGTCCCCTTTATTAATGATCTCAGCTAGATCTTTTGAGTAACTTGCTGCAGCTTCTACATCAGCACTTGCTGCTTCACCTTGCACTTTTATGTTACGGAGACGGCATCTTTCCTTAAACCTCATACACCAAGCTCGGCTAGCTTCCAACTCTTATTCTCTAGCTTTCACACCTCTCTCAGCCTTCACAGAATGCAGGAGAGTTAGGACCTTGCTCTGGATTAGGCTTTGGTTTATGGGAATCTTGTGGCTGGTTTGATCTTCTATCCAGACCAGTACAACTTTCTCCATGTCAGCAATAAGACTGTTTTGCCTTCTTATCATTCGTGTGTTCCCTGGAGTAGCACTTTTAGTTTCCTTCAAGAACTTTTCCTTTGCATTCGCAACTTGCCTTACTGTTTGGAGCAAGAGGCCTAGCTGCTGGCCTGTCTTGGCTTTTGACATGCTTTCCTCACTGAGCTTAATCACGCCTAGCTGTTGATTTAAAGGGAGAGATGTGAGACTTGTCCTTTCACTTGAACACTTAGAGGTCACTGTAGGGTTATTAATTGGCCTAATTTCAATATTGTGTCTCAGGGAACAGCGAGGCCCAAGGAGACAGAGAGAGATGGGGGAATGGCCTGTCGGTGCAGCAGTCAGAACACATACATTTATCAATTAAGTTTGTCATCTTGTATGGGTGCGGTTTGTGGTGTCCCAAAACAATTACAATAATAACATCAAAGATCACTAATCACAGATTACCATAACAAATTCAGTAACAATAAAAAAGTTTGAAACATTGAGAAAATTACCAAAATGAGACACAGAGACATGCAGTGAGAAAATGCTGTTGGGAAAATGGTGCCAATAGACTTGCTCCATGTAGGGTTGCCCCAAACACCGAATTTTTTAAAAAGCAGTATCTGTTAAACACCATAAAGTGAAGCCCAATAAAACGCTTCATATTACATTTCGAATGGACCCTCATTTCTTTAAAAAAATGACGAGGCAACACAAAAACTACAGGTTTTGTACACTGGTTTGTAAATATCTGTAGAATACTAGCATCTACTTGGTGAGCACGGGGATATAAACAGAAATATGGCTTAGATGTTTCCAAAAAGTGACATGATGACACAAAACTACAATTGGCTAAAACAAGTTTCGAAAAAATGCATGTCAACGGAATCTGAGTTACGAAGGTAGTTCCTAGTAATCTTCGTCATTCACACAAAGGAATAACCCTAAAGTACACAACCAGCTCAAACCATCAAAAACAACGCATCCCTGGGAAGAAGAAATGAGAGTTCGTCTAATGAAATAAGAGTGAAGTTGATCTCACTGTTAATGTCATGTTGCCGGTGATAGAGTCAAACTTTCCAGGGTCTGTTCTCAGGCTGTGTCCTTGGCATGTCAGAGTGAGGCATATGGGAATGCACAGCCGTAGAGATTCTCTAGGGCCTGTTAGGATGACCTCCAAAGACGGAGACTGATAGTGTCTGGATTCTCGTAGTTTATAGGCTTGTGTGGATGTTCTGTAACAGGGATAATCAAATGCTGGGGTGCATCAGAATCACTGGAGGGCTTTGGTAAAATGCAGATGCCCGAGCCCACTCCCAGAGATTTGGATTCAGCAGGTCTGGGATGTGGCAAAGAATCTGCCTTTCTAATCAGCGCCCAGGCAGGGCTGTTGCTGCTGCTCTGGAGACCATCCTGGGTAGCATGGATCTACGGCAAATTGAAATGACTGAATCCTTGGTGTGCATTTGATTTATCCCACATATAGTCTTAGAAAGCGGTAGATATGCCTTGATGTCCTACATCAACTACCCATGACGTCCATGAGACAGATTGTTCTGCTTCCTCAAAGGTCTCCCCTCTTGGGCGGACATCAACACCACATACCGGAGGACCAGGCAGTTACCTACGTGGTGAGACGTGGGTACCACCTGCTCCAAAACATTTGCTATTCTCTTGCCTGGAATCCCATCCTAGAACTCACTTTCCTTTAGGAACAGACACTGTCATCTCCTGACATGAAGACGCAAATGCTCCTGGGACAGTAGTAACTGCCACAGACTGAGAGCTTACTGAGTGCCAAGCCTTCCACCGACGTATCTCATCTAATCCTCACCACCGCTCTGGGAGGTAGGTATCAGCATCCTCCTACAGGGAAGTTAAGCTGCTCGTGAAAAATAACGTGGCTGGTAACAGACCAACCTGTGATTTGAATCTAGGTCTGTTTAATGCCAAAGGCCATACTTTTAACCACTGCCTATATTTATCTTGCAAATTAAACACTAAATGGCCACCAGATAGTAATATCTTACAGAGAAAAATCATAGCATAGCCTACGTGGCAACTAACTGGTAGAGAAGTGCTGGGGAATGTAAGTTTGATGATGTGGAGAGACTGGACATTTTTGGACCACTGCAAATGCCTTGACAAAGGAGGGCAAAGTCAGGGGTGTGTCCTGCAGACCCCAGGAAGATGGAGCTCACAAACTAGTCCTTCTGAGAAAGCAAGGGATGTCGGGGCAAAGATGATAAACTTGACAGTGTTTCAGCAAAGGGTTGCTAGGCACACGTGGATGTGCAATACTTTCTGCATGTTTTTGGCAAGTTATATTCTATGCTGAAATTACGGGATTCAATTCTATTTTAATTGTGATGGAAAGCAGGACGGTGAATCCTTTGTTATCTTTTAAAATTTTTTTGCATGGAATCAGTGGTCTGTTAAAAGGTCTTTAAATTCAGACTCTTGTAGATTGAGTTTTCTTCAGACTGATTGTATGTGTAAGTGTGATTCCGGAATGCGGTCAAAGGAACTATTAATTCCTTCACCTTAATTAAGCTTCAGGTGCTTGGTAAATTATAAATACCCCTTTCAATTATTTTTTGTATGTATTGTTGGAGATAAAAAGAAGTGCTGTAATTAAAGTAAAAACTGCTTCTCTTTTGAAAGGTGTAGATTCTGCCTGGACTAGTGTTATAATGAAGCTGAATGCTGAAAATGGCTCAGGGCGCTACTGCCAATTCAGTGCGCAATACGCCACAGCCCAAGAAGATGCCTATCTTGAAAAGCCAAGAACTTGGGGTAGTTCACGTATTTGGGGTCAGGATGCTACAAGGAGTCCATTTATAGAGTGGTGCCCAAAGCACAGAGAGAAAGGACACTGGTGGGGGAGACTCCCAGACCTGAATTTAATTTCTATCCTCCTCTCACAAGCCCTAAGACGTCCAGTGAAAAGTTACTGAACCTCTCTGCACCTGTATTTCCTCAGCCACAAAACAGAGGCGATGTCTAAGGGAACAGACCCTGCTAGTCCTGTGGTCAGTGACAGAAACAACCTTGCTCCCCACTTTCCCCCATCCCTTCTGTCCTCAAACATCTGCTTTTCTCTGTCTGCAGTGGCCACATGGGATCAGCTCAAATTCAGGAACCAGTTGAGGGTCATTCTAGGAGTATTCGCCCTGACTTGAAATAGGTAAAATAAATAAACCTTAGTCCAAGTAGGTTCTGAGATTTTTTTTTTTTTCTGTTTTCAAAATCAAAGAAGCAGCTTCTTAAAATCTGAATGACTCACGAGAACACTAATGAGCCCACGATTTCCTTTATGATACTTTTACCAAGCCAGAGGTAACCTGGGTTTCCTTAAGTGTGTTGACACTTGAGCTGATTTTTAGAGGCACTAAATGTATTTCCATCACTGGGTCCTGGGCCCTGAGCAAGTAGTAGGAACAGCCACCAGTTTCTGAGAGCTTAGTGTGTGCTAAATACACATACTTCACAAACACAACCTCAGGCAATTCTGATCAGTAGCTTTTTTTATGATTCCTACTTGGTATAACAGGCCAACGTGTCAAGTACCTCTCCTCCCCAGCCGTCACTTAGTTTTGAAAGGGCCAAGCTGGGATTGAAGCCTAAGAAGTTCTGTCTACGTACAAAGCAGAGCCTTTCGCTCTCTGTGATATATAACGTTTCCAACGAGCACCTTTCCATACATAATCCAGCACAAAGGGGGCTGACATTATGAAAACATAAGTTGTGACTCACAGAACGTGACTGGCATAGAACGACTCTTTGGCACTATTAAAGCTGGAGCTATTAATAATATTATTGATATTTACTCTCCACACATCATTTAAGATGAACTCTTTCTTGGAATTTTCCCAGTAGGCCAAACCTAATATTTTCTTTGTGTTTGACTCACCCTTCTATTTCTTGAGAAGGAATTACATAGGCCCATGAGATAGCTTTCAATTGCACTGGCCATAAACTTAGAGGAAGAAAAGCGTTTTACATTGTGACCCATGACTGCATTCAGACATGCTAGTACTTTTACTCTATTTGACTTCATTGTTTAAATGCTGGTCTTGAAGACCTAAACAGATGTTTCTCCAAAGAAGATACACAGATGGCCAATAGGTACATGAAAAGCTGCTCGACATCGCTAATTATTAAAGAAATGCAAATCAAAACTACAATGAGGTACCACCTCGCACCAGCCTGAATGGTCATCATTAAAAAGTCTACAAATAACAAATGTTGGAGAGGGTGTGGAGAAAAGGGCCATATGATCCACCAATCCCACTCCTGGGCACGTATCCGGACAAAACTATAACTCGAAAAGACACATGCACCCTTATGTTCATTGCATCACTATTTACAATAGCCAAGACATGGAAACAACCTAAATGTCCATCAACAGATGAATGGATAAGGAAGATGTGAGATACACATACACACACACACACACACACACAACACACACACACACACACACAATGGAATACTACTCAGCTATAAGAAAGAATGAAATAATGCCATTTGCAGCTACATGGATGGATCTAGAGATTATCCTACTAAGTGAAGTAAGTCAGAAAGAGAATGACAAATACCATATGATATCACATATGTGGAATCTAAACTATGACACAAATGAACTTATCTACAAAACAGAAACAGACTCACAGACATAGAGAACAGACTTGTGGTTGTCAAGGGGGCAGGGGATTGGGGGAGAGATGGATTGGGAGTTTGGGACTAGCAGATGCAAACTAATATACATAGAATGGATAAACAACAATGTCCTACTGTATAGCACAGGAAACTATATTCAGTATCCTGTAATACACCATAATGGAAAAGGGGGGAAAGAAGAATGCTGATCTTGACCCATAAAGTTGATTTCAAATGGAAAGTAGGTCATAGTCTGTGTGTGGACACATGTACACACATGCATATGTGCCTATACACACACCATGGCCTCTAGCTCTGAATTTAATTCAACTTGGATGAGCTTAAAATTTAACTCTTCTCATCAGTCTGTTATTCAGTGAGACTTAACTTCAATTTACCTATTTTGTCTTTTCAAACTATTCGTCTCTTAAATTTGTGAACAACACAAAAGTGCCTGACATATTCTGACAATTTACTGAATGAAGACATGGGTGGTGCTTCAGTAAGTCATTTATTCTTGTACACTGCATGAACTACTCATGTTTTATTCCAGTTTTCCATTCTTCCTTTCATTACTTAATATGCTAACAGTCTTAGGGTGAGGAAGGGGACAAGATGTTATAGGCACATAGGATTAGAAGTTAATCAGCCCAAATCATCTCAGACCTACAAACAGGGCTCCCTCCCTCCAGCACAAGTCCCCAAACTTTCCCCACCCCAGTTATTTCCAGAAACTGTAACACTTCCCAGTTAAACCAACTTTAATTTATAAAAGAAAATTGAACTCTTTCTCAAATGATGATACTTTATTATTAGCAAGAGTCTTGAGAATTGCTGTTGTGTCATAAGACATTCCACGGTCTCTCTCAAAGACTCATTCTAGTGTCTAGTAGCCCTCAAGATCAGAAATAATTTTCCAGCTCCTATAATTGTCCTTTTGAGTTGCAGACTGAATAGATTCAAACAAAAGAAATAACTTTTTGGTAATTGGTGGTGCAGGACACAGGCACGCTACAAGAAGTATAAATCCTCAGATGGATTACCTTTTGATAAATTGGGAATTATAAACCCAATTCCTTCAGTGGCTCAAGATCCATTAAAATTAACCCCCATTTTCAACCTCCCCGATAGCCCGTGGCTGCCCAATCACTTACCAAATTGGTCCACAGATAAAGGAAGGGAAGTTTGTTATGTAGACGATAGGGTTGGGAGGTGTTTGTTCTATGAGGGATTTTTGCATTAACTGCTATTTGAATTACTCATGTTGCTATTCCTGTTTACTTATTTTCCAACAATTATTAGAGGATTTAGATGTTATTTCAAAATTGAAATTCCAATTCTCTTAAATATATTTCTTCAAGAAGGTAAATGTGTCCCTCAAAGGAGGGAAGCAATTCCCGCTCTTACTATTTTCTTTGGTGATGCTGAACCACAGCATCTGGGGATTGTAGGTGTGAGCACAGCAGAATCAGCAGCCACCTTAGAAAAGCTGGCTTCCCAATCTGTGAAATGGAGATAATACAGGGCTGGCCTCACAGCATCTCTCAACAATGATGGGATGCTCATTTATTCGGCTCTCGGTTTTTTCAATACTTGCCTTTTCAAGAGAAGAAACACTTAGTGGCAGCTCTGCGTTCCTGGAGCCAGTTCAAAGAGTTTTCTTAAGATTGGATCCTTATTTTGGCTTCTCCAGCCTCAAAGAGCTTAATTAAATTTGGGGAAAAACTTTCTCTTGGCAAGTTTTAGATTTTGTAAACAGGGAAAAGAAACCTTTAGATTTGCCTAATTCCACACTTGCGGGTACTGCAGAGGCAACGAAGACATACATTTGTTCCTGCTGAAAGGCAGAGCGAGAGAGAGGCTTCCAGCCATCACGGGAGGACAGCTGAAAAGACCAGCTCTATAGTTTTGTTCAGTAAATAGATGAGTCTCGTGAAACTATCAGACTGTATTGCCAGGGGTTTTTTTTTTTTTTTTTTTTTAATTTTTAAGCCAACCAAATAATATGAAAAAATGTGAGACTATCAGGTTATCTGAGGTGTCATTAAATGCATCTCTAAAGAAAGAAAATAATTAGGCCCCAAGCAAAAAACATAAACTCAAATAAAAAGCATAGATTACATGTTTGAGATGAACACATGGTCTTATTACATCAGTAAAGATATAGAAAACGGCCCACCAAGTAGGGGCAGACAATGTGGTGGTACCCGGTAAACGTGAAAAAGAAAAAGATGCAACCCAGGAAATTAAAGCATTTTATGTTATTAAGCATGGTGGGTCTATTAAGAGGTTTTAGTTATCTCTGTGTGTGTGTGTGTGTGCGCGCACGCGTGTGCACGTGCACACGTTAATTCTGAGACCTCATAACCTAAACCAGTATCTCTTTATGGGACAGCTTTCACCTTTCGTTAAAACAGATTCTCAGAGCATCCATCCGGTGGGTGCTCTTCAAGCACCCATTCCCTGCTTTAATCCTCTGCGTAACATTCCTTCTGGTTAACCACTCAGGGCTTCAAATTGCCAGCAGTAGGGAAGAACTTTTCCAGAAAAGGTTTATTAAACAATAATGCCTAGAGCCAGACAAACACCACTCCTGGAAGCGGTGAAGAAAAATGAATCCAAATGAAAGACCACATTAAGTATCATTTTTAATTTCCAAATCTAGCTATCTTTTCTTGGGAAAGTGTGCTTTAAAACAACTTTCTATTTGTTTGCTTCAGGGAAAAACAAGAATTTCTAGTTAAGTTAAAAAGGAGAAATTTCCCCTCGGTTTATTAGCGTAGGTATTATATTTCTATGTTAGCAATGAAGTCTTGGAGTTGTTAACCAAGTTTCATCAGAAAGTCTACAGCATAACACAATAATATATAAAATATGAGAAATTAAAGTACCAAATGCACATTTAGCTGGCATCCAGAAAAATACTACCAAAATTGATCCTTTCATCATGGAAGAGGACACAGCCCGACCGCACCCTGATTTCCCTGTTTACAAGACACATGCCTGCTTACCGTGGTATTACCCACATACACAGAACCATACATGGAAGTTTGTTCATCAACTAGTCAGCACTGGTTGAGCATCTTTTCTGTGCCAGGCTCTATACCAGGTGCTGGTTATACAAAAGTTAAAAAAAAAAATCTCTCCCCTCAAGAAGCCTGGCATCTAGTGGAATGGACAGAATGTAAACTGATAAACCAAGAGAAACACAGCAGACGTGTTATTGTCTAGACATAAACTAAAACGCGTGGAGGAAGCAGCTGACTATGCCTGAAAGATGAGGAAGATCTCACCTAAGTGGGGTCGGGGGAAAAGGTCTTAGGGGCGAGATGTCAGCCAGGTAAAGGAGAAGAGCCCTAGAGAAGGAATAAAGGAGAGGTTAGAAGTAACTAGGAAAACTAGTGAGGGGTGAAAATATACCTGTAGATTTGGCATGAAGAAATTTTAATAAAAGGCAGGTTATGCTGTTTTCAGACATGAGTAGTAGTTTAGGATGGGGGGTAGGCATTGACTCCTCTTTTAAGAAACATGGATTGGAAGGAAAGAGGAAGACCCAGCAATAGTGTTTTGCAAGGGAGTCTGCCAGGATCAGGGCCTGTAAGTGTGAGCGGTCTCAACTCTGCCCCTGTCCTGGTCCATTCCCTGGGGGAAGGCTGAGGGAGCCCCAGATCACCCTAGGCACACATGCCAAGGAGGAAATGATTCTCCCCAGAGGTGTCTGTCCCCAACAGAAGGAGCTTCTAGGACTCATACACAGACATGCATGCAATAAATAAAAACCCACAGTGGCTCAATTTTCATTGAAAACTAATTTGTTCCGCCTGAACTAAGATTAAACTTAAAAAAATATTTGCCGTTTGTAATCTGTTAAATATATAACATTAATAGCCTACCATTTTTGTCACGTAAATATTGTATAACCAAAGTAGAAGATGAAAAAAGTTTTCCAGGAGCTGTGGCTACTGTACTTCTCTATAAAACAGAGGCGCCCTACACTGCCTGTACCTGTGGCAACAGCCAAACCACGACGCCACGTGAGCAGCGGGTCGGGCGGAGCCTGGCCCATACCCCAGCCTGTTCCCTCCTGTGCAGGGGGCAGGCTCAAGGCTGCTCCTCTAGTTTAGCTCTGACTCACTGCCTTGACTCTCCAGGCAGCCCTGGTTGGTTTTTGTTGTTTCTTTGCTTTTTTTTTTAAGTTGAGGGCTCTCAAGAGGTGGTGTTTTATTTTGAATCAAATTTCCTTTTCATATCTATTCAGAAGTGTGGAAAGAATCTAGGAAACATCAAAAATCAAAATTCCATTTACTTGAGTTATTTTGAAAGGAGGGAAGTCCCACACTTTCCCGACTGCAGGAGAGAGCAAGTTTGTACAGTTCTGGGGGAGGAGGGCTCTCCACAGAACACAACTCAGTGGCGGAGTGGGAAACCCAGAGGAAAGGGAGAGAGTGGCAGGGCACACTTGTCTCCCAGGCCTATGTGAGCCACAGATTCACTCTGACTACTTGGCTACCTGACCTCTTGAAAGGCAGCAGCTGCCTCGCCCAACCCACCAGTCTCTACCCTCCCACTTTTCTGCGCA
Organism: Stenella coeruleoalba; assembly: GCF_951394435.1. Classification (NCBI taxonomy): domain Eukaryota; kingdom Metazoa; phylum Chordata; class Mammalia; order Artiodactyla; family Delphinidae; genus Stenella; species Stenella coeruleoalba. Next base: position 34,313,630 of record NC_137163.1, read on the forward strand.
GCTCTGAGTAGCCCAACCCAGGTTTGACTATAAAAACTGCAAAAAAGCACACTTGTAGGGCACATCCAAAGCCAGCCTCCTCTAGAAAGCTCAAAGCAAAAAGGAAGGAAGGAAGGGAGGAAGGGAGGAAGGAGGGAGGGAGGAAAGAAAGAAAGGAGAGAGAGAGAGAGAGAGAGGGAGAGAGGGAGAGAGGGAGAGAGGGAGGGAGAGAGGGAGAGAGGGAGGGAGGGAGGGAGGGAGGGAGGGAGGGAGGGAGGAAGAAATGAAGGAACGAAGGAAGGAAAGGTGTGACAACTTTATTCGCAATTCCTATTTGAAAGTGGAGTAGGATTTCAGACAGAAGAGAGCTCCCAGGCCTGGACAGACAGCCAAGCTGAATAAGTCCCAGTGTCAATGAAGTTCTGTATTCGAAAGTCTTCTGAAAGGCTTCTCTTTGACTCTCAAAGAAAACAATTTAGAACTAAACGTGAAGAAATATTTTGATTTCATTGGAACTTAAGTGTTCCTGAAAGCTTTATCTTAATATAAGATTGCTATTAACAACACGATTTAAAACTAAAGAGATAGATTTGCATTAGGGCACAGACGAAAATCCTATAATCACACGCTAATAACCCAAGATGTACTATAATTGCCTACTAATTACCATGGAAAAGTATGGGATTAATATTAACAATATAACTAATACAACCTGGTACAGGGAAAGATTACTTACTGGGAACCAAAATTAAAGACAGATTGAATAAAGAGCAAATGGTTAGTTTCACAATTAACTACAAAATTATGTCAATACTCGTCACATTGGATGTGACTATCACGTAAGGATCCTTATTTGGACATGCTTGTGGAATAAGTCTCATTACGTGACAATCTACACCACCCGTTCTGAAAGTGCAAAAACTGTGATGTTCATTATTTTGAAACATCTGCATTGTAAAGCAAGAAAGTAATTCGGTTCAGTAGAGAAATTATATTTGAATGAGTTTCAATATATCTGCTGTAGCTTCTGATTTTTCATTTTATAAATCAATATTAGTTGTTGAACATCTTATAATTTTCCTTCCCTGTTTGAAAGGAAACAAAGAGAAAAATATCCCTTCCCAGGAAAGTGGTTTTGGAATTATTCACGGTTTGAGTAGACTTGGTATGCAGTCTGGTTCATTTCGTGATTTGTGGTTCATTTCAAATGTTTTTAAAATGGCTTACATCGTGCAAAACTGGATCCCTCCACCATGCAAATAAGTCCCGGGTAACTCCCAGCCTGCTCCATGTGTGTGATCGTGTCCCTGGCTGGACTCAGCACTGGCCGGCCTCCACTCCCCCGCAGCTGGCCACGCTGCCCCGCCCGACCCCCTGCCTCAGGGCGGGACACCCGCCTCGCCTCGCTAACAAAGCTGAGCTTTTCTTCTGTGATTTTTATCTTCTCCTTTATTCCCAGAGCCAGTCAGTCCTGGAGCGTCCACCAGTTCTAGAATTCATCTCTCATTCCTGGGTTAACTTTGCATCTCTCCTTTCCCAGCCATAACCGTCTCTCCCTCACTTCAATCCCACCCCCATGCTGGCCCAGAACTACCTCCCTGAAATACAGATATCACTGCATGACAGTCCTGCTAAAAATCCTCAGTGGTTATCCAAAGCCTCCAAAATCAAATACTGCAACTCATTGAAGAGAAATACCGCCTCATCACCATATTCCTTTTGCCTTTATTTATTCCCAGTCTCCTCCTTGTCAGAGTTCTGCGAGGACTGAAAAGTGAATGTGCAACACATCCACCTGGGTGAGGGACAACTTTTATGAACCCTCACTTACGTATTCCTGGATCTCTAAAGCCTATTCTGTTCAACAGTAGAAAAACTGAATTAGCAAAATACAAAGTATGCATGTTACACCTCAATATAAAAGAGTATAAACACACACTTTTCAATAGCTCCCCAACAAAACTGCAAACCAAGACTCTGGAGCCAAGCTAATGTCAAAGCAGCAGAGGACGAGAAACCCTGAGCTTAATTCCCCTCAGCATCTGGTGTGGTGATGTTCCTCTGCAAAGACCCACCCCACGGTCTGAGAGGTAGCATTTCCCCAACATGCCACCTGCAGCTCTGGGCGTTACCACCAGGACACATGTGGTATTTGTCAATGGCCCTCTAATACCTGGAACCTTCTGGGCCTTGGACCCTTAAACACCCAGCTGGGCTCATTCAGCCTCCACGGTAGACCTGGAGCTTCAGCCTGTACCTCATGGAAACAGCTTTAAATGGGGCTCCTCTTAGAGCCTGAGACCCAAATTCCATCTGTACTTCATATCCCTGGTGCTCTAAGATTCCCCTTAAAAAAGCAAGCGCCTCCACAGCCACCACAGCCTTCAATTTCATTTTCTCAACCCAGTTTACTCGGGACTTCCCTCCTTCTCCCCACTCCCTGTGTAAGTTGAATCGATGACATTCCCACCAGCACGCACGAGAGTTTCCACCCCTCCCATCTTTGCCAACAGTTTTACCAGATTTTATAAAATTATGCGCCAATCTCACTCTGGTTTTTCTGTCTGGATTCCTGCACCTCCGCGTGGGCTGCTTCCCTGGCTCACAGCACTCTCCGCCACCTTTTCGAGCTCAGCCACTCTTGTTATCTTTTCCGAGGGGTCTTAGAAACATCTCAGGGAAGTGCTCTTCCCAAGTGCCCCTCACGCGTGGTATCTTAGCTGGTCATCTTCTTGCCTCTAGATTTGAGCGGTTCGAGGAGGGGGCTCCACCTTACTTATGTATCCCTGAATTGCCTGTTCCTAACAAAGGGTCCATTTGCTGAGCGAATGTGGAATCACTCTGCCTTTCTGCAAGCTGGTGGTAACTAAGATGGGACCGGCACTAACTCCATGCCCCCTCAGGGGCTTTCACCCTCAGAGAGGAGCAAACGACAGATATCATCAAAGCGGCGATTCCGTACAGTAGGTACAATTGGCACAGGGACAATCTCTGGGCTGCAGAATGTAAACGTATCTATGACCTGGAATAATTCTGTTATCCGATGAGCTCACCAGAACGAACTTGTGAAACCTGGAGAACTCTGCTTGTGTGCTTTGCCAAGTAGCAGAAGGCACTTGGGCTGGGGTTGGTTTGTTGTATTTATACCCAGTAGGAGCTAATTGCTAATGTTTCCTTCCCCACCAACATAGTTTATGGCCTAATGTACAAGGACCACGTCTCCGAACTGGCTTTTAGAAATATCAGAACTAGTAGCGGCCAAGAGTCCTACCTCCCAGAGTGCAAGATGTTCTCAATGTCTGGAGAGAAAGGCGTAGAGGAGAGAAGAAGGACCTCAATGCAAGGTCAATTCATGAATGTGTGCAGTCACTCCGCATGGCCTGATGGGGGCCAAGAACTATCTACAGGTCAGGATACAAAGACAATAGACAGTGGAGTAAAGACATAGAATAATAAAAAATAAAACAAGGGGTGCAAACTCCAGCATTCCTGGGTTTCCATCTTCACTTACCAGGGATTTGACCCTGGGTAAAATTCTTAGCCCCTCACCATCTCAGTTTTTAAACAACAAAGTAAGTTGTTTTCAGGAGGAAGGACAAAATGTTTATGTCTGATGCACAGAAAGAGCCCAGTACAAAGAAGGCAACAGACACATGGGAGCTTTTATTAAGACACAGTTCACTCCTTCGAAAGCCTGCCTCCCGTCACTGTAGTAAGAGTTTCATCCATACATTTGTTCATTCATTCACTCATTCATTCCTTCAGGAAATATTTATTGAACACTCACGATGACTTGGGCTCTGTGCTAAGCATTGGGGCCGGAGCAGAGAACAAATCAGACAAGTGCCTGCTCTTACGGGCTTATTCTAGTAGGAGGGGGCACACAATAAGAAATAGAAACATATATTCATAATAACATGTTAGGTGATCACAAGCAGTCTGCAGTAAACTAAAATTAAGGGAGCTCGAGGGTGATGAGGGGGTGACTTTGGGTAAGGTGATAGGGAAGGTCTCTCTGATAAGGGACAACAGGCAAAGCCTCCAAGAAGTGAGGGAACAAGCTGGGCATCATGGGAGTATCCACTCAAGGAGGGATGTGACTGGTGTGAGGCAGGGATGGCCTCACCGGGAACTCCACTCAGCACACAGGAAGCTGGGAGCTGGGGCGCCACGTGCTCTGAGGGGCAGCCTCCTTCCCTGGCCCTCAGGCTCTCACTCTCCTTTCCATGGATCCACAGACAGGGCTCCATCGGGGACGCAGAGGGTCCTCTCCCGCCAGGCAGCCAGCACACAGGGGCCACTCAGAGCATCAAGAGTATGTGGGAGATGAAGAGTAGCCACAAAGAACAGCCAACAATCTTATCCAAGGGAGACGGACTTATGTCAGGGAAGATGCAGAATGTTCTCCAGGCGTGATTATTTCAGGGTGCAAGAGATGCCAGGAGAATCCTTGAGTGTGAGTGCTGAGGGGATGTTACACAAAGAGAGGTAAGAGCTCCATCGGGCTTCTCCTGGAGTGGAGGGAGGGAGGCCGCGTGCTGGAGACAGGCTGCTTGTCCCAGGCACCCCCGGAAAGGAGAGGAAAGGATGCGCACACCCATACACACAAAATTGTGTTACGCGTAATTTGAGGAGTTTGAGGTTCCCCTGTAGCCCACACCCACAGACCCCAAGGACCAAGGTTATGAATGCTTGTTTTAGCAAAAGGGGCCTCATCTCAGTCTCTAACATGAGCTTCAAGTTCACTACCTGCAGGGCTCAGCTGAACCTGCTGACCACAGTGGCTGGTGGAGGCATGGGAACTGCAACTTTGGAGCCCTGACTTTAACCTCCAGTTCATGGAGGTGAAGAAAGATAACACATTACATAATTTTGGATCCTTCCTTTTCTTCTGCAGGCTACTAGAAGGTTCTCAACCCCAAATGACAACGGTATAGCATACACACTCTTGGGCCTCCCTACCCCGTCAGCAGCCAAGGTACAGCCACACGAACATTCTCTACACGGCCCTGCACAGTTACTACCGGTGACGGCTACCACACACACACACATGTGCTGTGGCAGCATCAGCTTCCCCATTCTATTGGAAATGGTGTTAACCACCCACTGGCAGAGGAACAAAGGGCTTGATTTTTTTTTTAAATCTAGTACAAGAATGAATTAGATGAGATTTTTTGCATATTTCCTAATCCTGTCAGGTTGAGATTAGGGGTAGAGACTGTGGTCTGCAAATTGATTTTCCATTTGAAGCTAAGGGGTTGATTCAGTGTCTTCACCTCAGATTCAGAGCAAGTAGCCCAAGTAGCCATGAAGCTACTTGGTGAGAGTCACACATCTCAATGATGAATCGTGTGTGTACATGTGTGCACACACGCATGTGTAAAGGGTTACATGAGGGAGAAAAGGCAGGCAAGAGGTGATAAAGAAAAGAGGTAAGATCTGAAATCGTATGAGACCTGAGAGATCATTCTAGTCTAAGAAAAGTAAACCTTGTAACGACATGAAATTTAAACCAATAGGTATGCCAGGAAAATGCTTTTATTATTTGCCTTATTTGGACCTGGTCCATACTTCTATTTAACTGCTCCTCTCATTTTCTTGGGCAATAATTATAAGGCTAAACTTTTCAAATAAAATAAAATTGTTCCTCTGCTCTGTGCAGATTGGCTGCAAAGCAGGTTATGGCAAGTATCCCCAAATCCTTCGCCCTAGTCAGTCAGTTTTGGGGGTTCAGGGTATGACCTGGGTGAGGAAGACTGTTTTTATCCCAGCTCTTGCACTAATTCCTGCCCTAATTATCTGAGGACAAGTCACTTGGAAAGGTGGGTCAGTGAGCCTCTCTAGACCTCGGCTTCCTAGTTCATTAGATAAATAAGCTTGATGAGTTTACAGATGTGTATGTGTGGCAGGGGGGAAGGGGGAGGAGTGGTGTAGCCGTTTTGCAAGAAAAAACAGCAAGTTAGTTTCAATATGTTCTACAGTGAGTCCCTAACCCTCACCTAGTTACTAACTTCTCTGCCATTGGTCAAGGGGCCCTAGCAAGTGTGAGATGGAAGGTCTGAAAAATCCTTCGTTACAATGCGAAAGAAATCAAAGTAAACATCCTTTTAATGGTTCATTAACACCTCTGGTATCCAACACAGTGGAAACCTTGCTTGGCCTATCCTCACTGGGGCTGTACGCTGTTGGTCTGCAAAATGTGAAAATAAAGCCTATAAATGAGAAATGATTTACGTCTCATGGAAGCAGCAAGTAGATAAACTGTTAAAATTACTTAGAAACACATATACATTAAGTCCCCTGCCTACAAGTTGTGAACTTTCAAAGATTCGAACCTGTGTTCACGTGTCCAGTCATGTAAGTTAGCTCATGTGTCTGGTGTACATTGTCACCTGCGTGCATCCTCTGCAAGTGGTGGTGCTTTTGTGTACTTTACTGTACAGTACAGTACAGAGTACAGTAGTACAGTGTCACTGGATCGTTTTTTCAAGAGGGTAGATAGAATTGAATCCAGCAAGGAAGCAGAACCTGTGCCATCAGTGTCAGGCGTGAGTGACATTGCAGCTTGCCCTCCGTCTCCTATTGCTGAGGACCCTTCAGCTCTACCGTCTCCCACCTCCTCTCCCTCCTCCAGTCAGTAAGTCTTCTTGCCTGTTCACTCGATGCCAGCCCCTGTAGGCCAGCTATTGTACTGTACTACTGTACTTCTCAAGGTACTGTACTGTAAGATTAGAAATGTTTTCTTCGTTTTTTGTGTTCGCTTTTATGTATTATTTGTGTGAAAAGTATTATAAACCTATTACAGTACTGTACTATATAGCCAATTGTGCTAGTTGGGTACCTAGGCTAACTTTGGTGGACTTACGAACAAATTGGACTTGCAAACGCGCTCTTGGAAGGGACCTCGTTCGTTGGTAGGGGACTTACTGTATTACTGCGTTTTTAAGTAATTTCTAGGTACTTTGAGATGCAATCCCTGACTTCCCCTGCTTTGCTCTGTGTCTCAGAGGTTGATTCCTGCAAAGTGCATGTGCCAGGGTCACGTGCCCTCTGCTTCAGGGTAATGTGGCCACCGGGAAGCACTGGGGGAGACTGGGAGGCAGGGCGAAGCCAGGGCAGCCCCTCTCCCCCTGCCCTCTTTGCACTGAGGGGTGACTCTGGCAGCGACTCCTCTGAGGTTCTGCCTGCTCTTGGAAAGCTGGTCCCAGCTCCAGCTGGTGCTTGTTCCTGCTGGGCAGCTCTCACAACACTAGCACCTCTCCCTTCGATCCTCTGGCCCTCCAGCTAAGAGCAGCTGACTCGTGCGTTGCTCCTGTCTGCACTGTCTCACGGTGCCTTCAGCCCTCCCAACTCTGGCAATGAATTATCTCCACGGAACCACCTGGTGTGGGCTCTGCTTTCCTGACGGGACTCTGAGTCTTGTCCAGAGGGCTCTAGGTCTCTGAAGAACAGACAACATGTGTAGGAATGTACAGATTCCAGAAAATGCACTTGGCAGGTCCATTCCTTCTCTGCTGCTGGGAAAGCTCTCTCAAACATTGCATTTGTCTGATCACCTAGGATCATTTGCACTAGACATGTGTTTGGATGGAAGGAACATGGGATGGAGAATTAGAGAACGAGGATGCTGTATCTAGTCACGTGACCTTCGCAAGTACCCTAGAACCAAATGAGCCGAGGTTATTCGCGCCACAGGGGGATAACAGTTCCTCTGGCCTGCCTGCCAATCATTAGGCTCAAACACAAGAGGGCATGGAAATATATTTTAGAAACTGGCACGGCCGTTGCAAAGCTAAATCTATTATTATAGGAGACACAGTTGACTTTTATGGAACGAAAAGTGTTTTGCTCTCAGCTTAGCCTGATTTTGACTTCTCAGCCTGATTTGTACTAAATGTACTAAAACATAAGAAAGGTGCACAGACTAGTGGCTGGCACATCATGAGAGTGATGTGGGTCCCAGCTGTGATTTCTGGGCTGGGCTCTCCTTTGCATCATGACAACATGGCAGTTTACCAAAGACCGTGCCGGGAGGTCAAGGTCAACTTACCGATGTCGAGGACCCTCTGCTTGGCCGTGTGCTGTCGAGAGTGCCAGTACTTCCAGTATTTCAGCTGCTCGTCCCGGTTTTTGTCTTCACTGAAGACCACCATTACCACGCTCTGCAGAGGGGGAGAACCACGGAGCTTACTTTCTGTTCAGCACCTCCTGCTTCACACACTCTCCAGTTCTAGAAGTTCTATCAGAGGTGGGTTGCTGTCATTTCTGTAAATTTGTTTTTCTTGCTTTAGAAAAGCCCAACAAGCCCAGGCGTATGGTTTGTCTTGTTTGAAAATGGGACTACTTTAAAAAAATGAATGGGAAACGAGAACAGCACATAGTGAAAAAGAACGCTACATCATTTTCACCATGAATCATAAACAAACAGATTATCCAATTTACCAGCAAATTTATTACTGTGTGAGCTGAGTGGGCATACCAAAAAAGATTTTTTTCTTGTACTGGAAACAAGAACATTTTTGAAATTTCATAGCCTTAAACATAGAATTTGGTGCTTTTGTAAAGGAGCAAACATCTGTTTCTGGCCTAATTAAGTGCCTCTGGCTGGATTAGTGGGAATAATGAGAGAAATACTAAAAGATGAGCTCATATTGATGAACGAAGATCTAAGCTACAGATATTTCAGAGACCAAAAGCTACAAGGTCAACTATGTTATTTATAAAAATATGTGGATGTACTTTTAAAATGAGCATGAGAAACTAATAATGTCTTGTAGAAATAAGTATCCCAAACTGCTTTCACTTCTGAGTTACAGCCTCGTTCAACTAAATATATGTTAATTCATTGTCATTTATGAGATGGAGGAGGTATCAAAAATAAACAAACCAAAAAAACAAAAAGCAAAACCCCTGTAATTACAGCATGAGGAATACCGTATCCAGGAATATACTCCCCCCCTCATTCCATATGCAAACTACTTCTTAGACATTTTTCTGCTATTCCAGAAGAGTGTTTCAATGACTCCCATTCTTTAATAACTTCTCCTTTGAAGCATTTCACAGACTTGTAGTCATCTACCTAATTATTTACAATGATTCAGTCCACGGCAATGTCTTCCCACCGATGCCTATCTCAATGAGGGCTGGGACAGAGTCACTCACCACGGGGGCCCTGGTGCCCGACAAATAAGAGATACCAAATATGTGTTTGGACTGAACTGTCAGGTCAAAATCTGGCTTATTCCCAGTGGTATGTAAACATCTGTTACACAAGAAAGCAGGTGTTTGTTAGAAAAGCTAGTTTAGAAATATGCATCCATACTCTTTGCATTCACAAGCGGCAGACCCTCAAAGGCATGGAGGAGAGCTGACAAGAAAGGGATCCACTGGCTGGGCTGGTGGAGCTCTGGGCTCAGCCTCTCTCCATCCTCCCTCCCCCTTCCGCAGGCTTTTCCATTTATACGTAAGAGTTTACTGCCCAGCCTCCTGGTGTTTTTTTCTGTCTGTTCCAAAATAAAAAGAACATTTCAGGTAATTTTTTCTAGCACATGACTAAAATGGCGTATTCTTGGGATGGAAATGTATTTTTCCAGTGGTAAGGAGAAAGGCCGTTTGAAACTGCTATTACCACGGCTACGCTTCGACATGGGATGCAACGCTGTTCTCAGAAATCAGCGCTAGGAGGTTCCAAGTGCATCCCTCATTTCTCCACACTGCTGGCTCTAACAGAGCCTAGGAGTAAGAAAGATCCATTCTGAGAAGGGCCATCCTACTCTCCAAGGCTGTTAGACTGAAGTCCTTAAGAGAAGGAAGGCTCTTGGTTTTAGGCAAAATGCAACAGAAGGAAATAAAATTTCTATATGTAATTATTTCCATGATTTCAATGAAAGAAAATTCTTGGAAAAGTTCCTGCACTACAAACTGTTGTCATGGCCTCAGGTTACTAACCATGCGTTATCTTTTCAGGGTGATGATAACAGTGTTGTTACCAAGGTGTATATATGAGTTATACACTTGTAATTTACAAGATTTTTTTTTTTTTTAAGAATATGTATCCAGTGTCTTCTTACCAGGCATCCACATGTGAGGGTTTAGGATACAAATTCTAGGATATATTTCCAGAGGTGGATTCCATGCTAAAATCCGTCTACCTTTCAGGCCTCCATGCTACTCAACACAGTACACTTAGTGGTTAAGAGAGTAGGTTCAGGGGTCTGACTGCTTGGGGATATAACCCAGTTCCCTCACGTTTGAGCTATGTAACCTTGGTCAGTTGCTAGCTTCTAAAAGGCCAAGTTTGTTCATCTGTAACATTATAAAAGGAATGCCTATTTCATAGGGCGGTTGTTAGTTTCAACGAGTTACTAGACGTACAGTGCTTAACACAGTGCCCAGCACATAGAAGATACACTCAATAAAAACCAGCTGTTATATGGTGGCTCTGGTTGTTGTGATGATGGGGATGATGATGATTGATGGTGACGATGATGCCGCTGTGGCTGACAGCATACCTCCACCGTAGCCTTGACCTCAGGGTTGGAACATACTAGCTCCTCTGGAGGGCACACTCAGCACTCTTCCACCTGCCACGGGTTCAGCCTCAGGTGGGTCGTTAGTCCCACATCCTCCCTGTCTTTCCCCTCACTCTCAACTGCCCTGCCTCCTGCCTCCTGTCACTCTGATCTGGAACTGGGATGGCCTCGGAGGGAGAAAGGCCTGCTGGACAAACGAGCAGCAATTCTTCCCTGTCTTTCTCATGGAAACAAAGCCGTAAAACCGGGTTGATTCAAGAAAGCAGCACTGCAACGATTTTACCTAAAAGCTAGTAACAGGCAAACCGGCCAGCAGGCGCCTGGACACTCTCTTCTCTTCTACCTCAGGGGTTACCTTTGCCTGGGAATCTGGGTTGGGGTAAACTCACTGGGCTCGGCACAGCCCGGCGCTCCTTTCTCAGTACGCAGAAGAAAGAGCTTAGGAGTGCACACCACGCACACGGCAGCATAAATCATTTTACAACAGGGCAGGAAACTCCTTCAGCCTCTTTTGAGAGCTCTGCTATAATTCTCCTTTTCAGTCGACAGGGATTACCAGTTCCCTCCCTTCTTGGCAGTAGCGAGAATGCCAGAAGCTGGTAGGTTTCCAAGGCAGTTTCATGTCCCACAAATAGAACTAATAACTCGTGAATGTGAAAATTCCTCCAAGTCACTCCTGGTAGGGATCATATCATGCCCACCTCTTGACTCCTGAGTAAGTGCCAGGCTGCAGAAGTCTTTTAGCAAAGCTGCGGAGGGCCCAGGGACGCGGAATGAATTGCACCCTCCTTTCCAGAAGAAAGCCCAGCTCTTTCCTGCCCACACATACGCTCTGACTTACAGCTGCTTACTTGAAAACTGCACATCATTTGATTGAAAACAACGACGACAACAACTAGGTAGCACGTAGGCAATGAATGAAGCTGGGGAAATTCCTTGGATACAGTCAGAAAGCATGTTCCAACCACGTCCCTTCCCTGGGGTTTATTAGTTACTGATTAAAATGATAAACTGCAAGCCAGTAAGTTCTCTTGCCCCAACTCTCTGACATTTGTTCTAGAATTATTTATTTTGGGATTTTTTCCATGCCCTTCCACAAGGCTGGCAGGTAGTCACTGCTTTCACCTGATCCCTCTGTGCTTTACTGGAGAAATGAGGCCCTTACCCTGACTTTGCTGATGGGGTGTCGGAAGCACTTGTTGTCCCCCGTCTCGCTGAGCGTGATGGCATAGAACTGTCCCTTGTTGAGGTAGGTCATGGGGCCCTCCCCCTGCTTCTGACGGAGAGATTTGGTGGCTTCCAGGGTGTACTGAAATGTGCCACTGTGAACAGAAGACAAATAGCGGTCAGATTCATTCACTTGGACATTTCTGGCTTCTGGATCAATTTCACATCAATAGGATTTTGTATGAATATTAACCAACGTTTACTCCATTTCACAGACAAAACACAGCACATGGCAAAAGAGATGAGACCATACCAAAGGTCACTGTTAGTACACTGCACACAACATTTCTAATAGTGGCCCATAAACCAGATGGTTTAGAAGGGGAGAAAGTCCACAATGTGCCCGCCTACTTGTGCCAGGCGGAGCTGGGGGAGCCTCTGTTAGGTTTTAGTTGGTCCTTGGTAATGCCTGAACTTAAGAATCGCTAAAATTTGCCACTTTCATCCTAGCAACAAGCCAAATATGTGAATGCTTTTGTTCAATTCATCCGTATACCAACTTTCTTTTGTCTAGCCAAGGTGTTGCAAATAGCTACATCCCACTTTAAAATAGTTCAAAATGTAAAAATCTAGAACTCATTCATTATTGAAATCTATATGGAATCTAGCTCCATAACGGGGAGTATTTTTTGATTTGGGGGTTTTGTTTTTTAAGCCTGCAAAAGAACTCACGACAGGGTTACTGCTCTAAATCAGGAGCCTGCAAACAATGGTCTGTCGGCCAAAGCCAGCTAGCTGCCTGTTTTTTGTAAATAAAGTTTTACTAGAACACAGCTACACTTGTTTGTTTGCGTTGCCACAGCAGGGCTGAGTAGCTGTGACAGAGACTGTGTAGTATGCCAAACCTAAAATACTTAGTATCTAGCCCATTACAGAAAACAAGTTTGCAGATCCCTGCTCTTAATAATTTCCCTAATATTTTACAAATATAAGTTAACTTATAAAATAAAAACACTGATTTTCCCAACTTTGAAGAATATGCCCGTTGTTTACAACAAGCAACGGATATGAGTCAAATCTTTTTATTTAAGATGCTCATTCAGAATATTTATTTCTGTCACACTGCAGGACGGCACACAGTGATGATCCAATTACAAGTGCTTTGTGTGTTTCCTGAGAATCATCAGAGGCTCTTCACTGGGTCCATCTATTTTTTTAGCTCTTTAATTTCAGTCTGTGAAAGGCTGTGTGCAAAAATGACTGAAGTTTGCCTCTTCAAATGATCTACTTACAAGATTATGGTGGACTCTTGCTTTCTATGTTGACTATTTCTGCAATGTTTGATTTTTTTTTAACTTTTATATTGAGAAAGAAATTTGAAGGGCAAAATAATATTCCTCTTCCATGATAAAAATCTTAGGCTTAAGCTGATAAACAAAGCAAATTCCAGAATATGTGTCTTAGAATAAGGTGGGAAATAAATCATTCAAGACAGAACCAATTCCACTGTCATTTTGCCTAGAAAAAGCAATTTCAAGATAACCCACTGAATCATAAAGTTTGAGACCTGGACAGGATATCAGGAATCACCTAAACCAGGAGCGTGCAACTTGTCTAGGGCACAGACTGCTTGAAAAACATGAAGAAAGCTGTGAACCCTCTTCCCAGATAAAAGCACATATGAACACTAATGGTTTTTAATATAATTTCAAGGGATTCACGTCCCCCAAGCTCATCCACAACACAAGATGAGAACCACTTTCCTCATCTCACAGCTGAGGAGAGACTGAGAAACTTGCTCACCCCTGGAGACAATGACAGCAGCAGAAAGAGACACCAGGTCACATGACTGGTAGGTCGTTGCTCTTTTCACTGGCCTGATAGCTGGCTGCATCGTTATCTGGATTGACAGCATGCAAATTATACATGTATTTCCACGTTTCAGAAGGTGATTTGGAACTTCATCTTCTCTGCCTCTCACCTACCCTTCACCACCACTGCACACCCAAATTCTGGCTGGGAGAATCTGGAGAGGGTGACTGGGGAGCCTGAGGCTGGAGCAAGACCCTGAAGGGGCAGGAGGGCTTCAAGCAGAAACAGAGAGAGGAGAAGAGGGCCATACATGTAAAAGTAAAGGGCCAAGAAATACAGTGGGGGACAAGGTCTACAGTAAAAAGGGACCAGCACATAGAGGGCCCCAACTACCTTCATAAGGAATTGGTGTCTTATTCTGTCTGAAATGGTGAAGTCACTGATAAGTTTTGTAAATGGGATGGATTAATTCATCCTTGCCATTCTCTCCTGTCTACAGGCATGATCACGAACAGGGACTTTGAACATGTGGCCCCTCTACCTAGAATGTTCTTAATCCTCCTTCTCTCCCTGGAAAACTCCTGATAATCCATCAAGATCCAGTTCAAATGCTGCTTCTTGTAAAACTTTCCTCTGGTCCCATCCCACTCACACCCCACACACACCAGGCCTGCAGGTCATCTCAGCTGTCTATTCATGTATCTCTGCAGATGAGCAGGACTCATCATTTTGCAAATGTATTGCAATTTGTATGACATCACACAGGTCTCCTGCAAAAGTCTATGGGCCTCTTTTAAGGACAGGTTATAACTTATCCTCAATCCCTATCGCATTGCTGGAAGATGGAAGGCACCAAAGTCTGTGACAGCTAGTAGGAAGAAATGTCCAAAGTGGAATGGAAGGGAAAAGAAAGTGCTGGCAGGGCAACCTGTTATGTTGCAACAGCTCAGAAGCATACACACAAGAGTAAATTGGAAAAGACAGGACAGGGGGAATAGGACATCCAGCACTTGGCAAATGCCATGAACGTGCAGCAGGAAGGCAAGCACCTTGCACCTCTGGAGTGTGTGGCTGGGAGGATGGCAACATTAGGCACAACAAGAAATAAAAGTGGAAGAACAGATGTGAAGGAAGTGAAGAAGGAAGGAAAGAAGAGGAAAAGACACGTACATGCTGTGCTGGAGGCCCAAGTGCCTGAGGTTTAGAGGAACACCTAAGAAGGGATGTCTAGCAGCAAAAGGACAAAGGAAGGGTACAGGTAGGTCTCAGAAAATTGATCAAGACTGGAAACAGTAATTTAGAAGTCATTGTGGAGAGAAAAGAATTTTCTTTTAAAGGTGTAAAAGTATAACTTGACGATACATTTAAACAGTTATCAGTTCATCAGTTTCTAGGGGCAGCTCCTGTAACCTACCTTGATGTCTGGTCGTACATGTACTCCTCAGCCCCAACTGAAGCACTCCGGAATTTCTGCAAAATTTAAAAGTCATCAAAATTAAAACAAATAGTGAGTCATTATGCAGAAAAAAAAAAGTGACAAATGTATCCAAACTGTTTTATCCTCATTTTAGAAAAGAAAATTACACATTTTTTTGGTATTATGTTTTCAACTACAGTGAAAATAGTTACCATTTGTGTATAGAACCTGCATACCACCTGCACACTGAGAATTACCTTCAACAGAAAATGCATTTGTGCTTTTATTCACATGTCCACATTGGCATGTCCACAGGTGTTCCTAAATTGTCTCCAGGTACTGGAAACTGTTTCCTCAAACATGTAAACATCTCTTCCATTTTCTTATCTCCAACACTTATTCCAAAAGCCACAAATTCTGAGTTAACGGAATACTCATTACAGAGAAGCCACATAGCGTATCATAAAGCAGTATTTAGAGCTCTGGGGCATAGTTTTTGGAGCAAGACTTTCTAGAGTCAAGTTCTAGGGTCAAGTTCTAGCTCTTTTACCTGCTGCCTATGTAGACTGAGGCAAGTGCCGTATTCTCTTCAGCTGTAAAATGCCTACTTATAGTGATGAGAAGAATTAAATGCATTAGCAGAGATAAAGTACTACAAACAGTTCCTGGAACGTGGTGAGCTCTATCTATGTGTATTAAATTCTGTTCCATACTCAGGCAAAATTGTGAAACTGAAGTTCACACTGACATTTTCTTCTTCCAACAACAACAACAACAAAAATTCTGTTCTATAGTAATCACTTGATCGTACTCAATGCCCTTCTCTAAGATCTTCATTATCACAAGAGTGTTAAAAGTAATTTTGCGGAGGGAAATTCTAAGTCTTAGTATTACATGTGAAAAGGCTTGGGTCCACAGACATTCAGCTGTTGTATATTTAGTGCAAGTAGGATGCACTTTGCTACATTTTAGAACCTTCTTAAAAGTAGATGCACCAAAAGCCCTAACTCTTGATCCTAAAGTAAATATAATAGAATATTGATGAAAAAGCACTTGGTGGACCACACAGATCTGGACCTTCCGCTGTGGCCTTTTTTCTAGTGTCTCTTTCTAAGAAACAACCGTCTTGTCTTTCATTTCTCTGCCATAAACTTCCATTCTTTGACAAGTAATGCAAAGATTTCCTTCTCAGGAAAGGTTCACTCACAGCTACTTTCCAAATTTCCTTCACAATCTCTAACCACCATCACTTGAATGCAGTGTGCCCTCACTTACACTTTATATGTACATACATAGGATCTTTCTTTATATACAGTCTTATAAACCCCGTGGATCCGAGAAGACAGTTTGCCCTTCAAAGTTTACCCAAACGCAGCCCAGGAGCATCTGACAAGTATTTGTTAACTAGTTTATTAATCATGACAGAGACTCAAAGATACAGATTTGTGTTTCTTTTGCAATCAGTCAACCCATCAACAAGGCATTAAATGGAAATATTCTGGGGCTTCAGCATCTGACTGGTGCCAAGAGACATAGAGAAAATATATAAGGCACTTTCTTTGCCTCAAATATATAAAAATTGGTTGAGGAGGTGAGTAAATTCATACGACAAATGACAACAAAAGAAACTGAAATACAGCAAATGACTACATATGAAGGTCTATGTTAAAGCATTCATCCATTCATTTATTCAGGTGTCCTGACTGGAAAAGTACAGAATGAACATTACCAGGAAAGGAAGATCAGCAAAATTCTGGAAAGATTTTATGGCTGTTGTGAACTTTGCTTTGATCCTTAATATATTTAAGAATTAGGAAATTTTGGAGTAGGAAGGTAGCATGATGAAAAGAGCATTTAAGGAAATGACTCCAAGACAGAGAAGATGCATTTCAAAGGTCTTCTTTGAAGGAATATGTGGTAACCCGTAACAACACATGGTGAACCAGTATTCATAAGCAAGGCCCTGAATGAGTTCATTGCCCATGCCATGGCACCGTGCAGCCTGAGGATAGACTTGCTTACTAAAACATATTGGACTGATACATTCTAGGGTTCTAATGTCCCAGGGGATGTAAGAAGATGTGATATACTACAACCATTCAGACTCAAAGAGACTGTCAACTATGGGCTAACAAATAAAAACTCTTAATCCAATAATATGAGCATGTAAACAAGAACTATGAAAAAATTAAAATAGTTGACATATTACTGACATGGATATTACTTTTTCCGAGTTTAAACATTTATCCTTAATTCGGTTACATTATCTTTATAATTTAAAAAAATTAAATGTATACTCTACCTGGAAAACATCACAATCCTTTATGATGGCCCTAAATGATTATTGATATGGCCAAAGGGAGAGAGGCCTTTAAAATATATATATATATATATATATATTTATCCTACAGTAAAGCTGTAGGCTACCCTCACCCTTGGCATTTTCACTGTTGCTGTACAAGGCTGCTTGGTTTTCTTTTTGTTGCCAAAGTCTAATAAACAGGAGAGACTGTCATGCTTACGCATGAAATAGAATTTAGTCAAATAAAAAATTTTGGTCAAAAAAAGAAAGAATTAGAACCAAAACACTCAGGCCATTCTGACTACAATTACCAAGTTTTCACAACTGTTTGGAAACATTTTAATATAATTTGTAGGATGCCAAAAGGCAGGCAGACAGTCAACATCACCATACCTTGCTGTGATTTGATGCAGTGCATCTATACATTTCTTAATCATTTGGCCTGAGAAAAATGGTAGTAAAGGAAGTATGGTAACATATATTTTCTAGATTATCCTTAAAGGACTTTAGACATCAAGGAATATTAGAATGTTATATTTAAATTTTGAATATTAGAATTCTAGTTTTTTCCTTGGCTGGGAGGAAAGAGACATCTACTAAGAATCTACTACGAAAAGACAATGATTCTTAACAGTGGTAAAATCAGATATAGCAAAATAATTCCATGTCTTTGATCAGCCACCAATTTTTTAGGTCTTATGATTCATTTATTCATTCATCCACTCTCTCAATAAATATTTGCTGAGCATCTACTTTGCATCAGACACCACGCTAGGTGCTACGGATACCACAGTGAACAAAAAGAGAAGCAGTCCCTGCTATCATGAAGCTTCCGACCTAGTAGATGAAAAATATTAGTCAAATAATCATTAATTTAAAAATTTACAAACTGTGTGCAAGCACTCTAAGAAGAACAACAGAGCTCTAGGAGAGCACATCACCACCGAGAAAGTAAAAATCAGTCCCACTGACAATCAGCTTTGATGCTCCTAACAGAATGTACTGCTTCCAACAGCACACGGACAAGGCCAACAGAAGATAAGCAATGCTCCCAACAGAACCCCAGAAGACAATAACACAGGTACAAAAGTGAGTAACATCCCCCCCTTCTGCGGGACTGATGCCTTCTTGGCAAAGATAGCCTCAGCCCTGCTTTGTTCATCCCATCTCCTGAACAATGACGACCGAGGTACCCAGTTTCTAGATTGCCCCAACGTCTTGACATATGAAATCCAGAGCTGGTTGTCACTTCCATGATCCCTTCTTAGACTCATCCAGAACAAGCCCAAACACTACCAAGAGCTCCTCCCAACTCTCTCTTGCTGAGTTGTCCCTAAGGGCCCCTTGCAGAAGCAAGCTAAATAAATGTAACTTTGACTACAGATGTGTTCACGGTAGTCTTTGGCTGGTGGACTTAGATACAAAGAAAACTGACTTTACTAGGAACTGAAAGGGGAGGACAGGGAAGGCTTCCTTGAGGTAGTCACACAGGAGGAAGGGTGTGGAAGGTAGTAAAGAATATTCTAGAAGAGCATTGTCCAATAGAACTTTATGCAAAGATGGAAGTGTTCTATATCTTCACTAATATGGTAGTCACTAGCCACATGCACCTTCTGAGCACTTAAAATGGAGATAGTGGGACTGAGGAATTGAATTTTTAATTTTATTCAATTTTAATAGCCACAGGTGGCTAGTGACTGCAGTATTGCACAGCACAGTCCTAAAACATGGGAGTAGCAGGCACATGGGTCCTGAGGCAGGAGGGAGCATATCAGGTTCACAGAACTGAATGATGCTCAGAGCAGAGAGCACCAGGGGGAAAGATGTGCAAGATGAGGTGGGAAAGGCGGAGGAGAAACAGAACGTGCAAGGCCTTGTAAACCCGTTAAAGATTTAGAGCTTAATCCTGAAAACAATGGGATTTCAGTGAGAGGGTGTCATGATCAGATTAGCATTCTGAAAAGACCATCCCAGGTACAGTGCACAAAAGTGGACAGTATTACAGGCCAGAGATAATGACAGCTTGGGTCAGTATGGTGGAAGTAGAATGGAGATAAATGATTTCAGAGAGATTTAAGAAAGTGAAGTTGATAGAACTGATAATGACTTAGATGGGGATTATTGTAGAGCAAAGCATCAAGAAAAAAATCCTCGTTGCTTGAGAAACCAGAAGGACGGTGGTGCCACTCCACTAGAGCAGAGAACGTGAGGGAAGATGTAAGTCAGATTTTGAGCTGGTGGAGAGTCAAACAGGCAGTTGCACATAAAGGTCTGGAGCTCAGAGAGAGCTGGGCTGGAGAAAAATAATGTGAAAAGTATTCAGGACATAGATGATAACTGAAGCTGCGGACATAAAGCTAAGAGCATTTTCAAGAGACAGTGATCAAAGCATCAAATGGTGCTGCAAAGTAACAGCTTTAACAGAACGGGGATTTCCAGAGCCGTTCTATTCAAGAGCTGGGTAGATGGCCCCTAGGAACCTAATAATAGGCCATCCAATCTCGCAAAATTTGACTATGTATAGAGAAACCTAAATCCTTCCCAAGTATAAAATGTGTATGCTAAGGATTTTCCAAAATTTTGCTTGGTGCAAAAACAAACTAATAAAATAATAGAAGTTTTAGTGGTACCATATGCACTATATCATGTATTTAAAATAAAAACAGCAAAATTGGTTGCACTGATCAAAAAGTGAAGCCATGTTCCATTTCAGTACTTGAATCAACATCTTTAAGATTTTATTCTTTAAGTTTGTGGTGGGAAATGAACTATCAGTTAAAAATTAGTCATGTTGGACAGGGTTTAGATCCAGGGTAACTTCCAGTATCAGCCTACAGATGAATATAACATCAAGGGACATAACCATCATACGTCTGTTGGGTATAACAAATAACAATTCTTTGATTTTATTTCAGGATTCTCTGCAAACTATGTTAATTTGACAAATAACATACCAGGGACTAAATAATGAAATACATGGTAGAGTTATCTGGTGCTCACACATAAATCATTCTCATTCCTGAGCACATGGGAAAACCAGACTTCTCTTAACCTCTTGCAGTTAGTTAAGACCATGTGACTGGTTCTAGCCAATGAAGTGTGAACAGGGGTAATAGCGATACTTCCAGGTCACAGTATTTACAACTCAGTGTGCCATCTCCATGGTCTCTCTTCCCCAGCTGGGATGACCCTGAAGCCACATATAGTGATGGTAATGTCACAAGATGGAGGGAACCTGGATTCCTGATCAAAAGACGGGTCTGCAGACATCTATCAAGATTATTATTAGCAAGAAATAAACATTTAGTGTATCAAATCACTGAGATCTGGTGTTCCTTCATTCATACAGTTAGACTTATGTTGGCTGACATACAAAATTGTAGTACAGAATAGCAAATTCTTTCTTCTACTTTGATTCTTATGATGACAATACATATGATTTTTCTATAAAAACTCTTTCTTGCATCTCTCAAGGTTTACATGTTTCCTAAAAGCATTCTAGGTGTTAATACTACCCTGTTTTATATTTATCAACTATACGCTGCTTATTAGCTGTGTGACCTTTGGCACGTTCATAACCTCTCTGAATCTCTGTTTTTTCATCTGTAAAGTAGGAAGAGTAATACCTTCCTTGCAGAATTGTGGTATAGTAGATATTAGAAATAAAGTGTGTAAGCCACAGTGCCTGGCACACAGTAGTACTCAATAAATAGCAGCTATATATAGATAGTAACCTTCTAGAGCGCAGAAACCAAGGCACACCTCCTGCCCTCTACTCCCACGTCTAGCACAATGCCTGACACCCAGTATAAACAAATATTTACCAAATGTTACTACAAAGAGGACACAAAATAAAATATAAATCCAATTAGCTAAAATAAATTCATTAAAGAACTTTTTAATGCTACTAGCTTCAGTTGAACCAAACTGCTCCCTTCCCTGGTATCACTATACACACACACACACACACACACACACACACACAGAGAGAGAGAGAGAGAGAGAGAGAGAGAGAGAGAGAGAGAGAGAGAGAGAGAGAGAGAGAGAGAAGCAGCCATCTCTAATAGCAAATGAAACTTGCTAATTCAACAAGTAGTAGCCATTTTAGTAGTTTGCCTAAAGTAAGTGCTAGGTTTTAGACAACTTTTCCTTAGTGAAATTTACTTGGTGAAATCACTCTGAGCTCACCTGATCTTATAACCAGTTGACAGTGCCATGGCTAAAGATCATGATAAATCATTCCATTTAATTTACATCAGATTGAATTATAATATGCAATGTAAACACTGATTTCCAAGACTAGGAGAGCAGCTAAACCATACTCGGTGGAAATAATTTTCACATTTAGTTTCTGGTAAGTTGCTTTCTCATCCACTTCAAAATAAAACCCCAAATACAATTGCGTCCTTTCATAAGCCTCTTTACCTACAACACAAACACAACTCATAACACATCCTCCAAGTAGCATGATGGTTCCGCTGACATTGGACCACATCCACGGACTCTTCTGTGACTAATGTAATATTTCTGTACTGTGTGAGAAAAACATTAGTAGCAACCCTTTAGTGAAAAAGTATGCACCTCACATTCCTACGTGGAATGACTTGCTTTTCTCTACAGAAGCACCCCTGACTGCTTGAGGGCAAATCAAATATTCAACAATACCAAAAACCCTACGAGATCCCTTGCTCAGTTTGAAAAAAAAAAAGAAGCAGCAGCAGGAGGTTGTTGACTCTTTTAAGCCACACCACACAGGACGCTAAAGGAGCAAACTTTAAGATAATATTTTTATTACAAGGACACTGAAGGTTTGATATAAAGCTACCAGAACCCAAGAAATACGGAAGCCTGGTAAGGGCAGGGAATTTATTGTGTCTCACTCTGCTCATTCCCCAATTTCATAGAATGCAGCAGGCACTCAGGAATGACAGGCCAGGAAAAGAAGGGCTGCTAGTGTGACTTGTCTACTGTGAGGCCCTCCCAACGCTGCAGAGAGCTGGTTCCTTTTGTTCCTCTTACTCTCATATGAAAGATGAGAAATAGCTAATGACGTAGACAAAGAATCCTCATTAAGAAAACACATTTAAGCAAGGCACTATGTTCAGTTATGGAGCTCCTAAGAACTGGAAGGTCCCACAGTGTCTCTGAGTGTAGAGGTAACGGCTAAGGACACTGGCCCTGGAGCCCGACAGCTTGTGGCAAGTCCCATCTCTGCCACTTACTACGGTGCGACCATGGGTGTCCTTATGCTTTCTGTGCCTTAGCATCCTCATTTGGAAAACACAGATGACAATAATAGTACCTCATAGGGCTTTTGTGAGGATTAGATGAGTATATATCACTTAGAATGATGCCCAGCACAAAGTAAGTGCTCATCAAATGCTTATTATTTTAAAATATGATTATTTAGGGTTACAATTTCAGCCTCAGGTGGCTGAATTTTGTCCCATTGGCAACTAAATGGGTATCGGGCTGCAAGTATTTGGTATACTGCCACCACAGTCACTCCTCTTTAAGAAATAAGAAAGTTTTCTCCTTCTGCCATTGTCTTTTATTGACCCAGGTGGAGTGCAAAATGAGATGTCAGTGACCATCGACTCAAATGTAAAGGCACTGCTCCTAAATGTTGAAGAGCTGACCTGAACTAAAGGCAAGAAGAAAAGCATTACATATTCTGGGTCAAAAATTGGAGAGGTGATCCACAATTATATCAGCAATTGTTGTTCTACAAAGATCCCAAGCAATTAAATGGAAAGAATATTTTCTTTTCAACAAATGATGCTGGAACACTGGATATCAGTGCGGGAAAGAAATGGGACTCAACCCTTCTCTAACACCAGATATAAAAATTATCTCAAAGTGGATCATAAACCTACACGTAAGATGTAAAACTATTAAATGTCTAGAAAAAAACAAGAAAAATCTTTGTGACATTAGGTTAGGCCAAGACTTCTTAAACTGCACATCAAAAGCATAAACTCTAAGAGGAAAATATTGATTAACTGGACTTCATCAAGATTATATATTGTTGCTGTTTGAAAAACATAGTTAAGAAAATAAAGTGGCTATCAAACTGCAAAACGTATAACTGATAAAGGGCTACACTATTTAAGGATCTCTTACAACTTAATAAAAGGAAGACAAATAACCCAATTTAAAAACTGGGCATATTATTTGAACAGACATTTCACATAGGAAGTTATAGGAATGGTCAAATAAACACACGAAATAATATTCAACATCACTAGACACCAGAGAAATGTAATTTTAAACCACAATGAGACACAATCACATATGCACTAAAACGACAACAGTTAAAAAGACAGACAATATCAAGTTTGGGCAAGGATATGGAAAAGGGGAACCCTCATGTATTGCTGGTGAGAATGAAAACGTTCCAGCCACCTTGAAACACTGTCAGCAGTGTTTCACATACATTTACCACAAGACCCAGCAAGTGCAGTCCTAGGTATTTACACAAGACAAATGAAAGCATCTGTCCACAGCAGCATTATTCATAATAGCCAAAACCTAGAAGCCAAAACCTAGAAACAACCAAAAGTCCACCAACTGGTGAATAAATTGTGATACATGCTTACCATGGAATACTACTCAGCAATTTTAGAAACAAATTATTAACACAAGCGATAACATAGATGAATCTCAAAAAGATTCTGCTAAATGAAAGAAGACAACATACAAGACTCTATACTCTACCACTCCATTTATATGAAATTTTAGAAAAAGCAGAAGTATAGTGACAGAAGGCAGATTAGTGTCTGCCATGAGCAAGAGGAGACGGGAGGGCTTCAAATTCAAACTTTTAGGATGAGGAAACTTTCCACCGATTCTGATGTTGGTTACATCATTGTAAACAATTAGCAAAATTTTCAAACGTGTGAATTTAAAACAAACAAGCAAGCAAAGATCATTGCTTCTGTAAGTTCTTTGGGCACACGAGAAGAATACATAGAATCTATTTGTAAGGTACAAAGTACACATACACGTACACACTTGGTTATTGATAATACCAATTCTTTCTTGAGTATTCAATCGGACAAGGTCTTTAAAGAGTTATATTGTTTTAAAAAGTGATGGGTAGGCAACATCTTTGGCTGCCATTTGGAAAGTTACAAACTAGAAGAGGTCAGAGTGAACACTTTACAAAGTAGGAAATTTCCACGCAAACAGCCCTTTGTTCTTCAAAAACAGTTAATTTTAAGACTAAAACTAAAACCAGTCAAGGAATCTGTCATCTAAGAGGCAGGAAAACGGAAATATTCCTCCACACACCTAGGCCAATGGTCTAATAAAACCCGTTTATGAGGAAAGATGCAGGCATGTTTAAAAAAAAACAAAACAAAATCTTAAACTCACAGTTGAATTCACTCATCCCACTTAAAAAGCCAACAGAGAAAACAAGTTAGGTGGTTTTGGGTTTCAGTTCCAGCTGCTGATGTAAGAGCCAGGGACTCACCTCTGTGTTTCCGTCTTTGAAGCTCTCGCTGTAAGTACTGTCCGGGGTGCTGCGCTGATCATCCTTGAGGTAGGTGCTGTGGCTGGCCACGGACGGCACACCATACTGAGTCTGTTCAAAGATAACCACGCGTTGCTCTTCACCATCTCCCCGGGGATAGTGCACAGGTGGGGCCGTGAAAACCGGCGTGAAATCTTCGGCCTTCACCACTGTGATTCCCGCCATGGGGATGACGGCTGGGCTCTCAGAGACGTTCGTGCTATACTGTTCCCGTTTTGAATTCTCCAGGTGGTCTTGATTTAGGGAAAGGTTCACTGGAACAGTCTTTAGGACCTGCACTCGGTTTTCTCCTCCACTCAAACTACTCTGGGCTCCACTGGTGCCAAGACAGTTTCTGTGTGTTTAAACCCACACCCCGCAACAGAACAGAATTAGAAACATCACCCTTCTGCAACTCCGAATAACTGATGTAAGCAAGAATCAGTGGATGCTAATGCATTAGGGGGAAAGCTGATGGCAAACTTTACAATGGAATGCAATGAATCTTTGTATCACTAGAAGGAGGACAACTAGACATATGTGCCTCCTGGTATCATGCAATGAGCCCCACCTAGAAAGTGCTATTGCCCACCACCCCCCCCCCCGAAACAGCTGACTCTAAATCAAGCAAGCCTTTACATCCAGCTTCCAGTTCTTAGGATATATGGGAGCTGGAAGGATAATTTAAACAACATGGAAAAGAAACAATCATACAAACCAGAATGTCACACATCTTACTGACCTGGTTTCTTCAATAAGTCAGAGGCATGAAAAAAGAAAGAAAAGTGGGAGACTTGTTCTAGGTTAAGAAACTTAAAAGACATAATCAAATAGGATTAGCAGATCTTGTCTGGATCCTGATCTAAAAAACCAAAAAGGCACTTAGGAGGCAGTGGGATTTTTGAGACAACTGAATATGAACTGAGAGGTAGCTGATGTGAAGGAAGTACTGTTAACTCACCTAGAGGTGATAATGATTTTGAGATTAGGTAATAATATGTCTTTATTTAGAGATACAAATCATAAGTTGTTAGAGATGAAATGACATAAAGTAAGCCAGGAACTTATTTTGAATACTATTGCAATAAAAATTTAAAAAGAAAGAAAGAAAAGGTCAAGTTTAAGTAGGTGTAACACAAAGTTATCAGTGCTGAACCCAGAGGATGGGATGGGTATCTGGGGGTTCATTATATCATCGTCTTTATTTATGGGTATGTTTGAAAGCTTTCAGAAGAAAACATTTTAAGTAGCTTTTTTGAAAAAAGGTGGGAGCAGGACAATAAGTTAAAGGAAGAGAGTGGAAAGAATATTTTTCACTCTTCTGCAGGCTAAACTCCTTGCAGGAAAAATAATATAATGAGAGGGCTTCCCTGGTGGTGCAGTGGTTGAGAGTCCGCCTGCCGATGCAGGGGACACAGGTTCGTGCCCCGGTCCGGGAGGATCCCACATGCCGCAGAGCGGCTGGGCCCGTGAGCCATGGCCGCTGAGCCTGCGCGTCCGGAGCCTGTGCTCCACAACGGGAGAGGCCACAACAGTGAGAGGCCCGCGTACCGCAAAAAAAAAATAATAATAATAATAATAATAATATAAGGAGAATTTATCATTAGAATATTTTCACTAAATTGAGAAGTACCATCAGCTCGTTGATGTCCTTAGCACTGAATTACTTTCAGGGCTTAAGGAAGTGGTGTAACTGGGCTTACGTAAGACAAGATCTCTCAGATCTCAGACCTCCCGTGCTACAAAGAGAAAGGAAAGGATTCAGAAGATTAATTCTTGCCAGTATAAGATGAAATACTTTCATCTATACTATAGAGTTCTGGGAGAGAGCAGAAGCAAAGAGAAACTTCTTACGAAAAAAGCGTTGTTGATAGCAAAATGATTTTACTAGCAAAGTCCTTGTGGTCAGTAAGATCTTACTTATTTATAGATTATTCTGAATGACACAGAGAGAAAATGCACGTTTTGCATGGAGCCCCGTCTCCAATGTCTGTTCTTTTTAAAACTAGCATGTGCTTTCTGGGGCTTACAGCCATCTCTCATCGAGAGACATATTTGAATAAGATTGGTTCTTCCAAGAATTGGGCTCTCGCAGCTCCTCTCTGTTAAGGAAATCCACTCGCCTCTGAGCTTGCCTCTCAAACAGGACTCGGTATTTTTAGCTTTGATTTTTCAAATAAAACTTCAAAGTAAAGCTTGAGGAAAGAATGGCTCCACATGAACAAAGCCAACAGAAAAATACCTGGACCTCTCTGAGTCGGTCACAGACCTGCAGAAATCATTCTAGAAACAAACCCTTTAAAGAATGAAATCGTGAGTCTATAAACATTCTGGCTTTAAGTAATAACCTGCTTTCATGGCTGTATCAATATAATGAATCTGCATCTAAGACACAGTGAAAATTTAGAAATTCTGTTCAATCTGAATCCAGTAAGCTGATGATGCCAAAACCCAGGCCACCCATTTATATCAGTATTCCCTAAACCTTATTGTTGAGAACATTGCATAGAATGTTAATATATGTTCCTCAAAGAAAGGAGACCATGATAAAATCAGTACTAAAAAAAAAAAATTGCCTAAACAAGACCACCCTGGTGGGTCACAGTCGTGAACACAGTAAAGGCCCCCAAGGGTTCCTCCACTTGTTTAACTGTAACCCACGATTTCTCAAACTCATTTTATCCGGGACCCTTCTGTGGAGGAGTAACTACTAGTACTTGTGGGTAATGTCCTGCAAGTTGGGTGTAGGACGGTTGGTCTACGTTCATTAGCTACCAAAGCAATTATCCACTTCCAGCACTTCTGGGCTTTGCACAAGCACGGTCTTACTGGCTTTGCCAAAATATTCAGAATTAATCAACTCCTCTACAGTTAGAGTCCACTTCAGTCCAAATTTCTTAAGTCTTTAATTCATGCAAAACTCTTGGATTCTAAACAAGAAACACACGTCAAAATATTTTTGGTGTGCTTATCAACAAATAAATAAGCAAACTAATAGAGTTGTGCAAATCTGGTTGAATCGGCACTACCATGAGACAAGGGAACAACAGACTCGGCACCATCCTATAATGTGTAACTGTGCCTCTATAGAATAGCACCCACTTTAAAAGCTGATGCCAGAGAACTCTGGAAGTCATCCCAAAAATGGGTGATCAGAACAAAGTAAGAATTATTGTGAGATATACTGACTCACCTGCAATAGAATTCAAAATTGAACCAAACATTGTAAGGTGAGGAAAAAATGCAAGGCTAAGAAGGGTTCATTGAAATATACTTTTAAAAAATTGGGGGTCATGACATTGAGATTACTTTTCAAAGTGGCGACTTCTGTATACGAACATTTGTAATGATATCATGTCAGCACATGGCACCTTAATTCATGAGTACATTGCAGACCAAATGATATCCTTCCAAATTACATTCAACCGGAAGCCTACTAAGTCATAATCAGTCCATACAGGGTGGTTTGTCTATACCTCACCGCCAGTTTTTTTTTAAGGCACTCCATTGATATCACAAAAATCGGCCTTTAAAATACAATGAGTGGCTATCAGTCTTTAATGTTGTTCTAGAAGATACTTTACCAAAACATGGGCTCTTTTGTCTATTATGATACATACAGAGCACACATCTTAGATTCGTTCCCCTCCCCACCTCCACCCCCCGCGCCTCCCCCAACTTTTCTGTGATGACTGGTATAGGTCTTAGGAGACAGCACTTGCTTAGCCTAATAAATGCTGGCTGGATGGAGGAAAAGTTATAGGACCTGAAGAGCATCAGCCTCTTTCTCCCTGTCATCACTGCTACTCACTAGTGCCCAGGGCCCCAAAGCAGCATAGAGCATCAGAAGATCCCTGTGGAACCACACATCAGATGCAGACAGCCTTGATCTTCTGCTGGGGATGTGCCTTAGAGGTGATACACAGCACAGGGCCACTGATGGGCGGGGTGGCCCCCACCGCTAGTCGTATGACAAGATCACAATGTCACAAGCAGTGCCTATCAAGGCCAGGAAAGATTCTGACATGTGTTTTAGCAGGAGACTTCATTTCTCCTGGCTTCATGTTTCCAAGTGGAAAAACCCCCCAACAGAAAAGCACTGTGGCTTCTCCGTCCCTCCGCAGGGGAAGAGATGTATTTGATTGGTGAGTTTGGGAGAAGTAGCTGAGCAAGGTGGTTCAGACCCTTGTGGTTCCCTCTTTATGTCTGGATCATCTTGGCCAAAGAAAGGGGACACTCCAGTCACCGCGGCCATGCCATCAGTGGCCTGTCCCTTCAGGGAGGCCTGAAGTCCTGCTTGGGACTGGATGAATAGACGTATCTAAGTCAGGACTGAAATGTTACAAATTGCTGGTTCAAAATCACATTCTCTAATTAGCTTCATCAGAAGTAAAATTGATTTTTTTTCCTTTTTAATTTCAATCTGTCTGTTTCTTGTTTTTCAACTGGTTCTTAACTCAGGATTGAAGGAAAGGAGTATGACCTATGGTCTCCTAACATCTTTCCTGCCCCTGCACCCCAACAGTGTCCTCTGCCACCCATGGCTCCCTACCACCTCCTCCCTGAACTGAGATCAGCCTGGCTCCTTCCTCTCCTCCTTATCAAAGACTATCTTCAAATGTCTCACTCCCTCAAGGGCCTCATCGCAGTCATACAGCCATCGACGGACAGAAAAGTTCACGCCAGCAGTAGGCTATCTTGCCTGTATATCACCTCTAACTCTTGGGATCTGCAGCCTCCTTGGAAGATACTGAATGCCCTTTGCAGAATTGCAAAACCAAAAAATACAATTTTCTCTCCCGTCTGAGAGATCCAGTTTTGCTCCAGACTCCAAAAACAGGTAGCAGACATGAAGCTTCTTGACTCCCATATCCTCTCAAGAACAAAAGTTATAGTTTAATACTATTGTTTTCAAAAAACATAGAAAAAGAGTTATCTGGGGAGTCAGGCATATTCCTGTATATATTATCATACCTTTTATCCTGGTCTTCTTGGCTGTCACTTGCTTTGCTTACAGACAGCAGCCTCTTGTCTCGAGGAACCTGAAAACATCACCAGCCATCAGTCAGACTTACGTAGATGCAGAGCTTGACACCAGCATAAGCAAAGAAAAGGAAACGGAACATTCTCCAGAGAACGGTGGCAAATTTGCAATGGCCAGGAGATGGTTAAAGGTAACCAGGCTGATTGGCAATGCCAGTAGACCGGATACAAAAGGGTGATGATCAACGTAGGGCCACAGCAATCCTGATTCTGCTGTGCCCTGCTGACACTGGCAACTCTCTCTGGCTGGACCTGAGCACCTTCTGAGCCCTCCCCACCTCGGCTGGGAGTGGATGAGGGGAAAGGGTAAGAGGATCTGTGCTCTGGAGCAGACAGAAAACATCTTGGAGCTACAACAGGTATCCCGTTAAGGAACAGGGACTGACCCTCCACTCTGATGAGGGACTCCAGGTGCTGACATGCAGGGGGGCAAACTGGGTAGGGGGCTGCACTGTCCAGTGAGGGAGCGCCATCTCATACCTGAGCCAGCCTTCACCTACCCTCCCTAGCTCTCGAACGGGCTCCCACCCTGCTTCTTCTAATGCACTTTTATTATTGACTTCACAACCACAATGCCAACATATTACCTGAAAGATGACTGAAAAAGCGCTACTTGAGAGAAGGGATGCCCCTACCAGCTGTGCTTCTGAACATCACCTGACCGCCCTACCGCATGAAGGACCGCTTACCTACCTCTACCATAGTTCTCGAACACATGAATGGTGGGCTTAGATTTGTTTGGCTGGTTGGATGTTTGGGTTTTTTTTGTTTTTGTTTTTGATTTTGTTTTTTCCTAAATCTCCGGATCTTCCTTCTAGCCAAACACCTTGGCACTCAAAACACAGCCTTCACTATTCTGACATAAGAGAACGTTTATGAGAAGCATCTCTCTTCTGGATTCCGGACTAGCAATCCTCATGGATGGTTTCCACTCACCTGAATATGTATGCAAGCCCAGCTAGCTGGGCAAGGGAGGCAACATAGCAGGGTGGCTAAGAGTCCAGGCCTAGACCTGATTGTTTGGGTTCAAATCTCAGCTCTACCACTTACTAATTCTGCCTCAGTTTCCTCAGCTGTAAAACAGGCATAATGGTAGTCCTATACCTCACAGGGTGTTTAGTAAAATTAAATGAGTTAATTTTTTTAAAGCCACTTAGAGTGTCTGGGAATTTATAAGCATTGGTTAAATAAAAATAAAGTAAATCAATGTCCTTCACTCACATGTCAATGATGAGGGTCTACAATGTAGCAGGCATTACTAAGTGCTAGACAGAAATGAAATAAACATAGCTCCTATCACCTACTGAAAACAACAGATAAACATAAAATTTTAATACCCAGCACACCCATGTTCATAGCAGCATTATTCACAATAGCCAAAAAGTGGAAATGACCCAAATGTCCATCCATCTACAGACGAATGGATAAACAAAATGTGATATATACATACAATGGGATATTATTCAGCCTTAAAGATGAAATTCTGATACATGCTATAATATGGATGACGCTTGAAGACATTACACTAAATCCCGTGTGACTCAAATCCATCAACTTCCCTGTGGATGCCTGCCTCCTGGTTCAGCCCCCGACATCTCTTACCTGAGCTATGGCACCAGCCTAACTGGTCTCTCCTCTCCTTCACTTAACCCCTGCAAATCCATTTGGGATCCATTAAGAAGATCCAGAGTGATCTTTCAGTCTGACCCCACTATGCTCTTACTTAAAACTCTTTAATGCTTCCCGTTATTCTCAGGAACATGGCCTCCAAAAACTCTTCTGCCTCAGCTTGGGCCACCCCCATCACTGCTGTGTCTACAGCCACACAGCGTCTCTGACCATGCAATGCTCCTTCTTGCAGCAGAGCCATCACACAGTCCCCTGCCCCACCCTACCCATGCCTTCTCTAAGCTAACTTGTGAGCTTACTTCGAGAACCATCTAAATGTTCATATCCAAGATTAGACTACAATCTCCACGAGTGTCCACCTTGTGCATGGTTATGTCCCAAGCGCCTGGAATGTAGCAGGCCCTCACTAAATTCTTGTTGAAAGGATGACTGAATCAATCAAAATGGCCTGCAAAAAGTAGAATCAAAGAAATAGGAGAAATAGGGATTCCAAACACTAAAACGTATTAGTAACTCCCAAAGACTCCTGGAAGTGAACATTAGTGTTGCTAAGATGCACTGATGCCAGCTCTGGGCAGCCTGCTCAGTCTACAGTACTGGGCACAAGGTGACAAAGGGAAACCTTTGGGTTTGCTCCCATCTGGGCCAGGCTGAACCATGTTTACCTTTGGCTTCCCAAAGACTGTCCTTAGAGAAACTGAGACCTCTGAACTCAGGCCCCGTTCTCAAGTCTAGACCCACAATACTGTCTATCAGACATCCCTACCTAGACATCCTACAAGCGCATCAAACTCAACATACAATTATCCTTTTCCCCAAAGCCCTTCTTCTGTACTCTGCCTTCATTAATCTGAGAGTCAGCTTAGATATTATGACCCTAATTATAGGGTTCTCCCACCAAATCTCACACACACACACACCACACACACACACACACAATCAGTTGCCAGCTTTTTTTTTTTTTTGCGGTACACGGGCCTCTCACTGCTGTGGCCTCTCCCGTTGTGGAGCACAGGCTCCGGACGCGCAGGCTCAGCGGCCATGGCTCACGGGCCCAGCCGCTCCGCGGCATGTGGGATCTTCCCGGACAGGGGCACGAACCCGCGTCCCCTGCATCGGCAGGCAGACTCTCAACCACTGCGCCACCAGGGAAGCCCCAGTTGCCAGCTTTTATTCAAACAAATACTCAGTGATTTCTTGAACATACTGCTTTGTCTCTATGCAGTATGGCTGACTAAACAGAGCGGCTGATTCAGAGAGAACCTCACAAATGCTGACCCAGGAACAGCTACCATCATGTCTTACTTTAGGGCTTCATCATTTTTTATCTGGACTATTGCAACGAACTGTTCACTGGATTCTCTGCTCATAACCCACCTCCCTGCTGTTGCTGCTGTTGCTGTAATATGTATAAATCATTTCTCCAATCTACCAGGCTTATGTTCAAAATCGTTCAGCGATGGAGAAAATGATGCCAAATAATATGACAGAAAAACTACAGGCAATTTCACTTTCTTCTTTAAGCTTCCCTGAATTTTCTATAATGTATATGTATAAGCCAAAAATAAAAAGCTGATTTCAGCAGCTTATGAATATTTCAACAGCTTATGAATATTTATTAAATCACTTATTCACTCATTCATCTAGATAATGTGAATTTAAATCATTAAAATACATAAAAAACAGGACTTCCCTGGTGGCACAGTGGTTACGAATCCATCTGCCAATGCAGGGGACATGAGTTCAAGCCCTGGTCCAGGAAGATCCCGCATGCCTCAGAGCAGCTAAGCCCGTGCACCACAACTACTAATCCTGTGCTCTAGAGCCCGTGAACCATAACTGCTGAGCCCGCGTGCCACAACTACTGAAGCCCGTGCGCCTAGAGCCCGTGCTCCACAACAAGAGAAGCCACAGCAATGAGAAGCCCATGCACCGCAAAAAAGAGTAGCCACCGCTCGCCGCAACTAGAGAAAGCCTTCGCCTGCCAATGCAGGGGACGCATGCCGCGCAGCGGCTAGGCCCGTGAGCCACAGCTGCTGGGCCTGCGCGTCCAGAGCCTGTGCTCCACAACGGGAGAGTCCGCAACAGTGAGAGGCCCGCGGACCGCAAAAAAAAAAAAAAAAAAAAAAAAAAATTTCAGGTGTCCAACATAGATTCCCAATTTTTATAGGTTATATTCCATTTATAGTTATTATAAAATATTGGCTATATTCCCTGCATTGTACAATATATCCTTGTAACTTATTTATTTCATACGTAGTAGCTTGTACCTCTTAATCCCCTCCCACTATCTTGCCCCTCCCCCCCTCCATTGGTAGCCACTAGTTTGTTCTCTACATATTTAAGTCTGTTTCTGTTTTGTTATATTGACTAGTTTGTTTTCATTTTTTAGATTCCACATATAAGTGATATCATACAGTGTTTGTCTTTCTCTGACATTTCACTTAGCATAATGCCCTCCAAGTCCATCCATGATGTTGCAGGTGACGAAATTTCACTCTTTTTTACGGCTGAGTACTACTCTATTGTATTTATATACCTCATCTTTATCCATTTGTCAGCTGATGGACACTTGGGTTGCTTCCATACCTTGGCTATTGTAAATAGTGCTGCTATGAACACTGGGGTGGATGTATCTTTTCAAATTAGTGTTTTCATTTTTTTCAGATATATATCCAGGAGTGGAACCTCTGGGTCCTATGGTGGTTCTATTTTTAGTTTTTTGAGAAACTGCCATGCTGTCTTCCATAGTGGATGCACCAATTTACATTCCCGTCAACAGTATAAAGGGTTCCTTTTTCTCTGCATCCTCAAATTGAGTTTTATGTAAACTCTCTACTCTGCATTACAAAATATTTACAGAAAGCAGTATTTCAACTTTCCTCTACATTTTAAAAACGTGCAAGAGGAGAGGTAATCCAGGTACCATACTTACTAATACTTTATCCTCTGAACCTGTGGGAAATAAAATATGTTGTTTTCCTAAATTACTAATGATTTTTGTTTCAAGGTGTGTTTCTCTTTTTCATTAATATGAAAGAACTGCCATCTAATACAGATGCCTGAAATTATACCCATTTCACAGTAGTAAAATCTACATTTAAAAAATAAGAAAAATATATTTTTTCAAAGTGTATCTTAATGTATTTCTTCAAAGTCTTATAAAAGCATTAACTAACGTATTTGTTTAACACAGTTATAAAAGTTACCAAAAAATGTAGTAATGACCCAAGTGATTAAATCAGGGTCATTTTAATATGTTACTAGATTTTAAAGATTGATAAAGGTATCAATTTTTCACAGCAGGGGAAGGAGAAGAGGGGACGAAGTGAGAGAGTAGCATTGACATATATACACTACCAAATGTAAAATGGATGGCTAGTGGGAAGCTGCTGCATAGCACAGGGAGATCAGCTCGGTGCTTTGTGACGACCTTGAGGGGTGGGATAGGCAGGGTGGGAGGGAGGCTCAAGAGGGAGGGGATATGGGGATATAAGTATACATATAGCTGATTCACTTTGTTGTACAGCAGAAACTAACACAACATTGTAAAGCAATTATACTCCAATAAAGATATTTTTTTAAAAGGTGTCAAGTTTTAAGTATTTTTTATAATAAAGGAAAATTGCTTTGTGATTCCTTTCTAGGGATGAGACCATTTCTGAACATTACATATTAACACAAAAGTCCAATAGAGCTGAACCCTCAAGAGGTAGCCTATAACATGAAGCGGTCTAACGTGATAAGTTCTGTGTTTCTATACCGTCCTCAATACATTCTGAAAATTTTGACTCCAAAACGTTTAGAATTCATCCCTGTGTTTTTCAAATAAGCTCCTTAGTCAAAAAGGATTAAAATATATAAAACCACAAAGAAAAGAAGAAAGGAAAGCCTGCCAAGAAACCATCTTTGTTTTTAGGCCCGGTTTTTTTCAGGCGATTCCTGTTCATTGTAGGAAACTGCCCTGCTTACACGGAATGGAGGTTAGACCCTAAAATATCCTTTCATCTGGACTCCAATTCCCAAAGTTAAAGCCCTTTCTTGCTATGTCAGGAGACGTGTTGGGAGTTGTACAGCTTCACAAGAGAGCTGTCGAAATCGGCCAACTCCAGCTCCGTTGGTAAAGGGGAAAAAAAATCACCCTAGACTGGCAAGGGTACCAGTGGAATGCCTTTCCCATATTTCTCCAGCACTTTCCAACCATAAAAAATGCATTTATTTGAGTTAATAATATCCTCATTTAAAGTAGCCTGGATGGGCCAACCTATCAGTTACTCATACCTCATGTTTCATCTTAAATAAGCACAACTTGGCTTGGCTTTCATTCTTCTCCCCATGGAGGGAGCCCTCCTGAGTGATTTAATAGAGAAAATGGGAAGAAGCTGGAAAAGGAATGAGTAACTTTAGAGAATTTTGGTGAAAGAAATAGGCCCGGGGGCAGTGCCAGAGTCAATGGTGGTGGAAGATCGTTGTAAAACACAAAAACCCTGGTTTAGGAGAGACCCAGGGGACAACACAACTTGCAGAAGTGAGACCACTGGGAGGAATCAGGAACTGGGAAGCAGGGAGGAAACAGGAAGCTAAGACTGGTGCTTACCGAAAGAAAAATGATTCCTCTTGGGTGACTTTCTCATGATGGAGGGAGAGGGGAAGAGGGGGATTTAGTTCTTATTCTAAAATAAAGAGTTCACTAAACACGGCCATTCTCACCTTTGTGCCAATAGCATCGTAAGCCCACAGTGTTTACAATCAAGTCAGGCAATAAATATCCTCCTTCAGTAAATACCTGTTGAGTTTTTACACTTCATTGGTTCTAAGGGAGCAGGTCATACCAGATACAGTCCTTTATAGTTGAGGCAGACCATTGTTTGTTGTTCGATTTCCTGAAATACTCCTATTTTGAAAGTACCTATGGCAGGTATTTTTGTAATGCAAGCGAATTACATTCACTTTGTTTTAAGGGTTTTTCAAAATAAATATTGAGTTTTTCAAAATAAATATTTTCAAAATAAATATTCAAAATAAATATTGAAACAAATGGAGACAGATTTTGGAATTGCTGCAAAAGCCTACCACTAAAGTATTCATTGGTGTATTCCTTACAAAACTGAAAAATCTAGAAACCCTGATGTTTCTTATAAAATGGAAAATCTAAAAGCAACCTAGAGAGCTCCCTGGTGGTCCAGTGGTTAGGACTCGGCGTTTTCGCTTCTGTTTTCACTGCCGAGGGCCAGGGTTCAATCCCTGGTCGGGGAACTAAGATCCTGCAAGCTTGTGGCACGGCCAAAAAATTAAATTAAAAAAAAATTTTTTTAAAGGTTCTCATTACTTAATTTTAAAATAAAATAAGATAAAAGCAACCTAAATGCCCCAGAACGGAGCAATGACTAAATTATGGTACAGCCACACAATGTAATATTCTTTATTCACCAAAAATCATAAAGTAAAAATGGCAACAAAGAAGGATTTGCAATATGATATGAAGTAGAAATTAAACGTAGGTAATATGTATGCTTGTAAACAGAGGGCACAGAAATAATCATCCTAAAATGGAAACTCCCTCGGGGGGGGTGTGGTAAAGTCGTGCTTTATAGATGGGAAAGCAGAGACGCAATGAGAACAGGAAGAGGCTGAATTCCAGAGCGAGTGTGGCAATGCCATTCATTCTCTGGCCTGGGATGAAGAATCTGGCCCCTCTGCCCACTAGAGAGGGGAGGCCCTGGAGGCAGAAAGTGGAGGGAGGCAGGGCTTCAGGTCCTACCTTGTAATAGTCATACAGCAGGCCAAGGGCGGCAGCACTGTCCTCATCACCGTTGATACTCATCATCGCCTTGGTGGCCGCCGTCAGGGGGTTCTCCAAATACGACTTCCAGGCTTCATCCTCACTGGTGTAGGCTCTTCGGGTATTAAATGGAGGGTCACTGGGCATGGGCACTAAGGCCACCAGTCGTTTATTACTGTGCAAGCAAGAAAAACACGAGGTGCATTATCAAAGAAGCATTCCTTTGATATCCGCTAAAAAATACACATTATTTGGTTAATTTGTACTTCCCCAGAATGGAAGAGAGGGCAGATTAAGACTAAAGTGACTGCCCCATTGCATTGATAAAGCCACTGATTTATTTCTCTACTGCCCATGAGAAGTAATAATGGTCTTTCAAAGGTAGCACAGAAGTAGTGTAAGTTGGTTTCCTTCACACTTGGCTTTTCATGTCCAATCACTTCAGAAGCCAAATCATTTTCTTTGATTATTCTTCATTAGTGAATAATAAAATGAAAAACTGAGAGGGAGCAGGTTTCATTTAACTCTCTGAGTTCTAATGTATAAATATGTGCGATACATTAAATGTAATCAACATGTTAACGGTTATTAAAAACTATTTTATCCAGTTTAATTTGTACTATAATTGCTAGCAAATTATAGACCAATCCAAGTCCCTTAATTTAAAAAGGCAATAGAAGCTACTTTGCAAACAAGACGCATTGCAGATATGCTGCATAACAGGGATACAAAGGAACAGGAAAAGAGACGAACTCTGTATATGAATCCTGTGTTGCCGTGGGATCCTACTATATTTAAAGGACATAGAAGCTACAGGTTGTAAAAAATCATCATGGGGAGTGAGGAGGGCACCTGGAGAACCTTCAGTAGAGGCAAAAGAGGAGGCTGGAGTCATCTGTCCGTCCTAACCAAGCCAGGCTCAGGTAAAGCAGCAATTGACTATCAAAGCGATTTCTTAAGGAGGATGCGATAGTAACTTAAATACTCACAAACCATGACAGTCCTCAGCAGCTCCCCAGCCTTGTTCATTGAAGTGAAACCAAAAAGTAACCATGAGACACTGTATTTCAGTAACACCTATGTCCACGCATAGTAACATGACACAGACAAGTAACAGGATTGCAAAGGCAACATGTATACCGATCAGTGGAAATTCAGTCACCAAGAGCCTTCTGATGGGCCTTCAGTCACAGACGTCCCTTTTTGCTGATATTTCTACAGGGCCTTCTGATAGTAGATGGTCTCCCCGTTCACTTTGTGATAGAAAACTGGTATGAACTCCCGACAAAGGCTGTGTTGAGGGCCCTTTATGTGGAGGCATGGTGCCACACATCGGTGTAGGGTCAGAAAATGACACTGACATTGGTAACATATGTTTGGGGGCCGGGTGGGAAATCCACACTGAGCAGAGTGGAGTTTCAGACTATCTCCAGGCCCCTGGTTTGAACTTTGTGCCAGGGGCTTGGTGGAACTGATTGGGAAGAAAGAGAAAATGACCCAACTGTAAATTAATTGGATTAAAAGGTAAAATCAAGTTTCTGGAAGTAAACAGGAAAACCCTGGTAGAAGGCCTTTCTAACCATTAGGTAGTCTGGTGACATGGAACAGCACAGGCCCTGGAAGTGAGTCTTTGTTCACCACTTACAGTGGAGGAAAACTGCCTGAGGTTCGGTTTCTTCACGCCTTAAATAAGGACAACACTATTCTTAGTTTCTTAAGGAACCTCCATACCGTTCTCCATAGTGGCTGTACCAATTTACATTCCCACCAACAGTGCAAGAGGGTTTCCTTCTCTCCACACCCTCTCCAGCATTTATTGTTTGTGGATTTTTTGATGATGGCCATTCTAACTGGTGTGAATGGATAACCAACAAGGACCTACTCTACAACACAGGGAACTCTGCTCAGTATTATGTAACGACCTAATTGGGGAAAGAATTTGAAAAAGAATAGATACATGTATATGTATAACTGAATCACTTTGTTGTACAACTGAAACTAACACAACATTGTTAATCAGCTATACTCCAATATGAAATAAAAAGTTTTTTTAAAAAAAGACAGCAATGCCCACCCTACTTACCTCACAATGCAATTGTAAGAATGGAATAAAATAATGAATAAAATAGAGGTCTGTAAAGTGCACAATGTTATACAATAACAGGTATTACTATCACAGCACAGTTCTATATTCCCGTAGTTTGTGGGTATAGCAATTTTTGGTTATAATGCAGAAGTGCTAAAGATAATCATTAATTAAAGGGAGACTGAAGTTGTTCATTTAGCTATTTTGATTGAGAGCCCAATAGATGCCAGACACCATGCTATTTGTGGAGGATGCAATGGCAAATGACACAGGCACTGCCCTGTAGCCCAAGTAGCTTGCAGTCCAGCGGGGGAAAGAAAACACCACTGTTAGGATTTCCCTGGTGGTGCAGTGGTTAAGAATCCGCCTACCAATGCAGGGGACACGGGTTGGTCACTGGTCCAGGAAGATCCCACATGCCGCGGAACAGCTAAGCCCATGTGCCACAACTACTGAGCTTGCACTCTAGGGCCCATATGCCGCAACTACTGAGCCCTCATGCTGCAACTACTGAAGCACATGTGCCTAGAGCCCGAGCTCTGCAACAAGAGAAGCCACCGCAATAAGAAGTCCACGCATTGCAACAAAGAGTAGCCCCCACTTGCTGCAACTAGAGAAAGCCCACGCGCAGCAGTGAAGATCCAACGCAGCCAAAAAAGAGAAAGAAAAAAAGAAAGCACCGCTGTTACAAGAGCAATGAGTGTGAGAAATGAACAGTGTCATGAGTGAGGTTATATGACAGAGGGGACTAACCTAACCAGAAGATCAAGGAGGAAGCAAAGTTTCGACAAAGACCTGAAGGAAAGGCAGGAGTGTGCCGGTCAACGCTGAAATGGGCAGATGTGGGAAACATCTTTTTTTTTGGGGGGGGGAACATTTTTAAAGTGAAGACTATATTGGTAATGCACAATAATGGAATTTTCTGACAAAAGGAGCACATTTGTATTCATTTTGGAGAGTCAACTAAAGAAATTTATGTATTTTATATACAGTAGAATATTACTCAGCCATAAAAAAGAATGAAATAATGTCATTTGCAGCAACATGGATGGACCTAGAGATTATCATACTAAGTGAAGTAAGTCAGAAAGAAAAAGACAAATGCCATGTGATACCACTTATATGTGGAATCTAAAATATGACACAAATGAACTTATCTACAAAACAGAAACAGACTACAGACACAGAGAACAGACTTGTGGTTGCCAAGGGCAGGGGAGGTGGGGGAGGGTTGGACTGGGAGTTTGGGGTTAGCAGATGCAAACTAGTACATACAGAATGGATAAATAACAAGGTCCTACTGTATAGCACAGGGAACTATATTCAATATCCTGTGATAAACCATAATGGAAAAGAATATAAAGGAGAATATATATATATATATATATATATATGTATAACTGAATCACTTTGTTGTTCAGTAGAAATTAACACAACATTGTAAATCAACTATAATTCAGTGTAAAAAAAAGAAATTTATGTACTTTGATTTAACAGTAAAATAGTATTTCCGTGTTGTGGAAATTACTAATCACAGAGGATAGGGCTTGATTTAGAGAGAGAATTTTGGTGGACTCCTAAGAATCTGCAAGTGGAAGAAATGAAGTCTCTGGGAGGACCACGAAGGCAGAGGTGATAGGCCCATGTGTGGCAGTGCCACCACCACCCCTCTCAGCCATTTAGTAGGAGCCACCCTGGGTGCCCGGTCTGCAGCCTTCACTTAGAGGGAGAAGTAGAGGAATCTGAACCCTAACTGTTGCATGAGCACCCAGGCAGCATGCATACTTCCCAAAACGCTCAGTCTTACAGGAAGGAAGGGCTTTAAGTTATTTGCAGTGACCTCACCATTGAAAAAGATGGAGATTTTACTCTCTTTCTTACTTAAGAAAAGCTGGGAGGCGGGGGGAGGGTTAATTACAACACTGGCTAATTTCCAAAAGTTCAGCAGGAAGCACCAGGGTGAAGGATAAAAGCCAACTCCTGATTTACACTAAGTAGTGCCCTGATTCACTTGAGAGATTTTTCTTTGAGTCTTCCTTCAAGTCCCTACTTCCTCCTGCTGAGTCTCCTGGATTGCTGATTTTATCTGTTCCCAGCACGAATGTTCACTCATAAATCTAGGTTCATCAGCTTTTCCCCTATGATGAAATGGTTGATGAATCCTTACATGATCAATGGAGAAAAATACCCCAGAAAAGCAATTACTTACTAGCTGTTTCTGTTCACATTTTTGATGGCCAAAGGGCTTTTATGCTCTCCCCTTTAACTGCATAATGACTTTGGACTTTTTGTTTTTTCATAGATTATAGTCTCTGGTACAGAGCACTGTTGAATAAAGCTTGATTTAGTAAAAACAGAACAATCTCTCTGGTACACTGAGCAAAAATGTAGACTTGTAAAGAAGGACAGTTTCACAGAACAGCTTTTACCAAAGTTTGGAACACTTTCTGAAGGTGAGTTTCATCACTGTTCTTCTGGAGTGGCAATTCTAATCCTGCTCTGGTCAGCTTTTTAAATATCCTTTCAGTAGCTTTAGGTATGTAATTTTCTGGGTTGCCTTGAACACAGAGCACGTCAACTATAAACTTGATCTCTGTTCTTCCTTGGTGGAAAGTTTAAATTAGCACCTGAGTCTTCACAGCAAGGCTAAGGCTGGGTTAGATCACAAATATTTTTTTTTCTTTCATTTGTTTCTTTAATCCGCTACTTCATTTTGTTGATGTTGGGAGAAAAATTAAGAGATGAGTCATCAGCTGAAGTAATGAAAGAGGTGGAGCAGTCATGCAGCTGAGATCATAACCAACAAGTCAAGAAAAGCTCCAGATCGCTCTACCACATGCCCCGGGGCATTAAAAAGAGTCTAACAGGGGCTTCCCTGGTGGCGCAGTGGTTGAGAGTCCGTCTACCAATGTAGGGGACGCGGGTTCGTGCCCCGGTCCGGGAAGATCCCACATGCCGCAGAGCGGCTGGGCCCGTGAGCCATGGCTGCTGAGCCTGCGCGTCCGGAGCCTGTTGCTCCGCAACCGGAGAGGCCACAACAGTCAGAGGCCGCGTACTGCAAAAAAAAAAAAAAAAAAGAAGTCTAACAGAGGGAATGCTTTGCTGGGGAGAAGCATGTGAAACTTAGTACATAACGCCTTCACCTCCTAAAAATATGTGTAGTAATAGTCAACAAATCCAGACATAAATCCATTTCCCTTGGGACCACAAAAAACCAGGACAGTGAAGTTTTCACGTCAAATTATCACTTTCAATCCATTTCTCATCATTCTTTTTTTTTTTTTTAATAATTCCTAGAAGGGCATTAGTCTTTGAGGGGAGGGTTGTTTTGGGGGTTTTTTTTG
Organism: Stenella coeruleoalba; assembly: GCF_951394435.1. Classification (NCBI taxonomy): domain Eukaryota; kingdom Metazoa; phylum Chordata; class Mammalia; order Artiodactyla; family Delphinidae; genus Stenella; species Stenella coeruleoalba. Next base: position 34,356,239 of record NC_137163.1, read on the forward strand.
GTCTTAATCTAGAGGGAGAATGGTTTTGGAGTTGAATAAACCTCAGTTTTAATCTCAGCTCTGTCAATTACTGAATTTAGATGAGGTACTTTACTTCTTTGAGCTTGTTTCTTCCTCTATATCATGATACCAGCCTTACGGTACTGTTCTAAAGGAATAACTCAGATATTTACATATGAAAAGCCTGGTACATTACAGATCTTCAATAAATAATACTTATAAGTATTACTTCTCTTTAGAACTGATTCTATTAATGACCTCTGATCAAAATCCAATAGACTGGGCTTCCCTGGTGGCGCAGTGGTTGAGTCCACCTGCCGATGCAGGGAACACGGGTTCGTGCCCCGGTCCGGGAAGATCCCACACACCGTGGAGCGGCTGAGCCCGTGAGCCATGGCCGCTGAGCCTGCACGTCTGGAGCCTGTGCTCCACAACGGGAGAGGCCACAACAGTGAGAGGCCTGCGTACCACAAAAAAAAAAAAAAAAAAAAAAAATTCCAATAGACTGCTCTCAGTTCTTAATCTCCTTGGATTTTCTTGGCCATTTCTCACTTCTGTAAAATCTTTCCTTGCTTGGCTTCTAAGATACTGTACAAGGGTGGTTCTCCTCTGTAGCCAAACACTCTTTTCTAATCTCTACTCTAGCTCATCCTTGTCCTCGAACTCTCATCGTTCCTGGGCCCTTTGCTCTTTTCTCTCCATTGTTGATTCGTATGGCTTTCATTGATCCTCTATCTTTTTTTTTTTAATTTAATTTATTTTTATTTTTGGCTGTGCTGGGTCTTCGTTGCTGCACACAGGCTTTCTCTAGTTGCGTCGAGCGGGGGCTACTCTGTTGCAGGGCGCGGGCTTCTCATTGCTGTGGCTTCTCTTGTTGTGGAGCACGGGTTCTAGGCACACGGGCTCAGTAGTTGTGGCTAGCGGGCTCTAGAGTGAAGGCTCCATAGTTGTGGCACACGGGCTCAGTTGCTCTGCGGCATGTGGGATCTTCCCGGACCAGGGATCGAACCCGTGTCCCCTGCATTGGCAGGCGGATTCTAAAGCACTGCGCCACTAGGGAAGTCCCTGATCCTCTATCTTAATGACTAATAGATGGGTATCACCTAAGAGCCTGTTCTGCCTTCTCCTTAGATGTCCTGTCGTCACCTTTAACTCAATCCAAAACTAAGGTAATCATCATTTCTCAATTGGGCACACCTCCTCATCATCTGTCCCCAGTCATCTAGAGCCAAACCTTATGTACTGGTTTAAAATATAGACTCTGGAGCCAGACTGCCCGGGTGTAAATCCTGGCTGCACCACGTACTAGCTGTGTAACCCTGGACAGGTTAGTTAGCCTTTCTGGGCATCAGCCTCCTCACCTGTAAAACTGAGATGTGCCCCCAAATGAAACTGACACAGTATAAAAGCCTCATGTGTGTTGGCTATTATACTTTCTCTTCGTCCCTTATATGGAGTCAGTCACCATAGCCACGATCACAGCTTTGGTCTTATCTCTTCGTGCCTCCAACTGGTCTCTTGATCCTTCAACTTTCCCCTCTTCAATCCCTACTGAAGCCCTATGGAATCATCTTCAGAGATAATCATTTTCAAGAGTGTACTATGATTCTTTACCACCTGTAATATCAAGTCCAAAATCCTCCATCTGATATTTAACATTCTCCATTATCAGGCCCCTACATACTTCTCAAAATTTCTTTCTTTCTACTTACTGAACATAAGGAGTTAAACCATTTATTTGCAGTACCCTAAAGAAGCCCATTCCTACGTCCATGCCTTTGCTCAGACTGTTCCCCTGCCTGAAATTCCCTTCCTGCTTCTCTCCATCTCAATTCTACTCTCATCAAAGTCCAGCTGCAAGATCCCATCTTCCAGAAAATACTCCCTGATTGTTTCTATTTGGGCTCTTAAGGGCCTCCCGGTACTAAGGACTCCTACAGTATGTATATTATTTACTACATACATTCTACCATTTAATTTTTACTACATAAAGAATACTGACTATGGAAAGAAAACTATCATTCAGCTGTCGGATCCACCAACTACACCAAGAAAGTAGCATTCATTAATCAAAAGGCCCAGCAGTCCCCAAACACAGTCCACAGTCTGTCCTGCACCACGTCCCTTACCTGCCTTGGATTCCCAACCTTCCTGGCTTCACTCAAAGATCTGCAAACCCCTCCTCTCCAGCGTTGCATTGGCTTTCTTCTAAAAGCACCAGTCCCCACACCATCACACACACGCACACACACACACATCTCCCTGAGTCAATTAACACACCTAGACACCCTAGGCACTTATCTTTTAAAAGGCAGATAACAGAGTCATCCATTAAGTCTTCATTTTCTTACATCCACTTCATTAAAAAGTCCTACCTATTGATCTTGCCTTCAAAATATATCCAGAACTTGACCACTTCTCACCATTCCACTGCAAGCATGCTGGTGCAAGCCACCATCATCTACTGCTTGGATTATTGCAATTGTCTCTGAGGTTGGCAGCCTCCACTACAGGCCCCCATTGATCCTTACCTCCTAGAACTCACACCCTTGTGGAGTTCCCTCCCGCATTGTATCAGACTTGGTTTATATGACCAACAGCATATAGCAAAAATGATAGTATGGCACTCCCAGAATTAGATAATAAAAGTGTTCCATCTTGGTAAGTCAGTCTCTCTCTCCCCCCCCCCCCGCCTCTCTCTCTCTCTCTCTCTCTCTCTCTCTCTCTCTCTCTCTCCCTCCCTCCCTCCCTCCCTCTTTCTTCTTTCTCTCTCTGGGGAAAGCAAACTGCCATATTGTGGCGAGGAACTGAAGCTTTGACCACCAGTCAATGAGAAACTGAAGCCCACCAACAACCCGTGAGGGAGCTTAGTACATTCTGCAGTCAGAGACAAGTCTTAAATCACTTATAGCCCCAGACGACAACTTGACTGCAACCTTATGAGAAACTCAGAGTCAGCACCAACCAGCTAAGTTGCCCTTAGATTCCTGACCGTCAGAAATTGTACAAGATAATGTTTGCTATTTTAGCTGGTAAGTTTTTAGATACTATGTTACACAGCAGTGGATAACTAATACTGTCTCTAAATAAATCTCCCTGCTTTTACCATTGTCCCCTCCTTCCTCCAGTCTATTCTCAACAAAGCATCTATAGAAATCCCATTAAAACATAAATCAGATCATGCTATTCCCATGCTTAATCCTATAATGACTCCCCATTTTCTTTAGAGGCCAAGGTCCTTCCACTGGCCTTCCAGGCCCTGCAGAATCTCTCCTCCTTTATGTCTCCGACCTCCTGTCCTGATACCCTCCTTGTCATGCTCCTCACTCATTCGGATCCTCTGCACTGGTCTCCGTGTCTCCACCTTAGGGTCTTGGCTCCAGCTGTTTCACCTTCCTGGAATGTTCTTCCCCCAAATAACTCTCTCATCTCCTCTAAACCTTTGCCCAAATCTCACCACAATGAAATTTACCCTGACTACTTTACTTGATGCAGGGACCCACCTCAACCCACCCTAGAACTTCCCATTCCTCCAAAACTTTCCGTCTCCCTTACACAGCTTCTACTCTTTCTTCCCTGGCAGTCACCATCTTCTCACACACAATGTAGCCTACTTACTGTGTTCAGTGTTCATGGCCTGTCTATCCCCACAAGAATGTAAGCTCCACAGAGCTGGGATTTTTGTTCTTGTTGTTCATGGATGTATCATAAGCAGTTTGAACTATGCCTGCCACTCAATTAAATTTGTCGAATGAGTGAATAAAAGTTCAGTTGAAGAATTGAAGTATAAGTTGGGGTTTAAAGTACTATGAAGGGAGGGGGGAAGGGAGCTATATTTTTCACGTTTTCATAAAATCAGTTTATAGTGTGTTTTTTAAATTGGTTGTGAGCTATAAAATGCTATATAAATGCAAGTTGCCTTAATTTGAAGAAGAATAACTGTAAAATTAATTTAACAAGGATTGATCCTAAACTGTTTTTCTCTCACCTCCTACTTCTCACCTTCAAATTAAACAAAATGAGGATTCATTTTTCTGTTCTCCTAAAATGTTCATTTTAGGATTCATTTTTCTGTTCTCCTAAAATGTTCATTTTAGGATTCATTTTTCTGTTCTCCTAAAATGTTCTGGTCTCCTACAAACAAGGAAACGAAGCAGATGTATGTGCAGACCAGAGGCAAAACTAGAGGAAGACTGAACTCTAATCAGCAAAGGTCTACAATCCATGACCCTTTCTTCCACCTGTTGTATGTCATTCTCAACACTGACTTGAATTGGGGGCAAAAGAATTTTTTCCACCTCTCTTTAAGAAGTGAAGTTTTACCTAGAGATTATCATACTAAGTAAGTCAGACAGAGAAAGACAAATAACATACGATATCAATTACACATGGAATCTAAAAAAATGATACAAATGAACTTATTTACAAAACGGAAATAGACTCACAGACATAGAAAACAAACTTATGGTTACCAAAGGGGAAGGGTGGGGAGGGATAAATTAGGAGTATGGGATTATCAGATACACACTACTATATATTAAATAAACAACCATGAACTACTGTATAGCACAGGGAACTATAGTCAGTATCTTCTAATAACCTATAATGGAAAAGAATCTGAAAAAGAATATATATGTATAACTGAATCACTTTGTTGTACACCTGAAACATTGTAAATCAACTATACTTCAATGTAAAAAAAAAAAGAAGTGAAGTTCTTACGTAATTCTTAGGATTTCATGCTATGTTCTCTGCCTCAATATCCCCCTCTTCTCTGTCCCATCTCTCTCTCTGTCTCTGTCTGTCTGTCTTTGTCTCTCTCTCTCTCTCACACACACATGTACAGAGACTTTATCTTGAGATTGAATTATGAATTCTATTTTCCAAATAGAATATCTCATCTTATGCTGAGTCTTCAGCACTTGGAGTTTAGCCTTTATCCACTTCAATTTCTTGTAGCTGATTTACTGTAGCTAGTTACTGACATACAATCACTTCAGCTTCCCAGCCTAAAAAAAAAAAAAAAGACTATATTCAGACCCTAAACTTAAGAGCAAGATTTCAACAACTAACAATTATTCTTTCTTTGGGAATCTTGGCATTTCCTCCAGTTATAGAATATGACTTTCAAATGGAAACTAATGAATCAATCATCCTAATCAGGGTTAATGTCACAATTTAAATGCCAATGATGTTAGTCATTTCACTAGTAGCTACTTTCAATAATATCCCTCCTTTTGGTGCTTGCTAGAGGCAAATCACAAGAGATAACAGATACTTTCCATGTTAGAACAAGGGTTGAAATTGATTAGGAAGTTTCTACACTGAGAACTTGTCCTTAATGACTCTAACCTTTTGCCCTTGACCTAATCCATATACAAGTCAAAGGAAATAAAATGAATCCAAAAGCCTGGAATGATATTGATAATCTTATGTTGCAGATGGTTATATTTGAGAAAGAGGGAATTCAATTAATTCAGTGAAAATATTATAATGCTCTCCACCATATAAAATGAACAGTTTTTAAAAATAATGAATTTTAAAACAAAACTTATGTCTATTGAAATTAGGATAGTTCCCCTTTGGATATATTAACTGCAAAATATACTGATCCATTGACTGAAGAATAATCTCTCTCTCTCTCTCTCTCTCTCTCTCTCTCTCTCTCTCTCTCTCGCTCTCTCTCGCTCTCTCGCTCTCTCGCTCTCTCGCTCTCTCTCGCTCTCTCGCTCTCTCTCGCTCTCTCGCTCTCTCTCTCTCAGCGGTGCCCTAGCTTTGCTAGTGCCCTAAGCATGTTTAGTCCACCTATTAAGTAATCAAGGACTGAGAAGATTAGGGATATAATTAAGAAGCTGCTGGAAAGGCACATCATCAAGCACTAGAAACAACCATGAGGAAAAAGCTGTCATAATGGAAAGTAGAAGAAAGAGGACAAGAAAATAATATTTTAAACGGAGATAATTTGTAGTGCTCACAATCTATGAAATAACTAAAATTGGTTAAAATTGTGTGTGTGTATGTAAATTGAAATTCAAAATGTTAACAGTGATTATAGGTGAATTTTTATTTTCTTCTTTCTACTTTTTCACTTTTCAAATAGTCTTTAAGTTACACATAATTAATGAGCCCCTACCATATGCCAGATAGTGTTCTAAGCCCCTGACATGGGTTAACACATTTATTCTTTGTTATAGCCTTAAAGTTAGGCAAGGTAACCATGCCCTTTACATAGACAGGGACACTGAACAGAGAGTGCTAAGCTGCTTGCCCAGGGTTATGCAACAGTTAGCTTAGGCCAGGATGGCATCACAGAGCCTGAGCTCTTAAGCAACCTTCTCTGTTGCCAATTCTTCACTATGCTCTATTTTCTTAATCAGAAAAAAGTTACTTGAAAAGAGGGAACTAGAAAACAGACTGAATACAAGAGATTAATATGACAGGGAATTTTCTTACATGGAAGTAAATGAGATAATGTCGAAATTCAAAGTTCTAGAGAAACTGTGCAAAGGGGAAGTCTATAAGCTCCTTGAAGACAAAGATGACGTGTTTAAGTTATTTGTAGAATTCCAAGGTGCTGAAACATTCTGCAGGGTACACATGAGGCAGACAACACAAATAAATTGTATATGGGGAGGGATAGCAACTACTCCTTATCTACCTTTAGTTTGACACAGTCAGAGGCCATCTGTTTTTAAATATCCTGTAGAAAAATATTAAATAATTGATGTAATAAAAATATAATTAAATAAGCACGATATATTAAAAAACATTACATTTCAATAGTGACCAAAATATAATTTTTAAAGAAAAGAATCATCTTAAAACCAAATTAGCTTCAAAAATTAAAAAGAGAATCAGTTCTTTGGAGGAACTTATCATGCTCAAATCTTTAGCAGCAAAAAAAGAAAACAAAAACCAAAAAAAACACAAGAGCCTCTTAAAAGGCTGCAGGACAGAGTTCTATCTCATGACCATTTCACGTGTTTACTTTTCCCTCAAAGATTTCCCTGAACTGAGACACATAATAACGTGTAATCATGTAAAAACAGAAATTTGTTTTCTGAAGATTTTGTTTTGTTTTTTGTTTTCAAGAAGAAAAATTTTGTTTTCAAGAAGACAGAAAACAGAAGATTGGAATAGAGGAGAAACCAAAGTCAAGAAGGCTGCACCCCTACGCTGGTGCAGGAGAGGTTCATGCATAAGTGAAAACTGGTTTTCCCACTGAGCCTGGTAAACTCTAATTCACAGTCTTCAGCATCTATAACCAAGCCAGTCACAGGAACTAGCTGCAGCGTTCACTTCTTAAACACAGGAGTTGGCTTTTGGGAGGGCCCTAGCACCAGAAAGAAATAACTCAGTATAACACCTAGAGTAACTTCAAGATCCCAAATGGAAACAAAGGTGGGGGGGGGGGGGGGCGTGGATACTTAGCTTAAAACAACGGGAAAACCCTCCAATGTGTCCTACCCAAGTTTGCCCCCTGGGACCTCACCTGTATATATGCAAAGGAAACCTCCAGGTACGCTCAGCACCCGTGACCACTCCTCCTTCCACTTAAGAGAACAGCCCACCCTAGGAAGAGTGAGCTCCGCTCTGCTAACAAACCCTGGCAGCTCTGAAATGTGAGCAGTCCAGCTCTTTATTCTTTTTTTTTTTTTGCGGTACGCGGGCCTCCCACTGTTGCGGCCTCTCCCGTTGCGGAGCACAGGCTCTGGACGCGCATACCCAGCGGCCATGGTTCACGGGTCCAGCCGCTCCGCGGCATGTGGGATCCTCCCGGACCGGGGCACGAACCCACGTCCCCTGCATCGGCAGGCGGACTCTCAACCACTGCGCCACCAGGGAAGCCCGCAACTCTTTATTCTTAATAGGAGAACTAAGAATAACCAGATATTTAAGGAAAACTAACATGAACAAAAGAGAGGCCCAAGATGAACAAAACGTCTTGTTGATGAGGAAAATAATTAATGTCGGATATAGAAAATAATGTTAAAAAGAAGATACTTCCTGTGCAAAGCAGGCTACTATGAAAAAGAAATCATCACAAAACAAGATACATAATTTCTGAAATAAAAGTAAAACTTTGTTTGAGAGTTGCATAGAGAAGAGCTGGAAAAAAAAGTCATGATCTGGGAGAGCTAAGCAAGCGTTTTTCCAGTTTCTAAAGAGAAAGAAAGAATTTATGAGACAAAGTTAAAAGGTATGCAGAATAGATTCAGGGGTATAATGTTCAACTGATAAGAGTTACAGAAGAAAGCAAGAGGATGAAAGGGAAAAATAAATAATTAAAGAAATAACAGAAGAAAATGTCCTCCAGCTGACAAAAACTTGAGCCTTGGGAATGAAAGGCCCCAAAATGCTAAAAAGGATAATAAAAAGAAACACATCTATCCATATCCTAGCAAAATTTCTATGTTAAAGATTAAATGAAAAATGCTACAAATACCAAGTAACTTTCAACAAAACAAGAAACAGTCAACCAATAAACTTCTCATCTGCTAAATGCTGCAAGACAAGAGAAAGGGGATTTGAACATAGAATTCTGAACACACCAAAAGATCAATTAGTGTGATGGCAAAATAGAGACATGTTTGGTCATAAAAGGATTCAAAAACTATTCTACTCCTATATCCCTTTTGAAAGAATTATCTCTCAATTCAAAATGAAAAACAAGGCATTCAGGGTAGAAAAGAAAACTGATATAGCAATCAGAGTATCAAATAAATCAGTAAAATGTTAAATTACTTGTAACTAATTTCTGATCATGGAAATGAAATTTAAGCCACTAGGAAAGAATTCTTAAAGATAATAATACCAAACTGGAATGAAATACCTGAGAGGGGATAGGAGATTGTTTAAAAGTGTCCTGAAGATTTTGGGACTTCCCCCGCAGTGCAGTGGTTAAGACTTTGCCTTCCGGGCTTCCCTGGTGGCGCAGTGGTTAAGAATCTGCCTGCCAATGCAGGGGACATGGGTTTGAGCCCTGGGCCGGGAAGATCCCACATGCCGTGGAGCAGCTAAGCACGTGTGCCGCAACTACTTAGCCTGCGCTCTAGAGCCCGTGAGCCACAACTACTGAAGCCCATGAACCTAGAGCCTGTGCTCTGCAATAAGAGAAGCCACCGCAATGAGAAGCCCGCGCACAGCAACAAAGACCCAACTCAGCCCAAAATTAATTAATTAATTAATTAATTTAAAAAAGACTTTGCCTTCCAATGCAGGGGATGCAGGTTCGATCCCTGGTCGGGGAGCTAATATTCCACATGGCTCGTGGCCAAAACATAAAACAGAAGCAATACTGTAACAAATTCAATACAGACTCTAAAAATGGTCCACATCAAAAAAAATCCTGAAAAAAAAATTTAAACATAAATAAATAAAGTATCCTGAAGATTTTGCTTCGTATGGAGGAAGAGCAATGGATAATGATTAATTCCTGATATTGACAGAAAATATTTTTAAATGTGTTTATTAAAAATTCAGTGGTAACAATTACTAGGATAAAGATAGGATGGAGAAATTTTAGAGCAGCAATTTTCATTATATGGTCTGCAGACCTCTAAGGGTCTCTTAGATTTCAGGGATCCATAAGGTCAAAACTATTTTCATAATGATACTAAGACATTTGCCTTTTCACTATATTGACATTTGCACTGATGGTACAAAACTAATAGTGGGTAAAAGTTCTGGTTCCTGACATGAATCAAGGCAGTGACATCAAGGTGTCCTTGAGTCACTGTATTCTTAGCAACACACATTCACAATAAAAACAAAACAATCAAACACAAGAACAAAAGATGCTAGTTTCATTTCAGAATGTCCTTAACATAGTATAAAATATTAATTTTATGAAACTCAAACTTTGAGTACACATCTTCTTAATATTCTGTGTGACAAAGTGGGCAGTACACAGAAAGCACTCCTTTTGCATACTGAACAACAATGATTGCCTCAGAGAAAGTACTTGTGCAATTGTTTAAGTTGAAAATGAACTGGATGTTTTTTTCATAGAAAGACTAACAGGCCAACATCTATGTTTTCAGACTTGGGTGTTTGGCCAACATTTTCTCAAATATAAACCAAGTGTGAGTCTATCACTTCAAGGAAAACAACTGACAGTCTTTGTTGCCAATGATAAAATTTAAACTTTTAAGAATTTTTGAAAACTTGTTTGCACCACTATTGACAACTTCCTAATACCTTAAGATTTTCTGATGAGCTAGAAGGAGATATTAGTGCATGTGATTTTTTGCTAATGTATCATGAAACATGTTAACATTTGAAAGGTATGAATAACTCTGTCAACCAACATTTCCAAACGTCAATGTCTGACATTGCAAAAATCACAAACAGGTAAAAGAGCCACTCAAAGTGCAAAACAGACATAGGGATTTTAATGGAAGAGCGTACAGAAAGTTCACTGTATGATTTCAGTTTCCACACTGCAACTAACCTTTAAGAAACTATCATCTGGGGCTTCCCTGGTGGCGCAGTGGTTGAGAGTCCGCCTGCCGATGCAGGGGACGCGGGTTCGTGCCCCGGTCCGGGAAGATCCCACATGCCGCGGAGCGGCTGGGCCCGTGAGCCATGGCCGCTGAGCCTGCATGTCCGGAGCCTGTGCTCCGCAACGGGAGAGGCCACAACAGTGAGAGGCCCGCGTACAGCAAAAAAAAAAAAAAAAAAAAAAAAAAAAAAGAAACTATCATCTGCCGAATTTTGATGCAGTATCCAAGTATCTACAATTATCTGAAAAGGCTATGAAGATACGTTTTCCTTTTCCATCTGACTATCAGTGTGAAGCAGGATTTTCTTCACATAGATTTCAACCAAATTAACATTTTGCAACAGACTGAATGAAGCAGATATGAGAATCCAGCTGTCATCTATGAAACCAGACATTAAAGAGAATTATAAAAATGTAAATCAATACCACTCTTCTCACTAAATTCCTTTGTTTTGGAAATTTTAATTAGTTTTCATTTTTAAATGTTATGTTAATAACATTTCATTTTTAAATGTTATGTTAATAACATTGTTAATATGCAATGGGTTAATATGCGATCATTATTTTAACTGAATCATAAAATATATTTTATATTTCTCATCTTTAATTTCTAGTATGGTAAACTGTAATAGATATATATAAATAACCCACACAAACACATGGTTTTTAGGGACTTCAACAATTTAAGAGTGTAAAGCGATTCTGAGAACAAAAAGTTTGAGGACCACTGTTCTAGAAAATCACTAGAGAAAAATAATGGAAAAAAGAAATATTGATCAATGAAACAAAAGTAAGCAAAAATAAAAAGGATGACATAACATGGGAAAAATAAGACCTTACAATTTCAGCATTGCAATAAGTAAAAATGAGTTAGGTCTACTTTTAAAAGAGATTTTTCCAAACTGAATTTTAAGTAGAAAGTATTCTTTTTAAGCACCCATGATACATAAGAAAATTGACCCTGTAGCAAGCCATTAAGCAAGAATATCCATTTCAAAGAATTCTTATGAAACCGACTAAATTCTCTGACCACAGCATAATCAAATTTTAAGCCAATAACAAAAAGATGAACTTTAAACACTATATGTTTAGAAATTATAAGATAATCTTCCAAATATTCATAGATCAAAAAAATCAAGGGAATCTTAAAAATTAAAACAGAATAATAAAATAAATCCCACATGTGATGGGATATAGATAAATCAGTACTTAGAGGTAATTTCATAGCTTTAAATGCTTATACTAGAAATGAACAAAAGAGCTAAGCATACAATATATTAGAAAAAAATAATAGTTAAAGAGCTAAGAGTTAAAGAGCTAAGAGTTAAAGAGCTAAGCATACAATATATTAGAAAAAAATAATAGAATTAACCCAAAGAAAGAAGGATATACTAAAGATAAAAACATAAATTAATGAAGTAAAGGCATGAGAGAAAGGGCAACTTATGACAAAAGTTGGTTCTTTGAAATGACAAAGAAAACTATCAAACTGGCAAGGATAATCAAATATTAGGGAAATAAAGGAAACTTTCAGATGGAGCACAAAAAAAGAGAATACCTTGATGTTAATAAATTTGAAACTTAGACAAAATGGAAATATTTCTAGAAAAATGTAAATAATCAAAACTGATTCAGTGGAGAAACCTGGCAGCCACTTTCTTAACCAAGCGATAAACGTTAATATCATGAGTGATGTCAGGAACACCGTGACATGATATGATGAGGACACTTCACCTCTGTGGTCCTCTTTGCAAAAATCCACAACTCCAGGCTAAATAAACGTTGAGAAAAACATCAGACAAACCCAATGGAGGGACATTCTACTAAACTCCTGAGTCTGGATGACTATCACATCGACCATGTTAAAACTAATAATATGTGAGTAAATAAATAAGGTTATGAAACAGAAAAACAAACAAAAAGAGAAGAAAATCAACTTTTGGAGGTGAAACTGTGAGTGATTTGCCTTCAGTAATTCTCCTTTGATTTTGTTTATACAACTGTATATGAATGGAAGAAAAGACCATCCAGCTAACAGAGAGAAGCACTGTGCTTCTATAAGCAGTCTCTGTAAGTTTGGGGGAACTAACGAGTTTGGGCATTTCCTTTCTGTGGCATCCAGAATTCTTATTTCCCTTTCTCTGTTCCAGACATAAAAGCTGATCACAGCAACCATTATATAATTCCCGATTCTAAAGCACGAAGCTTCCACTGTGCACCTTTCTCTCTTTCTCCCTGTTTTTCTTTTAAAAATAGATTTCTACTCTGTGAACCCTCCCAGTTTATGACCAAAAGGCCTACTTAAGAAAGAAATGAAACTCAAAGGAGCATCTTGTATTTTATGCAACTTAAATTCCAAATATACTCAAAGCTAGATATAATTTTTATATATGGATATTTGCAAAGGATTGCCGATGGTCTGAGGTACAAGTTGTTTTTGTGTTTATAAACAGAATCATAGCATGTAAGCGCTGAAAGAAATCTTCATGATTACTTCCCTCAAACTTTTCATTTTACAAATGGGGAAACTGAGGTCCAGAGCAATCATACCACTTCCTTAAGACTACACAGGGGGCTTCCCTGGTGGCGCAGTGGTTGAGAGTCCACCTGCCTATGCAGGGGACACGGGTTCGTGCCCCAGGCCGGGAAGATCCCACATGCCGCGGAGCGGCTGGGCCCGTGAGCCATGGCCGCTGAGCCTGCGCGTCCGGAGCCTGTGCTCCGCAACGGGAGAGGCCACAGCAGTGAGAGGCCCACATACCGCAAAAAAAAAAAAAAAAAAAGACTACACAGGTATCTTTGTTAACATCAAAATGATTAAAGCACAAGTTGCTGGAAGACACATACACTACTGTCTAATTTGAAGCACTTGTGGACACATAAACGCTCTTCTATTTGAGGATAAAGTGGAAATTACATGCATCTTCGGGCAAAAGGTTTCCTCCTCCACCCACCCTCTCCCCTTAATCTCCCCCTCAATTAATTGAACAAACCTCTCTTGAGCTCCTACTGTGCAACAGGCACTGATCTAGGTGCAGGGGATACAGTGGTGATCAAGAGAGGCAAAGTCTCTGCCATTTGCTCATTCATTCATTCATTCATTCAAGTAATCTTACCACCAGAGCTTCCTCTAGAAGCTAAGAAAAATCTCATCCCAGTGCTCACACTTTGAGGTCCTCTTATAACAACAGGCTCTCACTCTTAGATATGTGAGTCCAGGTAGAAAGACATAATAGAAAATTGTATCATAGAGGGCATGGATTTTCATATACTGGAGACACCTCTATTTATAAATCTTGGAAATTAAAAATACATTGATTCAACAAGCTTGAGTGCTTACTACGGGCTGGTATTGCTCTGAGTACTGGGATACAGTGATGAAAAGACAGACCCAACGCCCTGGCGAAGCTTTTACAGAAGAATACACAGTTGTAGATGTGACACGTGTTAACAAAGAAAAAGCCTGAGGTGCTATGAGAAAACATGTCCTGAGGGTTCCTGTGGTGGCCATGAACACCTCACGTCCTCCAACCACAGAAAACGTTATTGATCGAGGAGCCCACTGCTGACTCTGAAATCAACCACATTTGTGTGGAGGCCACCCTTCCTCATAGCTCCTAGGCAGTGAAGACACATGGCAGGACTAGGAAGGCAGGCCCCATCTGGGAAGGCAGGGGACCCCTCTGACGGCTGACTTTGGCTTGAAGACTCCCGGTGCCCTTGCCAAATCTTCCTTCGATTGCAAGCAGCCGTGGAGGCTTCCACGCAAACATGCCTTCCCTCTCTCCTCCCCTCGGAGTCAGACTTGGATCGTGGTCTGACAGCCCTTCCCATCTTTACCAGTTCCCTCCCCATTTTTTCACACGAGTGGTTACCCTAATAAAATCCTTGTATGTTTAATCCCATCTTGGAGTCTTCAGCTTGGAGAGCCCAGACTAACACAGATCTAATTTAGATTGAGGTGGGGCTGCATAAGAGTGGATTACTGGGGAAGTGACACTTAAACTGAGACTTGAAGGAGGAGGAACTAGTCAGATAGAAAAAAAAAAAAAAGAGTGGCATGACAGGAACAGCATGCATGAGGCAGCGTGGAGCTTCTTCCAGTTGAGGAACTAAATGAAGGGCAGTGTAGCTGGAGCATAAGGTTTCAAGAAGGAAGAGAGCAGTGTCTGATGAAGCTTAAGAGATAGGCAGAGGCCAGATTATGCAAGGATTCGTAATTCACTTTAAGGATTTTAAATTTTATTCTAAGTGCATTGGAAAGGCAGGCAGGGTCTTTAGCAACAGACCAACTTGGTCAAATGTGTGTTTTAAAAAGAGCATTCTGGCTGCAGTGAATGAATTTTAAAAAAAAGAAGTACTAGGAGATCAAGAAAGAGGATACTGGGACTTCCCTGGCAGTCCAGTGGTTAAGACTCTGTGCTCCCAATGCAGGGGGCACGGGTTCAATCCCTGCCTGGGGAACTAAGATCCCAGATGCCATATGGCATGGCCTAAATCAATAAATAAATACATAATAAGAAAGAAAGAGGCTACTGAAATTGTCCAGGAGAGAGATAAATTAAGGATTATTTTCTACCTAATGAAAAAAAAATCATTTTCATAGGGTCTCCCTTAAGAGTACATAGCCCTTTTCCTCATCTGAAGGCATTTGATATTTTATGCCTTATTCTTTATTTAGGTATAAGTCTTAACCTCTACCATCTTTATGCAAGTGGATATTATATCTTACTCAATTTGTAATCTCACATAGCATGTGTTAGTCTATTTTCTCCAAAATTAACAGAAATATTCAATGATAAAGACATTAGAATCCAGGGCTTCCCTGGTGGCGCAGTGGTTAAGAATCCACCTGCCAGTGCAGGAGACACAGGTTCAAGCCCTGGTCCGGGAAGATCCCACCTGCTGCAGAGCAAGAAAGCCCGTGCGCCACAACTACTGAGCCTGAGCTCTAAAGCCCACGCGCCGCAACTACTGAGACTGTGTGCCACAACTACTAAAGCCCACGCACCTAGAGCCCGTGCTCCACAACGAGAAGCCACTGCAATGAGAAGCCCGCGCATCACGACGAACAGTAGCCCCCTCTCACTGCAACTAGAGAAAGCCCCCAAGCAGCAACGAAGACCCAACGCAGCCAAAAAAATTAAATAAATAAAAATAAATAAATTTATATAAAAAAAATTAGAATCCAACTCCATCTGTAATAGATAAGGAAATAAATCAGAGATCCACATTACACAGGAAGTAATGGGAAAGCCCATACAAAGTCCACACTAAACACAATGATTACACAAGATGTCCCTTCTGCAAAACAAAATAGGGCATGTGAATGGGTTTACTATATAATAAACTTGACCTAAAACAAAAGTGCTAGAAATAACAAAAATCAGTTAAACTTTAGTTTGCCTTATTAGAATTTAGACAGGCTTCTAAAAACACGATCAGGAAAATAAGAATCAAAGTTATTCCTTTGGCCTTAGATCTGTGCTTGAAATTAAAAATTAATTTTAAAGCTGTACATGTTACGTGAATGTATGAATATGTGAATGTATACACACGTGAATCTTTATACATACATACTTAGGGATGGGGTTGGTTGTGTGACGTGGGTGAAGGGGAGTAGGGTGGAGAGAAGCGGCAAGAAAAGGAAAGAGGAAGACACAACAAACACTGTATAATATGATCACACTCAAGCATTTACATAAATTATGTGGGTATGCAAAATTATGCACATGTAAAGAAATTTTACAGGAAGAAAGGAGAGAAGGAAAGGAGAGAGGGATGGTGGGAGGGAAGAAGGAAAGAAGGGAATTGAAAGAATTCCTCTTCCAATAAATGATATTGGGGCAAGTCGTTGAGGTGTTTGATTTCATCTGTGTATTTACTTGTTTAAATAAGACTCTTACTTGAAATCATTACAATAAATCCCAGGCAATTCTTTAGTTAGGTTTAGTATTCAACTACGTATACAAAAACAGCTTGAATACCAGCTTAGGAAAACTCTTTGAGAGAAATCATTATCTCCCCTATCAGACTTTAGGAGAAATGGCAAGAACTTGGGGTATTTCTAGTCTGGGAGAAAAGAGAAGAAGAAACACAGAATGATCTCAACCACGTGGAGGTAGCTGTCATTGGCTAAGAGTGAATCATTCTGTACTGAAGGGACGTTGATAGAAGGATAACATGTTGTTCTGATGACTAGGCAAGGAAGCACTGGCAGAAATGTCTTAGAAAGGACCAGGAGCCTGCAGAATGGGTCTTGGGAGCAAACCTGGGGGAGAGACAGAACCAAGTGAAGAGGAGACTCTGTGTGGGCATCACTTATAAAACCATACTTATAGTTTTCTCATGGGAAGAGTCACATGTAAGTATAATAAGTACTGATTAGGAGCAGGGCAATGTGTGATGTAGGTGTCTCCACCTTGGCAGAAGATGTGCAGGAGAGTTCAGAAAGGGCCATGCTCTACCGTGGACAAAGCACGAGATCACAGGGGATGAGCCCGTGTTGTAAATAAGACCATCTTGAGCCTGGAAGTTCTAGAACATTTAGGATTCTACAGACACATTGACTCTCCTGCTGGCCATGTGACAGGGTCACAAGATGTTGGTGAACTCAAGTTGCCTTGCCTCTTCTACCTGGTTTCACCGCTGCACGAAAATGTGCAATTCTAGTTCCCAACCTTAGTCTCTCCCAGCGGACGCTAGCCAAACTCGTGTCAAGCCCATTAGAAAGAGGCGGGGTTGCACGCAGCAGAAAACTTTCCAGAAATTGTAGCCGCTTATAAATTGCAATGCCTGTGAAACTTGTATCAGACTACTTCACATGTACGTGGAAGTCTGAAGAAAAGACAAATATCACTCTTGTATGTTTTATATTATTTGACCTTCTTCAACCTTTGTCTGCTTTGTCTGCCTTGTCACTGAGGAAAGTGAGCATTTTTTTAAATTACACAGACTCCCCAACAAATGTTAGAATATTGCCCAGTGAACGTGTCCTGCAGAGCTCAGTCAAACACAGTGAGCAGCCTGGTTTCTTTGACAGAAAGAGGTCACTGGAGTGACAGCACAGCCCTTTGTCCCAGTGGCTTCTGCAACCTGTTGGGGTTATAGAGGCAGCTGTCTGGACAGTCCCTGCTGGCTTCATCCTGGGTGCTCTGGTCCAGCCAGAGAGGTCAGGGGAATGGAAGAAGGAGCTAGCACTAAATATCCCTAGTGGCGAAGAAAGACAGAACTGAAAACAAAATGGCAGATAAATGCAGCAAGACCCTCTGGAGGAGGAAAAACCAGGGAAGGGGCAGGAAGAAGCCTGTTGAAAGCTGCAGGTGACGTTTCATGACAACTTTCCACTGTGAACTATGAACA
Organism: Stenella coeruleoalba; assembly: GCF_951394435.1. NCBI lineage: Eukaryota > Metazoa > Chordata > Mammalia > Artiodactyla > Delphinidae > Stenella > Stenella coeruleoalba. Next base: position 34,374,105 of record NC_137163.1, read on the forward strand.
GTGGTGCCAACACTCTCAGGTACCCTTTTCTTTCAACCCTAGTGACTGACGGGAGTGAGAATGGAAAGGACGTGAACAACCAAAGCAACTGTCTCCAGCAGAAACAGAAGCCCCAGGACCCCGAGGTCAAGTAGGGGACAGACCTAAAACCCAAAGGCAGGAAAGAGAATGCCTTCCCGCAGATGTGGAGTGAACTCGACACAGAACATTTAACCAAGTCACTCAGAGGCTGCACAAGGCCAAGCTGAGCGTTCCCACCCTGCCCCATCTTCAAATGCCCAGGCTCCAAGCCAGCCTTGAAAGGGCATGCAAACATGTCTCCGATGGCAGAAAGACAGTAAAGAAATCATTCATTTTGACTACAGCATAACCAAAGAAGGTCTGACTAGAACATACCAAGCATAAACAAGTCAAAAAGAAATGGCATAGCAATAGGGCAAAAGATGCTACAGGAAATCAAATAATAAAAGAACACAGCATGCATAAGAAAACTAAATTAATCACCCCCCCGAAAAATCTCAGAAATTACTTTATACTATAAAACATAATAACATGAATTCAAGGAAAAAAGTGCACACCTGATGGTACAACAGAATTAGGTAAAAAAGGGAAACTGCAGAGCTAAGAAAAGAGAGACCAAAACAACAGCCATTACAGACCAAATAATACCAGCAGAACTGAAAAAGGAATTAATGACAAGAAAGGCTTGATAATCACAGTGAATGCAGGAGAAAAAAAGAGAAATTAGAGGCATCAGATAATAGATAACCAGAGACAAAGAGGAACAAATATAGAGATAATAAATGTCCCTGAAGCAGAACACCAAACAAAGAAAAGACAAACACTATTCAGTTATAGTACCGAGGCTACTGGTTAAATGTGGCAGGATGAACACCTTTTCTGAAACCCCATTAAAACGATAGTTGAAGAAGAGGCCAAAGGATTTGGGAGAGGAGATGACAGTGTCTCAGCTTTATCAGTTAAATGGGGGAACTGTACATCAGAAGAGTGGCAACTGGGCCAGCAGCGTGGAGTGAGAGGAAGCTTGAATGCGTGCAGACGGCTCTCCAAGCAGGAGCGCAGACAGAAACGCAGAGTATGAAGGGCTGAGCAACTGCAAGCCATTAGGGACCTTAGAATGTGGGAGTGTGGGGAGTGGCTGGAGAAAGATTCGTTAAAAGTACATAAAAGAAGAAACACCCCCCTCACCCAGATCTCTTTTCCCACCTCAAATGGCCAGGCTTCTACCTCTCCAACATCCTAGCATGGATGGAAGCCTAATTCCCTGGTAACACTGAACTCAAAAGGCCCAGGGTTTGGGAGCATCAAGCACAGTAGAAGGAGAAGGTAGAGGCTTTAACTGAAAAGAGAGGGTTTCAGTGAAAGGACAACATAATCAACTATAAGACTCCCCTCTCCCCACCAGCTTCCAAAATCCCATCCCATACCTACAACCAGAAAGGCTTCCCTGGAGACAATCACTAGCTCCAGAGAAAAGTCCTAGAGATACTGACATTTGGGGGTAACACAAAGAAAAGGGTCACTGGCCTATCACCACCTAGAGAAATGAGCCTGCAATCCACAAGCCTGCCCTGCCCGCCCCTCACACGCAGGAAGCTTCCAGTCACCGACTGCACAGCTGTTAACATTCACCTATTGAACAGCCCAATAGAGAGGCAAGGATCACGATGATTAAAACAAAAGCAAGCTAGAAAACACAAACAAGAAACTTCAGGGGACAGAGACAATGCAGAGAACAGAGAAAAATATGTAACATCCTCAGAGAGGTAAAAAGAAACTGCTGCACCTACGTAGTTAAAAAAAAAAGGAGGCTGTTTAAGGAGGTTGTTTAAAAGAGAGAGAAAGCCAGAATCTTGTAAATTAAAAACAGGATGACTGAAATGACAAAAATTCTACAGAAGAGCTGGATGATAGAGGCAGGGACAGCTCCAGAAAACAGAATACATAAAAGACAAAGATGGACAACAGGAGGGAATTATGAACAAACTATAAAATCGATCCAAGAGGCCCAACATGAGAATAATATGAATTCTGAAATGAGAGAAGAGAAAACTTAATGGGAAGTAATTATTACAGAAATAATATTAGAAAAGTCCCCCAAACAGAAGTACCTGAATGCCCAGATCAAAAAGTCCATGGAATACCAAGTACAAAAAAAGTGAAAGGAGAAAAGAATGACTAACACATAAAACTTACGAAATTTCAAAAAGCCAAGGATACGAAAATGATCTTAAAAGCTTCCAGAGAGGGGGCTTCCCTGGTGGCGCAGTGGTTGAGAGTCCTCCTGCCAATGCAGGGGACGCCGGGTCGTGCCCCGGTCCGGGAAGATCCCACGTGCGGCGGAGCGGCTGCGCCCGTGAGCCATGGCCGCTGGGCCTGCGCGTCCGGAGCCTGTGCTCCGCAACGGGAGAGGCCGCAACAGTGAGAGGCCCGCGTACCTCAAAAAAAAAAAAAAGCTTCCAGAGAGGAAAAAAAGTCACATATAAAGGAGCAGCCTCTTCGGAATCTAGAAACAATTGAAACAGTGCCCTTCAAATTCTAAGGAAAAGTTAATTCCAACTTAGAAGTCTGCATCTCACCAAACTATCAGTCAAGCGTGATGGTAGAAAAAAATACATTAAGATAGGCAAGGACTCGACAACATCACCTCCCATTCATTTACCCTTTCTCTGGAGGCAGCGAGGGGCGATGCCTCTGACGAGTCACGACGGTCCTGCTCCACCAGCTTCCGAGTCTCCTGGGCGACCCGCGAGCTGGGCCGGCGGGTGGCCACCCCCGGTGCGGGCGGGCGGAAGCGGTGCCCCGGGCCTGTGCGCAGCCGCGTCGCCTGCCGAGGGGCTGCCGTGCCCGCAGCCACAGAGGCGGGAACGCGGACCCCTCAGCCAGTAGGGGAGGCGGCGGCTGCACTTCGCTCAACAATAACCAACCCCCCCGCTCCGTGGCACACCCCACCCTGAGAACGCAGCCCGCGGTGGCGACCGACCCCTCCCACCAGGCCCCGGTTGGGGCCCGGTGGCCCTCCCTGGGGCGGCTGCGGTGAGGGGCACCCCCCTTCCCTGCTGCAATGGCCGCCCCCTGGGCTGCCTGGGCTGCCTGGACGGCCCCGCTCCTCTGCTTCGCCGGCCCCCCACTGAGGATCCCTGGCCCGCTCTCCTCAGTTCTGAGGGTCCCAGCGGGAAGCGGAGCCTGGCGAATCAGGAGGGGCTGGCGGGACCAAAGGAGAGCCAGTCTCAGGGAGCCCCAAGGAGGCACCCCCAAATTTCAGGCGCCCCTAGACCTCAGCCTCAGCCCAAATTCAGCACTGAAGCCTCAGCCCCCAGAACAGCCCAGGACACCCCTTGCTTGGACAGCACTGCTCCTCTTGAGAGTGGCACCCCACTGCGGCCACCAGCAGCTGGCCCGCCCCTGCTGAGGAGCTCCGGACCGGTGGCCTGGACTCTGATAGAGCACCAGCACCCGGAGGGCCAGCGCACTCTGCATCCCAGCCTAGGATTCAGTAACTCAGACTCTGGCCTGTGGCCCTATCTGGTGGACCACAGAACCCAGTGGCCCTGGCTCCCACATCTGAACACTGACCTCTGGCTGCCTTAGCCAGAGCAGCAGAACTGAGTGGCCCAGACCTTTGACCCTGACTCCCCATCTAGTCTGAGGTCTGGGCTCCCCAAACTGAGGCAGACAACCTGCCAGCCAGGCCTAAGAGCCAAAGCATGGGCTGGTCCAGAGCCCTACCCAGGACTGAGTTGGCCCCTGGGCCTACACTGCCTGCAGGGTTAGCCCCTTGCTCTGGACCTGGGGCTGAAATATGAGAAGGGTAGTTTCCTTTTTTCTTTTTCTTTCCTTTTCTTTTCTCTCTCTCTTTTTTTTTTTTCCCATGCTTCAGAGACACAAGAATTAATAACTATTTTTTATTTTGGTTAGCAAAAGAAAAAAATCTTTATCTTCATGGTTGGAAGTCAATAGATAATACCTTAAATGGATAGATGGAGAAATGGAAGTATTTATTATTGAGACGTATGGGGCTAAGTACTAAAGCAAAGAGTGGAGCATAGCTGCCTCTGGGGACCAGAAACCAGGGAGCAGAGCGGGTCTCAGGAAACCACTATTTTTCTCAAGTCCTTTTAGTATTATTTGACATTTTAAACTAAATACATTTCTCTGATAAAAATACAAAATAAGTGTTAAGCAAATGCTACGTGGGCCCTATGAAACATATGTGCAGCCCAGAAGCAGCTCGTGATTGCCAGTTTCACCCACTAAACTACCAAGCTTCTGGCGAGAGCAAGTAGGCAAGGAATCTCCTGAGAAGGAGGTCAGGACCACTATCTGTTCCCTTTCAACAGGCAAGGAAGCATGATGACTAAATACAGATGGCGTCATCCGACCACAGGGGTTCCAACCCCAGCTCTGCTGCCTGTCATCTCTAGGACCCTGGGCAGATCACTTAACCTATCTGTGCCCCCGTTTTCTCATCAACCCTCAGGGGTCTGACTGAGAAATAACTGAGTTCATACATGTAAAGTGCTTAGAGTAGTACCATAGCACAATAAGCATAATACCTGTATTAGCTAGTAACGTCATTTTAAGGTTCAATAGTATTAAGCCGTCTCTAGTAGACTGCAGTGGTCCCAACGCCAGTCAGCTGGTAAGTGATACCAGGAGTTTATAGTGGGAGCCTCACCCAAACGACAGAGGTTGTGCAGGCTGATGCCTTGGATGCAATCACCAGGTTTTCCTGAGCGCCCTACCTGCCAGATGATGGAAATCCTCGTGCCCTAGCCTCTAGCAGGATGGGCACGCATGGGGGGAAAAGAGGTCGTGTCTGAGAACACAAACTGCCTCGCGTGTCCCCTGAATATTTAGCGACCAGCAAACAACATGCCTTGGTTTTCAACAGCAACTCCAAAGGACCACAAAAGCAGAAAGTGCAGGAGAGATCAAGGCTCCCTGGCCTGACCTCACAGGATCATTTTCCTGTGAAAATAATATGATTTCCTATTATTTTTCTTGTAACCAAGACTAAAACCTTGACTTAAGTAAGTCACTATATTCATGAACTTAATGAAGAGACAGGACCCTAGGAAATGGAGAGGGAGGGGGTGGGGTGTTGGACTGCTGAATTTCAGGATTAGAAAGAGATTTTTTATTTGTAAACAAAGCTCATGAAGTAGGAAGAGTGATGACACACATCCCAACCACATACGTAAGTGTGTGCGTGGAGAGACAGAGGCAGGAAGAGGGCAAGAGGAAAGAGGAGGGGGAGACGGTAGGAAGAGGTGGGGGGGGCGGAGAAGGAGAGGAGAAGAGAGAGGAAAGGAAGGGGTGGGAAGGAGGGGAGGGGGGCGGAAATGGTACTGAAGGTTGAGACTTGCTCCCTCAGATGTAAACACCTCCCTGCCCCCAACATCCTTCTGCCTAAAGTCTGCCCGTAAGAAGTCCCTATCCTACAAAGCTATTCATGCCATTGGTGGAAAGCTCTCACTGTCAGGAAGCTTGCCCTGCAGATCTCCAGCAGCAGCAGGCAGAGAACTGACAAGGGCCCAGCAGCCGCTGAAGCCAGGCCTTCCCACACCACCCCTAGAGCCAATAACTGAACTCAGCCTGGAGGCTCAGGCAGGCACACAGCCCCTCTGGTGGCACAAAGTAGAGGACCCCAAGGCTCTGAGGAACTCCCGTACACGGCTGGGCAAGCGAGAGGCCTCCACCCAATCTCGCCTCCTCTCTCCTGCACGAGAAGCCAGACTGGCCTCAGGGCCTGGCGCTGCTCACCCAGCCCCCTCCCCACACTCCCTCACACAGACATTCCCCTAACAGAACCCTCGCTTGTTTAAACTCATCTTGGTGACAGCTTCTTGGAGGCTTGGAACTAACACACGGTCTTACGTAGATTTAATACCTCCACTGAGACAAGCTCAGGAATCACTGCACCAATCTGTTCACTGTGGCCCAATTTTTCTAGTGAAATATTCATAAAGGCAGTGATGAGCTATCCTCAGTGTGTGAATATGTGCATGAGTGTGTGTGTGTGTGTGTGTAAGGGTGGGGCTGGAGTGAAGGTGATGGTAGGAGAGGTAAAATCAGACAAAGAAAGAGAAGACGTAACCATTGATAAAAGAAGATCTGAAACTGATGATTTCCTGGAAAATATAAATGCTCAAACTTGGCCTGGAATAGAAGGCCTGAAGAGACAAAGGAAGCATAGAAGAAACTGAAAGGTTAGTCAAGGACCTTCAATGGGCCCAGGCAACCTTTAAGGAATAGATTACTCCAACATTGTTTGAATTATTGCAGAGCGTAATAAGACCTGGAAAGTTTCCTAACTCATTCTAATCAGCCAGCATAACATAGATATCAAAACACAACAAAGATAGCACTCACCCACGTACATGCACCCCCACACAAACCCCAGGAAACAAGAGACCGGGGCAGTTACAATGACAATAATAATGATATCTAACATTTCTTGGGTGTCTACTATGTACCACAGACTGTTACAAAAGTTACATACCTCACCCCAATGCTAGGAGGCAAGATCTCTTAGTATTATCTCTGTTTTATAGAGGAGAAACCAAGACACAAAGGATTAACTTATAAAAAGTCACCTCGCCAGTAATCAGTGGGATTGGGATGAATATAGATATAGAAGCCTCAAAATAGTAGAGATGAATGGAATCTACTGATATGTTTTTACAACATGACCACACAAGGCGTATCCCAGGAATACAAGACTGCTCTGAAAAATATTAGTAAATTTACTTATGAATATTGTTACATTAAGAGAATAAAAAATGGCCTATATAGGGAAAAAATCCAAAAAAAAAATAGTGGAAATATGTATAACTGATTCACTTTGCTGTACACCTGAAACTAACGCAACATTGTAAATCAACTATACTCCAATAAATTATTTTTTAAAAAAGCAACCCAGAGATTAAAACAAAAGAGAATAAAAAAGAAAAAAATCCAAAATGAAAATCATGCTTGATAACCAAGAAACCTAAAGTACCATCACTCTTAAAAGTGAGACTTTAAAACCACTTCCTTTACAGAATGTCCTCTGCCATCTCAACATTGTACTTGACATCTTGAGCAATGTAATAAAAGAGAACAACCTAAGAAATCTAAATACTAGAAAGGAGGAAAAAAAAATCATTATTTGTAGACAACATAATTACTGGACAATTTGAGATTCAGTAAAAGAGAGAGAGAGGAAGGGAAGATGAATGGCTAGATAGATATTAGAACAGAGCAGTTCAGTTGGGTGGTCAGATAGAAGATCATATAAAACCAAAAGCTTTTCAAAGACCAGATCATATTTAATGCTGAAATCCTAAGGACATTAGACAAGGACATCTACTCTCACACCTAGTAGTATTAGCTAACATTGTTCTACAGAGATAGGTTGATACACTTAGAGATGAGAAGGAAATAAAAGGTACAAAAACTGGTAGAGGTGAGTAAACAGCATTTGCACACAATATGACACCATGACTGATACCCAAGAGAATCAGCTGAACAACTATTACCAAAAAAAAAAAGGAAATAATGTAAAGTGGCTGAATACAAAATAATATTTAAAAGTAACTTTTCTAATAAAAAAAAAATTAGCTAAAACATATAAAAAAAGAAAAGACCCCACTGAAAATAGTACCAAAAAGATAACATACTTTTGAGTAAACAAATTTTTTCAATAAACTTAACAATAGAAGTGCAAGATCTATATGAAGAAAATGTTTTAATGATACTGAGGAACATCAAAGATTTCAATAAATAGAGCAAAACATAGAACTCTGTTCTTAAATAGGAAGATACAATATTAATATGATATCAACTCTATACCAAAGTTACCCATAAAATCTAATGTATTCCCTCCCTTCCTCCCCACCCTCAAATCAGGATTTTTTGAGAATTACAGAAGCTGATTCTAAAGTTTATATTTTAAAAAATGCAAAAGTAACCAGGAAGATTCTTTAAAAGAAGAGTAATGAGATGGCACAGCACTTTCAGATATTATTAAACATTTTGGGGCTTCCCTGGTGGCGCAGTGCTTGAGAGTCCGCCTGCTGATGCAGGGGACAGGGGTTCGTGCCCCGGTCTGGGAAGATCCCACATGCCACGGAGCGGCTGGGCCCGTGAGCCATGGCCGCTGAGCCTGCGCGTCCGGAGCCTGTGCTCCGCAGCGAGAGAGGCCACAGCAGTGAGAGGCCCGCGTACCGCGCAAAAAAAAAAAAAAAAAAAAATTTTTGTAAGGATAAATAAATAGGTAGTTAGCTGCTTCTGAAGCATAAATAGGTAGATCATTGTAATGGAATAAAGACCTAAGAAATAGTCCCAAATATTCACAGATATTTAACATATGATAAAGGCTGAATTTTTAACAAGTGGAAATATTATTATAGTACGAACAGTATTATTCAATAAACACTATGGGCAAAACAGGGGAGCTATCTAGAAAAACAATTAAGTAAGGATCCTACCTCATTTCTTCATCAAATAAATTCTAGGTGGATCAAAGTTTTCAATGGAAATGCAAAATGATAAGTCATAGAATGATAGAATAAAACTGAGAAGTCAGTATTGGGATAGGGGTTGTTTGTAACTTTAGAACAGAGAAAGCCTTCCTAAGCAAGGCATAATACCTAGAAGCCATTTAAGAAAACAGATGAATTTGGCTACCGAAATTTTAAAAACCTCTGCAGAGCAAAAACAACATAGTCAAATGACAACAAACTGGTAGACAACACGCTAATCTCTCAGTACAAACACAACTCTTAAAATTCATCAAGGAAAGACCAAGAACACCACATGATCCAGCAACTCCACTTCTGGGTATATATCCAAAAGAATTGAAATCAGGATCCTGGAGAGATATCTGCACTCCCATGTCCACTATTCACAACAGCCAAGATATGAAACAGCCCCAGCGTCTATTGACAGGTGAACAGAGAAAGGAAATGTGGTATATATAAAATGTGGAATATTATTCGGCCTTAAAAAAAGAAGGAAATCCTGCTATTTTCGACAACATGGATGAACCTGGAGGACATTATGCTAAGTGAAAAAAGCCAGACTCAGAAAGACAAATACTGCATGACTCCACTTCCGTGAGGTATCTGAAGTACTCAAACTCATTCATACAAGAGAGAATATAATAGTGGTTGCCAGCAACTGCAGGGAGAGCAAAATGGGGAGTTGTTATACATGGGTTTAAACTTTCAGTTATGCTAGATGAATAAGCTCTGGAGATCTGCTGTACAACAGAGTGCCTGTAGTTAACAATATAGTATTGTGCACTTCAAAATTTGTGAAGAAGGTAAACCTCATGTTAAGAAGGTAAATCTCATGTTATGTTCTTAACACATACACATACACACACACACGCACAAAGGGACACAAGGAAACTCTGAGATGTGCTGGATATGTCTATTATATTGATTGTGGTGATGGTATCACAGGTGTTTGCACATGTACAAACTCTTTGATTGGACACATTATTAAATACATGCAATTCTTTGTGTGTCAATCATACCTCAATAAAACCTTGTTTTTTAAAAGGCCAACAACAAAACAGAAAAACAGGCAAAGAACCTTAACAGTCCACGGTGGGGAAAAATATAATGGCTTTTAAATATGTGAAAAGAATTCAAGAAATGTGAATTATGAGACTAATTTTTTGTGTTAGCAAAAACTCTGAAGACTGATAAGATCCATTGATTGAGGGTAGGCAGAAATGAGCATATTCTAACGTTATTGACTGGTGTATAAATTAAAGCAGCATTTTTGGAGAACAATCTAAGATTTCAATATGCAAAACCTTTGCCCCAGAAGTTCCACTTCTATGAATTTATCCTTTAGTCATTCGTATGTTCATACTGCAGAATACTGTGCAACCAAAAAGGTGATTTGGTATTATTGACATAGAACAGTCAAAATCATAAAACAATATATAAAATAATTTACTTGTGAAAATTTTGTAGATTCTCAAACACATACACATTCATATGGGATATAATGCCTAGAAACACACCTATAAGGCTATCCAACAAATTGTCAAAATTCTGTTGAAAATGGTAGGAGATAAAGAAATATAAAAGGGGCATTTATTTTTTTCTCCCTGAATTTATTTACAGTTTTTGTGTAATGAAATAACTTTTTAATATTTGTTCATTTGAATCCAGTAAATTCCACTTGTAGAAACTCATTCTAGGAAATACTCTCAAATCTTGAAAGATTTTATGTCTGAAGATTTTATAAAAGTATGATTTTATAATAGTGAAAACCATGGCAACAAACTACACGTAACCTACGTGTAAGTCGATGACAGTAAGTCCACAGCACATAATGCTCTGCAGCTATTAAAATATTTAGAGAAAAATCATAAAATCATGGCCAAACATTTATATTATAAAGTTAGGTTGGAAAAAAGAGAAAAATACGCAATATGACCAATTACTTAAAAACTTCCCTTCATCGGCATAGTGGTTTCATGGGGAAGACCATTATTTATAGCTTGCAAATGCTAGAATTCCTAATCAAACAATCCTTAGTTTTACAGCTTCAAGAACGTTTGAAAAAATAGAAGGTGTAACACGTATCACATGAAATCCTAGATAATCAAAGAATGTATTTAAAATAATGAGTTCAACCTTCTACTGGAATTAGATTTTTTTTTCTTTTAATCAGTAGCCAAACTAATTAAGCTGAATTTTCCTTTTCACGCCCTCTCTATTAGATATGTACAGAAAAAAAAATTATATATCTAAAAGGTTAACTATAAGAGGAAGATAGAAGAAAACAGCCTGGATAATTCAGACCAGATAATGAGTTCCTGATTAGTACAGCTGGCTCTAATGTCACCAACGATTTTAAAATAACTTTCTAATTGTCCTAGATGTTTTCATGTTATACTTCAGTTTAGAAAAGTACCAAATTATTTCCACAAATTCCCGGTTCCCACAGATGTTACCTTTAACGCTACAAGCAACATACCTATGACAGAGAACAAAAACAGAAGTTTTCACCCATAGCTCTAGAAAAGTTTTGAATAAAAAGTTTAATTATAGAGCCCTGGAGATTTACCTCTGAAAAGTGACTCCACTTTAAATAGCCGTACTGTTTAGATAAACAACCAAACTGTTTCTTAACCACTAATAATAGATTAAAAAAAAAAAAGGGAATGGATGCAAGCCTAATCAAACCTGAGAAATGAAAAATAGTGGAAGATCTTTTCAAGTCAAAATAAGGCAGAAAATTGGAAGACTCACAGGATTTTGGACCTGCCTGCCTCCACTTTTCCCACAACTAATTACCTCAAGAATGAAAGGTAAATGTGCATTTTTAAAATAAATTGCGTTTTTTTCTAATTATATTGTTTAAGGTCCTCAGACCTTAAACTAGTAGTCTGTCTAATCTTTGTGGTCTCCGTGCCTGGCATGGTGCCCGGCTCTGTACCTGGCCTGTAGGCACTCAATAAATCATGAAGTGGAAGAGATTTGTATGTACGGTGACCACCCATTTGTTGTTTGGATGTATTCATCCTGAGCTTAGTCATCACCAGTCAGCTTGGAGACATGGGCTCCCTAACCCTTGACTAAGTTCCCTGAATTTATGGCCTTTGATTAAGGAGCCTGAGTGAAGGCCTGGGTCCCTGCTTTCATTGGCAAGGGATGGGAGCTGTGAATTAGAGACAGTTCTCAGACACAATGACTTGTACCAAGAGAAGAGACCACGGCTGGGCCTACTGCTGATAAACTCTTTTTACTAATGCTGAACTCTCTATAAAACCCCAAGAAGAGCTCTTAAAATATCAAAATACTATATATATACATTAAGAAAACAAAACAAAACATAAAGTTCTCCTGAGAAAATACAATTTGAGTAAATGGAAAGAAATGCAATTCAAAACAAATTACCATTTCACCCTATCAAATTGGCAAAGACTAAAAAGAAGAACAAATACACACTACTATATATAAAATAGATAACGAACAAGGACCTACTGTATAGCCCAGGGAACTATACTCAATATTTTGTAATAACCTATAAGGGAAAAGAATCTGAAAAAAAGTATATATATATATATATATATATGAATATATAAAAAACTGAATCACTTTGCTGCACATCTGAAACTAACACAACATTGTAAATCAACTATCCTTCAATATAAAAAAATAAATTAAGAAAAAAGAGGATAATATGAATTGCTGGAGAAGGAAGGTGAAATCCTCCCTCAGATACAGTGTTGATGGGAGTATTAATGAGGAGAGGATTTTTGGATGGCAATTTGGAAATATGAACCAAATATCTTTAAAAACAGGATGGCTTTTAATGTCATGAAGAACCTAGGGGTAAGACGGGAATAAAGACACAGACGTACTAGAGAATGGACTTGAGAATATGGGGAGGGGGAAGGGTAAGCTGTGACAAAGCGAGAGAGTGGCATGGACATATATACACTACCAAACGTAAAATAGATAGCTTGTGGGAGCCGCATAGCACAGGGAGATCAGCTCGGTGCTTTGTGACCACCTAGAGGGGTGGGATAGGGAGGGTGGGAGGGAGGGAGACGCAAGAGGGAAGAGATATGGGAACATATGTATATGTATAACTGATTCACTTTGTTATAAAGCAGAAACTAACACACCATTGTAAAGCAATTATACTCCAATAAAGATGTAAAAAATAAATAATAAAAATAAAAAGAGGATGGCTTTTGATCAGGGATGTCTATTCATTGGAATGTATACCAAGGACAAAACTAAGAAGTGTGTAAAGATTTAGCTATAAGTCATGCAAATATTGACTTTAATAGTAAAAAAACATGAAAATTTTAAATGTACAACAGGGAACTGGTTAAATTAATCTGGACGTTTCCATTCAATGTAAAACTATGGGCCGTTAAAATTATTTACCACCATGAAAAGCTATATCAATATTAACTTAAAAAATAAGTTACTAAACAGTATATAAATTACTAACTCATTTCTGTATACATAGTATATTTGTATGTACAGGCATAGAAAAAAGTAAAAATATAGATGTCAGAGTGTTAGCAGTGTTACTATTAATAACTTTGAGTGGTAGTTTTAAGAGTAGTTGTATTCTCTAATGTTTTTACAATTAAGTATGAATTAATCATCTTTAAAGAGCTTTTTAAATAACCATAAAAATAAGGCTAAAATAAAGGAAAAGATTTTAATGAGTTAAGTCCACAAAGGTTGATCTCAAACTTTGCACATTTGAAAGTAATGAAAGTACTCCCACTCATAAGAACAATACATTTGACATCAAAAAATCTAAAGCTCTGGGACTTCCCTGGTGGTGTAGTGGTTAAGAACCTGCCTGCCAGTCCAGGGGACACGGGTTCGAGCCCTGGCCTGGGAAGATCCCACTTGCCGCGGAGCAACTAAGCACGTGTGCCACAACTACTGAAGCCCGTGCGCCTAGAGCCCGTGCTCCGCAACAAGAGAAGCCACTGCAATGAGAAGCCCACGCACCGCAAGGAAGAGTAGCCCCCGCTCGCCCCAACTAGAGAAAGCCCATGCACAGCAACAAGACCCAGTGCAGCCAAAAATAAATAAATAAATTTATATTTTAAAAATATTTTAAAAAAATATCTAAAGCTCTGAATATTTTTTAAATCATGAAACTAAATGGTAACCAAGAACTTGAGGAAATTATAGCCAGAATTTTGACAAGACAGTTAATAATTTTAGGTGTGTAAAAAGCGCTCACAAATCAATAATAAAAATATCAGCATCCCAATTCAAAAAAAAAAAAAAGAGTGAAAATTAAGAACAGACTACTTCTAGCCCATATGGTACATTTGTATAGATGTTGTAAGGTGCCCTTTTCCCCGGGCAGAGGCCAGAGGGAAGCATAGCTCGATCTCAACCCCAAGGTCCCCTCGTCCAGGACACAAAAAAATAACTGTATGTAGTAGCCAAGGCAAAAACAAGATCTTTGGTAAAAAAAGAAACTTAAATGACGAATAAACATCTGAGAAAATGTTTAACCTCATTAATTATCAGACTGCAATTTAAAACAAAAATTCACTTTTTTTGCTGTTCAAATTGACCAAAAAATTATAAATCTCATAGACTGGTGACAAGATGTGAGAAAGACACTCTCAAACACTGTTGGGAGAAAACAGAAATTTTTACAACCTATCTAGAAGTCATTTTCAAAGTATGAATCAAGAACCTACAAATATTTATCTTTTGTTCTTATACTTCCAAAAACTTATTCTAAAGTAATAAGCAGAGATACAAAGATTTATATATAAGCATGATTTATAATAATGAAAAAGTAAAACAACCTAAACATAAAAAATAGGAGATGGTAGATTTCACCTTTAAATGCTATGTAGAAGTATACTTAAGAGACTAGTGAAATGCCAATAATAAGGCATTAAGTAGAAAATGCAGAATGGCATGAATGATGTAAAAACGGGAGATTATAATTTGTACACTTTTATAACCACATTCATAACGGTAAGAAAATATATGAAGTGTTAGGGCCCTGGAATTATGAGTGACTTCTCTTCTATATACCTTTCTCTAGTTTCCAGTTTTTTCTCATGGCCTTATAGTATCTGCATAATCAGAAAAAAAAAGCCTCCCCAAGAAATGGTGCTTAAAAAAGAAAACACACGGCAAGTGCAAAACTGCACCATAAAATAGTTGCAACAAAAGTCGGCCTCCACCATAGCATTGAAAACAGTGAGGTAGGTCATTCAGAAATGCTTCAAAACTGTGATTTATAAAATAATCCATCAAACAGTAAATACAATAAAAATCTCAGATTCATAAAAACATTTTCAATTTCTTCCATATTCCAGGAATATCTGGCACAACAACAACAAAATCTCAGAATATCATGTTCAATTTGGTTCACCTGGCCAACCGTAGGTTATGTTGCAAGAGAAAAACTCCCAACTTGTAATTAAATGTGCCCTGGGTATCGACCACATAGGTATTTTACTGTAAATTAGGATCAGGAACCCAAAAAAAGGATGTGCGTCTTTTAAATGAGGAAAAGAGAAGAGAAACAGGTACAACCGCCAGCCGATTCAACTTCCGGACACTAGGAGTGATAAATGAACTGTGTCCCAAGATTTGTGGGCAAATTCAAAAAGCAAATTTGTGGTCCTGCGTGGCTGAATACAAACCACACCTTTCAGGCTATTTACTGAAATTGGATAAACGCAGGATAAAAAGACAAACCGTAGCCCTTCCTAATCTCCTTCTCGCAAGCCCTACAAGGATATGCACCTTTATTTAGACTTTGAACGACCAAAATCGATAACGATTTTTGAAAATGTAAGGTACAGTATTTGAGAGCTGATGAATTTCTGCACAATGAGAAGGAAAGTATGGGGGAGGGGAAGCCAGGTAGGCATGGGAGAGAAGGGGACAATTGCAAATTTCACCTTTGAATCCACAACCAAAAAGTATAATCACAAACTCTGTGTTGATTCCCACAACCTAACGTTGCTTTGGTTTTGCTCACATTAGCAAAGTTCATTTCCTTTTTGTTTAAACCTCGCCCCTCCCCCGTTTTTTCCCTGACATATTTTTGGCAACTTAAGTGATTCTGTGAGGCCACGTTCTCCCTCCAAGTTCACATCGTGTACTTTCTGTTCCCTGGTGGATGCTCCTTGGATAGGCTGATAAGTAAATAACTTCACATTTGCGACAAAGCTTCCATTAAAGACGCCTGCAGGAAATTCAGTGATGCAATCTCACACAGCTTAACTAACAGACTCCATCTCGCGTCTGGCATGATCTATGTACCAGCTTGTAGAAGCAGGTACATGACTCACACGCTTGGCCCTCCAGGGAAAAGCAAGTCTATGTTACGGAAAAAATAAATTGTTGTTTAAAAAAAATAATAACTCAACCGTGCCTACAACTACTTTTTGTTTTTAAAGGAAGTCATATTCCGGGTTCTCCCTAGTCCTGAAAAAAGATTAAATACAACTGGACCTACCACCGAGTCGTTCCCAAGAGCACCCACTCAGGTTAGGTCAGAGATGGCATGGAAGGCAGCCCCGCCTCCAGAGACTTTTCTCCAAGGTAATCTGCGCAGGCGCATGCAGCCTACTGAGTGGATGAAAAGGTTTCTCTTCTGCTTAGTCACCACCACCGCTTCCCACGCCCCCTCCCCCCACGCCCCCAGCTGCAAGTTATACAAAGGCTGGAAACTCCCACACCTGGGTGTACTATTTTGAAAAATAGGTGCACTTGATAATTGGTCAAATCCAAAGAGACAGGGTTGTTGAGACACTAACCCAAAAGTGTACAGGTGAGTGAGGCACAGTGCAGAAGACACACGTGGCATACCAGCAGTGAAGAGCTGAGTGACATGCCTCTATCAGCAGGGAGGGAACAGCTGAATTCTACCAGGAACAAGCAAGCAAGCAGGCTTTCCCATTTTATTTCAGCTGTGTGTGTGTTATTTTTAAATCTCTCCATGGCCAAATGACTTCTTTTTTAAATAACCTTAAAATTTTTCTAATTACAAGAACAGTACAAGCTCACTTCAGCAAACTAGAATACAGAGAAGAACAAATAAGAGACAAAAGCATCTATAATTTCTCCATGCAGAGAGCAAACCACTGTTAACCTACTGTGGTTTTATTATCATAGTTGATTATTTATTTTCTGTGCCTGAAAACCTTCTAACATAATACACCATGAACATTTTTCCTGTCATTAAATGTTTTTCCATAATCTGATTTATAATGCTTACCGCTGAACTGTGATTTACTAAACCAGTCCTCTGTATCTGGGCACTTAGAGCTTTGCTGATTTTTCACTTTAAAAAATATTCCTACAATTAATATCCTTGATTACTTCCTTAAGATAAAGCCCTAAAACTGGAATTCAGGTGTCAGAAGGTAGGCCCATTTCAACCAGTTTTGCTAAACTGTCTTCCAGAAAGTTTGTAAGAATGTATAATCCTTCTAGAAATGTATTTTACCGAAACCCAGTTTTGTTAATCTTGGCCAATTTGACAGGGAAACCTTGAGCTTCCCTGTTCTGTAATCTATATTTCTTGGATTATTAATAAACTGAATATTATTTTATATGTCTATTAATCACTTGTAGCTTTTGTGAACTGTCTACTCATGTTTGTGGACCATATTTCTATTGAGACGTTTGTCCTTTTTTCAAATGTTTCCAAAACTATGTAAGATAGACATAGTTTTAAAAGTAGCCACCACGATTCCAAAGCAGCTAAAAACCGTGGTCTGCACAGGAAGCATAAATGTACTTAAAGGCTCTTCTAACCTATCAAAATCCTCTACTTGAGAACTTCCAGGGGCTTCAATCCATTTTTTCCTGCTACCAACACTGACTTCAGAGAAAATGGACTTCAGAGACTTCTAAATCTTATAACACAATAGGATACCAGAGAAGGAGATTTTATTCCTGACCTACATGAATAGTCATTTGTGTGCCCTGGAGTGAAATCATATATTGTCTTTTTTTTTAACTTTTTATTTTATATTGGAGTATAGCCGATTAACAATGTTGTGAGAGTTTCAGGTGCACAGCAAAGCGACCCAGCCATACATATACGTGTATCCATTCTCCCCCAGACTCCCCTCCCATCCAGGCTGCCACATCACATTGAGCAGGGTTCCCTGTGTATATTGTCTTACAATCGAAGTGAAACTGCAGGTGCTATTCTTATTCTTATATTATTTAATACCTTTTCTGAACACTTATTAAACCATTGGCTTGGCAATACTGGTTGACAGTAGGTGTCCCTGAATTATGTTTTATCAAGAGGAGGAGGAATCTGGAAGTGGGGCATGGGAGGGGAAGGATGAAGGGAGGAGGAAAAGGGGGAGGAAAGGGCAGCAAGAGGCAAGAGGAGAAGGCCCATTTGTTGCTGTTTGCATTTTACTAAATTTTATTCAATGTTCCGTCCATTCCAATACTGCCTCTCCTTCACTCTACGAGCCTGCGCAGAGTAAACCACTTCCTGGGTGCTGTTCTGGAAGGGGGTTCTCAGAGTACCTGCCAGCCCTTTTTATCTGATTTTCTTGTACCTTTATCTACCAGCCCAGTGAGGCTGTGAGGGGGTCCACTAAGTAAACCATTGATCTTACCGCTTAGATGCTGAATTCCGTGTGGCCCTCTGAATTCCTCTCGCCGGCCAGAAGTCTGTTTCTTTGTCATCTTAAACCACCTTTTATTTTGCTAAAATAAAATGATTTGAGGGGGGCCTGGGAGCAGAAGCAGGTCCCACTGTGCCCTGTAGTCTCCTCTCTTGTTAACATCATCATTCTGTGAGCCGCCACCAGCCCAGACCCCACTGGAAGGGAGAAAATGAGACTCACAGAATGTTGGAGCAGGTGATTATCCTCAGAGATCATTTAGTTCGACTTCATTTTACAGGTGAAAAATAATGAAAGACAAACCCTCTGATCTTATGTTAATTATCTTATTGGCAATACAGGGAAGAGGCAAAAGCTACCTTTGTTCCTTGCTGCTTTGAAAAGTTAGATCCAAGAAGTAAAGAAAGCAGTTATTTTCTGAGGCTCACTGAACTGAGAACTAAAACCAATGATTTGGGGTGAGTGTGGGAAGGAAAGGCCATTTTAACTCACAGAAATGCTGTCGGAACCTTAACCACGTGTTTCGTATACTCACGTTCATATCTTAAGAAGCAAATAGGCAATGCCTCCCCTGTTCTCAATCTCCCTACCAAAAAAACGGAGTATATTTTTTTACTTAATCAAAACCTCAGATTTTCAATTCATACAACGCCAGTATGCAACACACAAGAAAGAATGTAAGGCACTTTTTTCCTCAAATCAAACTTTCAGCTCCAAATCCTACTCTTGGTTACTCACAGACTCTGTATGATCTGTAAGGCTCGTCCTAGATCTAGGATTCAAGGCATCAAGTTAAAATCAGAATCAATCCGCCAGGAGGATAAACAGCACACGTCATCCTCTCTTAGAGCCCAGCTCTGCCGCCGGAGCATGGCAAATCTCATGCTACTGAGAAAAGGCTGGCAACTCAAAGGGGGCTAAAGCATAGTTTCTCCCTGCTCCTTTTTTCTTCCTCTCTTTTCTCCATTCTTCTCCCCTTCGCTTCAACCTTTCCCCGTTTTCTGAAACCCCGATCTAAATTCAGAAGCCTTAAAAAAGAGACTCTGGCCCTGGGGTGTTTGTTACACGTGCACATCCACCATTTGGACGAAAGGCTGGCGCCAAAATAAAAAGAAGCAACAGGCGAATCTTGCTTCCCTTTCTGCTCTGGGGGGTGTCTGCATTCACACTTGTAAAGGAAGCATTTCCTTGGGAGTGAATGTGAAGTCAGACCACTTTAAAAATGCTCCCCACAAAGTTCATTGCCCTGTTCATTACAAAGTAAAATTAGCCTCTTCATCGCCACAGGCAGTGATTGCTTTCCACTGAAGGCCCATTCAAATGCTCGGTCAATCTCCATAACCCGGACAGATTCTCAAAATGTACATCGAAATCCCCTGAAACGTATCAGCTTTTTAAGTACTTTCCACAGAGCTCTAAAAATGTGTGCTTGGTGGGCATTTTATAGAGCAAATCAAAATGTGCTGTTTTTAAAAATAATACTGCTTTAATCCTGCTACTCACCAGAACACATCACGCTAAAACACTTAATTCCCTTCCCAATATAAATGGGGGTGGAAGTTGGGGGTAGATCCCTAAAGAAGTACTTCCTTGCTTCTACCCCACTTACCCCATTATAGCCCAGTCCTTTCTACCACAGACCATTAAAAGATTTACAGCATAAAATGTAATTTTCTGGTGATGGAGGATGGATGGATGGATGGATGGATAGATGGATGGATAAATAAAATGAAAGCAAGGAGCCAGGACTTCTCTAATGGATGGAAATATGCAGGGCAGGTGGAGGGTAGAGTGAATCTGAATTTTGGAGGCTTCCGTTTGAAGACCTGTGAAGCTGTCTGAGGGACTTCCAGGTATATGTTGTTGTTACTAAGCAACCCACCCATCCTCCTGGGCCAAAGCAGAAATTCCTATTCAGCCTGTTGCTGCTCGCTAAGGAATTTTTCCTGGACAAGTTTGCCAAACCAATCATTACCCTGTTTCAGCCTAGACCTCACTTTTTATAATTGAGCAGGAATCCCTGAATACCTTTTGAAAAGGAAGAGAGTGCCTGCACCCCGAAGTGAGTATCAGGGATCATGAGTGAGGACTCTAATTTAGGACAAGGCTTGCCTTATACTAAGAAGAACTTAAAAGTAAACATTTTCCAAGGTTAAGCTCAGTTGACTTGAATTAGATAAGGTACCATCACCTGCTGCCATCATCTTAACCCTTGGCTCAGGTGAAAAGAATGGGTTGCTGTTGCTATAAATGCTAAGAGAACACAGCAAAGTTCACTGGCTAAAAGAACACCTAAAATCAGATTCATATTTATATCACTGCATGGAAGAAGTGCATGTGTAAATTCCTATCAAGTAATATGGGAGGGAAAAAAATCAGCAAAGTGGCATCAGGAGACAGACCAAGGAAGGAAAGAAGGGAGGGAGGGAGGGAGGGAGGGAAAGAGGGGGAAAAAATGTTGCTTCAGACTAAGGACAAAATAAGAGGGAAAATACAATTTAACCAAATTGTTTATTTTTTAACCTGAAACGTATGCCTGGTTGTATCAAAGTCACAGAGAGGAACCAAAGCATTTGCCTGAGTTACCTAAGTCTTTAAAAGAAAACTAGATTCAATAACCAAACATCAAAATAATAATCTTGTTTAAATTATCTATAGATTTCAAACAAATACTTCTAGGGGTTCTTGGGTGGTGGTGGTGTATAAATGTTATGTATGTTTGACTTACTTGGCTATATGTATAAATTCTCTGTTTGACTTTGCAGAGTATAGTAGAAATTGCTAGATACAGCTCTTCATCACTGCTCCAGCACTTACTTTTAATCCTCCTTAAATCAGATGGCACTGGGTCCATTTGGGTGGCCTAGTCTCTGCGGTTGGTTTAAAACAGGACCTAATTACAGATCAACAGAAAGCCTAGTACCATCTTATTAGGGTAATACTTAAAGCTACCATTAGCCCTAGAGATGAAACTGCAACCATCATCCCATTAAATATTTCACCAAGGACCAGCATCAGATTGTACAGATCAGAACTCGTTATCTTTGACTTTGTGCTACAAAATAGAATCTAAATTCAATGAAATAACTGTGCCCAGAAAAATGAACACTAATTTTATCTTCTAATGTAAAACTATGGAAGGACAAGGTTGGCCTTCTAACTCCAACCCAGCTCCCTAGTGAGTGGGATCCAGCCTAAAATCTGAGTTTGACCTTTTAACTCTGGGCCTGGCAGAAGGCCACATGGGTGACATCACTCCCAATCAGGTGTTTAGCAGCTCTGGAAATATGACTTGTCAAAAGGATCCCATTCTTCCAGAAGGGACAGTTCAGCAACACAATGAAAGTAAACAACATTGAGAGAAGGCCTAAGAACTCTTAAACCCTAGTTAAGATATCAGAAGCTGCTCATCCAAAAGTAGCAGAATGAACACAAAGCCTACAGGTTTCATTTCACTTATATGCTGGATATACACCTGAGAAGGGATATATAAATTGAATTTATTAGGTAACATACTCACTTAAAGCATTATTTTGCTAAATAACCCAATGCACATGCCTTGGCCCCTCTCTGGAGAATCTGATTCCATAACTCTGGGGTGGGGCACAGGGAGTGTAGGTTTACCAAGTGCCTCAGGTGATATATTTTTGTAATCAGATGAGTTTGTGTTGCAGTGATTTAAAGAATGCCTATGGACATTCCTATTACTAAGCACATACATAATTATCTTCAACCTTTTTTTTTCCCAATCAGTCCAGACTTCTATATTGTTGTCTAGCATTTTCTCATTTTTCAGGTAAGTTAATTTTGCCTGTATATTAGTTTATTTCACCGAAGATGCAAAACTAACCAAAGCACACTGTTTGCAGTGTCTCACTTCCAAACACAGTGGCCCAGTCTGTTTTCTGATGGATACAAGTTTGCAGAAATTGAATGCGGATGAGAGAAAGAAAAGGTGAACTGGAGGCTAATTTAGGGTTGAGATAGCCAGGAAGGGCGGCAGGTTAAATTAAGAGGTTTAGACATGTATGAGTGTCAGAGCAAACACCACGTTGGTCCCTCTTCTTCAGTTCTAATTCCCAGGGGTCATCCAGTATGTGTGCATTTTTTTCATCTCTAAATGAAGAAGCGTGCAAGATTTAATCCATTGTAGGGAAGAGAACACTGGACTTTAGCCATTAAGCTGGTGACACCTGGGGAAAGATACAAGACTGACACTATTAGCTGATTCTGTATTTACTGTATTTGTAAGTATAGTGTTGTCTGGTTTTGAGTGTACAAGTGTCTGGACTATTAAGTAGAGAACTGATTATCTTAGTTTACTTAATGGGACCACTGTCTCTCTAAGTCTCTGATTCACCCACACTGGGCTCCTTTCTGATCCTAGAATATGCTAAGTACTCTCCCACCTCAGGGTCTTTGCACTTGCTCATCCATCTGCCTGTAACACTCTTATCCCAAGTATCTTCAGTGCTTGATCTCACTTCAGGTTTCTGCTCAAAGGTCATCTCATCAGAGAGGCCATCCCTGAGCACCTTATATAAAATAATTCCCCGTTACTCTCAATCCCTTTAGCCTGCTTTGCTTCCCTTTGTAGCATTTATCATCATCTAACTTGTTATGTATTTCCTTCTTTATTGATTTACTGTTTCCTGGAACTACAATGGTAGCACCACAATGGCCGGCAGTTTGTCCTATTTGCTAATGAATCTCAGTGCCAGGATCAACGCTCAGTATATAGTGGCACTCAAGATATATTTGTTGAATAAATGAGTGGGTATTTTTATTGCTTCGAGGAAGATATGATTAACTCAGTATTGGTGATATTAAAAGATAATATAGGGAACTCCTTGGTGGTCCAATGGTTAGGACTCCATGCTTTCACTGCCGTGGCCCGGGTTCAACCCCTGGTCGGGGAACTAAGATCCCGCAACCTGCGTGGCGTGGCCAAAAAAAAAAAGAAAAGAAAAGAAAAGAAAAAAAAATTATATAGCTAAATGGAAACATATCCATTTATAAAACTAAAGAGTAGAAAGATTAATTAAAATATTTCATCCCATTACTTGAAATGCTACCCACATGAGGTATCTATAACTTTGGACATTTTCCTTTCTAGAATAATGGCTGGACTCCTTAAGACAAAACACACAGAATGACTAAAGGTAATCGTCCTAAGGCAAAAGCGGGGTGGATAGGGAGAAGGGGGATTTATGTGATATCTGTTACTGTTTCATCTTCCACTAGAGTGTAAGTCCCTTGAGGACATGGCCCACTTTATACGTCTTTTTATTCTCCTACAATACCTATCTGAATGTGTTGCAAATGGTAGGTAATCAGAAAACACATATAGGTAATGAAAAACACCTGTTTCAAATAAATCATATATATATATATTCTGAATATTTTGGCAATAAAATAAGAGTTTCTAAATCTATCATTGGGCGGCTAGGATACACATGCTTGTTGACAAAGGTCATAAATCTCCACAAAATGTTAGAAAGGGGGAGCAGAAAAATTCTAAATATGTACAAAGACAAACTGTCCTAAAAATACTTTGTTTTAAATAGCGATAGCATCAACATTGCAGAACATAAAAAGCAGATCGTGTCAATCTGAAAACTTCACGACTATAAAAAAGATGATGCTACTTCAGTCCAGACTTGCTAACTGGAATTATCTTCGTATGCTATCCAAAAGCTTACCTACACTTTGATTGGTTTATAGAAAAAAAAGTCCTTCGTGTATTCCTTTAGGTTAGTTCCAGAAAATACAGACAAGCCTCCTACAGGGATTTACCGAAAAGTTGATAAAGTTCAAGCTCCAGGACTCCCGTTTGCTCTGGCAGGAAGCTCCAGAAACAGGCTCACATGGGTTTTTCTTTTTTTGGTTTTTTTTTTTTTTTTTTTTAAGAGCCCTCACCCCTACTCCACCTAACACAATTGCATAAGCTTCAAGCTCATAAAACCTGGGCCCACCCCTGCCAGCCAGCCATTAAAAAACTAGGCTAGAATCTGCAAAAATGATCCAAAAATCATTTATTAATTTCAAGCATTTCTCCATAGTCTAGGCAAAGAGACGTAAATGGGGTTCAACAGTCTCTTTGAGGTATTGTTAGTATTACTTTTCCCAGGAAACGAAATGAAGTCTTGGAAACCATCGCTAGATAAAAGTTACTTTCATTAAGTGTAAGTATACATAACCCTAGATAGTTATTACCCATAAAAATTAGGTAATGTATCGCAGTGAACTAGATTGCTAGTTTTATTGCTTATTTTCTTTCTTTAAATTTATTTTTAATTGAAGTATAATTCACATTCAAATATTATTTTCAAGTGTACAACATAGTGATTTGATGTCTATATAGGTCACGAAACGATTCGCACAATAAATCTAGTTACAATCCGTCACCAAAGTTAACACAATATCGACTATATTAGAACTAATTTTCAATACTAAATAAATGATCTTCATTGGTGCTAAGTACAATCGTTTAAAAGCCAATCTGTTTTCATCCTAAATTCATTTGAGTCCCGTTGTATCACAAAACGAAGTGGTGCAACCGAATGTTAATCGTGTTAAATAAGGAATTACAGTAAGACTTATCCAAGAGTCACTAGATTCGCAACCATTTTTGACACGAAGATCGAAACAAACCAAAAAAACCGTGCTGCCATCTCGGCTTTTGGCTACTGAAGTTTTCAAGCTCGAGGAGTGAGTTCTTAAAGGTTACGGAGAGAATTGGGGGTGGGAGCGGGGGTACACTCAAACCCACACTTTCCCAGTCCCACCCCTGCTCCCGACCTCGGCCCGTGTTTGTACTGTAACTAGGTCCTCCCCTCCGGTGTGTAGCTCGCACTTAATTTTTCATTAGTGGGTAAAGTGGTACTAATATCTGGTAGTTTTTCTTAAGTATGATAGCCTGTGACGTTAGCTACACCTACCCTACCCGGGGCTTAACTTTGAGGATGGTCCCCTCCATCCCTGGGCAGGTCCACAGGGCATTCCTGCTGCCCCCCTCAGGGTCCCTTGATTTGGGACGGGTCCCAGGCCACTTCTCCAGGAGAGGCGCCGGCAGCCCGCGGCCTCCGGCCCTCCCCCCGCGGAAACGCCCTGTGTAAGGTCTCCTTGGGGTGGCCGCACCGCCGGGGTAAAGCGACCAGGAAAAGCGGAAAGGCGGCCTCCACGCACTCCCGATAGGACGCGCCCGCCAAGAGGGGGAAGGCAGCGTCGCCACCGAATCCCGGGCAGGGCCGCGGGACCCACCTCCGGCTCCCGCTCGCTCCCGCCCTCCGCCCCACCTCCCCCTGGCAGCACAAAGCCGGCCAGGAGGCGGGGGCCAGGCCTGCTGGGAGGCCGCCTGGACGAGACGGGACCCGGGCCCGGCGCCCCGCGGCTCAGGCTGCCGAGCCCCGGCGCGTCTAGAGTTCCCGTCACGGACGGGGCGGACGCGCCCCCCGGCTGGCCTTAGGAGGCGCGGGAAGCCGGGCTCCCCGCCTTTTCAGGCGAGAGTCGCCTAGGGAGGCCCCGGCGCACTCGCTCCGTCCCGCTAGCCACGCCCGAGGTGGCGGCCTCCGGAGCGGGGCGCCTGGACCGGCCGGGCCTCGGAGGGCGGCGAGCTCGCGAGGCCGCGGAGGCTGTCCGGGCGGGTCTGACTAGATAAGTTGCAGGCGCCCCTTAGCGCCTTACCATGGCGCAAACTGGGGCCTCAAATCAATCCCCCTCGTTCCCGAAAGGCCCAGTCCTCCCGCACCTGCGTAAGGTGGCCAAGCCATTCGGGGGCGGGCGGGAGGGGGCGGGGGCACGGGGGTAGGGGCGGCCCCCGCTGCCCCCGAGACCCGGGCCGCTCGGCGCCTCGCCTCCCGTCGGGGGCGCACACGCGGGCGCGCACACGCACACCATCCGGCCCAGTGCGGGAAGATGGCCGTTTCTGCTGCAGGATAAAGGCTCTTTGTTGCGCTCGCACAAAAGCCGCCAAGACCCGCTTTTTTCAGCAGGCCCTTTGGGCAAATCGAAGGAACTCAGCTGAATTTCCAAATGGCCCTAGGAGCCTGAAGCGGTGGGAGCAACTAAAAGAGAGGGGGAATAACAGGCCTCCCGCCCTCTTCTACCAAAACCTCTGCCAATATACAAGGATTCGTCCTGGGAGACCGGGGCTTAGATCATTCGTAAGGGAGGAAGGAAAGAGGAAAACCTACTTTTAGTATCAAGGCCCAAAGGGGGTATTAAACATTCATATTCTTGCAGGGTGTCTCCCCTTAACCAGGGTAGAAACATAATCTGGAAAAGTCTGGATACACCAAAAAGAAAAAGAAAAAAGAAAGAAGAAAAAAAAAACCAACAATAGCAACCTAAAAAAAAAAAAAAACCAAAAAACATAACAAACCAGTTGCCATCAACCCAAAGTGGTAGTAGCAGCAGCCGGCGCGTGTGATCCACTTACTTGTCCGACTCTTGTGACATGTTTGATCCAATGAACTCGCTCCCCTTTTCCTGGAGCCTCAGCCTCTGGTGAAACTGGACTTTCAAGTCTGTGCAGGTGAAGGTGTGTGAGAGCCCGAGATGGCAGAACAAGAGCTACAGGTAATTCTGCTTTTCCGTCCCCCCTCACCAATCTCGCTCGCTCGCCCGCTCGCGCCCTCACCTAGCCGGAAAGGTGGGATAAGGGGGGGCCCCCTCACATGGGGCCCGAGCTCGGAGGCGGCCGGGCGGCGCGGAGTCCTGCCGGATCGTGGCAGTGGGCAGCCACAGAGCACAAAGTGGCGGACTTGGGCGGCCACAGGTAACTTTCTCGCAAGGAGCTGAATTCTTTCACTAAAGGGTACAAGCCCGAGGGACGAGCTGCGCGGTGATTGGCTGCGGGGTTCCCTCAGGTGAGCTGCCATTGGCAGAGGCGCGCTCAGGTAAGGCCCTTCTCCAAGTGCAGGTAACTCACTCCGAAGTTTACCTGAGAGCAGCGGCGGCACGCTTGCAGCTCTGCGGCAGCCCGTGGGAGCCGAGGGTCAGTGCTTCGAGTAGACTTCATGCTACGTTCCCCTTCTTCCCGGAGGCCGGCCTGGGAAGGGGGGTGGGGGGTTTGGCGGGGGGTGGGGGGGAATTGAGGGAGAGAAGTTAACAGGAAAAAAAGCAACACCTGCAACCACTAGGGATTGTGGGTCAAACGGAAGGACTAAGGAGAGCTGAACTCGGGGATCCCAAGCCAACCGGAATCAAATGCAACCGCACCGCCACAAGGCTTTTAATACCCACATTAAGAAGACGGTTTGACAGTGTCGGAAGAGTACGGGACTGAAGTGTACGTTGTGCTCAGAGGGGGAGAAAAACACAAAGATCGCCGAGTCTGTTACGTAATTGCATTTTTAACATACTTATCCACAGCAAACACTTTTCGTGTCCCGATGTGTAACAGATACGGTAGATTACTAGATTTACAAATAGGTGAGCATCCTTTCATGACCTAGACGGATAGGGAGTGGCATGGTTTTGATAAGGTGAAGAAATTTGGTTGAACAGACCCTAATATGGCTCAGACACACCACTTCCATCTTAACTCTGCAGCCTGGGATTCCAGAGCTGCAAACCACTGAATCCCTCCCATAAACCTGTTGTCATTTGACGTTTCCAGGCAAGCATCAACATTTACATTGTAATTCAATAGAAGCAGCGATTACAAAGAAAATTTATCCTTCCAGCTTAATATGGTTGCTACGGAAACAATTCAGAATGAAACTGACTTTTTTGCAGTTTTGTTTCTCCTGGTTGGGAGCAACGAATTTGCAAACGTGTAATTTATAACCACTACTTCCAACGAGTATCTGTGGAAGTTCCGACAGTAATCTAGCCCATGCATATGAATTGTAGAAATAAAGAGGGCATGGAAAGCTTATCATGATTTATTTCGAATTAATACTACATTGACAGAGATGAAACAACTTCTATTTTAACCTGTATGGATCATGTATTTCCTGAAAATTACATTATGAGACAAGGTTTGGCTGTTCTGTGTTTCATTCTCAACAAATGAATTTCAAATTTTTTTCTTACTTTTTAAAGATAGTATAAGCACACACGCTTACTTTTTAAAGATAACATGATACTTTAAGACAATGCAGTACCCACCTCTCATTTGCCTTCTTAACCTCCTGTCTAGAGGCTACCAAATTCCACTTTTAGCCATCTATTCTGTCATTACCTTCCTATTTCTAAATAATTTACACAGCTATCCCTTGATTTATCAATTTAGATGGTGTGTTTTGTCCACCTGTTGCCTTAGATAAGGACTTAACTCTATCAAACCCCATCTAGTTTCATCTTCCACCATTCATCCAATATATCTCTTTCACAGTTTAGGGATAGCAAGCAGTCAGTGACTGTGCAAATACTAGTCACAATAGAGCAACTATGGTTGTTTTCTTTCTTATAAAAACCTTTTATCTGTTTACTCAGTTTGTGATGTTTCCAACCTGATATTTTTTCTACAACATGTCTATCAGATAACTGTCACATTTATTTTCCAAATGATCAATCGATCCCATTCCCCACCCCCCATCCCCCTCCAAAGTCCACTGTCCTTCTCTTCCAATGGAGATAAGTTCCTCTCTGGACCTGCTACTCCGTTGTCATCCTGGGACATCTCCAGAGTAAGAACCACATCTCTCTGCCCTGTGCCTTTTTTCTTGGTTTGCTGCTTCATTTTCCATGGCATATGTTCCAGTAATAGCCCAAGAATGGGTACAGAAGGTAAAATTTTAAATGTCTTTATTCACCTCTTACTTTTTAAAGAGTTTGACCAAGTGTAGAATTCTAAGTTGAAATGTTTCATTCATAAGTTCATAAAAATTGCTCTTTTATCTTCTAGCATCCAATGTTGCCATTGAGAATTCGGATGCCATCTTGATTCCCATTCCTCTGTGATCTGGAGTTTTTCTTTCTAAAAACTTACAGAATAATCTCTTTATCTCTAATATTCTGAAATTTCATGATTATGTGCCTTGGTTACCTAATATTCTGAAATTTCATCATGCTGGAGGCTCTCATCAAATGTTTGCAAACCTTTGACTCTCCCTTCTTACTTAAGAATGAGGTCATAAAACCCCACTGGAAACCACACATAGGGGTGGGAGGGAGTGTGCTCGCTCATTGGTGGGCTCGCTGTGTGGTGATCAGATAAAAAGTTCACCTTTCCTTAGGAAGATCCCCTAAATATCAGAAACTAGAGGTCTGTTCTTCTGGGCTCTTCAGCGTCTCAAGAGAAGTATCTGCTATCTCTTGCCTGAGGGAAAACTCACCAGGCTGCCAGTCTTCTCAACTCATATGCAGTGTATCATTCTTTCTTTCCTGTAGGTGCCTTACTCCTGCCCTTCTTTCTGCCTGATGCACAAGCCTCTCTCCTGTTTTTCCTGCTGGAGTTGTAATCACCTGCCTCCAAGAAATGGCACAGGGGACCTGAGCTGAGGATCTAACAACTCCAAGTACCCACATTCACTCAGTCTCGGCCTCTCCCTTCTCCCTCACTTCTGGGATCCTGAGACATCTCACCAGCATCTCTCTCTCTCATGATCTCTGGCATGTCCAAGACCCAGGCCTATCTGGTGTTTTATAGAATAATCTCCTGAGCTGTTTCTGTACTGACCTCTAGGATGACATTAGAGTAGCTTCCGATGTTCCGTTAAACCAGTTTCCAGGGCTTCCCTGGTGGCACAGTGGTTAAGAATCCGCCTGCCAATGCAGGGGACACGGGTTCGATCCCTGGTCCGGGAAGATCCCACATGCCGCGGAGCAACTAAGCCCGTGCGCCACAACTACTGAGCCTGCGCTCTAGAGCCCACGAGCCACAACTACTGAAGCCCACGTGCCAGAAGTACTGAAGGCTGCATGCCTAGAGCCTGTGCTCTGCAACAAGAGCAGCCACCACAATGAGAAGCCCGTGCACCGCAACGAAGAGTAGCCCCCGCTCACCTCAACTAGAGAAAGCCTGTGCGCAGCAACGAAGACCCAACCCAGCCAAAAATAAATAAATAAATTTATAAAACAAACAAACAGTTTCCACTCTTCCATCCAGACCATCTTCCAGAATTGTGTTGAAATATATCCATTGCAGATGACCCCACCTCCATCCTCTTTGTCCCTGTGGATTTATCCTTTTATGTTCCTTTAGTGTGCTTTTCAGAAGACAGTGAACATAAACAAATATGGGTCAATCTGCCATCTTTAATGGGAAGCCATTTCCAAAACTATCCAAACTGTCCCAGATTTGTTTGTGCAAACAAAACAAGAATTTGTGGGCAACCCTTTCCTCTTTTTGGTCAGTGGTGGCCAAGATTCCTTTCTTCCTCTCCAATATCAAATAACTCAAGTTTGATTGCATCACTTAGTATCCCCTGATTGGCTACCTACTGCTACATTGTTTGGTTAGTTTATGAAGGATAAGGTCCTCCCTGGAGCATTTTAAATAATCGACCATGAAATTACCTCTGTTACCCAATTGTTTTGATTCTTTTGGCAAAAGAGTTGTAAGTGACTACGAAACCCTGCCACACCCATCATGAGAATGTACTTCTCTCTCTCATTTTAACAGTCTTCACAGGATCTTCACCAGGAGTAGATTCCATCTCAAGAAACCACTTTCTTTGGTCAACTCAGCATTCATGAAAGTTTTATCATCAGATTGCAGCAATTCAGCCACATCTTCAGGCTCTACTTCTATTTCTAGTTCTCTTGCTATTTCTACCCCATCTGCAGTTACTTCCTCCAATGAAATCCTGAGCCCCTCAAAGTCATTCGTGGGGATTGAAAGCAACCTCTTCCCAACTCCTGATAACCTTGATATTCTGACCTCTTTCCATGAGTCACCTCATCATGAATGTTCTTAATGGCATCTAGAATGATGAATCCTTTCCAGAAGGTTTTCAGTTTACTTTGTCCAGATTCATCAGAGGAATCATTGTCTGTGGCAGCTATAGCCTTATGAAATGTACTTCTTAAATAGTAAGACCTGAAAGTTGAAATGACTCCTTGATCCATGGGCTGCAGAATGGATGTTGTGTTAGCAGGCATGAAACAACATTCATCTCATTGTACATCTCCATCAGAGCTCTTGGTTAACCAGGTGCATTTTCAGTTAGCATCAATATCTTGAAATGAATCTCTTTTTTTCTGAGCAGTAGGTCTCAACAGTAGCTTAAACATTCAATCAACCATGCTATAAACACATATGCTGTCATATAGGCTTTGTTGATCCATTTGTCGAGCACAGTCAGATTTAGCATAGGGCCCTAGGATTTTCAGAATGGTAGATGAGCACTGGCTTCAACTTCAAGTCACCAGCTGCATTAGCCTCTATTAAGAGAGTCAGCCTTTGAAGCCAGGCGTTGACTTCTCTCTAGCTATGAAAGTTCTGGTGACATCTTCTGCCAATACAAGGCTTTTTCATCCACATTGAAAGTTTGATGTTTAGTGTAGCTACCTTCATTAATTATCTTAGCTAGAGGGACTTCCCTGATGGCTCAGTGGTTAAGGATCCACCTGCCAATGCAGGGGACACGGGTTTGAGCCCTGGTCCGGGAAGATCTCACATGTCACAGAGCAACTAAGCTCATGTGCCACAACTACTGAGCCTGAAAGCCACAACTACTGAGCCCACGCACCTAGAGCCCATGCTCCACAACAAGAGAAGCCACTGCAACGAGAAGCCCGTGCACCACAACGAAGAGTAGCCCCTGCTCGCCACAACTAGAGAAAGCCCACACGCAACAAAGACCCAACGCAGCCAAAGATAAAAATGAATAAATTTATTAAAAAATTATTTTAGCTAGATCTTCTGTATAACATGCTGCAGCTTCTACATCAGCACTTGCTGCTTCACCTTGCATTTTTACATTACAGACACGGCTTCTTTCCTTAAAGTTCATGAACCAACTCCGCTGGCTTCAGACTTTTCTTCTGCAGTGTCCTCACCTCTCTCAGCCTTCATAGAATTGAAGAGAATTAGGGCCTTGCTCTGGACTTGGCTTTGGCTTAAGGGAATGTTGTGGCTGGTTTGATCTTCTATGCAGACCACTAAAACTTTCTGCATATCAGCAATAATTTTGTTCCCCTTTCTTACCATTCATGTGTTCACTGGAGTAGCACTTTTAATTTCCTTCAAGAACTTTTTCTTTGCATTTACAACTTGGCTAACTGTTTGGCACAAGAGGGCTAGCTTTTGGCCTGACTCAGCTTTCTACACGCCTTCCTCTCTGAGCTTAATAATTTTCAGCTTTTGATTTAAGGTGAGAGATGTGCGACTTGTCCTTTCACTTGAACACTTAGAGGCCACTGTAGGGTTATTAACTGGCCTAATAGCAATGTTGTTGTATCTCAGGGAATAGGGGGGCCTGAAGAGAGTGAGAGACATGGGGCAATGGCCTGTCAGTGGAGAAGTCAGAACACACACAACATTTATCTATTAAGTTTGTCGTCTAATATGGGCATATTTCATGGTGCCTCAAAACAATTACAATAGTAACATCGAAGATCACCTATCACAGATCACTATAACAAATATAATAATAATGAAAAAGTTTGAAATATTGCAAAAATCATCAAAATGTGACACAGAGACACAAAGTGAGGAAATGCTGTTGGAAAAATGGTGCCAACAGACTTGTTTGATGCAGGGTTGCCACAAACCACCAATTTGTAAAAAATACAATACATGCAAAGCACAGTAAAGTGAAGTGCAACAAAATGGAGTATGCCTCTACTGAGGGTTAGGACCTCAACATACGAATTTAGGGGAGGCACAGTTCAGCCCATAACACCATGCCTCCTCCATGCTGGCAGGAGACAGAAGTGTATTCTAGACAAATTGAACCAGGAAGACCACAGGCTTGGGTACATCGAAGGAACCATCAGGAGTGAGGCATTGGACCTATAACAAGGAGAACATGCGAAGGCCACATGCTAATCAGTGAGATACCATCTCCTAGCTTCCTCCATCCAGCCCAGTGAGCCAGGAATATACCACTTGTACCACAATATACCAGCCAGCTTATACCACTACCAGCCATGCCTCTCCTCAAGGTAGGAGATGAGAGGATCTTTCTTTAGATTAATTATAAAGCCCTAGAGAAAAGACCTACAGATACTGATGTGGGTGTTTCCCAATCAGGAAAAAAGAGAGAGTGAGAGAGAAAGAAGGAAGAGAGGAAAGAAAAGTGAAGAAAAGAGAGGAAGGAAGGGAGGGAGGAAAGGGACTATTCTCTACCAGATCCCCTTTCAACAAAGTCCATCAGTCAATAAGTCCCACCCTCACCCATAGAGCTTCTAAGAAGCTTTTTATGTGACACTCTTAAATATAGATTATGAAGTTAGGGGTCACCAGACATTTGAGAAAAGCCTCCAAAATGAAGTATAAATACCAGAACAAAAATGTAACTAAAACAGTGATTTTGAGGAAAACAGGTGGTATAAGGATGGAATAAAGATTCTATAATTAAAATATTAGAAGATATTGCATCCACGAAACAAGAACAGCACACTTTTCTTTTTTTTATGGAATGCTTCACGAATTTGCGTGTCATCCTTGCACATTTGCCATGTGCTGCCGAAGTGAGCACCAACATACTATTTAAAAGCAATAAAACAACCGTCAGAGAATCAAAAAGGGCTTGTGGACATTAAAATATAAAAGCTGAAATAGAGCCTCTCTATATTTGGAGATAGAATCTAGGAAGCCTCCCAAGAAGTAGAACAAAAAGACAACAGAATAGAGAGTGAAAGAGAACAAATAGGAAAATTGCAGAATCAGTCAAGTAGGTTTAAGATGTCACTAAGAGGTGTTTCAGAAAAAGAGAATGGAAAAATGTTGGGGAGAGAATTATCAGAGAAAAGATAAAATATGATTTTTTAAAAACCCAAGTATTGTAAGTCTTCTGATTGATATGACCCACCTAGTGGTCAACACAGTGGGTTCTAAATAGTGTAAATTGAAGCAATTCTCATAAAATGTCTGGGCTGACCCTTCTAGCCCAGATGAATGAAATGAAAATAAAATGAAATAAGCAAAGAGGAAACTGCTTAGACGCAAACGATCAAGAATAAGAAAAAAGCTTCCTTCCTCCCTCCCTCCCTCCCTCCCCCTTCCTTCCTTCCTTCCTTCCCCCTTCCTTCCTTCCTCCCTCCCTCCCCCCTTCCTTCCTTCCTTCCTTCCTCCCTCCCTCCCCCCCCCGTTCCTTCCTTCCTTCCATGTCCCCCCCCTTCTGTCTGTCTCTCTGTCTTTCTCCCTTTCTTCTTTCTCTCTTTTCCCTTGTTCCCTCTCTTGGGACAAAGCTCTCCCTACCAACTGCAGGAATCCCTGAGGCGATGGGACTTCTGGCTGTAGACTCCAGCCGGCACAGTCGGGCTGACCTGAGCCGGGGGTGCTGCTGGGCACCTTGGAGAAACAGCTGGGGCTTGGTGCCTGTCACCCAGATAGCGAGCTGTTCCGCAGGAAAAAAATAGGCTGCAAGAGCGGAGAGTGTTAGAACTGCCACCTCGGGAGCTAGTGATTCTCAGCGTAAACACTGCAACGTATGGGCCTCTTGGTAACACCCTGGACCTCCTTTTATCTTAGAACTTCTTGCCTTTTCCTCATGGATGTGTTCTGGCCACGAGAGAAGACCAGAAGGTCAATTCCTTGGAGCGCTCAGATCTATCCAGACTGTTTCCCAGAGCTCATGGATGGGTGGTGTATGCCCCAAGATACAAAGAGCCACCCAAGGAAAAGCAGTGCCTGGATGGAAACGCTGAGAACAGACACCTCCAGAAACATTCCTCCTGCCTCCTGCAATGACATGCCTACTTCTGTTGGGTTTTTGTGGAGATGGGTTGGGCTGCTGATCAAGGAAGGGTTATGCAACCTTAAAATTAGTGAAAGGTTTTTGTAAAAAAAAAAAAAAGAATAAGAAAAAAAAAGATAAAAATGGGAGTTCCTTGGTGGCCTAGTGGTTAGGATTCCGGACTTTCATGACCCAGGTTCAATCCCTAGTCGGGAAACTGAGATCCCACAAGTCACATGGCATGGTCAAAAAAAAAAAAGAATGTATTAGCTCACTCAACAACACTGCCAGCTTGAAGATATTGGGGCTGGGGGTGGAAATACGTTTAAATACTGAATTATATGCCTAGACAAGTTATCGATGAAGTATGAAAGTAGAATAAAATTCAATTCCAGAAGCTCAGGTTCTAAAAATTACCTCTCATGCACCCTTTCTCAAAAAGATATTAGACAATGTGATCCATTAAGGCATGGGAGAACACAAAGAACCAAGAAAGAGACAGTCTTAGGACTCAGAAAAGAGGTGAAGCAACAGAGGAGAAAGTTCAAGGGATGTCGGAAAATGATGGCTTTTTAGCAGGCTTAGAGAGCCACTAAACTCTCATCCAACAGAGGCCTCCAGGTGGGAGGGAAGTGCGGAAGGTTGAATCCATATATTAAGTTTAACACTGTGGAAAATTATATTGAGAAACTCTTTGAGGGTGTGAAAAGTATTAGGAATACGTACAGAGAAGATTAAGCAAATATTTAGCATTCAGTAGCTCCAGGGGGAAAATTATACAAGAATGGAAATATAATCAAATTAATCTTCTACATACTTGGCTCAACAGTGAGTAATATTCATATGATCTTCATAATAGAATTACTGAATGATAATTTTCTAAAACTGGTGATAAACCTCACCTGAGAAGATGGAAGGAGGAAGATACTGGTATTGTGTGGGTAAGAGGATGTGGAAGGTTGTGAAAGAGTTAAATCATCATCTACTATAAAAGAAAGTCAATAGCTGTTGCCTAAAACTCATACATCAGGATCTAGCAACTAAACATCAATTAGGAATTCTTTGGGCAGCTGGTAATATCAAGGCTGATTAGCAGTAGTTTAGAAAAATAGGATTTAGTTTTTCTCATTTAAAAAAAAAAAAGGTCTGGGTTTCCCTGGTGGCGCAGTGGTTGAGAGTCCACCTGCCGATGTAGGGGACACGGGTTCGTGGCCCTGTCCGGGAAGATCCCACATGCCGCCGAGCGGCTGGGCCCGTGAGCCACGGCCGCTGAGCCTGCGCGTCCGGAGCCTGTGCTCCGCAACGGGAGAGGCCACAGCAGTGAGAGGCCCGCGTACCGCAAAAAAAAAAAAAAAAAAAAAAAGGTCTGAAAGTTAGCAGGCACTTGCTTTGGTGCTGACCCTCAGTTCTGGCATCTCTGAGATTCTCCTGGCCTTCTTCACGTGGACACAAGATGATCCCTTCAACGTTAGCTGTTA
Organism: Stenella coeruleoalba; assembly: GCF_951394435.1. NCBI lineage: Eukaryota > Metazoa > Chordata > Mammalia > Artiodactyla > Delphinidae > Stenella > Stenella coeruleoalba. The sequence continues at coordinate 34,410,530 of NC_137163.1, forward strand.
CATCTATGCTTAAGGCAATAAGAAGGGGGAGAGGGTGGTGCTCATTGCAACTCTGTCATCTGTGAAGAAAGAAATGCAAGCGCTGACATTAGAAGCCTCCTAAATACCTTCATCTCATTGGCCAGAACTAGGTCGCGGAAATGTGTTCTGGGTTAGCCAATCGACATAGTATTTAGAAATATGGAAGTAAATGCTAGAATTTGAAAAAGAAAGCTCAGATAATGAAAAAGAGTTGCCCTTAGGAGTGGGATTAGAAAGTGGGGAGGAGTGAGGCATGGATTGATAGTTTTCAATAATATTAACCAATATTATTTTCAGTATTATCACTCAAGGTAATTATTTGACTTTTAAAACTATATATACTTTTATACGCATGTGTAGTTTATATACACACACATATATATATACAATTGTGATCAAATAAAATTAATTTTCAAAATAAAAGTACAATTGCAAACATATCATGTTCCCTCTTACCCAGGGTCTTTGCGTTTGCTATTCTATAGCCCTAAAACCCTTAGTCTCTTTTGTCCCTCATCTAACTAGCTCCTAACCTTCCTTTGGATCCCTGCTCCGTCATCTCATCCACAGAGACGCATCTTCGGCTCTCCCAGATTAGGTGCAGGTATATTGGGGAGATACATTTCTCTGTGATTTATTAATGAAGCAACATGCTCCTCTTTTTGAAAACACTTGTCACAGTTGTGATTTCATATTTATTCGTGTGGTGTCCGATCACTGGCCATCTCCTTCCACTAGACTCTGAGCTCCAGGAGGGCAGAGATGATGCCTGTTACTGGCTCATCACTTTCTGTGCGGCACTTAACACTATCGCTGGCATTTGGTCAGCAGCTTCATAAGTCTGAGCTCTGAGTCAGCGTTTTTGCACTTTCCTGCCTCTCACAGTAAAAAGTTTCATCTTCTTACACAACGAAGTTCAAAAGCAGGAAGAAGGTAGAGCACTCACTTTAGGGATGAAAAAATCTTTCCCAGAAGCCCCCATCAGACTTCCCTTCCATCTGACCCTTCCATTGGTCAGAACTAGGTCACATGACCAGTAGAGATCAGGAGCTGGATCCACCTTCTGTGAGATCAAGGAATCTCCACTCAATATTTGAATAGATCTGGGTTATCTTAACAAGAAAGTAGTGGGAGAATGCCGTTGGGTTAAAAATATATATCAATTAGTGATACCACAGTGTTGATAGCTTCATAATATAGATGATAAATTTGACCTTCATTTTGGATAGTGTAAGCAGCAGATCTGGGATTCAAATCTTTACCTGCCTTATTCCAAAATCTGGACCAGGCCACCTCCTGGCTTTAAATGTAAAGTTCTTCCTGTATCAAGATGTGGTAGATTTAGCCATGAATGGCTTTACAGAAGAAAAATACTTTAGGCATGGTCTTGAAGGAAATTACACAAATTGGGCTGATGGAGTGAATGAGAGGGCAGTTGTGAGGTATTATATTAAAAGCACGCTCTTCATTTTCACTCTGTATTAAAATGCTTTTCATGTAACCCGTCGATCATGAGAGCATCCCTCTCTATTTTGGGGATTATTATTGCTTTGATGGTCTAAATGAGCTATAAATAAACTGGGAAGAGGTGACATTTACCCAAGGGAAAATGGCAAAATGAGAACCCAGAGACCATGGCTGGGCTACAACAGAACAGAATGTTCTCTCTGAGATTTTTAATGAGGCATGTTCATTTTTGATACCTCAAAATACTCCTTAAACTGTCTCGACCCGGAAAAACATATTCAAAAAACCTCATATCATGAGACTGCCCCTTTCCTGTTTGATAACCTTGAGCAATTCTTCAGTACACATAGGGCCACCTAATCTATGAATTGAGATGTTCCCCACTCTAACTCCAATTCATCCTCACTGGTCTTCTGCAGAAAGAGACTTGAGTTGAATATGGCCGGATATGGGGTCTGTAGGGCTACAGGTTGGAGGGAACTGTCTTTGTCCAAGGCTTGGCACCCCCTCAAATCACAAGTATAAGCAGAGCCAGAAAACATGAATGAAACTTGGAAGGTGGATCCAAAATGCCAAAAAGGATATTTGGAGAGAACTTAAAGCTTAAGTGGGACAAAGGAGATATTAAAACTGGTCCAGAGTGAGTGGATGCCAGCTGGGAGCATTGAGATTCGGACAGCAAAAAATCCAGGGCAATTGTCTGTGGCATTTGCTGCTGGGGATGATTTGCTTTTATTATCCACCCTGGTCTTGGTACAGCCCCTCCCTCCCCTGCATCCTATGTTGTCAGTGCTTCCTGGGTGGTCCTGGCAGAAAGCCCTGACCTTTCCCAGGGTACTTTGGAGATAGCAGGCAGGCTCTGTGGCACAAGCTGGTCCATGCAATTCCCAGTATACCAAGTTTTGGAGACAATCAGAGCACAGGACATTTTTCACTGTACTTTTTCAATTTCTTGTTGCAGAACTTCAGGCAGAGATGTGCGTGAGGAGAGGGGAAGGAGGTGGTTAAGTCTAAGTGGTCCAGCCCAGTGGGAAGGGGCTCGTCATGGGCTTGGGCACTGGATGCAGAAGCCATATGAAGGAGGCCATGATTGGTCTCTAAGCAGTAGTTTTCCAGATTGGAAGAGAGAAGATTTGCCAGAAAGACAGCCCTATAGTGTTGCCCAATTTAGATGTACACCCTCATTCTTAGGGCCAGTTTCTTGAAACTCTCTGAGTGGCCTATACGTAGCTCCTTCTGGCTCCTGTGGGATTTTAGACATTAGAGATGCACCAGGGCCTTGCTTTGTAAAGTGTAGCCACAGGTCAGTGATATTGGAATAACCTGGAAGCTTGTTAGAAATACAGAATCTCAAGCCTCCTAAATTAGAGCTACATTTTAACAAGATTTAAATGCACGTTAAAGGCGTAAGAAGCATTTTCCAGGGCTTGAAAATACAGCCACAAGTGAAAGCCATATCTCCTGGGGGTTCAGAGCAAAGAAGTACAATGGATGGCTGTGGGTAAATTGTAACCAGTGGAGCAGCTGTGTTGTTGTAGCAGAAATTCCTCTTCAAAATTCACTTGGGATTAACAGTGGAGGAAACTAATGTGATGAACGGTTAATGGGAAACTTTAGGATGAGCTATCAGGTGGTTACCACATAAACCCATTGATCAATCTTAGCATCATTAAAAGCAGAACAGGCAAATACTGTAGGTATTCCACGGCAAAGCCTGTGGCATCACCTTTGAGGTGCTATTCCCTAAAATTGAAGCAATCTAATCAAGCCTCTGGAAACAAGGAAGAGACGGAAACGAGTTGAAAGACAGTCCAAAGGAGCCAAACAGACACATCTAGAATATTGAGAAGCCTGAGGGAAACAGACTTATCTGCAACAAGTCAATGGCATGAAAAAAAAAATTGTGGGTTGGGGAGAAATCTACATCAAAATGAATATAAAAGACAAACAACTAAATGTAATTTGTGGACCTGGTTTGGATCTTGATTTAGAAAAGAAACATGTTTAAGAAATGTATATGGACATACGCAGATGCCCAATGACATGATATCTGAAACTGGCTTTAGAAGAATTAAAAGAATTCAACAGAAGCGGGGGAAAAGAGTAGATAAAGTGAATGTGGCAAAATTTTTCATAAGTATTGCATTTGCGTGAATGGGTCTATGAGGATTCATTATATTGTTCTCTCCACTTGCTGTGTGAGTTTAATTTTTTTATAAGCAAAAAATTGCTTTTGAAAGCAACAAAATCCAGAGCTCAGTGTCCATATTTGTCTAGCCAAGGTGCTATAGGGAAGGGAGTGGACAGATATAAGTGGATATGGAGGGCTTCAGACAAGGCTTTCAAGAACCAGAAAGTGGAACCAGCTGGGGTCTCCATCCTCCACTGGCCCCTGCCTGGGTGGGTGAGAGCTTGGCAAGTACGTATGTTTGGTGTGTGTGTGTGTGTGTGTGTGTGTGTGTGTGCGCGCGTGCATGCGCGTGTGCAATGAGGGGGGCACTCAATTCGAAAATTTGATATTTAAGCAAAATGATATGACTCTTCCCTGAGAGCTGGTGAGGACCAAGCTGAGGATGAGGTTCCCAAGGACCAAGTCTGGAGGAGGGAATTCCTTTCCCAAAATATCAGGTGATGCCCAAATCAAAAAAACAAAAGGAGCAGAAACTGTATAAGAAAAAATGTGCCCAAAGGCCAGGTAGGTCCCCAGAGACACAGGAGCCTCAGGAATTAACAGGGGCAGGTTCAGGGGCAGGCCTTGGAGTGAGAGATAGAATGAGCACGTAAGACTTGGAGATAACAGGGCCAGCCCACGGAGAATCACTTAGAACTCTGGATCTTAAACCTGGATGTCCATAGAATGTCCATAGGAGCCTGTCACAAATGTACATTTCCTGGCCCAGCCTCTAACTCAGTGAATCAGAATCCCCAGGGGTGAGTCTCAGGAGTTTGTATTTGTAACACGCGCTTCCATAGGCACAGGGATTTTTACCACACCAGGCAAGCACTGGTACCCAGACCAGCAGGTCTGAGGAACCATCAGCCCAGGTTGCCTTTAGAATCTACCACTTCATTGGGCCAGCTGGTGCATGGGTCCTGTATGGCGCATCCCAGCTCTAACGGCCAAGGGCAAAAAGACATCAATTACTCGTCTGACCTCCTAACACTTCCCCTCCTTGACTCTGTGCCCCAGGCAAACTGCTCTGCACATTGTATCTTAAATGCTGTTGCATTTTCCAGCTGGTATTTCAAGTAATTTAACTTTAATAACTTAAGACTAGTGTGGGAATGAAGAGAGAGGAAGAAATGTGATTGCTCTTCATTGTAAGGATTTTAAGGAAATCGAGTTCTTAGGCTTCCACCAGAATCATAAATTGTCCAGAAGGATGGAGCTACAGAAATTATCCTGGAATCCCAAATGTAAGCTTGCATTTCTCATTCTATCTGTTGCTGCCACACATTTTCTGTATCACTGATGGCTCAAAGTCAGAACTGCCTGTAATTTGGTAACATGTAAGGCATTAATCCTCAGGCAATCCTCTGCTTTACAAGTGCCTTTGACATTTCAACGACTCATAAAAAGTAACAATTTTAGGAGGTCTGTTTGTATTTTTGAATATGTAAACATTTTAAAATGAAATAATGGTGTATTTGTTATCTATTGCTGTGTAACAATCTACCCCAAATTTAACAGCTTAAAACAACAAACGGGGACTTCCCTGGTGGCACAGTGGATAAGACTCTGCGCTCCCAATACAGGGGGCGTGGGTTCGATCCCTGGTCAGGAAACTAGATCCCACGTGCATGCCGCAACTAGGAGTTCTCATGCTGCAACTAAGGAGCTGGCGAGCCACAACCAAGGAGCCCAGGAGCCACAACTAAGGAGCCTGCCTGCTGCAACTAAGGCCTGGTGCAACAACGACAACAACAACAAAAAATCCACCACCACCAAATATTATTATCTCACTTGGTTTCTGAGAGTCAGGAATCTAGCAGCAGCTCTGCTGGGTGCTTCTGGCTGAGGGTCCCTTATGAAGCTGTGGTCAAGCCATCAGCCAGGTCTTCAGTCACCTGAAGGCCAGAGGATCTCTTTCCAAGTTCACTCACGTTCTTGTTCCGTGGGCTGCTGGACAGAGGGCTCAATTACTTGCCATGTGAATCTCTCCTCAAGGATGTATGTATATCCTCCAGAAATGACTGCTGGCTTCCCCTAGAACAAATGAGAGAGAGAGACCTTAGCATCTTTTATAACCTAATTTTGAAGGTGGCATTTCATCTTTTCTGCTGTATTCTGTTGGTCAGACAAGCCAATCTTGCTGCGATGTGAGAGGGAACTATGCCAGGGTGGAAACATCAGGAAGTGAGATCTTTGGAGCTGTCTGGGAGGCTGCCTACCACATAGGGGTAGTTTTCAAAGCTTAAAAAAAATTAAAAATTAAAAAAACTTGAAAAACTAATAGAATAGACTCACACATCTTCATTTATGACAAAGCTATATGAAGTGTAGTGGAAACAGGACAGTTTTTTTTTTTTTTGCGGTACACGGGCCTCTCACTGCTGCGGCCTCTCCCGTTGCGGAGCACAGGCTCCGGACGCGCAGGCTCAGCGGCCATGGCTCACGGGCCCAGCCGCTCCGTGGCATGTGGGATCTTCCCGGACCGGGGCACGAACCCGCGTCCCCTGCTTCGGCAGGCGGACTCTCAACCACTGCGCCGCCAGGGAAGCCCCCAGGACAGTCTTTTTAAGAGGTGACTCTGGGCCAGTAGGATATCCAGATGAGGAGGAAGGAAGGAAAGAAAAAGAAGGAAAGGAAAGGAAGGACTTGACCCCTACCTCACCCAAAACAAGGTAATTCCAAGTGGATTATAGTTTTGAATATTAAATGTAAAACAATAAACCTTCCAGAAGATAACAGGAAAATATCTTTATGACCTTGGAGTAGGCCAAAAAAAAAAAAAAAAACAGAGAGAGACAGAGAGAGAAGGAAGGAAAGAAAGAAAGAAAGGAAGGAAGAAAGGAAGAAAAAGAAAGAAAGGCTTCTACAAATCCGTGAGAAAAGACAATCTAATGTGAAATGAGCCAATAAACTTGATAAGCAATTCCAAAAAGGGGATATCCACATAATCGCTGTACACAGAAATGTACTCAAAAACAAACAGAGGGACTTCCCTGGTGGTCCCAGTGGTAAAGAATCTGCCTTCCAATGCAGGGGATAGGGGTTCGATCTCTGGTCGGGGAACTAAGATCCCACATGCCGTGGGGCAACTAAGCCCGCACGCCACAATTACTGAGCCTGCGCACCTCAAGTAGAGAGCATGCGCTCTGGTGCCCGTGCACCACAAGTAGAGAGAGAAAAAACCCGCACACCACAACTAAAGAGATGCCCGCGCGCCACAGCGAAGAGCCTGTGCACCTCAATGAAAGATCCCACATGCCGCAACTAAGACCCGACGCAGCCAAAAAAATTAAAATAAATTTAAAAAATAAAAACAAACAAAAATAAATATGATTGGCCTAGATTAGATCAGTGTTGACCCTATGGACCAGTCAGTTGTTGCCAGGCAGGCAGGAGAAACGGCTACACTCCCTACCTGACCCCCCACCAACCACCAGCACCAACACCAGTTTGGATGGGCTGGGCTCATAATCCAGTAGGTTTCCACTAGACTGTGTAGTGGTGTAGTAAGTTTGTGGGATTTTTCTCCTGGCTAAACATACAGACACACACACACCACAGCTTTGAAAGGAAGTATTGAATCTTACTCCTTTTTCTGTTTTCCGTACTAGCTCAGTGGCCTAGATGTTAGTGAAAGAAATATATGTGGTAAACTGAATATATGTTCGTTATATGATTGACTATGAAAGTGCACAGACCCAGGCTGTGCTTCTAGGGCAGAACACACACATGTGTGTGCATGTGTACACACACACATACACACACACCGCTATGAGTTATGCCCCTCAAGATTCTTCAGTTACAATCAGAAGTGTTTAGCTCTAGCTTCTTTAACAGAAACAGATTTCAGTGGAAACCTATAGATGTTGGACAGAATCAAAGAGAAATCTGTATATCCAGGCTCAGGAAGGGCAGGAACTAGGGCTGCTCTCAGGTTCTCAGTCAGCAGGAATGAGTTGATGGTCTCCTCAGGATGCTGTCCCACCATTTTCTGCCCTTAACTCGAAATCCAGATCCCAGGGAGAAGGCATCTAACTGGACTAGCTCTAGTCAAATGGCCCCATGTCTCCCACCCCAGCACCTCGACTTATTGTCCCACCAAATGGCATCCAATGAGACAAGGACAGAGTCCCCACAGCAGTACTGTGAAGAGGGTTATGGTCCAGATAGGCAAAGACAACAGAGCCCACTGTGAGAGCCCTTTGGACTGTCAGGGCAACGATGCCTATGGTGAGGTGGATGGAAAATGAGATGCCTGTTGCCTGGCCCATTCATTTTGCCAAGAAGTCTCTGGGAAGCTCCCTACACAGGCACCCAGGAGAGATGGAGGCCTCTGCAGCCGTGGCACCTAGCTGGGACTCCATCCAGGAATGTTATCTGCTTTCCAACATTCTTAAATAGGGTGTCTAGATGGCAATCTGAACCAACATAGCTTTGGTTGAGTATGACTCGTCCTTAAACATCCTGGGGCACTTTCCAAATCATGAAAACTAAAAAGAAAGGCAAGGTCCTTTCCCTGCGGCAGCAGGGGAAAACTTGAGCTGGTGCTTTGTTAAAGCGGAAAGCAATTTAACCAGCGTGTCACTCACTTGAAGGGCCTGGAGTAGATCCTCAAAAGTGTATGGAATGAGATTTGGATTGAGAAACGAAATGAGAATTTATTTACAAGTGATAAGACAAAACTAAAAATATTATTTTTTCCAATGAAAAATACACCATCTTTTGGGTCAAAAAAAAAAAGTGTATGGAACTAACAGATGCCCTTGAGAGTCTCCCCAGTCCTCGAGATTTGGAGATTTCCGGTCCAGTGGTCCTATCTCAAAGCGGGGGAAGATGAAGACACACAGTGTTCATTTCCAGATCCCGATTTATTGGATGGAGGTGACCAGCCAGCAGTCTGTGATGCCCCTCGTGGCTGCCTCAGCCCATGTGCCCACCCTGCCCACCGTGGTCCTAGAAGGTGGAATGCAGTGCCTGGGACAGGGCCATCTCGGTCTCAAGACGGACCCCTACAAGGCCACCTGAGTGCAGAATCCTTTTTATTTAAAAAATCTTGCCTCATGGTGTCTTTCCGAAGCGTTCACTCTAGTTTGCATAGAAACAACAGCTCTCTTTGTTTTCTCACTCATATTTCCTTAATTTATGTGGTGTTGAAGTAAATCACTTCCATTACAAGGGGCATAAACAGGTCTGGTGACAAGCCCAACTCGCCCTGGCCCATGCTTGCCCCTCAGCTGAGAGGGCCCAAGTCTTCTGCAGAGAAGCCCCCAGCTGTGGTGGGCCTCTTGCCTATTGCACAGAAATGTTGATAAAGGTTGATTCCAGTTGGTAGGTTTTTGGGTGATTTTTCATTTTTAGGTACTATTTTATAGTTTCTAACATTTGCATGGGCTTTTATTACTTCCCCCCTCCTACCCTCCCCCGTCCCCCTCGCCCCGACCATGCTGCACGGCTCGCAGGATCTTAGTTCCCCGACCAGGGGCTGAACCTGGGCCCCAGCAGTGAAAGCACCAAGTCCTAACCACTGGACGGCCAGGGAATTCCCTGTATTACTTTTTATAATCAAAGAAAAACTGTATGTATATTATTCATCCTCTATAGATTTTTGGTGTTTGTTAAAAATACACTAGAGATAATTTTCAAGGATTTTGTTAATAAAAGACTTAGAAAAGGGGAAAAAGTCTATTTTTTGTTAATGGTTAATAGAAGAGAGGTTTTATATGTTTTTGGAATACATTTATGGGTCTACCCTGCATTTGCAAGCCTTATATACAAATGGAAATTGGGATGAGAATTAACTATTATAAAACCCCCTTTAAATAGGCCAATTAAGATAGGATTTCTTTTAAGTTACCTTATGTAGTGTCATGTATTTTTGTAATTTCCTATTCTTTCACTATAAAAGTAATGAAATTCATTTCAATAATCACCGTGGAGAGAAAGAATATAATGGTCATTTGTAATCTAACCACCTAACTGTTGGCATTTTTGTTTCAAGTTATTTTCTGCCCTAGACCTTCAAACCGTTTAATAAGTCTTGCCCCAGTTTAGTCTCAAAACAGGATTCAGAACATCAGGGAGATGTTCGTGTTCCCATAAGCGAGGCATAGAGCCCACTCTTGACTGCTCAGCCAGTGGTTTCTCCAGGGAAAAGCTGGCTGTGTCGTGTGAGGGACACCTGTACACTGGCAATGATTAGCACAGTCCCCAGAGATAAGTCACCTTACTAACTAGACTCTTCTATGTGGATCGCTAAGGGCCACAAAGAAAGACTAAGGTCACTTATTTAGATGATTTTTGTTTCTTTGTGTTTTTCGTTTCTTTGCGTTCTTGTGTGTTTGTAAGTCCTTAAGTTCTTGTATCAGAATTTGATATGAGCATGTGAAATATTTAATCTCCCATTTGGGATTTTCATTTAATGACCTGGATACTCGTTTGGCTAAAATTAACATGAATTCATTAAACGTGAATTCACTTAACATGAATTTTTTAATTGTTTACCTTTTAATGGAAACACAAAGCAATTGGAAATAGACCAAACGATGTACCCTCAACCCCCATCTCTTTTTTAAAAAAATTTATTTCATTAATTATTATTATTTTTTTGGCTACGTTGGGTCTTCATCGCTGCACTCAGGCTTTTTCTAGTTGCAGCGAGCAGGGGCTACTCTTTGTTGCGGTGCGCGGGCATCTCATCGTGGTGGCTTCTCTTGTTGCGGAGCACAGGCTCGAAGCACGCGGGCTTCAGTAGTTGTGGCACGTAGGCTCAGTAGTTGCGGCTCGCGGGTTCTAGAGCGCAGACTCAGTAGTTGTGGTGCATGGGCCTAGTTGTTCCGCGGCATGTGGGACCTTCCCGGACCAGGGATCGAACCCATGTCCCCTGCATTGGCAGGCGGATTCTTAACCACTGTGCCACCGGGAAAGCCCCCATCTCTTTAATTGTAAAACCTCTGGATATTTTTCTATAATATTTTCTGAACTATTATCATACCACAGGACAATTCTGGCACTTTTGTATGTTCTGGTCCAGAGAAAATGAAGGGTAGAATGCAAACAAAACTTTGTTTGCTTTTTCCACACTTCAGGAACCAGAGTAAATTCAGTGCAAAGAACCCTACGGGGAAAGAAAGAAAAAGGGGGGAAAGAATAAAAAGCCCTTCGTTGTACACAGTTAAAATTAGCAAAGAAGATTTTATTTACACTGGACATTATCATCCTAATTAACAAAAGTAAGGCATCAATAATGATAGATAATTGTCCTTGAGAGCAGCTAGTGATGAGATGTGATAGGCAAATGGTTGTTCAGAAGCATTTAGATGTTAATAGAGTCGAATTCCTTGAGCTACCCAATTTTTGCATTACTCCTCTATGTGGATCACTAAGGGCCACAAAAAAAGACCAAGGTCAGCATTACTGACCTTAGGGAGCATTACTTTGGGGCAGAGTAGACTTTTCCTGGTTATCACTCTTGACAGTAATGCTTTGCCCGGTTTCCGACTGGGAGTGTGATCTCTTGGGGTCTTGTCTCTTGGGTGGAATGGCTTCAGGGAAGGAGAGAGGCCAGCAGCGTGCCCCTGCCCGGGTGGAGCTGGTGGCTGCGGTCAGCCTGTCCGATGGGCAGCGTGCCCCAGCCTCCTCTGCTGCTCCGTCTTGCCCTTGTTTCCAGCCTTGTTTTGGCTCCCAGTGAGGGACACTGCTGTTGGGCTCTGGTTTTCTACCTCGGTGAGTATTCCATGGTCTGTTTTAATGCCTTGTTTTTAGAACTGGGTTTAACAAGGTAAGGAATGGAATTGCCATACTGGGAAGTCAAGAAAAACGAGCCCACTCGAGCTTCCACGGGGAGGTTGCAACTTTAGCCCAGGCAGGACTTCTCCTTTCTGTGTTATTTGGGACCATACGCAACTGCCGCTTTTTAACCATTTTTTATTCTAAATATGTCAATTTTATGTGATTCAATTGAATAGTTGAACCCTGTGGAGCACAGTGGGGGTGAATTAGGGCAAAGGAGGAGGGAACTGGTATTTATTGAAGACATGCTATGTGCTGGGCATGCTAACCCCCTCATACCTCAAATTACCACCAGAATACAAGCCCCATCAGGGAAAGTGCTCGCCTTCTTCACTAATCATATCCCTGTTCCCAGCACAGTATATGGCTTCATAGATATTTGCTAAACAGGTAGAGATGAATCAGTGGTGTAAAAGAGACGGGGATGGGCTTCACTGGTGGCGCAGTGGTTGAGAGTCCGCCTGCCGATACAGGGGACGCGGGTTCGTGCCCCGGTCTGGGAAGATCCCACATGACGCGGAGCGGCTGGACCCGTGAGCCATGGCCGCTGAGCCTGTGCGTCCGGAACCTGTGCTCCGCAATGGGAGAGGCCACGACAGTGAGAGGCCCGCGTACCAAAAAAAAAAAAAAAAAAGAGACGGGGATGTTCATAACACCTTACAGAGTGCCTGTGAATGTGTAAGCCCTCTTACATAGTATATGAAATACATATATATATATATGATCAACAAGGTGCCTGGCATACGATAGCGGCTCAATAAACATTAGGATGGAGAGACTAAGAGTCAGAGAGGTGACATAATGTGAAATAATGTGCCCCCAAATAAATAGCTCATAAGCAGTGGAGGCAAACTCAAGTATATTTGGTTAAATTCAAAGCCCACGTTATTTCCATTGTGCTCATACAGTTGTATTTTACATAAACTCCAATCAGGTAGCCCCCTCTGCTCTGCTCCCTCCAGCCCTCCAATCTCCATCCCCAATTCTTACTCATGTTACCAGGGAAGTCTCTGGAGCCAGAGAAAATGGCAAAAACAAGAGGGCTTGCCTCCACCATCCCGTGCTCAGCTTCCCTGAGAGCCTACAGATGGCTGAGACCTGGCAGGCCGGACTGCGGCATCTTGGCAGGTCAGACATACAATTCTGTACCCCTGCTCTGCCTCCAATTTCCAGGGGAAATAATAACAATAATAAAGAGGAGAAGGATAGGAGGACAAACGTTACAGTGGCGCCTTCTACGTGCCAGTCAGCGCTCTAAGCTCTTTGCATTATTTCACGTACTGCTGACAAAAGCGGGTGATTATCCTCATTTTACGAACGGAAGTCACTTACACAAAGCCACACAGCGCATTTTAGCCTGGCCCTCTCTTACTCCAGAGCCTAAGCTTTTAACCCTTATGACCTAAGATGGAAAAGAAATGTCATCGTATCATCAAGAAGAAGCATAAGAATAGCTAGAGAAAAGCAAGATTGAAATATCAGAATAAATATCATTTATTATTTCTTCTGATCATAAAATGTCATCAAGAGATTGTTCAGAAATTCCCACACTCTTAGTAAGGCCCTCTGTGGGGTCAGTCAGGGGCAACTGCCCTGTCACTAGGGATAAGAAGAGTATGGGGAAGACGTTATTGGAAAAACCACCCTTCAGGACAGGAGGCAAGAGAACTGGAGAAAGATAATGATGGGCCAAGAGAAAATGGCAGGAGGGAGGCTGCCTAGTATTGAGAACAGGAACGAGGATCCTGGAATCCAGGAAACTTAGGCTTGAAACCTGGTTCCACCGTGGGTTTACTGTGTGACCTTGGAAAAGTTACCTCCCCTCTCTGAGCCTTAGTTTCAGATAAGTATAAAAGGGAACGAATAGGACATCCCTGGTGGCGCAGTGGTTAAGAATCCGACTGCCAGTGCAGGGGACATGGGTTTGACCACTGGTCTAGGAAGATCCCACATGCCACGGAGCAACCAAGCCCGCGAGCCACAACTACTGAGCCCGTGTGCCACAACTACTGAAGTCCGCGCGCCTCGAGCCCGAGCTCCGCAACAAGAGAAGCCACCGCAATGAGAAGCCTGCGCACCGCAACGAAGAGTAGCCCCCGCTCACCACAACTAGAGAAAGCCCGTGCGCAGCAACAAAGACCCAACGCAGCCATAAATAAATAAATTTATCAAAAGAAAAAAAAAAGGGAAGGAAGCTGTGACAAAGCGAGAGAGAGGCATGGACATATATACACTACCAAAGTAAGGTAGATAGCTAGTGGGAAGCAGCCGCATAGCACAGGGAGATCAGCTCGGTGCTTTGTGACCGCCTGGAGGGGTGGGATAGGGAGGGTGGGAGGGAGGGAGATGCAAGAGGGAAGAGATATGGGAACATATGTATATGTATAACTGATTCACTTTGTTATAAAGCAGAAACTAACACACCATTGTAAAGCAATCATACTCCAATAAAGATGTTAAAAAAAAAGGGGGAAGGAATAATGCTGACCTCGTTGGGTAAGTTACAGGATTTAAAATGAGGGTGTTTGTAAGGGACCCGGCATGCATTAAGAATTTAATAAATAATGAATCTCCTCCCTTCTCCTAGGGATTAGAGAAAGTAAATTCACTTTGCTTAAATGCATGTAAAAGGCTTCAGATTGCTTCTCAACAATGAGGATCTTTGTTGGTGAATATGCAAACCAAAAATAAAGAGAGGTTAAGAAACCTTGGCCAGTGGCATCCCTATCTTTCCTTAAGATCAGCCTTATCTCTAGTGTCTTCCACCTTAGGAAAAAGCAGAGGCTCCTGTTTGAGACGCTCTGTCTCCAGTGGTGGTAAACCCCCTCCTTCCCTGACTCCAGCCCATGCTGGGCACCGAAGGAGCTTGGCGTGGAAAGTCCTCCTTCTTGGGGCTCCCTTTGTCATTAGCACAGAAGACAAACTTAAAAGGAAGGAAGAGGGTTGGGGGGTGGGGAATGGTGACGTTGCAGCTTGGTCTTCCTGTATGCTACGAAATGTGCAAAAAAAAAAGCAATTCATAAAAATTCACACTGATTTCAGAATCCAGAGGCGCTCCGTTCAAGAATCTGAACAAGATCAATAACGTATTACTGTGATCATTTTATTGATACCCTCTCTCATCAATACAAGCTGATCAAGGTACAACTCACTGAAACATTTACGTTCTTAGCATACACTGTGCTTTTCATTTACAAGTATAAGAAACAACTTTGGCTACTTTTTTCCAATTGCAATTGTTTCTTTGGACCCAGATGCTTTAGTCACTGTTCATCTCTGCTTGCCAGAGAGCTTTCATTAACTCCTGTCTTCTGGCTAATTCTGTCTTAGCAGACCAGTTGGATTCCAACAAGCTTCCTCGAGTCCCTCAGGGATTGGTGTTAAACCCTGTGCCTCTCCCTACCGTACGGTGCTGCGGGAAGCTGGGAGAGCCCTGCATTGCCCAGTGGTGCATGTCCTGCTTTCCCTCTTTTCCCTCTCACATTACCCAAGGCAAACATCTCAAATGGACCATTTAACCCCCGCCCCACACTTCCCTTCACCTCTGTTTGATCTCAGCCTTTAAAAAAATTTTTTTGAGTCATTCAAATTGACTTATTCAAACTGACAAAATGCAGTTTTATACCACTCTAGCCCCCAAACACTATAGGGATGGTCTTTATCGTTGTACAGAATAAAAAGAAGTAAAGTGATTCAAATGGCTGTTTATTTAGTGCAGGAGGGCTGGGGTGGGGGGCAGGCTTGGGCCTTGGCATTCTATCTCCTCCCCACTTCATTCCTCTGCTCCTGGACCTTAGTACTTGCCCTCTGGGCAAGTGGGCTCATTATTTCTGTGAGAAGACAGACTGCCGTTCATTTGGCCCACACTTTACTTTTTTTGTTAGATAACTAAATATCTAGATTTTAGCCTGATTGTAGCTTGGGGCCAGATGCTTGGTCTGGGACCCACAGGTGTTTGCATGCCAAGGGAGGGAAAGGCCAAGGCTGGGACGTGTGTGGATATCGGACAGAAAGGCATCTGCTGATGCCTTTCGGGATTAGACAAATACACGCCAATTTACCTCCAAAAGCTTGTGTTTTCTCCCGCACGCTCATCTCCTTGAACTTAACGCCAGGCTTAATGGAATACCAGGAAGGGGTTACACACTATGAAAGTGATTCTTAACTCACAGAAAGAATTCAGGACACAACAGCCACAGTGCCTTTGCTTTTCTAAGATGCCCAGATGGCTGTGGGAAGAAGTACCTATGGAATAAAAAACGATTCCACCATCACCAAGAACCCATCAAATATTGACTAAATAAATGATTTTCAGCCCTCACTGTGCATGGGGTTCCCCTGGGGGTGATAATAAAAGCATGCAGTTGGCCAAACTGCCCCAGGTGTTCTGATTCAAGGACCCCAGGCCTAAGTATGCGTAAAAAGTGTTTCGGGACTTCCCTGCTGGCGCAGTAGTTAAGAATCTGCCTGCCAATGCAGGGCACAGGGGTTCAAGCTCTGGTCCGGGAAGATCCCACATGCCGCGGAGCAACTAAGCCCGTGAGCCACAACTACTGAGCCTGCGCTCTAGAGCCCGTGAGCGGCAACTACTGAGCCTGCATGTCACAACTACTGAAGCCCGCACGCCTAGTTGCTCCACAACAAGAGAAGCCACCGCAGTGAGAAACCTGTGCACCGCAAGGAAGAGTAGCCACCACTCACCACAACTAGAGAAAGCCTGCGTGCGGCAATGAAGATGCAATGCAGCCCCCAAAAAAACTCTTAAAAAAAAGTATGAGTATTTAATGAAAATTTTCACTTTTGTTCCCTTTTTCTTTTAAAGTAATATAAAATATTTGAATCTATATAGGCATTTAGTCTTAGATTAACATGTATTTATCATTATACTTACTCCATATTCCCTTGATGAAGAACAGAGCTATTCCAGCTGGAAAAATAGAAAGCCATGTGAGTTTCAATAAGAACAGAAAGGCATAATAACTTAGTTACCTTAAAGCTTCCTTGGCTAACTTCTATGCTCCTATCAGATAACAGCTTAAACATAATTTCCTCAGGGAAGCTTACTTCGGACTCATCAGCCAAGTTTAGATCTTTCCATTGTATCCTTCATTGCACTATAGTATCCTTTGTACTGTAAGGCTTGATATTATTTTTGTGTATGTCAATGTCCTTGCTAGATTGTAAATCCCATTTGGAGTGTAGGATAGAAACTATGTCTAACATTTTCTGCAGCATCCTTAGGACCCAGGACGTGGCTTAAATCACAGATGATGCAATTGATAAATATTTTCTTGGTAAATGTAAATGCAATGGCTGTGTGTGGTTGTCAGTGAACATTCTTCCCCAATCCCTATAACTTTAACATGTATATCCACTGTCTTTTGTACAGAACATTGAGTTCCAGAGTCAAATACTTTCCATTCCATTTAAAGGAAGAGCCTAAAATATGTATCTTCCTAAAAATATAATTGCCATTCTATTCTTCTTTGTATTTAGCCTAAAACATGAATGTTCCTTCTTTTGCCAAAGTTGAATAGAATCCACAAATTATTTTAAACTTCATTTACAAAGTGGGTACATTCTTAGCAGACATATTGATCATTTTTAGTCCTTCTCTTTTGGTATAATCTCTTTTGAGACAAAGGCTGAGGTTTTTTGATTGTTATTTTTTGTTTTGTTTGATTGCCATTTTATAACAAGCATTCAGCAGTTGCTCAATAAAAATTAATTTCATTTTCCCTAAAAAAGAGTACAGACTTAATGGATCTCAACCTCTTGTGACCTTGGGCAGATTACCTAACTTCTCTGCCTCAGTTTTCTTACCTGTAAAATGGAATCAATAATAGTACCAGCATCATAGAATTTTTGAGATTGAATGAGTTAATCCACGTGAAGTACTTTGAACACTAATTTGCAATATTACAAGTGCTCAATAAATATTATCTATTATTATTATGACTCTAAGACTCCTTCCTTTGACCTAAGCTCATTTAACTACAACTACCAACCCCTCCCTACCTTCAGGTTCTACTGTCTCATTAGCTGAATAAAATTTCCTATCAAGGAGAAGAGCAAGCTCAGCTGGTGTTGTGGAGGCATGAATGTTGGTGGAATCCTTTTAGGAAAATTACTTAAAGGGGCAAAATCTAGATGTATGAGTTGTCATGCTCCCACATGGGGCTGCCGTAAACTACTTGCTCAAGAAAGAACAATGTAGGGTCCCCCGTTAGAACACTATTCTAACATTTTAATTGCCTTCTTAGAAGTACTAAGCTCATCTTTCCTCAAGAGAATCAAGCATTCTCTCTAAAATCACATACAGCAGGATCATCTCAGCTTCTGCCACCCACTCAGTGCCACTAAATTACTACAAGAAACACAGGGAAAAAATAAAAAATAAAAAATAAAAAAAATAAAAAAGAAACACAGGGAATGCTCTAGGGATCCTGATTCCCTAAACTAGACCATATTCTCTAATACAGTGCCTGCCCTGGCTCTTCCACTGCCCAGCTGTTTTCCTGTCCAGGCTTCTATTTCTGAAAGAGTCACCATGACTATGAAAGAGAATTGCTGTTTATAGTAGCATGATTTCACTTCTCTCCTATTATAGCCTTGGATTGTTCTTCAGCAACCAGAGAAAACAGGTCCAATGCTTGGGGGACTAATCCCTACTTCAAATAAGTCAAAATAGGACAATTTTTTTTTTTTTTTTTTTTTTTTTTGCGGTTCGTGGGCCTCTCACTGTTGTGGCCTCTCCCGTTGCAGAGCACAGGCTCCGGACGCGCAGGCTCAGCGACCATGGCTCACGGGCCCAGCCACTCCACAGCATGTGGGATCTTCCCAGACCGGGGCACGAACCCGTGTCCCCTGCTTCGGCAGGCGGACTCTCAACCACTGTGCCACCAGGGAAGCCCTCTCCTTTTAATTTTATTGAGGTTTGTTTTGTGGCTGCCATAACAAAATATCATCGACTGGGTAGCTTAAAACAACATGAATTTATTTTCTTGGTTCTGGGAAATCCAAGATCAAGGTACTGGCCTATTCAGTTCCTGATGAGAACCTTCCTCCCGGTTTACAGGTTGTCACCTTCTCCCTGTGTCCTCACACGGTAGAGAGAGAAAGCACGAGCTCTCTGGTATTTCTTCTTTTTTTCTTCCAGTTTCATTGAGGTATAATTGACAAACAGCACTGTATAACTTTCAGGTGTATAGTATAATGATCTGACTTCGATACATCATGAAATCATGACCACAATGTTTAGTGAATATCCATTGTCTCATATAGATACAACATTAAAGAAATAGAAAAGATTTTTTTTCTTGTGATGAGAACTCAAGATTTACTCTTAACTACTTTTATGTATAATATACAGCAGTGTTAATTATGTTTATCATGTACATTACATCCCAAGTACTTATTTATGTTATAACTGGAAGTTTCTACCTTTTGACTGCCTTCATCCAATTCCCCCTCACCCCACGCCCTTCCTCTGGAAACTACAGATCTGATCCCTTTTTCTATGAGTTTGTTTGTTTGTTGTTTTTGAAGTGTAACTGACCCACAACACTATGTTAGTTCCTGGCACAGGACGTAGTGATTCGATACTTCTATACATTTTGAAATGATCACATGATAAGTCTACAATCTGTCATCATACAAAGGTATTACATAGTTACCAACTGTATCTCCCACACTGTACATTTCATTCCCATGACTCATTTGTTTTGCAGCTGGAAGTGTGTACCTCTTAATCTCACTCATCTGTTTCTTTTCTCTCTCCACCTTCCTCCCCTCTGACAACCAAACATTTGTTCTCTGTATCTATAACTCTGTTTCTGTATTCTTATGTTTGTTCATTTGTTTTGTTTTTTTAGAGTCTACGTATAAGTGAAATCATACAGTATTTGTCTAAATTATTTCACTTAGCCTAATAGCCTCTAGGTCCATCCATGTTGTTCCAAGATTTCATTCTTTTTTATGGCTGAGTAATATTCCACTGTATATAATACCACAACTTCTTTATCCATTCACCTATCAATGGGCCCTACAGTTGCTTCCATATCTTGGTTATTGTAAATAATGCTGCAGTGAACATAGGGGTGCATATATCTTTTCAAATAGTAGTTCTATTTTAATTTTTTGAGGAGTCTCCAAACTGTTTTCCATAGTGGCTGCACCAATTTACATTCCCACCAACAGTGCACAAGGGTTCCCTTTTCTCCCCATCCTCACTGACACTTGTTATTTGTTGTCTTTTTGATACTAGCCATTCTGACAGGGGTGAGGTGATATCTCATTGTGGTTTTGATTTGCATTTCCCTGATGATTAGTGATGTTGAGCATCTTTTCATGTGCCTGTTGGTAAAAACTCTCAACAAAGTGGGTATAGAGGGAATGTACTGCAACACAGTAAAGGCCATATATGACAAGTCCACAGCTAACATCATACTTAACAGTGAAAAGCTGAAAGCATTTCCTCTATGATCAGGAACAAGACAAGGATGCCCACTTTCACCACTTTTATTCAACATAGTATTGGAAGTCCTAACCATAGCAATCAGATGAGAAAAAGAAATAAAAAGAATCCAGATTGGAAAGGGAGAAGTGAAACTGTCACTGTTTGCAGATGACATGAAAATACATACATAGAAAATCCTAAAGATACCACCAAAAAAACTGTTAGAATTCATCAATGAATTTGATAAAGTTGCAGGACACAAAATTAATATACAGAAACCTGTTGCATTTCTATACACTAACAATGAACTATCAGAAAGAGAAATTAAGAAAACAATCCCATTTACAATCACATCAAAAAGAATAGAAAACCTAGGAATACACCTAACTAAGCAGGTTAAAGGCCTGTACACTGAAAACTATAAGACACTGATGAAAGAAATTGAAGACAACACAAACAGATGGAAAAATATACCGTGTTCATGGACTGGAAGAATTAACATTGTTAAAATGACCATACTACCCAAGGCAGTCTACAGAGTCAATCTCTATCAAAATACCAATGCCATTTTTCACAGAACTAGAAGAAATAATTCTAAAATTTGTATGGAACCATGAAAGACCCCCAAATAGCCAAAGCAATCCTGAGAAAGAAAAATAAAGCTGGAGGTAACATGCTCCCTGATTTCAAACTGTACTACAAAGCTACAGTAATCAAAACAGTATGGTACTGGCACAAAAACATACATGTAGATCAATGGAACCAAATAGAGAACCCAGAAATGAACCCACACTTATATGAGCAGTTAATCTGTTACAAAGGAGGCAAGAATATACAATGAAGAAAAGACAGCCTCTTTAATAAATGGTGCTGGGAAAAGTGGACAGCCAGCTACATGCACATGAATCAAACTGAGCTATTTTGTCACACCATATACAGCAATAAATTCAAAATGGATTAAAGATTTAATGTAATACCTGAAACCATAAAACTTCTAGAAATAAACAGGCAGTATGCTCTTTGACACTGGTACTTCTTATAAAGACACTAATCCTGGGACTTTCCTGGTGGTGCAGTGCTTAAGACTCCACTCTCCCAATGCACAGGGCCTGGGTTCGATCCCTAGTTAGGGAACTAGATTCCACATGCATGCTGCAACTATGAGTTTGCATGCCACAACTAAGGGGCTGGTGAGCTGCAATTAAGGAGCCTGTGAGTTGCAACTAAGG